>NC_050198.1:88215545-89415545 GCF_004126475.2 Phyllostomus discolor
GCAACCTACCTCCCAGGATCAAAGCTAACAGAAGAAGCTACTTGAGAAGCAATTATGTATATACATTCAGATGTCACTACTTACCAACTGAAACTCTGAAAAAGTAGCTGGGAAGCATAGGGCAGAGGAAGATCCACCATGTTCCTACAAGCTTAGGTTTGACCTACTCAGAGCAATACACACAATCTTCCCACCATTCAGTGACACTAGCTACTAAAAATTAACTAGGTAATTAACTTGGATTTCTCTCCAGGGATGGATTTCTGGTCTTAAGATAAGGTAATCATACTCAATAAAGCTAATTGGACCTCCATTCTTCCTATAACAAAATGTGTTTCACAACTCGCACCAAGACTAAAAGTGGAACAACCATTAGAAAGCTAGAGAGCTTGAAGTGATTGGCAGGGACAAGAATAATAAAGCTTTCCAGGGATGAGTCCTGGGGCATGCTACAAACACCTGTAGACTATTATGGACTAGAATCAACAAAGTCATCCCTATGAAAAGAGAGTAAAATTGATGGGAGGATCAGCTCCTTGCAACACACCAGTAGAAGGCACAGCTCCAGTGGGCTGGAGATAATTTTGTCACAATCACTGCAGCTTACACATCCATGTGCTTTCTTGCCTTCAGAGTTATCCTTTGCTAAATTCTAGCTTTCTGTCTTGCATGTGCTCACAATTTTTAGACAGCTTCTCCTTGGCAGCTGCCTTCAGAATGCTCATGTATACTCTTCAACCATCTGCTATTGTTAGGAGAGCCAGGGGATAGTGAAGAAACAAGTGACAGCTGGAGCTGTCTAAGAGGAAAAGATAAGCCCCCACCTCTGCCGGGGAGCCAGGGGCTCATGAAGATATGGAAGAGGGCTCTGGACTCCCTGCAGTACTTGGGAAGCTATTATTTTGTATGTCAAAGGAAGGAGTGATCCCAATGAACTCCATCAGTGTGCCAAAAGTATCAGGGGCTCCAACCCGCTGTGTGTCCACGGAGCTGAGATGCACATGCTTGGTAGCACTGAAGATACCAGCCTTAGGAGACCTGTGCAAGAGCACAACAGTGTCTCTGTTCTTCCAACACCTCCTACAGCTGAATTTTACTGTTTTCTGGGCCCCCAATAATGAACAATTATACTACTTACTGCACAGTGGACTGCATACACCATGTCTAAGTGCTTTAGCAGGCATTACTTTATTGGATCCTCCCTACATTTTGATCTCTGTCAATAAATGAAGAGACTGAGGCGAGAAAAGATGAAATGGCTTGACTAAGGTCACTCTTCTTGATAGAAGATGCCAAGGGAAGCACCTCAGCCATAGAAATTTCAATAAAGAAAAAAGTAGCAAGTATAGTGGACCACTCAGAAATAATGTCTTTTATACAGCCCTTCTATTATGCCTGCTTGTTTGTTTGTTTGTTTGTAGTTATATTACTATCTCAAGGGAGACTTCCTTTCTTAATGTGGCAAGACCTAGAAAACCAAGGTTCATAACCAAATTATCTTGCATCTTATAGACATGGTAGACACAATCACACACCTTTCTTTATGGCACTATGTGTAGAATTACCATATAGCTCTAAAGTTAAGTAAAAAAAAAAACCCAAACTCCAGAAACTGCATGCATGCAATGAAAGACCATTTATAGCAAACTTGCATGAGTTAGAAACAAAATATGGAATGGACTTAAAGGAACTAGAGTTAATGGATATGGAACTGAAGTTAATAGAGGAGTGGAGGTGGAAATGCTGAGTTTCAGTGCACTGAGGAGCCACTTCTGGGTGAAAGGAGTTGCATCTGGTGGAAGACTACACCTTGCCAAGGGCAATGCCATATGCAGAGACTAGGAGTTCTTATGAATAAGGGTCAAGAAAGGAGAAGTCTAACTCAGTCAAGGTACCAATCCCCCACTGAGGGCCAACTATGTGGGAGTCATGGTGGGGAGTCCAAAACCAATTACAAATTGTGCTCTCTGTGTTCAAGGCACTAAAAGCCCAAATGAAAATAAAGAGCATGTCACCTTGCAAAAATAACTGATAAGAAAGGGTAGTCTGCACGGATGGCCAAGTCCCCAATCTGGGTCATCCCATCAAATGCCCTGGATCTCAGTGCAGGCTTGATTCACACTTTATGTGACTCTGAGTGAGATACTGTCTCCTCTCTGGCCTCCAGTTCCTCATGTACACAATGGTGGGGTTTGGACTAGACAACCTGTAAGACTATGGATGTGGCATCCCTGAAGCAGTTCTGTGCATTAGTGTGGTGAGAGAACTGCCTGGAAACAGTAAACCAAAATTGCCCCCAAATATACATAGACTCCAAACACTCCTGGTCTCTGCTTGGCCCTCTGAGCTATTTCCCAGCTTCCTTGAAACAGCTGTCTCCTTCCCCTTTAAGACTTCAATCAAGGGATGAAAGAAGACTGCTTAGACGTAAAGACATCTTCCCATTACCCTAGATTGCACCATGTGACCTAAAATTCACTTTTTCAATTTTACACTTTGCCTGTTCAGTTCCACTCAGTTTAATTCAGTTCAATTGAATTTCACAGATTCTGAGTCGTCCCCTGCTAGGTGCTTAGAATGCAGGCAAGAATAAGTCAGGGTCTTGCCTTCAAGAGAGTCACAACCCACAGGACTTTGTAGACATGTAAGCAACTCATTAAATATCAAATAGAAGGTCATATTTGCAATGGAGAAGTTTGGGGGACTATGTGATGGAAACACAAGAGAATGAGGTATGCATTTGTTTGGAGTAAAATAGAGGAAGCTTCATGGGACATAATTTGAGATGAGCATTGAGAAACAAGAGGTATTTCAAAGGATGAACATATAGGACAGTGTGGGAATGGCATAAATGAAGGTTCTGTACAAGGGATGTTAAAATACACCAGGAGAAACACAGCAGGGTCCAGTGTCAACAGAAATCAAAGTTATGAATTAAAAAAATGTTAAAAATGTAAAGATAGGCTGGGACTAGATCATAAAGAGCCTTGAAAGTCTTGCTACAATTTGTAAGTGTGAAAGATAACTATATGACTAGTACCATGTTTTAATAATATTGTTTTGGTGATTATGTGGACTTCGAAATAAAAGGGAGTAGTACTGGAAGCAGAGGCACAAATAACCGATATTAAGAATTAAAAGGGGAATGACTGTAGATGCAGCAAAGAATTTAAAAGTCAAATAATGATATGAGCAACTTTACACTCATAAATTTGGAAATTTTGATGAAATATCTAAGTTACTAGAAAAGTATAAATTTTTAAATGGACTCAACAATGGTTCTACAGAATCATTATTTTTTATTCTTTAAATGTGTGTTTATTTATTTATTTAGAGAGGGGAAGGAAGGGAGAAAGAGGAAAGAAACATCAGTGTATGGCTGCCTCTCACGTGCCCCTTACTGGAGACCTGGCCCACAACCCAGGCATGTGCCCTGACTGGGAATGGAACCAGCAACCCTTTCGTTCACAGGCCAGTGCTTAATCAACTGAGCCATGCTATCCAGGGAATAATCATTATTTTTTAAAGCATTCCATTAAAAAATGCCAGACCCAAGGGGAAGAGGGTTTACAGGCTACTTCTACTAAACATTAAAAAAACAGACAATTCCAATATTATACAAATACTTTGAGAGAAAGGAAGAAAGGGATATTTCCCAACTTGTTTTATTATGAAACTCTCACCTTGGCACCAAAAATAGGCAGGAATAATAGAAAAAAAGTATATATACTTGTCTAATTTGTGAACATAAATGTAAAAATGCTAAAGAAAGTATTAGCAACTGAAATTTAGCCAAGTATAAAAGGAAAAATAAATTGTGACCAAGTTGGGTTAATTCCAAGAATTAAGTTTGCCTTAACATTAAAACTTTCTGAGTTTAAACCGCTGCATTGCTTTAGAGTAGTAAAAGAGAATGAAAGTAAAAAGTATGGTATATGACCATTTCAAGAGATACAGAGAATATATTTGATAAAGATCGACATCCATTCACAATAAAATTTATTAGCTAATTATATCTGGTTATTTCTCTAACCTGATAAAATCTGTCCATACACAATAATTTGGAAGCATCATAACTCACCAGTGAAATAGTGTAAGTGTTCCATTTAAAATCAGGAACAAAAGAAGAATGGTCAGTTTTACCACTTTGATTCAACATTGCATGCACAGGTCTTAACCAACACAGTAAGGTGAAACAATGGAAAAGTAGTCACAAGGACCAGAAAGGAAGAAATAAAACTGTCATTTTTTACAGATGATATGATTAACTACATAGAATAAAAGAATCTTATAAATTATTATAATTCTATTAAAATAATTTAGCAAGGTTGTCAGACTCAAGATTATAAAGTACAGGTAGTATCATTCTATTTCCCAGCCTATATGGGGGCCCCTGAGGGTTCATTTTATTTTTTCATTATAATTAATTTTTGTACATATATTATATGCACTCTTCTGCATATACATTTCACTGTAGTCATTAGAAAACAAACAACCACTTTCCCCCTTTCCCACTGGCTATCACCATACTGTTGTCTGTCACCCCATAAATCCAATAAAAAATGAAAATAAATAAAAAATTAAAAAAAATAGCTAGAAAGTATGGAGGCAGAAAGATCACTGCTGTGCTCCCATGATAGTCCAGGCTGGAAGAGGAGGGCTTCAAACAGGGCAGTGGTGGTGAGGACAAGCATCTGAGGGTTGTTGAAGGAAGCCCACTATTCAACTCTAGAGCTCAGAGGGGGAGGCAAGGTTAAAAGGAGTCTAAAAAGAGCCTAGAACAACCCCTCTTGACTGCACCTCCTAACATTGGACAGTGGAGCTGCTTTCTTTGTGCTCCTTGCCCCAGTGCAGTGCTCTCACCTCAGCTCCCTGCCTTGCTTCCTCTGAAAACCCTGTGCCTGTGATCACAACCCATCTTAGCCCTAGCCTTCAAATGACATAGCCAAGTGAAGCAAGTAAATTAGTATTTGCTGGGTCTCACTGATGCAGCCTCTCTTCTTGGAATAAATGTTGAAAATAACCTCATTATAAAATAAGAATAAATCTCAATCTCTTAACTACTCTCCATCAAAGGCATAGTACTTGTCAAATGGCTGTCTATGGCTGATTCTGCCTAGGATTTTTTATGAAGGGAATGGTGATAGAGAAGATTTTTTCTGTCTCAGAAAGAACAATGAGCCTTGGCTGGTGTGGCTCAGTGGACTGAATGCCAGTCTGCAAAGCAAGGGGCAGTTTGGTCCAATTCCCAGTCAGGGCACATGCCTGGTTTGTGGGCGAGGTCCCCAGGTGGGGATGCATGAGAAGCAACCACACATTGATGTTTCCCTCCCTCTCTCCATCCCTTCCCATGTCTAAAAATAAATAATTTTTTATTATTGTTCAAATACAGTTTCCTGCCTTTTCCCCCCACCCCTCCCCACCACCCCAGCCCTCCCTGCCTCCCTCCCCCATTTCCATCCCCCTTGTTATTGTCTATATGCCCTTTATAATTATTTATGTAAACCCTTCACCCTTTTCCCCCATTATCCCCTCTCCTCTCCCCTTTGGCCACTGTCAGCCTGTTCTCAAAGACACTTTCAATGTCTTTGTCTATACTTTGCTTGCTTGTTGGTTTTGTTGATTAGGTTCCTGTTAATGGTGAGATCATATGGTATTTGTCTTTCATCACCTGGCTTCTTTCACTTAGCATAACGCTCTCCGGTTCCACCCATGCTGTCACAAAGGGTAGGAGCTCCTTCTTTCTTTCTGCTGCATAGAATTCCATTGTGTAAATATACCATAGTTTTTTGATCCATTCATTTACTAATGGGCACTTGGGTTGCTTCCAGCACTTGGCTATTGTGAATTGTGCTGCTATGAACATTGGGGTGCATAGGTTCTTTTGGATTGGTGTTTCAGGGTTCTTAGGATATAAGCCTAGCAGTGGAATTGCTGGGTCAAAAGGCAGCTCCATTTTTAGTTTTTTTTTGAGGAAATTCCATACTGTTTTCCATAGTGGTTGTACCAGTCTGCAGTCCCACCAACAGTGCACTAGTGTTCCCTTTTTTCCACACCCTCTCCAACACTTGTGGTTTGTTACTTTGTTTATGATGGCCATTCTGAGTGATGTGAAGTGGTATCTCATTGTGGTTTTAATTTGCATCTCTCTGATGGCTAGCGATACTGAGCATCTTTTCATATGTCTCTGGATCCTCTGTATGTCCTCCTTGGAGAAGTGTCTGTTCAGGTCCTTTGCCCATTTTTTAATTGGGTTGCTTGTCTTCTTAGAGTGGAGTCATGTGAGTTCTTTGTATATAAAAATAAATAAATATATATTTTTTAAAACAGAACAATGATTCTACTACATCCTAAGCCCCAAGAATGTCCAGACAGCTGTCAGAATACTAATATAAATATAGACTTGAGGGTTGCCCATTTGGTTCATTTAAGACCAGTGACTGGGCTCCTAGTTGCACAATACTTCAATTACCTGCCCTTGAGCCTTTCTGTACCATGTCTGCTCCCCTGCAATCTGGATCTCACCTATGAACTAAAAGAGGGGACAAGCCCAGGGGTATAACAAACCCTGTTGTGAAGAAATATAGTACTCTCCACAGAATCCCTTGGTGGACCCATAGGGGAAGAAGAAGGCAAGCTCTGAACTTCCCACCAAAATTCCAAGCAAAGCAGCTCCAATTTGATCTGTTGGAAATATTGGACTTGGTATAATATTTCACAGAGGATTTATAGGAATCACTGGTAAAAGAACACAAAGCAAAACAAATAAACCAAAAATGTGTGAAAACTGCTGTATTAGAAGATCACTGGTAATGAAAATGACAACTTATTCTTTGATCAGTTAAGTCCAAAAAGCCTGGAACCATTACCAGAAATACTGGCAGCAACTGAGAGGTAGACTTGAGTGTAAGGAGGGTCCATCCATATCCTCAGAATACTGCAATAGCGATGTGGGCCATCTGGCCACTTACTGAGTAAAGCAAACACACACACATGCACACACACACACACACACACACACACACACAGCAACCACTAGGAAAGCAAAACAACTTCTTTGAGACAGGGTATAAGCTGGATTTGCAGAGCAGATGGCCCCAGCTTGAAAGCCAGCTTTACCATAATCAATAGACCATGTACTAAGGACACATGTACAGGAGATCACAGAGGTGAGGAAAACCTACCAAAACAAGTACCTCAGCCAGGGATATGCTAGCACCTACAAGTGAGAGGAATGGAGAAATGAAAGAAGGGAGAGGAAGCAACAGAAGAAAAAAGGGAGAGAGGAAGGGGAATAGACAGGGACAGTGGGGAGAAGGGAGGATAACAGGCCAATAAGAAGAATAATGGAAGGCTTTGAGCAGCACTGACAGTAAATTATACTAGGGATTTCTATCAGAGGACTAAACTCCAAAAGGTAGCTAACTTCAGGAAGGCAGACTACTGTGTAGAAACTTGGCACTTGTAGGGCCCAGTTGAGGCCCCTCTGGGGGAGCCATGATGTGAGCAAGAGGGAGGGTATTTTTTTTCCTTTTGAAAGTCATGAATACCTGTAAACAATAGGGTTCATCCACTAGCCAGAAGAGGTGGAAAGCTTCCTAATAATTCCCACTTTCTTACAAAGTAAAAGCTCAGACACCAAGCCTCAGTGTAAGGATGCGATCTTTCATATGTTGAAAAGGAAATGGGCATCGCTAACTTTATATGTAGGCCACATTCCTTGGCCCAAGTGGAAGAAATGTATATACCACCATCCATCCTCTGCTCTTTTCCCACAATATGACAAGCCAAGAAAAGTAGCTGCTATGGCTTAGCATCTTCACAAGACATATACAAAATATCAAGCTAGAGAAGCAATCTGTTTTTATATGTGATATGTAGTGATATCAAATACCGCAATCAATGATATTTAATGTATGTTATATTAGTATTAGTGGTGTCTGAACTATTAATTTCCATTTATCATCCTTACTTAAGAGGACCTCTTCAGGACTGCTCTTCTTAAGCTAAGAGGGTTCTTCCCCGAGTCTGGCCCTTTCCTTCAGACTCCATGCCTTTCTTATTTAATGGCAAGAACTGGCTGACATCCATCTCCTTTAGTCCTGTCATATTGGAAGAGAACTAAAATAATTCAGATTTCTGAGATTAAAATTATTTTATCCAATTGATATGTACTTTTCCCCTTAAGCTCTCTTTTAGGTATACTCCTAAGCTCTGCTAATTTCATATCAGCTTTTAAGTGGCTTTCAAGTAACTTGGTGCCAATTTTGGTAGAGGAGCATTCTTTTGTAAGGTTGAGATGTTCTGAGTTTGTTCAGTCTTCAAATACGACTCATTCACCTTCAAACTGAACAAGCCCATCAAGATTGAGGAAAATTTGCTACCTAACCATAAATGCACCAGACTCAGAGATGCAACTCTAAACTCTGCTGAGAAGCTGGCATTAGAACCAAAGACCATATCCTTGTCAAAGCCATTTGGAAAAGAAGCCAATAATCCACTATTGCCTCCAGAGATTATTAATATTGTGGTTTTGTTAGAATTCAATAAATGTATATTTTAATAATCTTTGAAGCCAAAAGCTAGTGAGTAATCTGCTGCGAATACCTAAAAATGGGTGAGATTTATTTTACTGCTGTTCCAACTACAGCATTTGTTTTGAAAACATTCTATTATTTGTGGTTTTTAATCCAACATGGTATCATATTTTTAAGTGAGAAATGAGTTTACAATTTTTGAAAAAGAATATTCAATGGAGATTGGGTATTACTTTGCCTTTCAAGAGAACTAAAAGAGCTGTTATATGAGGAGTACTTGAGGAATAAAAATAGAATGTGAGGAAATTCAAGACCTTCAGAATAAATATGAAATACTTTTGCAATGAAAAAGAAATGCATTCAGTCCCCAATATATCCCCTTTAAAACTACATATAGTAAATGAGCCCTGGCTGTTGTGGTTCAGTGGATTGAGTGCTGGCCTGTGAACCAAAGGGTCACTGGTTGGACTCCCAGTCAAGGCTCGTGCCTGGGTTGTGGGCCAGGTCTCCAGTAGGAGGCATGCAAGAGGCAACCACACATTGATGTTTTTCTCCCTCTTTCTGTCTCCCTTCCCCTCTCTAACATAAATAAAATCTTTAAAAAAACTTTAGTAAATGAAATTAAATGCCAATTTTTAAAAATTGGTTTAATATCTCAGTAGACCACCAGATGTGCTTCCTGAAACAACTCTGTGACACTGTAGTACAGAACAATTTCAGAAGATGAGGAGCAAACAGTACTCTGGAAATACAAGTTAACTCTATAGACAAGGCTAAATCTTAAGAATTTCAAGTAGGCTTTATAAGTGGATTGTTCTGAGGACTGAGAAGAGCTTTTGAGAAGGGCTTTTGAGAGAAATGCAAAGCAGAACCCAAAGAATCTGTAGGTTTCCAAGCCAGTGTAGACTCCCAGGCATCTAACATGAGCTGTCTTCTGTCCTTGTAGTCCCCTGGGGGGACTCCCTGGAAGAATGCAGCCAAAGCATTATATGGGGCTGTGCTTTCTGAAGAAACTGAGCCATTTTGAACTTTGACTGAGTCAAGAGCTAAGGCTTGTGGGGTTTGCTTCCATATTTCACAACACAGAACCAAAGAGAAAAGAGGAGAACCTACGTAGGCCGTGGCCTCTACTTAGGGCTAATGCCCTAGTCAGAAGGGCTGGCCTATCAACAGACACAGCATGCCGTAACTACATCTGTGCATGACTCATGCTTTGATGCATAGATGGTTGCTTTTGTGGACTTTCCCAGAAATTAAAGTCATTGAAATGGTGTTGATATATTCACCAAAACAAGTTTATTTAAAATAGAAATTCAAGTAATTCTGATAGACATCATCCAAATGTATAATGTCTTTGACTATCCCTTTGAGAAATATAAGCATATTACAAAACCACACGCTCATGTCCATATTATGCATCTATTTGTTTCTTTCTTAACAGTTGTCTCAATGGTAGTTACACCAATGCCCAGACTGTTAGAGAATTTGGGTCAATGTGGAAGACTGAACTGGGAGAATGGCCCCATGGGAAGATTTTAATCTCTTCTTCTATCTTCTTTTTGCCTCTCTTTCCCTCTCTCCTCTCTGCCTCACTAAACTCACCCTCTAGCATCAGGAGTCCCTCGTTTATGAACCAGTCATGACTCTTCTCAAATTTTCACAGCATTTATAATCCTTATCACTATAGAGTACCTTATAGTTCCTCTTGTTTATGTATGTGCATCTTCTCTTTCCTACTGTTTTATAACATGAAAATTATCATCACCAAAGAGCTTGCTGAGGCCCCAGCACATACTAATGCCATAGTACAGTTGGGGAAAACAAAAATATGCTTACAGACAGAAGTTCTCATTTTAAAGTCCCTGTGCCATCGTTTACTAAGAATGTGACCCTGGAGAAGACATTTAACTTGTCTTCACCTTAATTTCCTCATCTTCAAAATGGGAGTGATGATACCTGATGATGGAAAAGGATGAGGAAGAAGAGGAGAGGTAGGAAGTGAAAAAGAAGTCCTCGTTGGCACTGCATTGTAGAAGTATGAACTTGGAGTCAGATGAACCTGAGCTCTATCATCATTAACTTACTGAGTCACCAGATATTCAATACAAGTTACTTTAGACCATCAGAGTCTGTTTCTTCATCTGTGAAATTAAAATAAAAGTACCTACCCTGAGGCCTTGTTAGTTAAAGAATGAAAGGAGCTAGGTGAGGGCCTGGCACATAACAATGCTTCCAACAAATGGTAGGTATTATTATTACACTTGTGATCATCAATATGAGTCATACTTGATCCCTGATCACAAGGGTTCCCCAGATCAGCAAAGGAAATGAGACACATAGAGCAGCATCTTCTTCCCAATGTGCAGCAGTATGTGTGGAATGCCATGTGGGCAGTACAGATGGGAGAGCCCTGGAAGATAAAAAGTAAGGGAGAGCTCATAGGAAGCAGCAGCAATGTGGGAAGAACCCACTGATGTGGAAAGAGTCCATCAATGTGGGAAGGGTCCAGCAACTCGAAAATGCTCTATGCTTAGTAAGGCCCAGTTCCCTTGCCATTCCTACACAGCCTAATTGTGCACTCCATGCCAGCCACTTTCCCATAATAACACTCAAACTCAGGAGTTCTAACAATGTCCTTAGAAGCAATGGGAAATCAGAGATGACTTTCAATCAGAGGGGTGACATGGTAAGAGCTGCACTTTAAGAAAAATAATCTGAGAATGCTGTGCAAAATACATTTAAGGGGACAAATAATTCAGAATATACAAAAGATGGAAACAACCCAAATGTCTATCAATAAATAAAAAGATTACCACATATGGTCTATCCATACAATGAAATAGTACTCAGCCACAAAAAAGAATAAACTTCTACAACATCAATGAGCCCTGAAAGCATAATGAACCCTGGAAACATTATGCTAAGCAAAAGAAGCCAGTCACAGACATCCACTTACTCTGTGGTTCCATTTATATGAAATGTCCAGAATAGGGAAATCCAAAGAGACAGAAAGTAGATTCATGGCTGGTTAGGGCTGGAGGGAGGAGGCACAGGGGACAGTGGTGTGGTAGCTGAGTGGTTTGGGGCTTCTTTGTAAAGTGACAAAAATGTTCTTAAATGGACTATACAGGTAACTTGTATGGTGTGTGAACTGTATCTCAATAGAGCTATTTTATTTTTTTACTGTTAAATTACAGTTGTCCCAATTTTCCCCCCATTGGTCTCCTCTGCCCCCCATCCCCATCGTCTGCTTCCACAGTCAGTCACCACCCTGTTGTCCATTACCATGGGTCATTTATATGTGTTCCTTGACTTGACTCTTCCCCTTCTTTCCCACATTATTCCTCTCCTCCATCCTCTCTAGTCAATAGAGCTATTTTAAAGAAAGGCCAGTCAGGAGCCAATGCAGCAGTCCAGGTATGAAGTGCTACAGGCCTGAGACTGGGAAGGAAGGACAGACAAGAATGATGTGGGAGAGCAAGAAGTGAGAAAACATTCTCAGATCCAGATTTGGGGGAAGATAGAGATTATGACTACTTTGAGAGGCAGGCTAACTGTGCCCTCAAGAACCTGGGGCAGAGATGGAAGTGTGGTAGAGTGATCAAAACCGTAGACTTTATCATCACCTAGCCTGGGCTTTAGATCCACTTCAGCCACTTAATTGCTCTTTGACCTTGATCAAGCCATGAACTTCTTTGAGGCCAATTGTCAAAATTGTACAAAATGGGGGAAATGACAGTATCTGACTCATAGAGTTGTTGGTAAGAGTCAGGTGAATTGCCTAACACATAGAAGGTCCTCAATAATTATTAACCAGTATGACCATCATTATCATTATTCAGAAATACTTTTGACTGAATAAGAACAATGGTGGGGAGGGGAATTAAGTTCAGAGGAGCATTTTGTAGGGTTTGGTATTTGGTGAGTCTAAGGCTAGAGCTTCTCTGTTTTTTATTTATTTTTTTACTTAAAAAATTTAAAATCTATTGAGGTGACACTGGTTAAGAAAATTATACAGGGTTTAGGTGCACAATTCCACAGCCCATCATATGTGCACTGTATTGTGTGCTCACCACCCCAAGTCAAGTCTCCTTACATCATCACTACTAGGAGACATTAGCTGATATGACTTCACTGCTCAAAATACCTCTTAAGCTGTGTTTCCAAAAAGAACAGTGAAACTCAACAGCCACTCTATCAGTAAGAAATACTCTCTGAGAAATGTGGCCTTTGGCACACTCATGGGTAACCGGGGGCCTTGAGCAATACTGGGCTGCTCTATCCTAACTTGGGCTTAGCCATTTCCTCCCTGCCTGACAAAAGAATGCATACCCCAGTGCAGTCAGAAACATATCAGCTCACACTCCTCAATACAGTACCAGAATTGTGTAAGTCAGAGGTCAGCAAACTATGGCTCATAAACCAAATCTAGCCTGCCACCTGTTTTGTAAATAAAGTGGAACACAGACCTGACCATGTGTTTCTGTACAGTCTGTGGCTTTTTTTCATACTACAATGGCAAAGGTCAGTAATTGGAACAGAGACATTATGAACTTCAAAGCCTCACATATTTTACTATCTAGTCCTTTATAGATCAAGTTTGCCCAACTGTGGTTTCAATTATATTGGGCCCAATGCTGTGTCTTGTGTGATTTTCTATGTCCTTCAACATGTTTCCATTTTAAACTCTACTCTTCTTTACATATTTTACCAAGGCTATTATTAATATTAGCATTATTTTTCAATAGGACTCCTTATCTAGCCAGCTCTCACCAGACTTAACAGATCTCAGGTACAAAAGGCACTGGACTCAGGACTGCTGGGCACTTTAAAACATAAAATCTATTTATAATTTATTCATTCCTTAACCTGTGACCACTATGATCAGGCATCCATAGATCATGAGGTGTTATGTGCAGTTGAGACAGGGCAGTGTAGGGAACAGACACTGGGTTGGGAGCATGGAAGCATCCTTTCTAATCCCAGTCTTTCCAATAACTTGTTGAGTGGCTCAAGGGAAATTGCTTTCCATTTCTGGACTACAGGGTCCTCCTCTTAACCTGAGACCTTTTATGTTCTCTCCCAGTCCCATGACTCAGGCTGCAAACTCTATACAATATAAACTACTGTAGTCCAGCCTGATGACATCTGTCAAATAGTGAGGCTTCAATAAGAGAGAGCATATAAAGCAGTTAGCACGGTGTGGGGCACAAAGCAAGTATTCAATAAACAGGTACAATTACTATCACCATGAATAAGTATTTGCTTTTCATTTGCTAAACACTTAAATTACATTATCATCTTTTTAGAATATGATAGAGTGCATTATTTTATATTACAAGACTTTAGGATACACTGCAGGCTGAAGAAAAGATGACATAAGAATCTAAATTTATAGAAGAAATAGAAGGTGATTATGTCCATTGCAAAAGGGCTTTTTCCTTTACCAAATAATTCATCACAGGTTTCTTGCAAAAAGAAAACTTCCCTTAAGTAAATTTGAGTTGTTGTATAACTATATGATTTTCATTCAATTCTTCAAGATCATTTCTACTGTGTAAAAAATACGGCATGCTTGGTACACATGCTTGGCACTGTTGAATTCTCTGGGCAATAACAGGATTTCAGAAGTAATTTGAGTAATACTTCATGGGATTACTAATCTTAAATGTCTGCAAAGTGGAGCTAAAGCAAACTTTGACCTCTATTGCAAGATCTGTAACCAAGCAGCCACCCTAAGAGGAGCTCCTCCTGTGAGCATGTCAGCACCTTCCAGCTTTCAGAGCACATTCCATACACAGAGGTGACCTTAAGCTGCCTGGTAACTCTACATAGGCACTCAATATTGAGTGCCTTCACTTGTCAGATGACTCCACAGAGTCACAGAGAAGTTTGGTGACTTACCCAGGGCCATCCAGTTTGTCAGCCACAAAGGTGGTGGTTAAGGTCCAGTGCTACCTCTGTCTATGTCTTTAACACAAATTTGTCTAATTTTTATACCATGAACTTCCAAAGGTTGGGCTTCGCTTTTAGAAGCCCAGAGTTTTGTAATTTCCTGCTGATTGTGGTCTTATGGCCCTTGCACTTACAAACGTTTAGGGTTGGAGAGAGAAACAGCTTTCACAGATGGACTGGGAGCACAGGATAATCAATTTGGGCCTCCAACATGTTTATCCTCATTACTGTTTCTGGCAGTTGAATTAAATATTTTCATGATTCATTTTCTTGGGCTCAGACTCAGCGAATATGTTAGCAGAGATGACAACTTCTAAGATATAGTTAGGACTCTAAATAAAGTGAAAACATGGGAAAGCTAGTACATAGACTTCAAATGGGACTTTGACATTCTTTATAAACAGACTTTAAACTCTTTGTTGCCAAGTGTGAAGGAGCCAGGATTTGCTGATGCAAGCATGTCCCTAAAGGACAAGGAGGAGACCAAGAAGACCAAGAAGAAATGGGTGGGGGAGGCAAGCTAGAGTCCCTGAGCAGCCACTCTGTAAAATCACTCCTGTACCTGCTGAACAGATGATGAACTCAAGCCTCAGGATATTTCCAGAAAGTTTCAGAAGCTTGTAAATTATCCTTTTGTTGCAGAGGCCATGTCATTTTTCATTGTTATTCTACTTTTAATATGTATCAGACCCTGAGGATATGAAAGTGATTAAGACACAGACCTACCCTTAAGGAGCACACAGTAGAGTGAGGAGGAATGGGGTGTGGACAAATAAACTGACAAGTACAAAGTATGATAAACAGAGGCATATGCTAGGCACTATTATAGCCCACATCTGGCCCCTTATAGTAATGCTTGTAGATGTTATTTTATCACATCTAAAATTACAGTTGGGTTGGGGGGAGCATATTGTAACTTGTCCCTCTGAGATGACTTTTCTTAAAACAAAAGCAACTGGTTGTCACAAATACATTACATACAAGACACATCTTTAAAAGCCAAGGCAACAAATAAACTAGGCTCTGCTGATGGAAAGTAATCAGAAAGCCTTAGTTCACGGATAAAATATGCTGATTGTAAAATGTTTATGTTTCGCTACTGAAAAGAGAAGAATCTGGTCATGAAAGCTGGCCTCTCAGGCCATCTGCCATGGCTAAGTTTGAATCTCCAGTGAATCTTCAGGAGAGTTTAAAACAAATATTTATAGCCAGAAGATGCCGTCTGGAGTGAGGACACTCTATTTGGAGGGTTACCTCGGAAGGGCAGACGGGATTTTTTCCACGTAGACCTCTGGGAGGGGCAGATGAATTGGAGGGACAGTTTAGGAGGTAGGGGTTAAGCAGATGGTTTCCATGGCACACGGGGTGTTGGGAAGGCATGCACCTGCCAAATTGTGTCGAAACAACTGAGCCACCAGGCTCAAGGTCATTAGGAGTGGGCGGGGTAAGAGGCAGGAGGGAGAGGAGGAGCAAGGTAGGATGACAAGGGATGGGGGGGGATGGGAGGGGCGGTCACGTGTGCCCGAGGGGGCAAGGACCCAAGCCAGCCGTGAGCGGACTGAGTTAGGGGAAGTGGCTACCCGAAGAGTGAATTCTTTCCTGCACCAGGGGCTGAACGCCTTAGAACAAGTAAAGACACCGGCAGCTAGGACATGGCTGAGGGGTTTGCAGCTGGCTTGGGGGCAGCGGGCTCCACAGAAAAGTGAGGGCAAAGTCTCGGAAGTGAGCACTGGGAGATCAACTTGTGGCTTTTATGCAAGCTTGAGTCTCAATTTCTTCTGAGACAGACCAACAGACTGAGACAAGTGCCCTATCAGCTTCAGGGGACCAGCTTAGGCTACCGTCCCTTAAGAGTGCTAGAATCCTCAGCACCAGTCCAGGGCTCCAGGAGAGGCCGTGGTCATGGTGAATGAGTATCCCAACCTGGAAGAAAACGATGGCACCCCTGAGCAGGAATTTGTGCTCCAGGCAGAACCCAGCATGTCTGCTCTCCCCAGTGTCTTTATGTACCCCAGAAGTTCAACCCACTCCAGTACCTTGGCCCAAGGAGGTGGCTTGGCCAGCCCAAATAGTTCAGTGCACCCCAGTAGCTCAGGACGCAAGGACTTCACAGTGATCAAGGTGAGCAAGCGCCGTTGGAAAGTGGTCCTGTTATTTAGCTGCTACTCAATGTGCAATCACTTCCAGTGGATCCAGTATGGCTCCATTAGTAACATCTTCATGAACTTTTACGAAGTCAGTCCCTTTGCCATTGACTGGCTGTCCATGTGCTACATGCTGACCTACATCTTTCTACTACTGCCAGTGGCCTGGCTGCTGGAAATATTCGGCCTGCGCACTATTGCCCTTGCTGGTTTTGCTCTCAACTGCCTGGGGGCCTGGGTGAAGTTGGGCAGCCTGCAGCCACATCTCTTTGCAGTCACCATACTGGGCCAGGTCATCTGCTCTGTGGCTCAGGTCTTCATCCTGGGCATGCCCTCCCGCATAGCTTCAGTCTGGTCTGGACCTAATGAGGTTTCAAATGCCTGCTCCATAGCTGTCTTTGGCAATCAGCTTGGAATTGCAATTGGGTTTTTTGTCCCTCCTATTTTGGTACCCAATATCGAAGACAAGAACAAGCTTTCCCACCACATCCGCCACATGTTCTACCTAATAGGAGGTTTTGCCACTCTTCTTTTTATCCTTGTCATCATCATATTCAAGGAGAAGCCTAAATATCCCCCCAACAGGGCCCAGTCCCTGAGCTATGCCTTGGCATCCCATGATGCTTCATACTTAAGTTCCATTGCCTGGCTCTTCAAAAACCTCAACTTCATACTGCTTGTCATCACCTATGGTCTGAATGCTGGGGCTTTTTATGCCTTGTCCACTCTGCTGAATCGCATGGCGATCTTGCACTATCTGGGGGAAGAAGTGAATGCTGGAAGAATTGGCCTGACCATCATCATTTCAGGAATGCTTGGGGCTGTGATCTCAGGCATTTGGCTGGATAGGCTCAAAACCTACAAGGAGACAGTCCTGGTTGTCTATATCATGACTCTGGTGGGCATGGTGGTGTACACCATGACCTTGAACCTGGGACATCTGTGGATAGTGTTCATCACCGCTGGCACAATGGGCTTCTTTATGACTGGCCATCTCCCGCTAGGATTTGAGTTTGCTGTGGAGCTGACATACCCAGAATCAGAAGGCATGTCATCTGGCCTCCTAAACATGTCTGCCCAGGTATTTGGGATCATCTTCACCATCTCCCAGGGACAGATTATCAGCAACTATGGAACCATGCATGGGAACATCTTTTTATGTGTCTTTCTCACCCTTGGGACAGCCCTCATTGCATTCATCAAGGCAGATCTCCAGAGGCAAAGAGAAAACAAAGAAAATCCTGAAAATGAACTCCAGGAGGAGGAGGAGAGCAATGCCAGCAAAGTACCCACCACTGTGTCTGAGGAGCATCTCTGAGAGAAAAAGGTGGTTGCAACTCAGAACAAGGAGAACCCACCACCAACACCTTTTCAGTCAGCACAGCTGTTGCTGTCGCACAAAGGTCTTTGCAGGGGCAGCTTTAGCAAGGAACTGGCTGGAATGTTTATAGCTTGGACAGCAGTGTCCATGCCTCCTGGAACCCACTCAAGAGCTTACATGGTCTGGTTGGGGAAAATTACACCTTTCACCAAATGCAGATTCCATTCCCACTCCCTCCCCTTATAAGTTCTGGGAGCTGGTGTTCGAAGAGGCTGGTGAGTAGTCGAGTCAGTCCTGGCTTGGTGCCTTGCCTTTTCTCCTCACCTCTGTCCCTCATGGAGAAAGCCTGCCAAATTATCACAGAAAGAAAGCTTATTCAGGATATTAACTTTTTCTAGTGTCTTAAGACCCTTAGAAGTCCAAATTCTAAGGAGCAGCAGCTGCTCTAGATGATGGTCATTCCTGGGTCATCAGACTAACTGCTAAAATTCTGTACAAGAGAAAGCTCCATTGGAACAAACCCAAGGGCACTCTGGGCCTAAATTTTCCTGCCCTAATGTTGGGATCTGTCTCCTAATCCACTTTCCTAGGAGCTGATCAAACCAAACATCAATAAACTTGAGAAAAACTTTGTTGTGGCCATGAAGGAGAAACTGATTTGGGAGAGGTAACCACCCAGGCATGTGAGGGAGCTGGAGGCAAACTTCTGAGTGTGTTTGTGGATGCCTGTATTTGGGAACTCTGGTAGCTTGATTTGAATAGGAAGGTTCTTCTCTACAAAAGAAGTCTTTGCCCAGAGATGCTGTGTGTGTTGCAGCCACTTCTGGTGCCTTCATGTGGACACTGCCTTGAGAAACTAAGGGCTTGTTTTCTCTGGAGAGAGGGCAATAACAGCCAACTTCCTGTGATCTTTACTGAAAACAAACCTTGATTTATCCCACCCTGAGAAATCCCAAAGCTGCTTCTGAGATGACAGGAAAGAAGCAGAAGGAAAGGTGGCCCCTGAAGTGGGAATTGAGTCTGCTTGAATTAAATATATCCCTCCTCTGGTGGGGACAGTATTTGCATACCCACTCCCCTCCAGCAATAACCTTTTATCAAATGTTCTAACTTTAAAGGGAATGCCTTTAAATCAACCCAAGCTGACCTCCTCTCCTGCCCAACCTGCTGCCTGACTCCATTCATAGGCCTAGGCAGGATCTCCTGAAAATAAGGCATTTTGGTCATTTCTCTTGTACGTTGAACACCTAGCTGCAAGCATGGCCACTGTGACATTTTGCTGTGGCTACTGCCCTGGATTCAGCGTAAGGAGACACCTGCACTGGCAACAGTGCTGTGGTGCTTGGGCCACTGCCAGAGGAGCCAGGTGTATGTTTGTGTGTGTGTGTGTGTGTGTGTGTGTGTGTGTGTGTACAGACACTGTACTTCATAAAAGAAGTTCATTTCAGGTGGGGAAGTGAGTTAGGGGTGGAAGAGAGATGGAGATAAAGTGTACTTTACTTTTTTGACAAAGAGAAAGGTGTTTACTCTTCAGCCCTTTAAAATACAGGGTCTGGCAGATGCAATGCCTGCTTGAGTGTGGTTTGTAGGGTAATAATATGGTTGTAATAATTTATGTTTTAATTTGAAAATTTCAGCTCAAATGTCATATGGTATGCTTGAATGTGATGTTCTGTTACAGAATTACATACTTAAGATTTTGTACTAAAAGATTTTGTAATGAATAGGGGCGTTACTTTTGCCAGACCCTGTATATTAAAATGTTTAATGAATCCATTGCTTTACTTTAAAAACATAATTTGTATTTCCTATTTTTAAACCACATGTTTGGAGGCAATAAAAGATTGTCCAGAATATATTTATAGAACTAACTGAAGAATTAAAGATGGAGGGAAGAAGGAGGAGAGAGAAAGGAGAGGGAAGGAGATGCGACAGGGATGATTTTCTGCACTTGATGTCACCCCTCCTCTTCTGGGGGTTCTACTACACTCATAAACAGACAGAAACCTCTCAAAATATAAATTGCCATAAGGATACCGAGTAGAAGGAGAAGGAGGAGGAGAAGGAGGACAGCGATGAGAAGGAAGTGGAGGAGAAGCAACCAGCGGCAATAACTATCATTTTATTGAATACCTAGTATCATTTCATTTAATTAATGGAAATGCTGTGTTGAAGTGATAAGCATAAGAGAATGTGGATTCTGTAAGTCTTGGCTGTGCCTCTTCCTAGATGGACACTCCAGGCTTCAGTATTCTCATCTGTAAAATTATTTCTATCCTAATTGTGAAAGAAGTGAATAGGCCGTGTAAACCTAAAATACTGTACAAATGTCAGTGATAATTTTTACTTTTTTATTGTATTTATTGGAGTTACATTGGTTAATAAAATTATATAGGTTTCAAGTGTACCATTCTACAATCTTCTTATTTTTAAATAATTTTATTTCCAACCTGGCCTGTGTGGCTTAGTTGGTTGGAGCATCATCCCTGATATATAACCTGAAAGGTGCATAAATAAAATTATATAGGTTTCAAGTGTACCATTCTACAATCTTCTTATTTTTAAATAATTTTATTTCCAGCCTGGCCTGTGTGGCTTAGTTGGTTGGAGCATCATCCCTGATATATAACCTGGAAGATGCATATATGGGATATGCATCCCATATAACCTGAAAGGTCCTGGCTTTGATTCCTGGTCAGGGCACACACCTAGATTGTGGGTTTGGTGCCTGGTTGAGGCAGTTACTGGAGGCAACCAATTGATCTTTCTCTCACATAGATGTTTCTCTTTCTCTCCCCCGCCACTTCCTCTCTCTTCCCCTCTTCTTCCCTCCCTCCCCCCTTCCTTCCTTCCTTCCTCTCTCTCTGGAATCAATAAATTAAAAAAAATTATTTAAAATAATTTTATTTCCCACTATGGAATACTCTTTGACTTTGACATAAAATAATGTACCTTCTCAAGTCCCTTGTGAGTTATAGTTCTAAGGAAGAAACAGTTTTGTTGTTTTCACATCAAATAAGGCATATAAAACTATGTATGAAAATTTATTCTGAAAGTCAAAAGTCATAAACCTAGAGAGTCCTGGTCACTGTAAGTTCTAAGCTATGGACATACTGACCGGTAAATGCTTTAGTCTGGTTTCTGTGGGTTGGTGAAATACAAGAGTGTTGCATATCACTGAGTGAGGGTCAGGGGCACAGAGGAAAGGCATGTGATGGATTCAGCTTTAAGAGCATGCCAATTCAAAGCATGGTCAACATTTTGCTTTATAATTCTCCTGTTCTTACAAAAGTCATACAAACTCATGATAGAAAAACATCAGTATATGCACATAATAGAATCCACAAAAAATTCTGACTGTACTACCTACATATAAACATGGTTAATACCTTTAGCGTGTATTTCCAGATCTCATTCTATGCATACAAATATGGATTTTAAGCCTAAAATGATACTGAATATTTTATTACAAAATAAGCAAGTTTTATAAAAAGAACAATATTAGATAATTAATGCCCAAAAAAGCAATTGTTCAATAATGTATTCTCCAGCTTTTAATCTCTTGATAGGTATCAAAACCAGGTCCTGTGGTTTGTGTCCCTGTTCAGGGAGATGGGACCAGCTCGTTGGTGTTCATCAACAACCAAACCAGCAATGTAAATGACTCTCAGCTTTCAACACATGTCACATGTGTTCAATACCAAGAAAACTATACTTAACTTCAGTTCCAAGAAAAGGGGTAAGACCCATAAGATATAGGCCAGGAGACCTGCCATGCTTTTGGATGATGATGAAAATGAAACAAGAATACATGAGAAAGGGGAAAGGAAGACAAGAAGAAAAAACTATGCCTAAGATGTCATTCTGTCTGAGAGAAGGAAGGCTTTGCAGTCAGGTAGACATGACTTAGCATTTGAGCTCAGCCACTCACTAGTGGTGTGACCATGGATCAGTGACTTCTCTTTTCTGAGCACCCATTTCCTCACATGTGAAGTACGAATGGACAAGGACCATAACTTCCTCATGGGGCTGTTGAGAGGCTCAAAGGAAACATGGGATGTTAAGTGCTTAGAATAGAACCTGGCACACAGAGAACTATAATGGCATTTCTTCTTATGGCTGCCCCTGCAACTCAACCCAAGGAAACTCCAAGTATATAAGCTGAAAGAATTTAGAGATCAGTGCATCCAAGCCCTTTACTTCTCAAAGGAGAACACTAAAGCCCAAACAGGGGAAGGTAGTTTCCAACAACATATTTAGTTTCAACTAATTTAGTAAACATTTATTGAGCATTTGGGCAAAACACTATTCTAGAAGTACAATTCAGGGAGCATAGGAAATAAAATGTGTTTTGTAGGTCAAGATGCTTACAATTTATGCAAATTACTTAATCTCATAGTCATATATTTTGTATTTATATTTGGAGTATAGGTTTACATATACAGAACCCAGCAGAAGTGACACCTGCTTGAGTGTGGTTGATAGGTAATAATATAGGTTTAATAATAGGTTTAGTGTCAATTTGAACATTTTACCTAAAATATCATATGGTGTGCTTGAGTCTGATATTCTTATGTTACAGAATTACGTACTTATCATTTTGTACTAAAAGATTTTGTAATAGGGGCATTATTTGTGCTGGAACGCTATATATTCATTTTATTTATTTTTATATACTCATGTATTTAGAAGACTAGGGTAAGGCAAAGGTCATCTTCCTACATCTTAATCTGTTTAGTCTTTCATTACTAACAAGCAGTGTTCCAGTGTCCAGTCATTGGCTTTGTGAGTGTTGAGAGTCAATTGCAGTGGCTGTGGTGATAGCCACCTTCCCCTGGACTGCAGCCCTCACTGTATGTCCTGAAAGCCATTGCTCCAGCAGTAGCCTCCCATCTCCTTGGAGGTGAAAACAGGAGTGGCTCCCTTTGGTGGGCCAGTTCAGTGCTGGTGTTGTGAGCATCATGCCTGGAGACCCAGACCAGAGGCCCCACTTCCTCCCATCCCAGCGATTTTGTAAGTACCTAATCAAACAGCAGTAATTAAACAGCTATACTTGCTTCAAATGACAAGAGTAGCTTTTGATGCCTACAGATCACTGTTGACTGCTACAAATGAGTAAGATCTCAAAAGGCAGAGGCAGAATGGGGAGAGAGTATGAATACATCCCAGCTAGTGGGGACAGCCTGAGCAAGAGTGCAGAACAGAGGTGGGCAGGATATATTCAGGTGACCCTGAGAAGGGGCCTCCTGCCAGAGCAGACAATCACAGCTAGTCTTACAAAGGTTTGCCCTGGAGACTGATACACCAAAATGAACCCTGTCATTATATTATTAGACATCAGAGAGGACTGGGAATAATTGTACCATCCCAGGGAGGCAATGCTGGGGGATTCACAGTACCATTACAACCCTCAAGAGTCCTCCTTTTTAAAAAGCTGATTTCATAGAAACAGAATACAATGGTGTTTGCCAAAGGCTAAGAAGAAAGGAAAATAGAGTGATGTTGGTCAAAGGATACAAAGTTAAAGGTAGAAGAAAATGAAGCTTTGCCCTGGCTGGTGTGGCTCAGTGGACTGAGTACCAGCCTGTGAACCAAAAGGTCACCACTTTGATTCCCAGTCAGGGCACATGCCTGGGTTGTGGGCCAGGTCCCAGTTATAGGTGTACAAGAGGCAACTGGTCAATTATCTCTCCCACACTGATGTTGCTCTCCCTCTCTTTCTCTATACCTTCCTCTCCCTCTAAAAGGAAATAGTAAAATCTTTAAAAATAATAAAAATAAGAGTAGATCTTTAGCATTCTCACCACACAAAAAAGTTACCTACATTAACTATGTGAGATGATGAATGTGTTAAATTATCTTGGCTTTGGCAATCATTCTATGGTGTATATGTATATCAAATCATTACATTGCACATTTTATATATATACAATTATATTTGTCAATTCTTCCTCAATAAAGATTTTTTGTTTTTTGTTTTTAAAAGAGTTCTCTTTTAGCCCAAGCTGGTGTGGCTCAGTGGACCAAGTGCTGGCCTGCAAACCAAGAGGTCACTGGTTCGATTCCCAGTCAGGGCACATGCCTGGGTTGTGGGCCAGGTCCCCAGTAGGGGGCATGTGAGAGGCAACCACACATTGATGTTTCTCTCCTCTTTCTCCCTCCCTTTCCATTTCTCTAAAAATAAATAAATAAAATCTTTTTTTTTAAAAAAAAAGACTTCTCTTTTAGTACTAGGGAAAGAAATTTGGAGATATATGGTTATGGCGTCACTCCATAGATGGAAAATGGTTTTAGCAAGCAGAATAAGGATAGAACCAAGGATGCCTAACAATGCATGACTTTACTGCTTCTAAACAGAATTTTTTGATTAAAGTATATCAATAACAACTCTATTTTATAGGATTCCAGTATTTCTGCCAAGACAGTTCTGTCGCAGTGCCACAGAAAATTTCCCCAATGAAACTTCCAGTTTATGAATGCTATCTATTTCTAGAAAAAAAAGAGCTGTTATAAATGGAAAAAGTTTATATAAGAAAAACAAAACAGCACCCAAAAATGAGCAGTACATTTAAAATAAAATGATTTGATACTGCCAGAAATGAGCATAACAAATAGCAAATACATTTGCCCCATTCTAAACTTGTTAGACATGAAGCATTTTTTCAATCTCTAATTTATACCTGACATAAAATTTAATCATTAAATTGCTGGATGAACAACAGCACCCCCCAGCTTCTTTTACATGGACAATAATACAAGTGAGCTGTGATGTGGCAGAAACACTGCAAAGTTCCATTCCATGACCATTTAGTACTAGAAAGGATAGTAAATTCTAAGACCAATAAAAACTGGGGCCATATTTCTTTGACACTAAAAAGAAAGCCAATGTCTACCATGCTTTGGGGACACAAAAAAACACAAGCTTTAGAATCAAATACACATGAAACTGAGTCCTAGTTCCAATGCTTATTAGGTGCATGATCGCAGACCTATGTCTTAGTCTCTTTGAGGCTTGATTTACTCATCTGTAAAATGGGGATTATGGCACACCGACTTCACAGGGTTGTTATGGGAGTTAAAATAATGTCTGTTAAACTCTTAGCACAGTGCACAGCGTATAGTAAGCTCCTAGTTAGCATAAAACCACCAAGTTACCCTGCCTTTTTATAATAACAGCTTTGGCATATGATACCTATTCCATAATATTCATCCATTTAAAATATGCAATTCAATGATTTTTTGTATCAATTCACAAAATTAGGCAACTATCACCACAGTCTAGTTCTCAGATACTCTTGTCTCCTCAAAAAAAAAAAAAAGGCTTTAACCCATTACCAGTCACTACACTGCCTTTTTAACGCACATAAAAGGTTGCTAAGACCTTGAGCCTTGGAGCTGGTCACAACTAAGCTCAAGTCCAAGCACCAGTACTTGCTAGCAGTGTGATCCTCAGAAAGTTGCTGAACATACTGGGTCTCAGTTTCTTCAGTGTAAGAGGGCAGTGATAATAGTGCAAATCCTATAGGCCAGCTGTGAGGATCTGGTGAGAGATGTATATGTATATATAGCACCTGCCAGTGGCTGGCCCATGGTGAGCACTAGATAAATGGCAGCCATCATCACAATCCTCCTCGTTTTCATTCATTCTACTATTTTTCCCCTACCCACATTTCACCTGGCTTTCACTATCATTTCATAAAATGTAGGGCCTTGCACATAGTATGCACAATATATATTTCATTAACTAATTCATGGAGTCCTCTAATAACATCATTGATGGATTCTTGGGAACTGCAACTTTAAGGGAAACAACATAGAATGAAAGCAATTTTACCAGAGGCTAATTGATAGAAACAAGAGTTATATTCCTACAGTATATTTATAGTCACAAAATCATCACCAAACTCTTAAATAAGGGCCCCAAACACTTCTAATACTAAACACTGGAATAGACGTGGGCTATACATACACTATTTTTAAATGAATAAAAACAAATCAGATCTTTATTTTCCAATTTGCTTATTCCAGTTCAGAGTCTCAGGATGCCAGATCCTCTCGGGGCACCTGAGGGCATGAGCAGGACACCCCCCTGGACAGGCCACCCTTCCATTTCAGGGGCACTCACACTCCACACTCACTCAGACTGGGACAGTGTGGACACACCAGTTCACCTCACATGCACATCTTTAGGATGTGGGAGGACACTGAAGGACCCAGAAAAAGCCCACGCAGATGGAGACAAGGTGCAAACCCCAAAGATAGTGAATTTTGCTATGAACTGATTTTTTTAATCCACATTATATCAAAACATTATTCAAGGACCTGCTGTACTTAATTATGGAGAGGTTGTGTGGACATGCACAGACTCACACACCTGTGTATGTATCTCTTCATTTATAGAAGGTTTTATTCCAGAAAAAAAATCAAAGAGGCTTCTTGAATAGTACTAAAACATTATGAAAGCAAAGGGAAATGTTCATATATAACACCAACTAGAAGCAAGTTTATCCAAGGGCTGTGTCTATCAATGCTAATCCAAATTATTACAATCACTTTCTAAATTTGGCCACAGAGACCTAGTAGAATGCAGTCACATTCTAGAGCTCCAGACCAAGCCATCACCGACCTCCCCAGCAGCCCTCCTCCTAGCCTCAAGTGTATGAGCCTCCAGATTCTCCAATAGCTCCAAGAAGGTTCTTATCAAAGGCTCACAAAGTTAGTAGGTTGTGAAGCCATGAGTCAAAGCCAGATCACCTGACTCCAAGGCTCGTGCTCTCTTGGCTATATCCTGCTGCTGCCTTATTAGAATCTTAATGTATTCTCAGGATTCAAAAAAGTATACTTGCCTCCTCATGCATTCTGCAGTGCTGGCAGGTAACACCAAATTAGAAAGACTCTACTAAAAAAATATAACCTCTCCATAGCAGATGTTGCTAATTCAAACCAGGTTGGGGCTGACTGTACTTGAGTTATTATTTGAAATACATGGTGAAATTATCATGATTCACCTCTTTACTCTTGAGTAAGAGTCCATTCACAATTCCCCATACTCGGTAAGAATCCCTTTTATTTGCTGCATAAGTGGCAGCATGATAGAGCAGAAAGAACACTAGAGTGGGAGTCAGGTGGCACGGCTGCTATCTGCTAGCTTTGGCCAAGTGCCTTTGTTGCTCTGAATCTCCATTTCCTCTTCCTGGGAAATGAATAGACTGCACCAGGGATGACTAAGGGCCTTTCCGGCTCTAATACTCTGGGATTCTGATGCCTCTAGGCAAAGCAAAACTGACTTCGGATTCTCTTAACACCCACTTAATTTAAATAATTAATGTCTTTACAGCCTTGGATGGCAAGTCATTAAGTGACTTGATCATGAACTGTTCAGAAAAAAGCACAGAGCTTAGGTTGTAAGCTGTAGGGCCCAGATACCTGGAATCTGGCTTACTGAAGAGAATGGGAGAAAATGCATGGGCACCATAGGAATGCCCTTTGTATAGAATTATTTGCCTCAGAAGGTCCACTTATTTTACCTTGAAGTAAACAAATTCCATCATGCAAAAAAGATAACTGGATCTGCTTTAGAAAATACAATTATCTAAAATCTAGATGTATGGTGATATTTTATGAACATTCCAGAACAGTGCAAAAAATAAAATAAAATCTGGATGTACAAAATAGATGAAGTTGGGACAAATGTTCACACTACCAAAGGGCATGGAGTTGAAGTCCAATAGGCCTTCATGGATCAGAATCTTGGCTCTGACACTGAAATACTAGGAATGTGAGCTCTAGTCAGTTCTGTTCAACCACTGGACATTTATTGGGTACTGACTAAATGCTATGTCCTGGGTCAGGGCATAGGGTTATAAAACTCAGTACAATCAGTCCCTGCCCAATAAGATCTCATTGTTTCATGGGTGAAACAGACATTTGAACAAGAAGCTTTCCTGGAGGCTGTGACACCTGAGCAAGAATATGAACTTACTTACCCAATTTCCTCACCTGGGCAGTGGGGGAAATGAAGTCCACCTCACACCACTGATGTGGGAGCTCAGTAAGGCAATTGGTGAAGAAACTGAACACAATAAAAAACCCATAACAATAGTGCCAATGATGTTTTCTCAATCTTATATAAAATGTGACATGTATCATCCACTTATTTTTATGTTATTTGTTTTCTGTCTTACCCCACTAGAATGTCCTATGTGACAACAGGGATTTTTGAAGTGTTCTTAAATAGGAAGGAAAGAAGGAAGGAAGGAAGGTAGAAAGGAAGGAAGGTCATTTTTAAAACTTTGTTATTTTTATGGAATTGCCTTTTGACCCAGCAATTCCACTGCTGGGATTATACCCTAAGAACCCTGAAACACCAATTCAAAACAACCTATGGATCCCAATGTTCATAGCAAAGCAATTTACAAGAGTCAAGTGCTGGAAGCAACCTATTTTCCCATCAGTAAATGAATGGGTCAAAAAACTGTGGTATATTTACACAATGGAATACTACGTAGCAGAAAGGGTAGGAAGGGTAGGAAGAAGGAGCTCCTACCCTTCCTGACAGCATGGATGGAACTGGAGAGCATTATACTAAGTGAAATAAGCCAGGTGGCGAAAGACAAACACCATATGATCTCACCTATAAGTAGAACCTAATCAACAAAACAAATAAGCAAGCAAAATATAACCAGAGACATTGAAATTAAAAACAAACTGACAGTAACCAGAGGGGAGGTGAGAAGAAAGAAGGGAAAGGATTGTCAAGGAACATATATAAAGGACCCATGGACAAAGCCAAATGGGGGGCAGGACTGAGAGTGGGAGGTGGGGGTGTGTGGGGTGGGGCAGAGAGGTGGGAGGAAAATGGAGGCAACTGTACCTGAACAACAATAAAAACAATAATAAAAATAAAACTTTGCTATTTTTAGCAAATTCCATAAAATTTTGCAAGTTGACTTTCTTTTTTACTAACAAAACCCTCATTTTATTCAGTGTGGGTCACGTGTCCAGCTCAAAGACAGCATTCCCAGCCTCCTTTGTAACTGGCACATTAAGTGGAGGTGTTGGGTGGGGTTTCCAAGATTGCTTTCAAAGGAACTGACTTAGCTGGGAAACAGGCCTTTTTGCCTCCTCTACCTCCTTCTTCCTTCTTCCTTACTGGAAAGCCACCAGGTCTCCTGGACCAAGAACTGACTGTAAGGATGGAAACCCCATTCTAAATCCAGAGTACCTGGAGAAGCAGAAACCTAGAAGGTGCTTGTGTCCTGATGACACTGTACCTGTGCAGAAACTTCACTTCTTTAGTATGACCTTTCTCTTTTCTTTCCTTTTGATTCAAACTGGCCTCGTCCAGCACCCTGACTTGCCTGCCTCCTTCTCCCTTGCTTAACCACTCCCTTAAGCATTAAGCCCTCAGGATACAGAGGTTCTGATCAGCATCAAATTAACTCAGGAACAAAGCATCAGGTCTGTTGACCACAGAGACAGTTTCTGTCAAACTAGGGATAACATCTAGGCCTCAGCTGTGTTTCAGCTCCAGGCTCAGAAATGCAGAGAAACCAGACCATGCAATGCCACGGCTGCATCTGGACCGGCTGCGCTGATCACCTACCCCTACTCTAGTGCTGACCACTCAGTAGAGGTCACAACCCTGATGCCCTTAGTCACCATGACTAATGATCTCTCCTGGATATAACCCGTCCCCTGGAAGCCATGGGGGAGCCAGGTCTTTGAGCATTAGCTCACCTGTGACTCTGGGCATGGGCTACTATCTAAAAATAAACCCTTACTTTCTTTGCTGCAAACTCCTGTTCATGTCTTATTGGGCTTTGATGTGTGTAGGCAAATGGACCCCTTTAGTCCAGTAACAACATCATAGAAACACTATACCCTATAATGATCACTTCCTGATTTCTTTCATGAGACAGAAACATATTTAAGCTACTGTTTTGAGAAGTTTCAGTCATCTGGAGGTGAATGACTTTTCTGATATATATAAGCTCTCAGTTCAAATATTTGTTTGTATCCTTCATATCACTTCTTATCATTTTAAAGTTATTTCTTTGTGGTTTTGTTGTCATTTGTCTGTCTTCCCTACTAGAATGTCAACTCTATGACTACAGAGACTGTGAACTATCTGTTTAGTGAACCATCTCCTATGTGTGCCTGACACATACTAGGAGCTTAATATTTTTATATAAATAATTCAAGCAGCTTGAATATGGTATGGTATATAGTGGATGCACCAGGTCACTCCCATTTTTAAAAAATGAGTGGCCATTTAACTCAATGAGCAAATTGCGCAGATTTCCAGGATCAATTCTGCTAACACAGTTCAACAAAAGTGTCTTAGGCACCTACTAGGTACCAGGCCCTATGCTGGAGACTAAAGAGAAGTGTTCCCAAATGTTTATATCATAGTGTTTCACAAAAAATTCACAATAGCAATAGCAAATTAACAAAACAGCCAGACTTGCATCATGGACTACTGTGCAATCTTAATGAGGACTATATGATGAGTGGTCATTGCTAACTTTCATTAAAAATGTACAAATTCCAAAATAGTGGGGTGCTCATTTTATGGCATTAAGGTCAGTATCCTTAATTTAGTTTTCTCATCTCGAATTTTTTTTTCTCCTAGATCAAGAAAATACAGAAATGAATATTTCTCATTCACCCCAAAAGACCAGCTTGTTTTTGGTAACTAATATATGATAGACTAGACCAGGGGTTCCAAACTCGTGTTCACCAGGGGCCACATCAGTCTTGCAGTTGCCTTCAAAGGGTCAAATGTAATTTCAACTCCTTAAAGTTAAGGCGTAGTTACATTTATACAGTCCTAAAATTATATTCAGCCCTTTGAAGGCAACTGTAAGGCTGATGTGGCCCCTGGTGAAAATGAGTTTGACACCCCTGGACTATAATAATCCAATTGTACATTTGTATATTCTTGTGCTTGAATTCTTCCCATAAATACTCTTCTGGCATTTTCTTTTATCTTAGAATTATCTGAATATTTTATCTGAAAATTAATATAAAAATGGCAAATTCCCCTTCTTGCTGTAAACCTAAAAGCTGATTTTAATGGTCTTTCAGTAGAAACAACCTAAAGTAATAGAGGAAGTTGTTGTGGAGGTTGAATCCTGTTGCTTCTAGCTTAGTAAAGAAAGAAAAAGGGGGAGCAGACAAAAGTTCCATTTTGTAATGTGTCTAGTTAACCAGCAAGAGAGAATAGCACACCAGGGGGAACATTAGTGAGGACAGGAAAGGCCAAATTTAAGAATGTACAGCAGGAGGGAGAACAGTACAAAGTGACCATGTTCCCATCTCTACCATGGCAACCACCTGATTACTGATGGCTGGACTTCCCTGGAGACTGCTAATAAGAAAGCAAAGCAGGCCATTTTGCCTCCTAAGATGAGCTGTGCTACCAAATTGGACATTAAAAATATCAGCCACAGTATTAGAAGAGGAAAGCCAAGCCAGGACTAATAAAGGGAAGTACATAACAATAAGAATGGCTACCATTAACTAAGAACTTAAGATGAACCTCCTAGGACTAACCACTCAGAACATAAAAAGGGGAGGGGGGATAAGTGCCAGAGACCACTTAGGCCATTGTTTCTCACCTTGGAATGGTTTGGGAACCCTGGGGGCATTTGGCAATATCTGCAGGCATTTTTGGTTGTTATACCTTGGGTGGGAGCAGGAGGGATCCTACTAGCATCTAATTGGTACAGGCCAGGGATGCCACTGAACATCTTACAATAAACAGCACAGTCCCATACAGAAAAGAACTATCCAGTCCAAGATGTCAATAGTTGAGCCCTGCATGGTATGGCTCAGTGGATTGAGTGCCAGCCTGTGAATTAAAGGGTTGCCAGTTGGATTCCCAGTAAGAGCACATGCCTGGGTTGCGGGTCAGGTCCCCAGTGGGGGCTCTTGAGAAGCAACCACATAATGATGTTTCTCTCCCTTTCTCCTTCCCTTTCCCTCTTTCTAGAAATAAATAAATAAAGTCGTTATTAAAAATGTCAATGGTTGAGAAATTTAGATTAAGCACTACTGTTTTGGTACAGAGGAGATCAAGGCCCAGAAGGAGTGTGTCTGGTCCGAGGTCATTCTTTTCTATCTATCATCTATATATCTTTTCCATTCATTAGCCAAAGTTTAAAATTTCATTTGAATAAAAGGTCCTGCTACTTTAAAGAAGTGGGGAAACTACTGCTATAATCCCTAGGTATTATTAGAAACTAAATCAAGTGTGTCTTCCCTTTCCCAAGAAGCTCATTACTGTCCAGAAATGTATATAACCATCTGAGTTAAGTCCTCTGCCTATTATGTTTTAGATGAGAAGCATAGCAAAAAGCAAGGGGGAGAGAGCCACCCCACCCCATCCCTGTACACATGCATTACATATGATGGGTGTCTCAGGTGGTACCACCCTGTTGTTCAGGTCCCAGACAATGAGTACCTGCCTCACCCCCCAACGATCACTGCCTACTTATTTGCTCAATGAAGCATCCCCTCACCTGATTCCTCATGCATCTAATTCTCTTCATATTATCTCTTTGGTGTATAGAACTAAGCTGGGGCTGAGAGTAAAGGATCAAGCAGGTCTAGGATAAAACAAGGTACAGTCCATCCAGGTTCTCTATGGGCTCCCCAGGCTTGTACAGAGTGGGGAGAACATAAACAGTTTCCCACTAGGTAAGCTCAGATAAGAGACTCCGGATGCTACACAGTGCTATTGGAGGCCACAAGAGGAAAGTACATACAGCAACTTGAGGAATCTGGGAAGGCTTCCTAGAGGAGGTAGCAGGCATACTGCATGGGCAGAGGCAAGAAGCAGATTGTTCCTTCACAGAAGTATATATACTGGAGAATGGGGAGAATCCAACAAAGGAGGAGACAGACAGAAAAGGAGCTTCAGACCCATTCTAGTATTAGAGCTTCTGACATTTAAGCAAAACAACAGAATCTTCCTAAAACTGCTATAGACCCCCTACTCAAAGATTTATAGCCTCCATGTTTAGCAAAATAAAAACAGAATTCCTTACCTGGTATCCAGGTTCCTTTACTCCCTAGCTTAAACCACATCTTCCACTATAGCTCCCTGACAAGGAAATCCCAACTGGTCTGCTCATTGCCACCAGAACTCCCTGGAGAGTTTTTCACTTCCCTACCTTAGCCAGTATCTAAACCTCTCCTTCTTAGAGCATCTAGGTCCTTGCCTACCTTTCACACTGGCAGCTTGCCCTCAGCCTGAGAATAATGAGAGTTATTCCTGGCACTCACTGCCACTGTGAGCATGAGTAGTAATTACTAAGCATCTTCTTTACTGAGTACTGACCATGTGCCAGCCACTTTATGTCTATTTGTTTACATAATCCTCCCAAGGATATAATGTTATCATCCCCATTCTGCAGTCAGAGAAACTGAGGTAAAGAGGGCTGACATCAGTTGCTGATCATCACTCAGGTAACAAGTGGCTGAGCAGGGATTCAAACCCAGTTCTGATAGGCCCCATGGCTGAGCTGCTCTCCACTACCCTATGCCATGTTCTTAGGGCCTACCTGCTCAGTATTGCCTTTCCTGAGCCCCCAGATATCCAAGCTCCCTTGTTCCTCTGAATTCTGAAGCATATGATGTCTGCCACTCTTGTAATCCACGTTGCCTTAGGCTACTAATAGAATTAGCAATAGTAATAATAGCAGATATTTAAATAGTCCTTCTGCCCTGGCTGGTGTGGCTCAGTGGATTGAGTGCTGGCCTGCAAACCAAAGGGTCTCCAGTTTGATTCCCAGTCAGGCCACATGCCTGGGTTGCAGGCCAGGTCCCCAGTAATGGGTGCATGAGAGGAAACCACACATTGATCTTTCTCTCCCTCTCTTTCTCCTTCCCTTCCCCTCTGTCTAAAAATCAATAAATAACATTTTTTAAAAAATAGTCCTTCAATGTGGTGGGAACCCTTTCAACTGCTTGACACAGTTTAGCTCATTTAATCCTGCCAAAGACCCTATTATCACTGCCATCCCCAATACAGATGTGCCCCAAGTGGGACACAGAGGTTAGGACACTTGCCAAGGCTCAACAACTAGTAAGTTATCCAGCTAGGATTTGAACTTAGGCAGTATGGCTCCTGAATTTTCTTCAAGTCACTGTATCACACTGCCCCTTATATACATCTCCATTTTTATAGGTAAGGAAATGGATATTCAGAGATGTTAAGTAATTTGCCTGAGGTCACACAACCAATAAGAGGAACTGAGATTAGAATCTAAGCAGTCTGGCTACAGAGTCCATGCTCTTAACCAACACACTGTAGCCCATACTGAAAAATGAGTTATCTTGGGTCTCCCTAGCTATACCTTTTACTATATACTACCAATGAAAACCAGCAGGTTCTAGCCACACCCCCACACCCAGAAAAGCATTTCTGGTTTTCAAGATATATTACTACAGGCCCCCATGGGGCTTCTCCAGGAGTTCTACTTGGTCTCTGACATCAGTTACTTCAGAACATGTCCCCAGGGCAGTGGCACAGCCTGGGCCTCCTGGGCCTCCAGACCCCTTGAGCTGTGGGCCAACTGGAAGACTTAAGCCCCTGCCTCTAGCACCTCAGACTAAAGTCAGGCCTAAACTGACAACCAGGTTCACTACTGAAATAGAGATGACTAATGAATGCAGAGGAGGCAGGGGAAAATGACAAGCATATTACTCATTTCTAAACCACAAACATACAATTATAACCTTACTCACTAATAATTTCAGGTGGCACTCTCCTGACAAGTAAGTATGACTCTTGCATGCAATAGTACCATTTTATAGTAGCAAGTAGAACAGAGAGAAGCATATAATCATTTATTGCTGTTTTTATTTTCTCCAAGGGCTTCTAATGTTACATTCTGACATCACTGTAATTTACTGCATTTCCTTCTATTCCTCATCCATAGAGCCCGTCACAGAATGAGTTACCAATTTTCATCCTCCATGAAAAGATCAGACAGGCTTTTAAGTGTTTAGGGTGCTTTCCTAATAGCATCACCTCTGCACTGTTTGTAAAACAAGCAACCATGTAAATAAAAGAAATGGCATATGTCTATATTTTGGGAGATTTGAATTCTGGAAGTGGCTCTATCACTACTTGTGTGACCATGAGCAAAGCAGTTACCACTCTAGACCTAATTTAATAGTACCCTGGATTTGTTTTAATCAAGTGTGATAAGACATGCAGACAAGGAAGTGACTGCCGTGAAAAAAAAAAGGTTATGATACTAGTGACAGCCCTCTAGAAGCAGGAGGCACACTACACAAGGAAGCACTACATGAGGAAGAACTGGGGCCAGTCAGGAGCAGAGGAAGTGAGAGGAAAATGTGTGGCCCTGCAGGTGGTATGGTGTCCTACTGCCCCAGGCTGTGAGTTTTTGTGACTAGTAAACTGATGTTTGTATCATCTGTTCAGTGGCAGATGTTGTGTGTTAGACCAGGGGTCCACGGCCTGTTAGGAAGTGGCTTCAAGCCAAACTTGCCTGAGCTCCACCTCCTCTCTCCTCCCCCCATCTCCAGTCCACAGCGAGGAAGGGAGGCTTACCTGATCTCTGCCTCCTGCTGTCTTGCCACCCCACCAACCATGTCTCCCATGAAACCAGTCCCTAATGCCAAAAAGGATAGGGACCACTGTGTTGGAGCCATCCCCATAACCCTAGAGCACAAATTTCTTCCTCACCAATGGGTTAAAAAGGAGGCCATTAAAACTACATATGAATGAACACAGAAATCTGTTCATAGATATAGCCCATCACATAAGAATTTAGCTAATACTTTTCCCTTCAGCACCTTAACAGACCTTGATTCCCAGACTGTACTCTCTTACACCATTCTGGACATCTAGATTATCACATGTGCCTTGCAGTGCAGGAACTACAACTAAGTGCAAGCACTTCCTTCCATAAGTGGGCTGACCACTGAAATAAAAACAACATAAGCCCTGAAGTGAGACTAAATTCTGGGGTCCAATCAGAGCTCTGCAGCTTCCACTCAGAGTCACCCTGGCCAACTCTTCTCACCCCTTGGAGTCTCAGTTTCCTAATTCAGAAAATGGGAATAAGAGCAAGACGCTCTCAAAGTTTTCGTGAGGCTCCACCAAGAGCATGTTTGTATGGAGCCAGGTCCAGAGCTGGTGATCTTGAAGCACTTTCTATTACCATGACAAAGTCAAGGAAGACAAATGGTACAGGGGAGTGCACTAAGGCCAGAGGTGGAGGGCGGGCTGCGAGTGGGCCAGCTTCCAAGTGGAACTCTCTTAGAGATATCCTCCAGGAAGAAGGTGCTATTGCTAAGTCTCACAGCAGCTACATGGGCATTGGACATGTCCTAAGGCTCCAAAACAAGAATCCAGTGACAAAAATCACATAGTACACATTTTATATGCTATCCTTGAGACAAGAAAAAAATTTTCTTTTCAAAATTAATAAGGCAATAATGTCATGGCATGGAACAAGAACCAAACCAACTGAAATCCATTACAGAAGCAAATGGGGAGGGGAAGTCACAGAAATAGAAATTGCTACACATCTGACTTCAGGGGTATTTTTAATTCTCCTTAGAAACAGCCTCCCTAGGGGAATATTCATATTTAGGACTGATTAGTTCATAAATGTCTTTAATCTGATCCAGAAAAAAACACTGTTGTCATTAACACCAGTAAATTCTTTTGGCAAGAAAAAGATGTTCAGTTCTTTATTCAGCTTGCAAAAGTATGGATTTTGTAGTGTTCCACCTGCCATTCATTTTAAAAATAATTAGTTAAGAATGAAAAATATTTTTCCCTTTGGGGAAATGCCAATATAATCTGGAAGAGTTCCTATGTTTATGATGCAGTTCCATAGAGTTGAATGTCTTCATTTTTATGAGCAGTAAGTTGCATCAATTAAAACAAATAGAAAGAGCAAAAGAATTTGATTCCAGTTGTATTACAAACAGTACTTTAAATGATCCATAACCCTGAATTGAATCCTAGGTTAATCAACTAAGGAAACATGGACTAGGCTCTTGCTCAGTGCCAGGGCCTGTGTTAGGGGAGCTGGTGTAAATGAAGATGTGTAGCTGACAGGTCAATAGCTGCTATAGAATCAAGGCCTTGGAAAGAGGTAGTTGGTAGGTGGAAAAGGACAAGGATATAGGGTAAAAACAGTTCCACATGCTAGCACCAGCCCATGCCCACCTCCTCTAGCTCATCCACATGCCTTATTCCACATGCACCTGTGGCCCCAGCTACCATTGCCTGGATCCCCTTGTGTTCACATGAGGTGCTTAACACACAGCTACTGCTTGGCCTTTGAGCAATTCACTTCACTCCACGGTCCCCCACTTCCTCACGGCTCAAATAGGGACAACACCTAACATTACAGGGCATACTTGGCAGTCAGCCATGGCAGCTTCCACACTAAAAGGCAGAATTCAGTAGCTGGGACAGAGACTGCATGGCCCATAAAACCCAACACATTTACTGTCTGACCCTTTACAGAAAAAGTCTGCAGATCCCTGCCCTAGAGTGCCCTCCTCCTCTTTCTCTCCTACTTGAATGAATCCTGTTTATCTTTTCAAATTCAAGTCAAGACTCTTCTCCTCCAAGAAATGTTCCCAGACCTTTTCATTCCACCAGTACTCCGAGGGAATTTGAATCTTCCTCTTACATGCACCCCACCTCTGCTTTGCACTCAATCTGTGTCCCTATGAAGTACATCATACTGGGTTGGAATTATCTGTCAGTGACCTCTCTGGGACTGTGGCTCATTCATCCCTGGATCCTGAATACACAGTACACAGGGCTTGACCCATAAAATGGTACTAAATAAATCTTGCTGGAATGAACAGGCATGGCTGTCCTATATTTGGAATGTGACACAAAACTACACCACCCACCACTCAACAATCACCGTGGCATTTGTTGAAGGCAGAGTCATGGCCCTTCAGTGAGAATTAGGACTGTTTGAGGGAGCTGTTCTCCAACAGACAAGTGTGGCTGAAGAGACATCAGAGGAACAGTAAAACCTGCCCCTGCTGTGTACAGAAAAGCTTCACCCACCAGGCCCAGAGCCTAAAAGCTATTTTCAGCTCTGAGTACAGCATACCCAGGGGTCTGTTGGCTGAGCCATATCAGGCTGTTGGGTCTTCTTACTGGCTTCACTTCAGCTTGCCACACCCAGATCCAGCCTAGCCCCCTACTGGTGACACCACACCCAACATGCCTTGAGTGCTACCTCATACAAGTCTGCCAGCATGTCCATGGGCCTGGTCTCTCACCTTGCCATTTTTTTTCTCAGGTACTAATCTTAATATCAGGGATAGGGCACAGTGACACAGAAAGTGGCACTGGACTTGGAGTCAGAAGACCCAGGTGTTACTGCTGGCCTTCCTACTTTCTAACTGTGAGAAACTTGGGCAGCTCAGGCCTCAGCTTCCTTCTCTAGAATTTAGAGATGATAATGCTGCTCAATCAAAGGAAACAAGGAAATCATAGAAGTAAAAGTGCTCTTTTCCCTGGCAAGTAGTGATGCTCAGGGATTAGGAACATGGCTCACTCCCCCAGGAAGATATTTCAGAGTAATCTTGGTGTGGGGAGGGCTTTCTCAAACCAGATCCACTCTGGGGAGATCCTGATCATGGCCGTCCCCTCTTCAGAATCAGAGCACCTTTACCCACTGGAGTGGTATTGTCTCTCAAGGGTATGGAGCAAGAAAAATGTTGAATGCCACCACTCTGGTGGTGTAGAGATAGAAGTGGACATGACTGTACATTGCTGCAGAAAAGGCCAACAAGGAATAGGGCCCTAGTAATGTTTTTTAACCTTTTTCACATCGTGGAACTTACACAGAATGCCAGTCAGATGTGGCATGCTGAGGCTACCAGCCACCACAGGCAACCCAAGCCAGCACTCCCTGGAGTCAGGAGGGCTGGGGGTAAAATGTGTCAAATATATCATAATTCACTTTTCAGCACATCCTTTGGAAGCAATGCTGAAGCAGGATTTGGTAATTTCAAGATATATGACCACCTTTCAGAAGCAAATAAGCCAGCTGTGGCCACCTCCCCCAATTCAGGAGTTAGGAGTGTGCCTGTAATTGTTTCCTCACCAAGCCTCAGCACACTAGAAGGACTCTGCACTGTGTCAGATGACTTTAAAAAGGTTGCCAGTGCTGTGATCCCTTTTCACTTTGCTCTGGGGCTTGATGTCACCTTAGGTCCTCACCCTGCTTTGAAGGTGCATCTTGGATCTCTGGCCTGAGTGCTCCTCTATCCACTTCTGCAGTTCTGTAGGCTGGCCTTACAGACACTTCCCTACCCTAACATGGGTTCCAGCCTAGTTGTAGCCAGGAATGTAATCCAACCAGGACAGGAGCTTTAGAAGCTCAGTATCAGCAGTGGATCACCCTGGGGACCAGGAATGCTGGTGCTGCCCTGGCCCTGGCCCTGGCCACTAGCTCTCATTGTTAGAGTTATGCTTTCTTCCTTCATGATACCCACCTCATCCCCCAAACCCAGTTCCTGGGTGGGATATTGTCTTCAGTGCTATGGAGCCAGAATTCCCAAATCTGGTTCTTCAGCAAAATAATCTGGGAGATGCATATGTGTGTGTGTGTGTGTGTGTCTGTGTGTGTGTACATACATGCGTGTATAATGTGAAATAATATACAATACTATATAATATGTAACATAATGCAATATAGTCATCATATATTATACCCCTAGATCTACTGACTCAGAATCACCATGGTCAGTGATATCTATCTCTTTAAAATCTCCTCAAGTGATTCTGATGACCATATTGGGAAGTGATGCTGTGGAAGAGAGAGAGAAGGAAACCTACATCTCACCCTCAAGGAATTTGGTGGAGGGGGCATGCCTGTTCAGCCATACCTCGTTTTATTGTGCTTCACTTTATTGTACTACACACATGTTGTATTTCTTACAAACTGAAGGCAAGACCCTCCACGAGGAAAAAGACTATTATTTGCTTTATTCTGATTCTCACTGTATTGTGTGGATATAGAATGAAACCCACAATATCTGTTAGGTGTGCCTGTACAAGAGTTAACATGGCCTGCTTTAGGACCTTCATGAAACAAGTAATTATTGCAAAAGTAGGGAGCAGAAAAAGGTCATTTTCTTAGGGGCATTTGAGAAAGATCTCACACCAGACATGGGCCTCAAAAATGGAGTATTTCTTGCATCTGAAAAGTAGAGGGGACAGACCCAAAGTAGCAGCAGAAAGCAATGAGATCCAGACTGGTGGCCATGATTGAACTTCTCTTACTGCTTTATGCAGATAGTGACTGATGAGTGAGAGTCCCCAGGTCTCATGGCAGCACTGCCTGAGCATTCCACATGCTGAGGAAAAGCCCAGGCAGGAAGCTGGGAGGCAAGTCCCTCTTCTGCTAGGAAAACGTCAGCAGGCAGACTATTAGATCCTGGAACATTCTCATCTTTTCTGACTATAACCACTCTTGCCTTGCTTGCTTAAAGATGAGGCCAAGTCCCTAAGGTTCCTTCTCATCAGCTCTCTGACACCTTGTGAAAAGCCACTAGTCAGTCCCTAGTTTACTTTCAAATCCCTACAGTAAGGATCCCTTCCTGTCTTCTTTCAACTAATATATAGAGAGAACCTTCTATGAGTCAGGCACTGTTGCTAGGAAGTGGATGGATATGGAAAAAGAGACTACCTTAGATAGAAAGTATCAAATGATTTCAAATGATTAATTTCAAAATTCTTTAGGTTTTCTGCCCTGTCTGGTGTGGCTCAGTAGATTGAGAACTGGTCTGCAAATCAAAGGGCCGCCTGTTCAATTCCCAGTCAGGGTACATGCCTGGGTTGCAGGCCAGGTTCCCAGTAGGGGGTGTATGAGAGGCAACCGCACATTGATGTTTCTCTCCCTCACTTTCTCACTGCATTCTCCTCTGTCTAAAAATAAATAAATAAAATCTTTAAAGAGAAAAGAAAAAAAAAACTATTTAAGTTTTTTGCCTATTTTTCCAGATAAATCTTGCCAGCAATTTATCACATCTCATAAGGTATCCCACCAGGTCTTTAATTGGCATGCACTGACACTCTATATTAACTCAGGGAATACTGGTATCTTCCCCACATATTTTTCTCTTCAACTAGAGCAAGGTATCTCTTCCTTCATTTATTTAATGCCTTTGATTCCTCCCTTTAGGGTTATTTAAATAAATCTCATGTCCCAAATTAAATTAATGCCCCAGTACTAATGTATTTTTGTTTCCATTGCAAGGAAATTATCTTCTTTATTATATTCTTCAGTTGTTTGCACCTAGAAAAACATGACTATTTGTGTTCATTTGCCTTGAAGTTCAAGATGATGTTAACCTCATTTATACTAACTAGTATATGATGACCCTGTATGTTCTAGATATGGATAGATTTTCTGGGGTATATCCCTAGTACCTATCACAATGTCTCGCATACAGTAAGTGGTAGGCCTTCCTATTTTAGATTGAATAAAGGCGTGGCTTTCTTTGCTGATGGTATTCACCTAATTTCTTTTTCTTTACCAATGACTATGGCTTGCATTTCTACTACAACATTTAAAAAAATGGTAGAACCTTAGTCCTACCTTTGTCATTTGTAATTTTCCTTATTTTATTGAAACTCTCTTCTCTATCAAAGATACTATTAGATCTTATATTGGAATATGTAAAAATCATACTCTTTTTCAGGTTACCAAACACATCGCCAAAGAAGAGTTATTCCATTTATTAGATGTTTTTTCAAAATCTACTAAGATAAATATTATTTTAACTATGTTCTCATATTAATATGATAAATTGTCATATAATTTTCATTTTATCACCTTATCCGGTGTTCTTAGATTAAATCTCACTTGATCAGATAAAATTTTAAGTAGAATGATTTTCTGTTTATATTTGTTTAAATAATGAATATCCATAAGTAAAATTGTCCTGTACTTTTTTTGGTTTTCACCAATTTGTGGATTGAAATCGTATTTTGTATCCCTGGCTGGCATAGCTCAGTGGATTGAGCGCGGGCTGGGAACCAAAGTGTCCCAGGTTCGATTCCCAGCCAGGGTACATTCCTGAGTTGCAGGCCATAACCCCCAGCAACCACACATTGATCTCTCTCTCTCTCTCTCTCTCTCTCTCGCCCCCTTCCCTCCCTAAAAATAAATAAATAAAATCTTAAAAAAAAAGAAATCATATTTTGTAAAAAAAAAAAAAGTAAACTGAGAATTGAGCAAAGTAGCATCAACTCAACATTTAAAAACAATTTAGGAGAGTTGTAGATTTTTTTATACTTTTAGAAAGTATATATAGGGTAAGTTTTTATATTTGTAGCCAGATAGATCTGAGTTCAAATGCTAGCTCTACCACTTACTTTCTCTGTGACTTAAGTATGTCATCTAATTTTTTAGAGCCTATTATGTAAACTGTAAACTAGTGTTACAAATAGTACCCATCAATAATCACTGTATAGGTCAGAACTTTGGTGTGTTGTGTGTGTATGTATAAATGATCTAGGCCATAGTAGACAGTCAAAAATATCATGGTTTTCAAAGTTTGAGGTCTTTTTATTAATGTGTTGTGTCCAAGTACCCAGGACTTATGCAGGTTTCATGGTAAGACTTTAATGACTTCTTATTGCTTCCACTATAATTGGTCTGCCCATGTTTTCCACTTAATCTTGCATAAGATTTTATATTTTGTCATTCTGTAAGGAGCCATTCTCTCCAGGTCTGATTTATCTGATTATTAGCGTACAGTGGAGGGTACTGTCACTTTATAAATTTTTTAGTCTTTTATACTTGTTGTCAGTTCTCCTGTCTCATTTCTAATGAATCTGTGTTTTCTTTCTTTTAGTTAGGCAAACCATTGTTCATTTGTTTTCGAAAATGGGTTTATCAGCTTTTCCTCCAGTTTACTTATCTATGCTATTATCACTTCCTTCAGCCCATGTTCTGGCTTCGACATTGCTCCTATTCAAAAACATCTATATGCAAGCTTAATTCATTATGTTTGCCCTTCCTTTCTTAGCAACATAAACACCTGGAAGAATGCTTCTTCCTCTAAGCACCACTTTGGCAACACCTCACATTACTTTGATATGTTCATATTTATGTTTGTTTTCCTTATTAAAACAATTGGGTTACTGGGTTCTGTACTTCTCTCAGGATCAAAGTGTTATATAAAGGAGTATGTTGTTCATTTCCATTATTTCATGTTTCATTATGGCTTTATAGGGTGTTTTTAGTACTTTTGTCTTTTTATATTTACAAAGTATATATTGAAGCCCAGACATTAATTAATTTTTATGAATGATCCACATGCATTTGCAAAGAAATTTTATTACTACCTTAAGAGTAAATAATGTGGTTAGCTTCAAATTTATGCTGTCATTTTTAATTAAAATAAGAGCAAGAGGACTCTGAAAATGTGCATTTTCTTTTTTAGGTTCTAATCTTAGTTATGACAATTCTTCCAAAGGAAAATGAAACGCTGTTAGTTAATTTTCTAATGTTTCCACTTAACATAAGAATGACAGTCTAAACAAAATATTTCAATGTGTTAATTCTAACCAAATGTAGTAATTCATGTTATTTAAACTTGGGAATACAGTGAAATCTTGTAGTAGTAGAATCAAAATATGCCAGTTTTTCAATGCACCTCTTCTAGACAAATGACCAATGGTCGGGGGGAAGAAGTCTACATACTTGTTTTCTGACAACTGACCAGCATTTTCCACTATTATCCATCCACTATTGAGGGGATTAAGTGAAAAAAAAGAGCTTCAGTGGTCAAATACATTGGAAAATGCTAACTTACCTAAAGATTTCCCTACTGCAAAATTTCTCAAGATCTTCATATACTAATGTAGATTATTAATCAACATCAATAAAAAGGGGGCTAATAGGTTCTCCAATATTTTGCCATGGAACTTGTCACTCCTAAGCACTAGTATTTTCTTGGAATACACTTTGAGAAATAATATTGGTAAATAACAAAGCAGCTCTCCAAAGGCAGGGTTGTCTGGTCTTTGGAAGTAGGTTCCTCATGCATGCACAAACATAACCCAATAGGAGGCTTAGTGAAGTTAAGCTGAGGACAGTTCTTGTAGGAAAATGAGAAAAATGTTCTCACTAGGAAGCTGGGGCAAAGCAAATGCAGAGGATGTGAGGAGCAGGTAGTGAGAAGAATGCACAGGTGGCTGTTCCACAGATTTGAAAGTATGTCTATCCCTAAGGACCAAAGTGGGTCAAACTGAGATTTCAATGGCAGAGGAAGAAGAGCAGACTCATATTATAGGAAACATGTCCCTTCTCCTTTGAGTTTCACAACCATGAGGTGACAGTGCCCTTTTCCTCTAATCACTGTCACCTTGGGCCCCAGGACTTTCTCACATTCACGGGAGGCTTTGGCACCTGGCTCCCAGTCTGCCACTCCACTGAAAGTTCCACACTTACCCTACAGGACTTCAGTGTACATGTGAATAACATACCCAACCACTAGCCTCTCAGTTCCTTGCTCTCCTAATCTCCAAAGGTCACCACTATATACTTTTGTTGACCCCTAGAATTTGTACTCCCCTGGAATAGTTCAACTGTGATATCTTAAGTTTGAGCAGCCTATTTTCTGGTCACTAGCTCTCTCAGCCTGCTACTGTCACTTTTCAGCACTCAGGAAAAAAGTAGAGAAGTCAGAAGAGTGAGGACTTTAAGAAGTCAATTAGGTCGTTTTTGCCTTCCATCTTAGATATGACAGTCCCCAACTTCAATCACTTTTGCCAATGTCCTTAACTTCTGTGTCTCCTTTTCCATCTATTTCTCCCATGTAGCAAACTCCTAATGCCATATCAACATGGTGGAACCTTAAGGACTGGTGCCAGTACATATTCAGGCTGTCCTACCTTACCTGGGTCTCCACCCTGCCCAACAACTGTTCTACATGTCCTACTTCATTTTCTCTCCCAGTTCCTTAACAGAGCTTGTGCCTACCTCCTGTTCATCAGCTACTCTCCTGATACACTGAACTACTTATTGTTTTCAAACACATCGTGGTCCCTTTTGTCACAGTATTTCACACATGCTGTTTCCTCTTTCTGTAATGTCTTTCTCTTGTCAAGGTTGAAATTTACTTCTCTTGCAAGGTGTGTAATGGAAATATTGGGTGAACACTTGGTAAAGTACATGATTGTCTAATCACTATGCTGTACACCTGAAACCAATACAAAATAATATTGAATGTACACTGTAGTTGAAGAAATAAAATTAAAGAAAGAAGAAAGGAAAAAAAGAAACATACCTGTCCTTCTGACTAGACTCTGCCTCTCAGGAAATGCTTTGCTGACTGCCGACCCTCAGGCTAGCTCTCATCATCACAAGCATTAATTTCCATCATGATTGCCTCAAAACCCAAACATCTCAGCCTGACTGGTGTGACCCAGTGGATTGGGCATCCTCCTGCAAAGCAAAAAGTCACCAGTTCGATTCCCAGTTAGGGCACATGCCTGGGTTGTGAGCCAGGTCCCCCACCGGGGGAGTGTGAGAGACAGCCAATCAGTGTTTTTCTCACATATCGATGTTTCTCTACTTCTCTTTCTCCCTCCCTCCCCCTCTCTCTAAAAATAAATAAATAGCCCTGGCTAGTGCAGCTGAGTAGATTGAGCACTGCCCTGCAAACCAAAGGGTCACTGGTTTGATTCCCAGTCAAGGTGCATGCCTATATTGTCCCCAGAGCATGCCAGAGGCCACACGTCAATGTTTTCCTTCCTCTCTTTCTCCCTCCCTTCCCCTCCCTGAAAATAAATAAATAAAATCTTTAAAAAAACTCACTGCATAAACTTTCAGACCCTCCTTGAAAGTAGGGACCATTTCTCTTCATCTTTGGCCTGTGCATTACAACAGAGTAGTTTACAATGATGAGTCCCTAACCCACACTTGATGATTGAGCCTAAAGCCATTAAACAAACACTTAAAGAAAACAGTGACTCAGATCTAAAATTATTTAGAAGGCCCTATTAAGTTTTAATGGTGTCTAATGTGTTCCCTTCCAGCTTCACATAACCAACTTCAAGATTCAACTCAAAGAGCTCTCCTGGCTCCCCAGGGCTAGAATCTATGCCCCTGCTCAAGGCTATCCCAGCCCCTCCACACACATACACTGACCTCACTCACTGCATTGCAATTAAATATCGACATGTTAAACTTTTTATCTAAAGTGTGAGTTTTTGGAGGACAAACAGTGCACCCTACAATTTTATCCATATCCACATGCCAAAGTCACCAAGATTCAATGATTTGCTCAGTCTCACAGTATTCAACAAACTGTTGCATTCACAGTTGCGATTTATTACCACAAAAGATACAAATCAAAATCAGCAAAAGGAAAAAAGCATATGGGAACAAGTCCAGAGAAAACCAGGAGGGAAATCACACAAAACACACTTAATTCCCCCAGCAACAAGTGTGACAACAGAAATGAAATGTCTATCAGAGAAGCTCATTTGACTAAGTATCCAGTGTTTATCTTTTGGTCTGGTCTTGTAGACACTCTCTGCCTAGCACATAGCAAAATTACTGACTCCCCAAAGTCAGCTTAAACCATATTGTATAAACAGTTTAGGCACAGGGAGACACCTTATCATTTAGGGAATGGTAGGAACCCTTCTGAAAACCAAATTCCCAGATACCAGACAGGGACCAACCTCATAAGCAGGCCTTTCAAAGGATAGCATTTAGGCCTGTTGTGTTAAGTTTTCTGCACTGTCTCTGATACCTAGTACTGAGCCCAGCAAGGAGTAGGCATTCAGTCAATGTAGGAAGAAGGAATGAATGAATGCTAGGCATTAGGCAGGCAATTTACCTGTATAACCCATGACTTTTCACAAGCATCTGCAATGCAAGTATTATTATTCTAATTGTGGACAGAGAGAAACTGGCTCAGAGGGGTTAAACAATGGGCCCAGAGTCTCAGCCAGGAGGATGGTCAGGATAAGATTAGATCTTATTGCCTACTCCAGATCTCACTTCTTTGGCACTTTTCCACAACTGCCTATTCAGTGAGGGTTATGTATGTGTTTAGGGGAAACCTTTCAAAACTCTCTGAAGCAACCTTTATATATCCAGTTGAAGCTCAAGCTCTTTGCCTTATATTCAGTGCCTGCTCTAGCCAGTGCACTAGCCTGGGCCCTGGGAAGACAAAGGTGAGCAGGTCCAGTCACCATACTTGAAGACTGTCACAGAGTGAGGGTTCAAAAGTGGATGGTCCTGTGCTCCTCTCTCCAAAGACTAACTAGGGACTGCCTTCTGTCAATACAAAGTTGAAAGAACGTTCTGGAATCACTATCAACAATAACAACAATAGCAGCCAACATTTATTTAGCAATTATTGGGTGCATCAGACACTGTGCTAAGCACATTACATGCATCCTCACAACAGCCCTGAAAGGTACATATTCTTATTAGCCACACACTGCAGATGAACAAACTGAGACTCAGGAGGATTAAGTAACTTTCTCAAGCCCAAACATCCAGCATGTGGTAAAGCTGGGACTGAAATCCACTTCTGCTCCTTTACAAAACCCAAACTCTTAACCACAGTACTCACTGCCTTTTGAGAAGCTGGTGTGAAATCAGAGAAGGCCAGCTGAAGAAGCAAGGCAGCAGCAGTTAGCCACACTGCCCCTTACACCCAACCCAGGGGCTCCTTCTGCACTAAGGACAAAACGTTCCCCCATAGGGCCTTTGCACCTACTCTTTTGCCTGAGCCACTCTTCTCCCTTATGCTTCCAACTCTCACTTCCTTCAGGCCTTTGCTGAATCTCCACATTCTGTGTGTGGTCGTCCCTTACTGCTCCATTATAGATCGACACCCTGTCCCCCACTGCACACTCCCAGACCATTGCTGCTCTTCTGTATTTACTTGTTTGTTTCTTTACTACCTCCTACCCACTCCACCCCTGTGCCCGCACTAGAATGCAAATTCCACAAGGGCAAGGAAGTTTTTTTGTCTGTTTTATTCTATGACTTATTCCCAGAACTGAAGACAATGCCTGGAATGTAGTAAATGCTCAATAATTATTTTTGGAATGAACAGTAACTGCATTGACCTTTTCAAAATGCAAATTGGATCATGTTACCCCCAGGCTTAAAATCCTTTAATGACTTCCCATGGCCATCAAAAAAAGGTTCATTCCAGCATCATCTTGTGCCACCCTCTGCTCACTAGCTCTGCTCCAGCTCTGTTGAACTTCTCTGTTTCTATTGTTTTTTTCTCTGATGGGCCTTCACATCTGCTGAGCCCTCAACCTGCAAATCTCCCCTCCTTCTCATAATGCACTAACCCCTCCACACCCATCCCATTCCCACTGAAAAGTCACTTTCTCAGGAAAGTCTCCTCACAACCTGCAGACTAGGACAAGTCTTAATTTTGTGCATCTCCTTCCCAGCCTTTCCCCACTCCTTTTATTACCTTATTTATATGTATTTAGCTCTTCAGTGTTCTGTTTCCTCTAACAAACCATGAAGATGGAAAACATATCAATCTTATTCAGTACTGTGGTGCATAAGAGGCACATAGTAGGTATTTAGTCAATACTCATTAAATGTCTGCTAAAAGGAAGTGCCTGATAATGCAGCTCCAATCACATTAACTTCTGTAAATGTAAGGTCATGGGTTTGGTGAAATCTGGGACCAACACACTGATTACTCTGAGAGCCAGAAAGAGAGTTCCCTGGCAATTACTCCAAATTAAGATGTTGCAGTGCTCAAACAGTCAAAGCACAGGACTGCCTGAAAAGCCCATGGGCTAAGAGAGACCACCTCATTCCTTCTGAAAGATCTAAATCTGCGCTGTAAACACCAGTTCTTTACAAGTGCATCTGTCACCTGAATATGAAGACAGATCATTTCCAAAACTGAGTTACAATAAATGTATTTCATCACATTTTTTCTAAGCTGCAAGCAATGACTGAGATGTTTATTGTCAATATTTTAGTTGTTAAATGAAATCAGCTGTAGGTTCAGCAGATAAAAGTGACAGCCAGCAGAAAGAGAATGGTAAAAATACCACCACATAAAAACATAAATGGCATCACAGACAATAAAAATAGGCAAGGTGTGAACTTCTACAGAATAACAAAGTACTCTCTCCAAGAAAAATTTAAGTATATCATTATTCCAAATCTGCTGCTAAATAGTAAGTCTCTTTAATTCTTAACAGATTGAGGGAATAAGTGGTGTTTGGCTTGTAAGTAAGGTGTGCCGGTTCGTACAGAAGACCTGGGCACCAGTCTGGCAGGATTCAACTCCTGGCTGGTGCACTTTTAAGGCATGTAACCTTGGGAAAGCAGTGTTATTACTGTGACCCTTGGTTTCCTCATTTGTAGAATGAAATAAAACTAATACCTCCCTCAGAGGTTTTATGAGGACTAGAGGCACTAATACATGGCAAGAAGAGAATAAGCACTCATCAAATGTTAGTGGCTTCACTGTGCTGGTGGTGTCTATAACCATCCAAAGGTAACAGGAGCTAAAGGCTAAAGAGATATTGGCAAGTAGAGGTCCTGATAGATTTCCTTTAATGATAAGAAGAATATCTGGACATTTGAAGAATCACCTAAGGCCATTCAAAAGAAAAATGTTAGCCAAAGATAGGGCAATGTGAACACTACATTCCCTCTAAGTCTGATAAGCAGAATAAACAAGACAAAGAACCCATGAAATGAAAAGGCCAATGAGAAACGTCTTGCCTCTGAGAAACATGCTGTGAAGATTTTGAAAAGAATGTCAGGAATCTGTAAGCACATTTGTTTTTGAATATTTATTAGGTAATCTGAGAGGCAGATTCCACATGCCTGAATTCACAGATCCAGTAGTTTGGAACAGCTGCCACAGTTCAGCCAAAAACCCTGGAGACAAAAGCTGCTTCCCTTTTAACCACTGCCATAGACTCTTCCCTTCCTCTGGGGAGGAGGGGGGAAGTTCACTTCCGCATTCTGTAAGAACAAAGTCTTGGGACTGTACCTCCATCCTAATTACCCCTCAACGCAGATCGCTTCTCTCCACTCCCCAAAGCCACGCTCCTCAAGTGGGTCATCCTTCTTGCCTAGACTCCTGCAGTCTTCAGCCATCCTGATGCTGCCAGAGGCCTCCTTCCAAAACCAAGGCAGACCCTGTCACTCCACTGCTGGATCTCCAAAGGGTACCTACTACTTGGGGAAAAACATTTTATGAACCTCAGCATAGCATTCTAAGCCCTTTGTAGAAACAATCCTAAAAGGTTTTGATCTCGGTATTTGAAAAAAATATTTGAAAGGTGGCAGGGGGGAAATAGGGGCAATTTCTTTAAAAAAATTGTGGAGGCCAAATGCTTTTTATTTATATGGGTTACATCTGTCCATATTTATCATATTAGAAATCCTAATTGCAAGAAATTTTTAAATATTCAGGTGTTAATATATGTGAAGATAACAAGAATAGACCTACTACATGTTCATATAAATAATGTAATTACATGATAACATAAATACCATGTTTTTATAAAAAATAACCACATTTTATGTAAAATAACTGTAGTTTCAAAACAACCAAAAATGTAGGTATGAGCAACACTGTTTTGTATTTTCACAGATCACTTCAACGTCTGGTTTACTAGAGGAGAGCTGGCTTTTCATGTGAGAATTTTCCTTTCATTTTGTTGTGAGTTTGTTTTTCCTGAAGTACACACACACACACACACACACACACACACGTACAATCCCATCTTACACAGGTATGTAACTAGAAAAGGTAGGACTTCTCAGACCCAGTCAAAGGGATTCAGGATGCCTGGAGGTCTGTGGACCACACTTTAAGAAATACTTCTTCATTGGTGGCCCCCCAAGGACAAAGTATGGGCATTGGAGTCGGGGAGGGTAAAAAGTACAAGAAAACTTGAGAATGATAAATATATTCATTATCTTGGCTGTGGTGATGGTTTCACAGTATACATGCTTCAAAACTTATCAAACTATACATTTGAAATATGTGTTGTTTGTTGTGTATCAATGACATTTCAATAAATCTGTTAAAACTAGGAAAATGGGGGGAGGAAAAGAAATACTGCTCATCCTGGCCTCAATCTCCCTTTTTTCCTCCTGTCCCCGCAAAATCACACAACCTACATTCTAGTTGATACTAACATTGTTGCCCCAGCGCCTCTCTGCACCTTCTCCCCTTGCCCCTTTCTCAACCTGAAGTGCCTTCCCACCAATGCCTCTGCTCTGCCTTTCTCTTTTTTCCCATTAGAAAAATTCCTCAAAATCCACATCAAATGTCTCCAACCTAAAAAGCCTTCCTAGAGCTCAACTCTCAGTCCAGGAAATATTAAGCCATTGTCTCCTCAACCTTTAGGGGTCAGGAAAGAATCAGGTGAAAGTAGCTGGGGACACATCTCCCACTGAATCCTCAGACTGGCTTAAATCTGTTAATCTTTGAATCAAGAAGAGACACCAAAAAGGGGGGAGGGGACCAAAGCAGCCTATAAGCAGATGAAGGCAGCACCGGACAAGCAGCCCCCTGTTACAAGGCCTATGGGGGAAACCCATCTCCATTGCCAGCGCTCCACCACACACAAACACAGTACAGAGAACTCATGAACATACTCAGGGAGCTTCCTGGGGGTGAAGGCTACACTTACCATCTATAAACCTCCAAGTGCCAGGCTCAATAGCAAGTACTCACAAAATATCTGTGCTGCCAGCGAAATGAGAATGCCTCAGTAAGACTCAGCTTCTCAATCTATAATAGGTACCTAAGAGCATCCACCTATCCAGGCTGTCCTAAGTCCTTATTTACAATGTATTAGTTTCTAGGACTGCTATAAACAAAATACCACAGACTGGGTGGCTTAAAACAACAGAAATTTATTTTCTCACAGTTCTGGAGGCCAGAAGGCTCTTATAGCTTCTTCTAGCTTCTGGTAATTGCCAGCAATCCTTAGTGTTCCTTGGCTTGTGGCTGCAATGCAAAACTCCAATCTTGGCTTCTGTCTTCATGTGGCTCTATATATGTGTGTGTCTCCAAATCTCTTTCTCCTTATAAGGGCACCAGTCATTGAATTTAGGGCTCACCCTAATTCTGTATGAACTCAGCTTAACCTGATTACATCTGCAAAGATTCTATTTCCAAATAAGGTCACATTCTGGCATTCTGGGTGGACATGAATTTTACGAGGGTCATTACTCAATCCAGTACACAGAGTATGTGTGAAAGTGCCTGGTATGTAGTAGGTATCCAGCTTATATGAGCATCCTCCCTTCCTTCAGTAAATGTGGAAGAGTAGCAGAGTGCTCCCTTGACAGTGGGATACCTGGGCTTTTGAAAAAGTTTCTACATACACAATTATGAGTGAGGACTCAAAAAAACTGGAATTATCTTCTGGATGGCAGGTCCCTTGTAGTACAGGTTTCCCCTGCTAGGGGAGTGGTCTAGGAATCCACCTGTATCAGTGTACCAGCTGGCATTCTTATGAGAGGCTACATTCGGCATCAGCGAATTTTTTTTGGAAGACTCTGAACGCATTTGCACATGTCATGATGGGTGATTTATGAGCACACCCGCCCACACCACACTGAGTATTCAGCAGTTTTGGACAAAAAAAAAATGGCATGACCCCCATGTCCCATCCTCCCTATTCATCCCATCTTGTCCCAAGTGAACTTTTTTTTTTATTTCCCCGCTAAAAACAGTCCTCAAAGGGAAAAGTTTTGCCTATGTGGAAGAGGTGAAACAAAAAATGGCAGACACACTGAAAGGCATCCAGATCAACAATTTCAAAAACTGTTTTGAGCAGTGGAAAAAACATCCCAATGGGTGTATTGCATCAAATGGATAGTACTTTGAAAGTGACTGAAGTTGAAACATATAAGAATAAATACACTTTTTTATAAATAAATTCTAGGGTTTTTTGCACTCCACCCATACTTATCAAGTGTAAGAGATAAGAAGAGAAATTTTAAGAATAGCAGTGGATGATAACTGTTTTCCTTCACAGCTCCTGTCTTCCTCCCACAACTGCTCAGCCCTTGTATTTCCTTGTTCCTTCACCCCACACCCACATGGACAGTTCCATACAGAACACACACCTGCCTATTCAGAATAGAACTTCAAATGCTGTCTAGGAATTGCTTCCTTACACCTAGGGACTATAATGCTAAAATTTCTTAGTGAGGGAGATAGAATTTCCCAGTGACAGAACATGCTTGGTATATGCAGCTTACACAATAAATTCTAAAGGGCAGCTTTACCGAATGAATAAAAAATGAATGAATGAAGAAATTTTAGGGTAATGAACATCATTACCCTAAAAATGCCTTCCCGAATCAGCTCCAGTCCAGAAAGCTGCAATGTAATCAGACTTTCTAATGTCAGTGGCAACTAGTTGAAAGAAGCCATGAGATATTATGGTAAAGCATCACGAATTTCTGTTGAAAATCAGAAACAAATAAATATGGTATGTCCATCTTGAACACTGAAATGCTAGCAATGTTCAACAAAACCCAAAACCCACATTTGGGGACCTGTGCTTGAGTTATTGGCTCTAATGAGCCTGCACCTAATGTCACTTTTTCTGTCAGTGCATAAGAGCCCTTGCTTTTCCCCTCCCTGCCACAGGCTTAGATGCCTGGGAAGTATTTTGAGAATCATGGGGGCAGGTCTGGTTAGTGTCCTTATCTCCCCACCCAGAACACAGGGATTGGTCAGCCAATGAGGTGCCCAGCCTCAGAGTCCTGCCATGATTCTCTTTTGTCCCCAATATCGAATCTTGAGTACACCATCAAGTTACTCAACACATCATTATTTTTCCAAGGCTACTTGGACCTAGTCTCCTGCACTATTAAAATGGCTTTGACCTTTTTAGCTGTCAGTCTCAATGATTTGGTGATGTATTTACAAAGACCCTATTATTTCCCTTGAGGATTCTCTCTCTCTGCTTTTCTTCTACTCTTTACTTTTCCTCCAGTCTTTCAGGATGTTTGCAAATCATGAATTTGCACCATTTCAAAGGTTTTTCCATTTCCAGACCTATCAAGATAATACATACCTTTGTAATACATTATATTAAGGATTTAAAAATTAAATTAGAAACATGGAATTGACATCAAAAGAGGGGTCATATGCTGTGGTACATTGAGGACACTTTGTTAAATGGATACAGGGGCAATACTCAAGGACTCAGTCTTTACAAATGCTGAAAATTTGAAGTGTTCACATTTATAATGGCTACTAATATTATATCTGGTTAGTATGTTTGGTGAAAAAAAATGTCTGTTAAGTTTAAAATGTTCTAAGAATAGCAGTTAAGTATCTGGGTCAGAATTCCCATTCAAATAATTACATTTTCCCAACCAAATGTTATTTAGCACTTTTAAAAAACAATGTTGGATAGTGCTACTTGATATAATTACTTGAGTAGGTACATGTCATAATGTGCAAAACAACCTAGATCTCCCATGGGTTACTTTTTCTATGAATTAGATATCTATAGCCCTTGATTCAAGGATGAGCTCCCACAAAAGGAATCTTGGACTGAGCCCACAGAGATGAAGCTAAACTTCCTCATGGGTATACTTTCCATAAACTTGCCTGAGAAGATGTTACACCAATCAGTTGCTTATCTAGCACAAAACTCATTTGCACATTTCACTTGTCCAGAACTTAGATAGTGGCAGTAAGAAGGGCAGAAAAGATCTCTTTGAAGTGTACAAGTATGTACACACACACACACACACACACACACACACACACAGTTCTAGAAATTTTATTCACAAGGAGCTCCTCACTGGAAGTTTCTTCTACTGTACACAAAGTGTTTATGAGATTTGCTACTGATCATCCTCTGAACATCTGAGAACCATCAAATGAGAGGGAGGAGAGCAAATGCCCCCAGTAGACCACCCAACAACAGCTGAAAGTGATAGTCACTGACCTGCCAAGAAAGGAGACAAAAAAGCCAACTCAATAACATCAGGCCCAAAACTCAAGAGAGTGCTCTCAGACCATGTGGTGTAGGATTAAATGCTCCTCATACCCCAAGAACTGATTCTTAGGAAGCCTTTGAGTCTCCAGTAAAAGGTAAATTACATTTAGTAGTATTTGCTCAAAAAAAAAAAAAAGGAAAGTAGTTAACTAGTATATTTTAGAAAGATACCCAGTTGAACTTTTCACATTAAAACTACTTTGGTATCAGCCCTGGCTGGCACAGCTCAGTGGATTGAGCATGGGCTGGGAACCAAACTGTCCCAGGTTGGATTCCCAGCTAGGGTACATTCCTGGGTTGGGTTGCAGGCCATAACCCCCAGCAACCACACATTGATGTTTCCCTCTCTCTCTCTCTCTCTCTCTCTCTCCCTCTCTCTCTCTCTCTCCCTCTCTCTCTCTCTCCCCCTCTTCCCTCCCTAAAAAATAAATAAATAAAATCTTTAAAAAAAACTACTTTGGTATCTAAATGGCAAAATGGTCAAAGTCAGCTATTCACAATGACATCCTCGCTTGGGCTGAGGTAGATGCACTGGTACTGAAGAGAAGGCTTTGTTTGGAGATGGTGGCTTGGGAGTTTCATCGGATATTACATCTTCTTTTTCCCTGTTGGATCCAGCCCTCATCTAGACCATGTAGTAGCTGGAGTCCATCTGCAGTGCCTTCTCCCTATTCCATTAACAAATATTTACTGTGTATCAGGCACTGTGCTAGATACTGGCAATTGAACAAGATGAAATGCCTGCACACAGCTCATAAACTAGATAACACAGAGAACATTAATTGGTCATTGTATAAAAATTACTGGGATGCAATGAACCTAAGAGACAGAAGAACTCCAAGCAGGTACCCTTAACCTTGACCTTGACCCCATTGCCAGAGTATCCTCATTAGTGGCCCAGCCACCTCATTTAGTGCCCTACCCAAGCTGCTCTCCAGGCCAATGGCTCATTCCCTGCATCTTTTCTGGTACTCTGCCTATAGCTTTTTAATATGCAGTTTTCACAGGACCTATATGTTAGACTTCTAAGAGGACAATCAAATAAACCATGCTTTCTCTTGCAGCTGATACAGCCTTCAAGGTGATGAAAATTGTTTGGGGGAGAGGGAGGCAAAACTCACAGTGATTTGTGGCCCTCTAAAGCTTACCCTACCCAACAAAATCTTATTGCTTAGCATGTAATTTCTCCTGTTGGGTTTTCTTGGCTATTGCATGAACAGCATTGACAATGAATTCATTGATCGTACACAAAACATGTAAGATCAATGCTGCAAAACTGTGGCCAACACACACCTGTGTATGCCTCTTAGTGACCACTGGCAACCTTGTGAGTCTAGTTTATATTTGGTCCTCAGTTTATACTTTCTTTAATCCTAAAAATAACATTCAACTCATGATTAATTATGTCAAATGAAAAGAAAAACTGTCAGCAAGATTTGAATAAATATCTAGCAGCTAAATTGAAAGTTATTTTCCCACACCAAGTAATAGTTAAAAATTAAGTTCAGAAAAATACTTTTAAGAAGTTAATTTAGGACTTCCGGCAAGACGGAGGGATAGGTGGATGCATCGTACCTCCACGCACAACCAAGATTAGAACAACAACAATTTAGAGCCAGAATAACACCCAGAACTGACAGAGAATTTATTTGAATGGAAGTCGGACAGACAAGAAGTTGAAGTAGACCCATTCATCTAGACTGGTAGGAGGGGCAGAGAGGAGGAGCGGGCGTGGGGCGCAGCGTGCAGAGATTGGGGAGAACTGGGTGCAAAAGGCAACCGGGAGCGAGTAAGCCTTCCGGGATGCACGCAAGATTGCAGCGGTGGACCCTGAGTATGCAAGCAACGGCTGGCGGACCCAGTGAGGCAGCATTATGGACCAGGGCACAGTGCGCAACCCAGGATCCCAGGGGCATTACTGAGGCCCCAGGAGAACGGATCTACCGCCATTGTTCCCTCCTGCCCCCACATACAACATCACAATCTAGTGACTGGGGTGCCCAGCCCCAGTGAACACTTAAGACTCTGCCCCTCGCCATAACAAGAGCGACCATACCGAAAAAAAAAAAAAAAGGAGAGAGAGAGATATGTCTCCAACAGAAGAACAGTTCACCCCCCCAGGACTCATCCTTTTGAGCGACCAAGAGATAGCCAATCTATCAGATGCACAGTTCAAAACGCTGGTTATCAGGAAGCTCACAGAATTGGTTGATTTTGGGTGCAAATTACATGAAAAAATGCAGGTTACCATAAAAGAGATGAAGGAAGATGCACGGAGAACCAATAGTGAAGGGAAGGAAACTGGGACTCAAAACAATAGAGTGAACCAGAAGGAAGGAAAAAACAACCAAGCAGGAAAGAATGAAGAAATAAGAATTCAAAAAAATGAGGAGAAGCTTAGGAACCTCCAGGACATCTTTAAACGTTCCAACATCCGAATTATAGGGGTACCAGAAAGGGAAGAGGAAAAGCAACAGATTGAGCATGTATTTGAACAAATAATAAAGGAGAACTTCCCCATTCTGGCAAAGGAAATAGACTTCCAGGAAATCCAGGAAGCACAGAGAGCCCCAAAGAAGTTGGACACAAGAAGAAACACACCACAGCACATCATAATTACATTAGCCAAGGTAAAAATGAAGGAGAGGATCCTAGAAGCAGCAAGAGACAAGGGGACAGTCACCTACAAAGGAGTTCCCACCAGACTGTCAGCTGATTTCTCAAAAGAGACCTTACAGGCAAGAAGGGGCTGGAAAGAAATATTCCAAGTCATGAAAGACAAAGACCTACATCCCAGAATGCTCTATCCAGCAAAGCTCTCATTTAGAATGGAAGGGCAGATAAAGTGCTTCTCAGATAAGGTCAAGTTAAAGGAGTTCATCATCACTAAGCCCTTATTTTATTAAATGTTAAAGGGACTTATCTAAGAAAAGAAGATAAAGAAAAAACATGCACAGTAAAAGGACAGCAAACTCACAATTATGAACAACCACACCTAAAGCAAAACCAAAAGAAACTAAGCAAACAACTAGAACAGGAACAGAGCCAGAGAAATGGAGATCACATGGAGGGTTAGCAACAGGGGAGTGGGAGGAGGAGAGAGGGGGAAAAGGTACAGAGAATAAGTAGCATAGATTGTAGGTTGAAAATAGATAGGGGGAGAGTAAGAATAGTATGGGAAATGTAGAAGCTAAAGAACTTATAAGTATGACACATGGACATGACTAAAGGGGGGATATGGGTGGGAGAGGGTGTACACAGTGGAGGGGAGTGAAGGGGGGAAAATGGGACAACTGTAATAGCATAATCAATAAAATATATTAAAAAAAGAAGTTAATTTTTACTGGAAAACCAGTTTTGCATGATGTTTTGTCATTTGATCACATTGCTATTATCATTATATATTTCTATAAATTGGAAATTTGCATATGTAATTTGACACATTGCAATTTTATGTAAATCAATTAAAAGTTACTCAGCAAACTCAGCAAATGCAAATAAGTTTGTTAGTAGCTTTTTAATTTTAATTTAGCTTTTACCTTTAAAATGTCAGCATTCTTTTCAGTCTGCAGGCCAGCACTCAATCCACTGAGCCACCCCATCCACAGGGCTTGCATTCTTAATTCTGCATGTTATAAAGACTAACCCCATACTTGTTCTTTTTGCATATAAAGCACAGACATACATACAGTACACAAACAGATACAAAAACATCTGTGTTATTAAAGTTTCATAAGCCTATAACTAGGGAAAATGTCTAAAAAGGATTTTAGGGGAGCAATAGTAAAATTTTAAAAACTTGAGAGACACTGAGATGAACTAATATTTATCACTCTAACAGGAACTAATTACAACACCATGAACAGAGTTGGGAAACAAAAGGGTATTCTGTATACACAAATTTGAGGAATTTTTTGAAGCTGGAAAGCATGGATATGATCAACGAGAGAAGAGGAAACCATAGTCAACTCAGTGCAAGAAGGTAAAAGTAAGTCCAAAGAAACTCTAAGTTCACTGTGAACTATTACAAAAAGATGGAGAAGGCCCTGGGGTAATTATCAGAGTGATTAAGTTAAAAACCAAGAGCAGTGTATACTGGCTATAAGTGCTCCTGTGTGGGCCAGGGTGCACGTGCACATACACAGAACAGGAAACACATCCCTTTAACTACAGACTAAAAGCTATAAACCATACCCTACAGAAAACGGTCCAGCTCCAGGGCCTGAGACAGATGCTGGAGCTAATTCTTAACATATAACAGGGGGAAAAGACTGGAGAGGTGGTTCTACCCAGAATGGAGATACCCTGAAGCTTTCTTTATTCAAAATAAAGCTCTACTCAAACTCATTTGGTAGCTGAGTCCCCAGCCTGAATGCGTATTCCAAGCACAGACACCCTGAGATGAGTTGTCACTGCCTCTGGGGTAAAAAAATCAAATCCCTGAAAGTTTGCAAAGCTGTTTACAATGACCCCCTCCAATACCCTGTGCTTCAGCCAAACTGGATTCTTTCAGCTCTTCCAAAATGTGCTGTTCTTGCTCACCTCCAGGCCCTCATACACACTTTCCCTTTGTGGGGAACATTCCTTTGCCTCCAACCCTTCTCTACTCTTCCTTTTCTGGATAACTCCCAGTCATCTTTTGGGTCTCAGCTCCTCAAATTCCCCCATGCACACCCTCTACCCTCAGATTGAACCAGGTGCCTCCGTTGTGTGCTACTCCCCTCACAGCCCCCAGATGAATGAGCACAGTTGAGTCTAGCATTGTTTTAGCCCTCACAGGACTGTGAGCTCTGTAAAGGCAGGAATAGTACCTGCTCTTCTGATCAGTGAACCCCCAGATTCTAGTTCAGATTAATAGCTCAACAAAAATATTGATCAGATTGAGGTGAAATGGATGGAAGAGAGAGTTGGAGTCTGGAAAGCCTTTTGGTTGTCAATTTACCCCCGTAGACAGACAAAAACTCCAATATTGGTCGGACCAACCTTAACTTCCAATTTCCTGGAGATTTCTGGTTTTATAGGAATTTGCCTCGACATACTGTAGTCACATGATGTTGGTTATTTAAGCACAACAGCCAATATCATTATCAAGAGAAAATGCAAAAGCAATTGACCTGAGGGTTACAAAATATGAGAAGTTTGATGACCAGCTCTACCACTTACCAGATTTCTACCCTTAACCAAGTACTCTCCTTCCACTAGGCCTCATTTGGTAAAATAAGGGAAATGGGTAATATCTTCCATTTTCTTCCTCCTGCTCTTAACAGTCTATGACTTTTCATCCAAATTTATAAATCAAGTTATTCCTGTACCACTGGGTTGCTCAGGGGAGGTAGGGGGGACTTCCCCTTTCTAAAAAAAAAATATGAGGAATAGGAATAATAACAGAGAAAGGGAAACAGCTGCTGTTGTGGGTTGAATTGTATATCCCCAAAAGATATGCTCAAATCTTAACCCCCATGATATAGACTGAATGTTTATATCCTCCCAAAATTCATACATTGGAGCTTTAATGCCTAATGTGATGGTTTGGGGAGGTAAGGCCTTTGGGAGGAAATTAGGTTTGAAAAAGGTCATGAAAGTGGAGTCTTCATGATGGCACTAGTATCCCTATAAGGGAATCAAAAGACCTGAGCTCACTGTCTTTGTCATGTGAGGATACAGAGAGAAGATGGCCATCTAAAAACCAAGAAGAGTGCCCTTTATGAAGAATCCAACCATGGTGGCACCCTGATCTCAGAATTCCACTTTTCAGAACTATGAGAAATAAATGTTTGGTCCTGGCTGGTATGGTTCAGTGGATTGAGTGCTGGCCTACAAACCAAAAGCTCGCCCGTTCAATTCCCAGTCAGGACACATGCCTGGGTTGAGGGCCAGGTCCCCAGTAGAGGGCACGCAAGAGGCAACCATACATTGATGTTTCTCTCTCTTTCTCCCTCCCTTCCCCTCTATCTAAAAATAAGTAAATAAAATCATTTTTTAAAGAAATAAATGTTTGTTGTTTTAGCCACCCAGTCTATGGTATTCTGTTATAGCAACCTAAACTAACAAGGACACATCAGTACCTGTGAATATCACCCTATATGGAATTAGTCTCTGCAGATATTAATCAAGGCAGATGAAGTCACATTGGATTAGGGTGGGCTCTAATTCAATGACTGGTGTCCTTATAAGAAGAGGGAAATTCAGACACAAGAGAAAGAGGAGACACTCACAGACACATAGGGTTGAGAAGGCCGTGGGAAGGCGGAACAAAGATTGGAATGCCAAGGACTGCCAGCAACCCCAGAAGCTAGAAGAGGCCTTGGAAGGGAGCATGGCCCTTCCAACAAGTTGCTTTTCAACTTTTAGCCTCCAGAACTGTACAGACACTGAATTTCTTTGTTTCAAGCTACCAAACATGTGGCAATTTGTTATAGCAATCCTAGAAACCTAACACAGGTACCATCTTGAGAAAAGACCAAACACAGAAAAGGTCTTCTCATTTTAATGATGATTTAACATCCATCAGCTATCCCTGGATGGGAGGTATGTCCTTGGGTCCTGGTAGTAAGAGTTAGACTTTCTTGCACAATCACTAGTGAAATGGGCTTCTGGCTATACAACAAGCAAGTATGTGTGCAGGAGTGAATGAGGGGGCCACAAATATCCCTAGTTTGAGTTACCAATAGGTGTTCTTATTCAAAATAGTTTGTGCTGCTCACAAAGCATGCAATAAATCAACTGTCCTAAGAGCATCAATGAAACAATGTACTTACCAACCCCAAATCAGCAAGAGAGGTATCCAGGAAAACATATCCATTGTCTCAGGAAAGCAATGCAGTAATATATAACATAGCCATGGAAGCAAACGATTATGAACAAGGGCTCTTCTGGACACATTAACTGTGAAGAGAGTGCCCAGACAATCACTGCTGGTTAATTAAAGAGGTCCCTGATATCAAAAGGTAGCTACTTAAGGACAATAAACCCCGAATAAAAACAAGAACAACAAAAAAAAGTCAGCTTATTTTCATTAAGCAAAGGTTTTAAGAGACAAAACATAGGGTCTGCAGTAGCAAAAATTATGTGGCAACTGTAGTCAGGAGCCCTGGGTTGTATCCCCAGCTCAGAGCTCACATAAGGAGCATGGCAGTGCTGGTACTTTCAGTATCTTTTGACTGAGAAAATACTGCATCACCTAGAACACATTGAGTAGTTCTGTTAATTCATATTTTATAACAAGAAAGATTAACACAGTACTTACTTTGTATCATGAACTGTTCTAAGCAATTTTTGGAACTAACTTAAGCCTGACAACCTTCTAAGATAAAATTACTATGTCCATTTTAACTGAGGCTCAAAGAAGTTAAGCGATTTGTCCAGCATTATCACACATCACACAGCTGATACACTCTAGATGGAGAATCTCAAACCAAGCAGTCAAATTCCAGAGCCTATGTCCTTAGCCTGCCATCACAAAAGTAAACACATACATGTGAAAAACAGAAGCACAGATATAGGCCATATTGATCATTTAGTCCAAGGCAATACTAGTGTATATATAGCACTGAAAGAAATATTAACACTTCCACATTCTTAGGGTCCAGGACTCATGTTGGAACCCAATGTTGGAAAACCTTTAAAGCCTAGTCCAGATCTGTGTCCCTATGGAGGTCCCTGCCAGGTCAGGGCTGGCCAACAAGAACCTACTAGACACAGTGGTGTTGGTTGGCATCTCTGGGCCATACTGGAAGAAGAGTTGCCTTGGGCCACACATTAAATACCTTGTGACACATAATCACACACACAAAAGTCTCATATTGTTTTAAGTAAGTTTACAATTTTGTGTTGTGCCATATTCACAACCCTCCTCGGTTGCATGCAGCCTGTGGGCCACAGGTTGGACACCCCTGTAAGGAAAGCCCCTCAACTTCCCACCTTCAGCAAAAATATTCCCCAGCATGCAGATGGTGAGAAATGTAAAGATACAACTTATTCGACTTGTTAAGTTGCCTTACATGAGTTATCTTCAGAAGACTTCGGCTAACTGTGGACTGCCTGACTCACCATTCTGGGGTAGGAACCTGTAAGGTCCTGGATACAGAAAGAAAGCAGAAACATTCAATGGCTCTTGTAGGACACAACTCAGGAGTCGGGAGCTAGCAGTCTTCAGAAGCATGTTTGCTCTAGAGATGAAGATGCCTAGTGGATAACAGATGGGTAGAGGAGAGCATGAAGATATCTGCCTGACAGTTCCAGTTCCTCCTCTTTACTTAGCATGAGCTCTCAAAGAATGCTGAGCCAGATACAAAGGCAGTCTTCTGGAACTTGTCCTCTCTGCTCTTCAGAAAGTGCTTGGGATGGTGATTTAGGGATTCTTCCCACTAATTACCACCTGTTGCTAATAGCCACTAGGCCAAGGTGAGGCAGCCACAGCTAGGCACTATTTGTTAGGGTGAGCTTTGGGCAGCAAGTACTTGTCTAGTGAGATCTAAGAAATCTCCTGAAGTAGAACTCCTGAGACCAGCTTGCCTGATATTAATGGGGAGCTCCCCCATTACTGCTGTGGGTTAACCATGCACTGGGTACTGACTTTTCTGCTGAACTCCAGACCCAAGAAACTAACTGCCTACCTGACACCTTGACCAGCAGGACAGATCTACATTTTGCAAGGCCTAAAGGTTATACAATTCAAGACAACTTCATTTTTTATTGTTTTTTTAAGATTTTATTTATTTTTAGAGAGACAGGAAGGGAGAGAGGAAGAGAGGGAGAAAAACATCAATGTGTGGTTGCCTTTCCAGTACCCACATCCAGAAACCTAGCCCACAATCCAGGCATGTGCCCTAACTGGGAATCTAACCAGTAACCCTTTTGTTCACAGAACAATGCTCAATCCACTGAGCCACACCAGCCGGGGCACACTGCACTAGAATTTAATATATCATCTTGCTAAGATACTCTCTCTCTTGCTGGTTTTAAAGAAGCAAGCAGTCATATTGGGAAAGGCCATTTGGCAAGGAACTGAAGGTGGCCTCTGGCACACAGCCAGCAAGAAACCAAGGCCCTCGGTCCTAGGGCCCACAGGCCTAAGTAAGCGGTTCTCCAATTTCAGTTTGCACAAGAATAGTCAGAGAAGCTATCAGAAAACAGGGTCTACCCACTTCCCTGCCTGAGGTTCTTATTCAGCAATAGCACAGCAGAAGGGGGAGGCCAAAGACTTTAGATCTTTTTTTTTTAAATTGTGATGCCAATGGTACACTTCACCAAACAATGAATCGTAATTCCTGTTCATTTTCCTGCCTAGAGTCCTTCTCATTTATCATCTCTTCTCCATTTTTATTGCCACTGGCTTAGTGTATCTCTCATCTTCTTTTACCTGCATTGATGGAATGTTCCCCTAATGACTTGTTCTCCCTGCTTCAAATCTTTCATCTCATTAATCAATTGTTCATAGTGCTCCCAGAATGATCCTCCTAAAACTGACATGGGATCATGTCCCTCCCCTTCCTCAAAAACCATCACTGACACTACAGAGATTAACAAGGTCATTCATCATAGCCCTCATATACAGAGTTATAAACTTCTGAAACAGCCATCGATTGAAGAACGATTAGATAAAATGTATTATGCCCACATGATTGAACAGTATGCAGCCATAAAAAATGATGTGTTAAGGATGTTTTAATCACACCAAAAAACAAAACAGTTCACAATATGATAGGAGAAAAAATGTAAGAAGTAGAGCTGTAAACATGTGTATCCCCATGGAATAAATTAAACACCAAAAAGAAATTCACCAAAACCTTAACTGGTTTTTCTCTTTGGTGAATCATGCTGTGTGTGTGTGTGTTTTGAGTGTTTCTATATTTTCCAGGTTTCTTACAATAAGCAGGTAATAAAAAAACACAATAAAATAATCTGTTAATAATATCTAGGACTTCTCAATGGCCATTTGGCAAGGAATATGCTGCCAAACCTGGCAATCAAGGCCATCCAGGACCCTCGCTATTTTACTCAGCCTCACCTCCAAATACATCTCCCCTTCAACCACAATGAATGACATACACACCATGCCTCTGTTCCTGTAGCACTGCCATCTCTACCTTTAGATCTCTTACTGAACTTCCAAGGTTCAGTTCAAAAGCCACCTTCCTCCAGGAAGTACTTCTCTGATCCCTTCCTGATAAAGGTCCCCCTCCTCTGCTTTCCCACAGCAAATCCTTTGCTGACTTATCTGCTCTTTTATTGATCACTCATTCAATTCCACTGCCATCCCATAGAAGTTTACACACCTCCCTGCCCTACAGAAAACATGCACTAGGAAGACACAGGCCATGTCTGAGTCAACTCTCAACTCCTCACTTGGCTCAATGGCTTGGATGTTAGAGACACTCAATAAAAGGCATGTTGAAATGAAATAAAACATACAGGGCATTTATAGCAAGTAAATCACTGCACTTTTGCCAAGTAGCTGAACATGGTTTGGAATTAAATTCAACATTTTACAGGGTTAATAGAGCCATTGAACAAATGTTTCATCTGTAGATAGGACTGTGCATTGTCATGAGGAGCCTACTTAAAATATAAGGCAAGACTAGGCACACTGCAGTCCACAAGCCAACACCTTTGAGTTTTACAGGCCACAGTAAGTGATGGTGAGGAAAAAGTAACAGGTCCTTAAAAATACTGTTTATGTCAGATTTAAGTGAGGTAGCAAAGGTTAAGTGAACAAATAAACACCACAAAGCCATCTGAGAGAAACAGGACCCAAACAGACACTTTTGGGAAAATCTCAGAACAAAATAGATTTTTCCAGACATCATTTGAAGGGCAGGAGTGAAAATATGAGGAGTTAGGAAGACAAGTGGCATTTTTTGAGCATCTATCACATATCAGGCATATGATGCAGACAGTAGATATCCAATATTATTTAGTCATCACCATGGCCCTGTAAGATAGGAACAACCATCCCCATTTCATGGATGAGAAGCTGAAGCCCAGAAGAGTGATATCATTTTCCTGAGGTCACATAGCTTATAAGCAGTAGAATAAGGATTCAAACCCAGCCAAGTCTTTCTGATTAGCCCCAGGCTCTTTGCATTAGACCAGATCACAATGGGATTCCACCTTGCACCACTAACTCAGCTGTAGTTCCTCCATGTTGCCACCAGACAGCCCTTCCTAAAACCCAATTTGAACATTGTGCTTCTTCATCTAAATCTCTCCACCAATCCTCCATTACCTAAGGCAACATATGCAAGCTCCTCACCTAGACACGAGATCCTTTGTGACCTGGCCTATGCCTATATTTCCACCCTCCTTTTTAACCCCACACATGCTTCCCAAACTCTTCATCCTCTTTCATGATAGTAAGCCTTTGCAAGTAATGTTCCTTCTGCATTTCAATTAGGCAAATTTCTATTTATTTAGTAAGACTGATGTCAAGTATCACCTCCTTAGAGAAACCTCCCTTGAGCAATTATCTTTTATAAATTAACATCTCCTTCCTCTTATGTTCTTCTAATAAATAGCATATAACTCAGCTGAAGAACCTGCCTAAGTATATTGTCTGTCTCCCTTATGGGATTTCGAGCTCTTCAAGGGTAAAATAATCTCTCTACGCCCTGTACTTGGCCTAGCAGCTGGCACATAGTAAAATGTTTATGCGAAAATGGCAGGTTTAATCTAAACATCAAGACAAAATATGGGGGATCTAAGATGGCGTCGGAGTAGGAAGGAGCAGATTTGGCTTTCCTCTGCTCAGGGGAGAGAGTCCTGACCAATCTTTGGAGTGGAAAGGCAAGCAACCAACATATTTCAGCATTTTTGAGAACGGAGGACCAAGGATTGTGGCAGAACCGAAAGAACAAAGAACAGATTGCTGCATCAAGAAGAACCAGCCTCAACACAACCTGCCCTCACCAGCACAACAAAATATAGAAGGTGGTGGACAGAGTGACCCACATTTAACCAGCTGGAGGGAAGGAACCATCAAAGAAAGACTCAACAACAATCAGAACCCAAAGGCAAACACAAAGCCAACTTAAACAACAGCCCAAGACCAGCGAGCTTGGGGGGTCAAGGAAACAGTACCACTGAAACTCACTGCTACTCTACTAAAGAAGTTCACATCATAAACCGAGGGAGCCAGAACAGATCAATATAAGAAGCTGAGGTGAACAAGAAGAGTCTCACAAACAATGGGAAGACAAAGAAATACTCCCCAAATGAAAGGAAAGGAGGAAGCCTCAAAAAGAATGCTAAATGAAACAGAGGCAATTCAACTATCAGATATTGAATTCAAAGCAGTGATTGTCAGGAAGCTCAATGAGCTCACAATGAGCTACGAGAAACTACAGGGAAGCTACAATGAACTCAATGAAAACTACATCAGCATAAAAAAGGAAATAGAAACTCTCAACAAGGGCCAAGAGGAAATGAAGAATACAATCTCTGAAATGAAGAACACAGTAGAAGGAATGAAAAGCAGGATCGATGAAGCAGAAGATCGGATCAGCGAGCTAGAGGACAAAATAGAAGAAAACACCCAGAAAGAGCAAGAAAGGGAAGAGGCTCAGAAAGAATGAAGAGGGATTAAGAGAAATGCAAGACAATATGAAACGTAATAATATCTGTATAATAGGGATACCAGAAGGAGAAGAAGAAGAACAAGGGATAGAAAACCTAGTTGAACAAGTGATGATGGAAAACTTCCCTAATTTGATGAGACAAAAAGTCACACAAATCCAGGAAACACAGAGAGTCCCAATCAAGAGGAACCCAAGGAGGCCCACCTCAAGACACATCATAATTAAAATGGCAAAATTTCAAGACAAAGAGAGAATCTTAAAGGCAGCAAGGGAGAAGAAGGAAGTAACATACAAGGGGGCCCCAATAAGGCTAACAGCTGACTTCTCAATGGAAACACTCCAAGCCAGAAGAGAATGGCAAGAAATAATCCAAGTAATGAGAACCAGAGGCCTGCAACCACGACTACTTTACCCAGCAAGGCTCTCAATTAAGATAGAAGGCCAAATAAGAAGCTTCTCAGACAAAAGAAGTCTAAAAGAATACACCTCCACTAAACCAACTCTGCAAGAGATGCTGAAGGGACTGCTTTAAGGAAAGAAAGGAAAAGAGAGAGTGAAAGAGGATCACACGTACATAAAAGGCAATGAATAAGTACCTATCAATAATAACCTTAAACGTAAATGGACTAAACGCTCCAATCAAAAGACATAGAATAGCTGATTGGATAAGAAAACATGACCCACACATATGCTGTCTCCAAGAGACCCACCTCAGGATAAAAGATCTGCACAGGTTGAAAGTGAAGGGCTGGAAACAAATTTTCCAAGCAAATGGACAGGAGAAAAAAGCCGGGGTAGCAATACTCATATCTGACAAAATAGACTTCCAAAGAAGATCCATAAAGAGAGACCCAGAAGGTCATTTCATAATACTCAAGGGAAGAATTCACCAAGAAGACATAAACATAGTAAATATATATGCACCCAACATAGGAGCACCTAAATACATAAAGAAAATCTTAGAGGACTTCAAGAAAGATATGGACAGCAACACAATTATTGTGGGAGATTTTAACACCCCTCTATCAAAAATGGACAGATCTTCCAAACAAAACATCAACAAAGATATTGTGGCATTGAACAATACCCTAGACGAGCTGGGCTTTACTGATATTTACAGAACCCTCCATCCCAAAGAAGCTAAATACACATTTTTTTCAAATGTACATGGAACATTTTCAAAGATTGACCACATGATAGGACACAAAACAAGCCTCAACAATTTCAAAAAAATTGAAATCATACCAAGCAATTTCTCGGATCACAAGGGACTGAAACTAGAAACCAACCACAAGGAAAAAAACCCAAAACACTCAAATTCATGGAGGTTAAACAGCATGCTATTAAACAATGAATGGGTCAAGAATGATATTAGGGAAGAAATCAAACGGTTTTTGGAAACAAATGAAAACGAACTCACAACAACCCAAAACTTATGGGACACAGCCAAGGCAGTCCTGAGAGGGAAGATCATAGCGATACAGGCCCACCTAAAAAAGTTAGAAACATTTCAAACAAACAACCTAACCCTACGTCTACAAGAACTCGAGGAACAACAACAAAGACAGCCCACAGCAAGCAGAAGGAAGGAAATAACCAAGATCAGAGCAGAATTAAATGACATAGAGGCTAAAAGCACAATTCTAAAGATCAATGAATCCAAGAGTTGGTTCTTTGAAAAGATAAACAAAATTGACAAGCCTTTAAGCAGACTCATCAAGAAAAAAAGAGAGAAAACCCAAATAAACACAATCAGAAATGAAAGAGGAGAGATTACAACAGATACCACAGAAATACAAAGGATTGTAACAAATTACTACAAAGAGCTGTATGCCAAGAAATTTGAAAACCTAGATGAAATGGACAAATTTCTAGAAAAATATAACCTTCCAAAACTCAATAAAATGGAAGCAGAAAGCCTCAACAAACCAATAACAGCAAAAGAAATTGAAGCAGTAATCCAAAAACTCCCAACACACAAAAGCCCTGGACCAGATGGTTTCACAGGAGAATTCTACAAAGCATTTAAGGAAGAACTAACACCTATCCTTCACAGACTATTTCAAAAAATCCAAAAAGATGGAAGACTACCAAACTCTTTTTATGAGGCCAACATCATCTTAATCCCAAAACCAGATAAAGACACAACAAAGGAAGAAAACTACAGGCCAATATCGCTGATGAACATTGACGCTAAAATCCTCAACAAGATACTGGCAAACCGCATCCAACAGTACATTAAGAAGATCATACACCATGACCAAGTTGGATTCATTCCAGGTATGCAAGGATAGTACAATATACGCAAATCAGTAAATGTAATACATCACATAAACAAAAGCAAAGACAAAAACCACATGATCATATCAATAGATGCAGAAAAAGCATTTGATAAGGTACAGCACCCATTTATGATAAAAACACTCAGTAAAGTGGGAATAGAGGGAGCATTCCTCAACATAATAAAGGCCATATATGAGAAACCTACAGCCAACATTATACTCAATGGGCAAAAATTAAAATCTTTTCCACTAAGAACAGGAACAAGACAAGGATGTCCACTTTCACCACTTCTATTCAATATAGTACTGGAGGTTCTAGCCACAGCAATCAGACAAGAAAAAGAAATAAAAGGAATCCAAATCGGAAAGGAGGAAACAAAACTGTCACTGTTTGCAGATGACATGATAGTGTACATAGAAAATCCTATAGACTCCACCAAAAAACTGCTTGACCTAATAAATGAATTTGGTAAAACAGCGGGATACAAAGTCAATATCCAGAAATCAAAGGCATTTCTGTACACCAACAATGAAACAGCAGAAGCAGAAATCAAGAAAAAAATCCCATTTGAAATAGCAAAAAGGAAAATAAAATACCTAGGAATAAACCTAACCAAAGAGGTAAAAGACCTGTATTCAGAAAACTACATAACACTGAGGAGAGAAATCAAGGAGGACACAAACAAATGGAAACATATACCGTGTTCATGGATTGGAAGAATTAATATCATTAAAATGTCCATACTACCAAAAGCAATCTACACATTCAATGCAATACCGATTAAAGTACCAATGGCATATTTCACAGACATAGAACAAACACTTCAACAATTTATATGGAACCATAAACGACCCCGAATAGCTGCTGCAATTTTGAGAAAGAAGAGTAAAGTAGGAGGAATCACAATACCTGACATTAAACTATACTACAAGGCCACTGTAATCAAAACAGCCTGGTACTGGCATAAAAACAGGCACATGGACCAATGGAACAGAACAGAGAGCCCAGAAATAAACCCAAGCCTCTACGGTCAATTAATATTTGACAAAGGAAGCAGCAACATAAAATGGAATAAAAATAGCCTCTTCAACAAATGGTGTTGGGAGAACTGGACAGCTATGTGCAAAAAAATGAAACTCGAGCACCAACTTACACCTTATACAAAAATAGATTCAAGGTGGATAAAAGACTTAAATATAAAGCGTGACACCATTAAAGTCCTAGAAGAGAACGTAGGTAGGAAAATCTCAGATATTTCACGCAGAAACTTTTTTACTGACTTGTCTCCTAGAGCAAGGGACATAAAGGAAAGAATAAACAAATGGGACCTCATCAAAATTAAAAGCTTTTGCACAGCTAAGGAAAACAGTATCAAAATAAAAAGAGAACCAACTGTATGGGAAAACATATTTGCTAATGATACCTCAGACAAGGGTTTAATCTCCAAAATATATAAAGAACTTACGCGACTCCACTCTAAGAAGACAAGTAACCCAATTAAAAAATGGGCAAAGGACTTGAACAGACACTTCTCCAAGGAGGACATACAGAAAATCCAAAGACACATGAAGCGATGTTCAATATCGCTAGCCATCAGAGAGATGCAGATTAAAACCACAATGAGATACCACTTCACACCAGTCAGAATGGCCATCATAAACAAAGCAACAAATAACAAGTGTTGGAGAGGATGTGGAGAAACGGGGTCCCTAGTGCACTGTTGGTGGGACTGCAGACTGGTACAACCATTATGGAAAGCAGTTTGGAACTTCCTCAGAAAACTAAAAATGGATCTGCCTTTTGACCCAGCAATTCCATTGCTGGGACTCTATCCTAAGAACACTAAAACACCAATACAAAAGAACCTTTGCACCCCGATGTTCATAGCAGCACAATTTACAATAGCTAGGTGCTGGAAGCAACCTAGATGCCCATCAGTAAATGAATGGATCAAAAAACTATGGTACATTTACACAATGGAATTCTATACAGCAGAAAGAAAGAAGGAGCTCATACCCTTTGCAACAGCATGGATGGAGCTGGAAAGCATTATGCTAAGTGAAACAAGCCAGGCAGTGAAAGACAAATACCACATGATATCACCTTTAACAGGAATCTAAACAACAAAACAAAACAAAACAAAAAACTAGCAAAATATAACCAAAGACACTGAAATAGGGGATAGTCTGACAGTGGCCAGAGGGGAGAGAAGAGGGAATCTCAGGGGGGAATGGGTAGGGATTACAGGAACAAAATTGGAGGACACATGGACAAAAACTAAGGGTGGGGGGTAATGGGGGGAAGGGGGGAGGGTTGGGTGGAGGGGCTGAAACGGGAGTAGGGGGCAGAAAACTGTACTTGAACAATGATTGAAATTTAAAAAAAAAAAGACAAAATATATTCTAATTACAGAGATGAAGATAAGCAAAAGTCAAGTCAGCAATTACATTCACACACACACACCCCAAACCAATATGTCAACATTGCATTAATTATAGAAAAGTAGAGGCTCAGTCAATGTCAATCATCTCAACTTACTCTGAACAACTTTCTGTTACCAATCTCTGAAATTTGAATGTTGGCAACACCTGAAAAAAGGGGACAATTCACTCAGGGATGTGGTAATAACAGTGCCCCAGATAAGCAACATCCAACAATGACAATACACCAAATACACAGCCAGTTGTCAAAATCTCAAGTGGCCCTGATCTCTCATGCGTGATGATGGTACACATCCCTATCACCAATGAATCTAGACTCCCAGCCGGCAATCTCAGAGCCTGTAAGTAATACCGGCACTGACCACCCACACATCTGATAGAGAAAATAAATATGTCACCATTCATCAGCCCACAAAGTTAGACAAATTCTACTTGGCAAAAATGAGGGACAATGTCATAATAAACATGCCATAAACTCCTTTAAAAAAAGCATAGGTGTCCTCTCAAACATTAATATGTAAATATTGTGGAGTAATAATTTGCAAAGTACAACAATGCACTTTACCAGAACATAAACTACAGCTATCTACCCTTTCAAAGACCATATGATTATACTTAAAGAGAAGGTATCAAAATTTACAAATATAGGACTCAAGTTCAACATGAAGCTAGGACACTATTTCATGCTTAGGTGAGTAAATGTGAAAACACATGTTATAGCTGCATGGTATTTCATTTAAGACCATTTGTGAACTCCACTAGTTTTCATGAAAGTTTTGTACTGAATAGTCAAAATGCCAAGTCTCTTGGACCAGCTGAGTGTTGTGTAAACAAAACCCCACAAGTTTCCCTTTCCCTGCTGCATGGAGGACTGTGTGTAAGATTTTCTTGGAACAAAGAGTCCTGTTGCTAAAACTACAGTGTTAATTAAAATCATAAAAATCAGTCCCTTAAATCCTTATAGTCCACTCTCCAAGTCTATCCCAGACTCTAAGCCCCAAACGTTTTTGCACATTTGGATCCCACTGCCAGCCCTCTCTCCTGGCAAGCCAAGCTTTTGCCATTTGTGCTAACCCAACATCCTTACTTTAGCTACAGTGATGTTTCTAAAACAATGGCCCATCAGGCCTGTTTCCTACATATGGCCCTTTAAGTCCAAGCTCCTTATCCTAGCCATCCATGACTGTTGAGACCCGGTACCTACCTTCTTCTAGTCTTTCTTATCTCTTGATATGCACTTACAGCAACACTTCCTATACAAAAGTAATTGCCATTCCACTGTATGGCACCCTGTCACCAACCTCTCAGATTTTGCAGCTGCTGTTCCTTCTGCCTGGAAGGCCATTCCCCAACTCATCCTCTGGAGAACTCATATTCATCTTTCAAGAATCAGCTAAATGTCATCTCTTACATGAAGCATTTCTTGACTATTCCCCAGCTTCCATACTTGACATTTGAGGTGTTCCTTTCTCTGGGCTTCCAACCATTTGCATTCATTTCTATTGGGTCTCTTACCACAATACGCTATAGATTCTGTTCCTTAAGATGCCTGGCTACTGCCTGGAATATGTCTTAGCACCGCCTTTGAATAAAGGCCAAAATAGAGTGGTCTGACATTCAAGGCTATCCTTAGCAATCTAGCTTCAACTTGCATTACTAACCTGACTTCCCCTCATTTCCCTCCACAAGCCCTACACCCCCACAAAAAAACTACATCTCATTGTCAGCCATCATGACACATGCTTTCTCAACCCTGTGACTGCTCCCTGTTTTTTTCCCTATTTCTGTATGTCCTACCCATCCATCAAGGCCCAGTTCTACCAGGCCTCTTCCAGAAGGCCTGCAGCAAAAAATCAATTTCTCCCACCCCTGAATTCCCATACGCCCTTGATGTTGTCTTATTTATTACCCCATGGGGTTGAGGAAGAATGGAGTTTTGCTACCCCCAAATATGCCTTTTTAGGGATATTGATTATTTTAGCTAGTTATTTTTAAGAAACAAAAGACTTAAGGAGAGCCTTTTGCCTCACTGTTATCCACCTAGAGCAATTCAGATAGAAAAACCTGCTTAAAGAAAGAGGAACTTCCTACTTTTCCTTTGAAGTCCAAACCACTACCCCCACCCCAGCTCAAAATGGCATATAAACATCAACTGTCTCATTTGTCCTCAGGTCCCATATTCTTACACAACCCCCATATGCATTTATGTAACAAGATTGGTTATTTTCTCCTGTTAATCTGCCTCATGTCAATTTGCTTATTAGATAAGCCAGAAGAATTTTGAAGGGTAGAAGGAAAATTATTTTTCCTCCCCCACAGGGCCTACTAGTTTATGAACTACTGGCAAACAGGACATGTCCCATTCATCTTTGTGTCCCCAAGAGCTGACAGTAGGTGCCCAATGCAAGCTTGATGAAAGAATAAGGCTCCATTCTCAGAGCTATTTTTAAAAGAAGAAGCCTTATTAGGAACATGTGAAATGCAAATTCTAGATTGTGCTCCTTTCTCCTCCTTAATAAAACTACTATTAGATGGTGAATTTCTTTTAGGTTGTACAACAGATTACCCAAAGAATATTGGAAAAGCTTGTGAAAGAAACAAGTGCAGGGAGTGGGAAAAAGAGAAAGTCTTTGAATAGCTTCTGATCTGAGGTTCTAATCCAACCTCTACTACATGCTCTTAGACTATAATCTCCCATCGGCAGAAATGGGGTGTGAATAGACCTTGTGGCCCAATCCACACTCTGCCTTACTGCCTTGTTTGCCTACCTGCTTATCTACTTATCACCTCTCATAATGACTTTTATTTTGTAAAAAGAAAAATTCAATTTCATATCCAAATTTGATGCTTTTTCTAAAATATATAATGCATTAATAACAAGTCGACATGCCCATTACTCAACAGCTTCCTGAGTGGGCCCAAGGACACATCGCTGTCATGTGAAAGAGTAGTGCTAATTGTTTTCTTTTCAATGTGTTATTTCCAAATGAATAATTTAGAATGCTAATGACTTCATACAAGAAAACAATGGATTATCTTCTCTACATTGTGATTATGATATTGCTTTGACATGCCACTGATTCATAAACTTTTCAAGAGTGAAGAATATGCATTGTTCTATTATTTGCTTTTATAAATGTTCAAGTCATTTCAATGTGACTAGTTTTTTTTCTCTCTCTCTCCCCTGTAAGAAAAAAAATGAAAAGCCTACTTAGAGTGTATTTTGCCCCCCAGTGAGTCCTCAATAAGTACAGTTGTTTAAAACTAGCTTCATCAAAATATGATTCCAACATATAGTTCAGATATGACTCTGTATTTCTATTTTATTTGTATTAAATTCCCTACAGGTCCATAAAAACCCCACACTTTCATAAACATATGAAATGGCTTTGAAATGGTTATTTTTTTTTTTACTCCTTAATATCAGGACCCAAATCCAATTTGAATAAAAAGTTTTATGTGTTTACTTTGATGGTTCTTGGGCTAGATATGCAGCAGAATGAAAGCAAGGTCAGCCTTAGTGAAGGGACACATTAACTCTTTCTAGCCAGCAGGTCATGTGGGGCGATGACACTCAGCCAGGCCCATAGGATCCTTGTTTTCTGATTCAAACATCAGGCTTATGCCAGATTCCTGTTTGCATTGCTTACACTTTCCCTTTCATCCTTCCTCTTGCTCTCTCTCCAGTTTCTACCTTGACTGTACTGGCTTCCACCTTCTTGGCTCTTAGCAAAAATCAGGTATTTGATCCACCCTTGCTTTTCAAGGTTCTGATTTTAGGAGCAGAACAGTACTCAGTGAACCTCTGAAAAAAAAATCCAAAGATAGAAATCTTAAAAGGAGAAAAAGATCAACTTGTTCACTATTGGCAGACATCAGAAAGCTCTGGGGATCATTTAGATTGTATTCCACAAACCCTATGCCAGAACTCTGCAACCACAAATTAATCTGTATATTTATGTTCTAACAGTCAGAATCTGCTGGCAGATACAGAATTTCTCCAATCAAAATACAAATTTTACATAACACCTTATTAGGCTAGGAGAGGAGCAAATTGTATCACCTATGGTTTTGTTATCCTGAGCCAAGAACCAAAAAACACTTTAATTTTCAGATTTCTATTAGACATATGCCAGTCCCCAATTTATTTCAACTATCAGTCAATCAACAAAAATACTCAGCAAGTGTAGATTATGTGCTATGTACTAAGGGGGCTACAAGACCTGTGTAAAACCTGCCTATCTCAAAGCTTCAAAGAAATCATAATATAGCTAGTACTATAGTATGAATGTTTTGTGTCCTTAAAATCTCATATTGGTAAATTAATGCCCAAGGTGATGTTTTTAGGTGGGGCCTTTGGAAGGTGATTGGGTCATAAAGCAAAGCTATCATGAATGGGATTAGTGTCCTTATAAAAGTGGCCACAAGGAACTCTCTAACCCCTTCTACCATGTGAAGTTACAACAAGAAGTCTGCAGCCTGGAAGAGGGCCCTCACCCAGCCATGCTGGCACTCTGGTCTTGGACTTTGAGCCTCCATAACTATGAAATATAAATGTCTGTTGTTTATAAGCTACCCAGTCTGTGGGATTGTGTTATAGCAGCACAAATGACTAAGAAAGTTAGAGAAACAAAATAGCTACCAGTTTTAAAAGGTGATTACCAATCTGAGGCAACATGCAAGTACCAATGAAGAGTAGTGTCAAAAAAATGATGTAGGAGGTCCTTTGACACAACACACAAACTCAACACAACAGAAATGTCTGTTCTCGGAAAAAAAAAAGATTCAGAGGCATTATGGTATCCTACTAGACATTTGAAGATCTGTGCTTTAGTCCCAGCTATGCTACTGACTCTCTCTTGGACCTGGAACAAGCAATCTTACTTCTCTGGCCCTCAAGGGTCTCATTTATACAATGTAACAAAACAACCTGCCCCACCTACCTCATCAAATTGTTTTAAAGAGCAAGCAATGTGATTAATGGAAAGCATTTCCGGAAGCTATATTTTGCTATACAAAAAAACAAAAACAACAACAACAACAAAAACAACCCTTAGGCAAGTGCTTTATGGTCTGCAGACATCAGTTCCTTCAACCATAGAAAGCTGGGTTGTTCTCTGAGGTCACAGAGTTTAGAAGGATGACAGAGAAAATGGAAAGAAGGAATGTGAAAGACATCAGCTACACCATACTGCCAGAGCGACTTCCAAATCAATCAATATTCCTATCCATTCAACTCTAACAGCCCCAGAGAGAATGCTGCCAAGTATATACAGGTACTTTCATGCTAACACCCAGACAATCCCATCACAAATTTATAACCAACAGCCCACACTCCACACCACCATGTCACATATGGAATTTCCTCTACACTATTGCAAAGTTTGAAAGTCTCCATGAAAACCCTCAAGGGAGGGTTCCAGAATGTGATTACCAGAGAGAGAACTTCTTGAAAGTCAGCTTGGTATCTAAGGACTTTAAAGAAAGATCAAGCAAACTAGGCCTAGAAAAACACTGCACCATGTGTTGCATATGGTCTCAATCTGCACAATTTGGGTGTCAGGTCTATAATCATAATTTTGGTGTGAGGTCTATAATCACAGTCAATTTCTTGCCTGCATTCTTTGCCACAAACACATTCCAGTTATCTCCCCACTTTATCTTCTGATTGCAGGAAAGAATAAGAAATTGAATTGCATAGAAGTGTTCTAGATCTTTTTTATATCTTTATCTTAACATTATTGACTCAGCAAAAGAAGAAAGGAAGACAGGGAGGGAGGGAGGGCAAGGAGGGAGGGAGAAATCCATGTAATCACCCAAACTACCTAACAGTTTATCTTTTTAAAAACATATGTATGAATTATAAGCCAGCAAGATGAAGAATTGACACATACAGGTGATAAGATACCACATGTGTCTTTTTAACAACATTTATACTTTACAGAACATTTAACTCTATAGTCAATATTCTATGATGCCAACTGGCTTGTCTGAGGGCAGTCTAGATCTGGTTATTCGGGAAAGAAACAGATCAAAGCAATTTGAGTGTGGTGTGAGAGGAAGAGTTTTGACATGGAAGGCTCTTGTCTGGTAAGTTTTCATTTTTAATCCAAGTCCTCTCCAAATATTAAGACTGCCTTTGTCTTCAGGAGTCAGTCTGGAAGGATTCCACAACTACAGCCGAGCTCTGAGGCAAGAAAGAACAGCACGGACTGTACCACAGATCATGGCTAATTCACACTGAGGATCTCACAGTGGGCTAGTGAAGCAATACACTCAGATGTGGAGCCTTCTTATTTCTTAGTCCTTTATTTACCGTCCCATTACATGTCCTCAAACATTTCACAACCTTCCCTGAGTTGACAGCAATTCTCTCATTTAGAGAAAGGATTCTTCCATTCATTTAGGAAAAGATGCATCTCTTTCTACCAACAATCAGTTTTCAACCTTTTCTTCTGCTCATATAGTTCTCAATCAGTAAGTCTTGTGATCCCAAGACATAAAGAAAAACACAGAAGAAATGGGTTCGTGTCCCACTTCAGCTGTTTCTTAGCAGTGTGACCAGAAGCAAATCGCTTAACTGCTCTGTGCCTTAGTTTTCTAATCTGTGAGATGGGGAGGAGAATGAAAACAACCTCTCAGGACTGGTATGAAGATTAAACCTGCCTCATATGTGAAAAAGCACTTTGCAAATGGTGAATGTATGTTTTAATATCTGCATGTACCTACAATATAGAAGTTTCCTGGACTGATCTGATTTATTTCTGTGTGGCCAGCATGCAGCACAGAGTGACATCCAAATGAGACACTTATTAGTTGTTTGATGAAGGCATGAATGACTGATGAGTAAAGAAATGCACTCCCTGTGTGTCCCCATATTACCAAGAGCAGGGACCATGTCTCATCTATTGCTGTTTCATGGTATATAGCACAAGACCTGGCTCAAAGTAGTTGATGAAATAAATTTCACCTGATGAATGAATGAATGATCCTGTCAGGCTGGGCCCACCAGCAATGCCCCATGATCATTTTTACTTCCATTCCTCTCTTCCCCCAGCCCCCTACCTGGATTGAACTTCCCACTCTCTTTACTGTTGTCATCCAAGGCCTCCCTCCTTTCATACAGCTCTGCTGATTTACCCTGACATTAGCATGATCCCTGTGAAGATCTCCCACATGTACAAAATAAACAGCTCAACTTTATAGTTTATATCCTCTCCACTGGCTCACTGCCATTTCAGATATAAACTTCTAAGATCAATGAGAATGTAAACTCTGGGGAAAAAGAATAGGCCCTATCAATCTATGCTATTCTTCACAGTACCTCACACCTTGCTGGGCACTCAGCTAAATGAATGTGTAGAAGTAATGTTCCCTAAGGGTTTCCCATGCACTAATTTATTATCTAAGCTTGGGTGGCCACTTCAAAAATGCTATTATGCAGAATCCTTAAATATTGAGTTTTCTGAAATACTGGGGGTTAATTTTTCTTTAGTTCTGTTTCTCTCTGGATGAAAAACCTCATTCTAACAAATACCATATTCTTTCTCAACTTATCAAGTAGACCACCTCAAAGGCATGGGGTGGCTCTATGTGCATCATTATTACAACAGGCTGTACATACAACTTAAGATAGAGTTGAAGATGGTGTGCAATGGAGTCACCTGACTAATTGCTAACTGTGGGGTCTCTGTCCCCATATGTAGTGGGATGCTGACACCCTTCCCCCAGCGACTGCTATGCTATAGGTTGCTGATCTGTATTCCTGCCACGAAATACACCCAGGAAGTAGAAGTACTTGGCATCTGTGCTGCTTTTAGGTATCATTCAATTCAACACTCATTCACTGAACCCTCCTGTGTGCCAGGTAGCAAGTGAGAAAAAAATGGTTCCACAGTCTATTGAAAGTTGGAAGAAATAGAAGAGATGGCTGAGAAACAAGTAATCAGATATATTTTTCAGTGGTATTTGGGCAGATTGCTGAAATAGTATCAGAAGGATAAACCGATTACCTATTTCTTCTACTCATTTAATAACCATTTACCATAGGCTACTCCACAAAGTCAAAAAAGACAGTCCCTGCCCTCTTGCAGGGCTTGCAGTCTAGTGAGCAGCAAACAGGCAAACAAGCTGTGATTTATGAATTATTCATCATGCAATAAAACCACTTCTTTAAGAAAGATGTACACATGGCCGGGAATGCATGGGAGAAACAGCAGCTCAATCTGCCTGAGGGCCTTTCAGAAGGCCTCAGAAGAGACAGTGCAAAGCATAGAGCTACCAGCCCTGCCCCGTGAAGGTAGAGATGTATCATCATTTTAGTTACCACTTCCCTTCTGCCCCAGTAAATTGCCACAGCCCACCTTGGTTGTGATGATCATCACCTTCAGCTGTCCAGCAGCCCACTGCAGAGACAGTACAGCCAAGGGCAGTCAGCATATTCAGGCACCACATTCAGGCCACCTGGGGCTAGTTCTGGTCTACTAGTGGGGAAGACAGTCACCACAAGGAAGGACAGCCCTGAGAGAGAAATCTTCTACCCAGCTATAGTCACTGCTCAACAAACACAGATTGAGTGTCTACTATGTACTGAGGCACAGTACTTAAATTACACCAGGCTGCCCTCAAGGAGCCCACAGCCTAATGAGGGAGACAGACCCATAAACAGATAATATGACACAGTATGATAAATGATATTATCCAAGAACTTAGTAGAGAAAGTGCTGAGATTATACTGGAAATTATGCAGTAGGTTTAGGGAGAAGAGTAGGTAACATAGAGAAGGTGAATGTTTGAACTAGGCCTTGAAGGGACTTGAATGAGGTGGCAAGAACATTTGTGGCAGATATTGTTGGTTATTTACTGAGCATGATTCCCTTATCACCCTTTTTTCCCTCTCTACAGAACACAGACTTTATTCAGACTTTTGTTTTATTTTTAAAGATTTATTTATTTATTTATTTATTTATTTATTTTTAGAGGGAGGGGAAGGGAATGAGAAAGAGAAGGAGAGAAACATCAATGTGTGGTTGCCTTTCACATGCTCCTACCTGGGGACTTCACCTGAAACCCAGGCATGTGCCCTGACTGGGAATTGAACCACTGAGCCTTTGGTTCACAGGCCAGCACTCAGTCCACTGAGCCACACCAGCCAGGGCCAGACTTCTTTTTTACACAAAGACCATCTAGGCCAATAATCTCAGTTGTGAGCACCTAAGTAATAATAGTAGCAAACACTTACATAGTGTTTACTATGTGTCTGTCACTATTCTGTTACATACATTAACTGACCTAATTCATACAACAGCCCAATGAGATACACACTATTGTTATGCCCATTTTACTGGTGGGAAAACTAGGGCACAGACTCTATGTGCTTAAGCACTATACCATATTGTTTCTTCACTATGGGATGCTGAGAGTCCACACAGCAAAAGTGACTTCAGTGAGCAGTCTCAGGAACACCTTCACTTGAATATGAAAGGGCAAAGCCTCAAAGGGGACACTGAACTGCATACCCTAAATATTTTCAAGGATCCTTACTGAAAAACTTCCAGTTTTCTATTTTGAACTTCAATAGAACCATCAGTCTTTTATATTAAAGTGTCATAAGGTTCCTTCTTTTGAAATTGACTTTTGTTCTTGTACATATAGTGTTAAACATTCTATAATATTTCCATCACTGAATGACAGCAAGGCAGCAGAAATGCAAGCCCTCTTGCTGACTTGGGCCTGTCCCCTTCAAGGTATAATATCTTTATTTGTCGATAGTAAATTGTCCACATGTTTCCCTGGGGTGCGGTGTGAAACATATCAAAATGAAATGATCTGGGTGATAAAATCTTAGGAAGCAAACATGTAATTTCCAATGAATAATGATAATTTGGCATCATTTCCTAAGAAAAGGCTGTGTGTCACCTGAATAGCTGAATAATATTTCACCATTAAAAAATTTCTACGGTAAAGCTAGTCTATTCACTTATAAAAGTATACACATGTATAGAAGTGCTACACCAAGTGTTTTTACACACCATATCTCATTTTATTCCCCAACAAGCCTGGTAGGTACTAGAGAATGCCACTCTCATTGTATATATGTTCACAAAACTGAGACCCAGTGACACAAAGAGGCTCCTCCAAGGGCAACCAGTTCCTGTCCTCTTCCCACAGGAACATACAGTTCCCTTCTCTCCAACCCTGTCCCACTCAAATCTTTATATAACAAATGAGCACTTAACTGAAAAGAGAGGGGGGAAGGTCAATCTGCCAGCCCCTTCCCAATTACAACAGATCCTTGTCCCAGCAGATATCCACCCCAACACTCCATCTATTTGCACATACACATCAGACAGGTAGGTACCAAAGATAAAATGTCACATGCCCAAATATTGTCCAGAAAAGGCCGAAGCCAGGTTTTGAAGCACTAGTTCACCTGTGTCTCTTGGGGATTGTGGTCTCCTCACTGGCAGGATCAGAGATCTGCTCTTCCAGTCCCAGTAGGTCTTCCTACCTAGCAACCTGCAAGCGCCAAGGGCTAGAGCACTGTTGAAAGTGAGAGAAACAGCACTGGCTGGTGTGGCTCAGTGAACTGAGTGCCTGCCTGCGAGGCAAAGGGTTACCACTTTGATTCCCAGTCGGGGCACATACCTGGGTTGCAGGCCAGGTTCCAAGTTGGGGGCATGTAAGAGGCAACCGCACATTGATGGTTCTCTCCCTCTCTTTCTCCCTGCCTTCCCCTCTCTCTAAAAATAAATAAAATTTTTTTTGGACTTCCGGCAACATGGAGGCATAGGTGGACTCACTATACCTCCATGCACAACCAAGATTAGGACAACAACAATTTAGAGGCAGAATAACACCCAGAACTGATAGAGAATTTATCTGAATGGAAGTCGGACAGCCAAGAAGTTGAAGTAGACCCAGACTGGTAGGAGGAGCGGAGGTGAGCACGGATCACAGTGCTCGGAGTGCAGGGAAAGCTGGGCACCTAAGGCAACCAGGAGCCAGGAACAAGTAAGTCATCTGGGGTGAGTAGTGGGTGGACCCTGAGTATGCAAGCGGCAACTGGCGGACCCAGTGAGGCTGCGATTGTGGACCAGGGCAGAGCGCACAGCCCAGGATCCCAGGGAAGGGACTGAAATCCCAGGAGAGTGGGGCTGCCACCATTGTTTTCTCCCATCCCCGCCCCCACATACAACGTCACAACCTAGCTACTGGGGTGCCCAGTCCCAGTGAACACCTAAGGCTCCGCTCCTCACCGTAACAAGAGCGACTAGACCGAAAAAAAAGAGAGAGCGATGGCTCAAATAGAAGAACAAATCAGTGCCCCAGAACTCATCCTTCTGAGCAACCAAGAAATAGCTAACCTATCAGATGCACAGTTCAAAACACTGGTGATCAGGAAGCTAACAGAATTGGTTGATTTTGGGTGCAAATTACATGAAAAAATGCAGCTTACCATAAAAGAGAGGAAGATGCACGGAGAACCAACGGTGATAAGAAGGAAACTGGGACTCAAAACAATAGAGTGGACCAGAAGGAAGAAAAAAGAAACCAAACAGGAAATAATGAAGAAATAAGAACTTAAAAAAAATGAGGAGAAGCTTAGGAACCTCCAGGACATCTTTAAACGTTCCAACATCCGAATTATAGGGGTACCAGAAGGGGAAGAGGAAAAGCAACAGATTGAGCACGTATTTGAACAAATAATAAAGGAGAACTTCCCCATTCTGGCAAAGGAAATAGACTTCCAGGAAATCCAGGAAGCTCAGAGAGTCCCAAAGAAGTTGGACACAAGAAGAAACACACCACAGCACATCATAATTACATTAGCCAAGGTAAAAATGAAGGAGAGAATCCTAGAAGCGGCAAGAGATAAGGGGACAGTCACCTACAAAGGAGTTCCCATCAGACTATCAGCTGATTTCTCAAAAGAGATCTTACAGGCAAGAAGGGGCTGGAAAGAAGTATTCCAAGTCATGAAAGACAAGGACCTATATCCCAGATTACTCTATCCAGCAAAGCTTTCATTTAGAATGGAAGGGCAGATAAAGTGCTTCTCAGATAAGGTCAAGTTAAAGGAGTTCATCGTCATCAAGCCCTTATTTTATGAAATGTTAAAGGGACTTATCTAAGAAAAGAAGATAAAGAAAAAACATGTATAGTAAAAGGATGGAAAACTCACAATTATTAACAAACACACCTAAAGCAAAACCAAAAGAAACTAAGCAAACAACTAGAACAGGAACAGAACCACAGAAATGGATATCTCATGGAGGATTAGCAACAGGGGAGTGGGAGGAGGAGAGAGGGGGAAAAGGTACAGAGAATAAGTAGCACAGATTGTAGGTTGAAAATAGATAGGGGGAGAGTAAGAATAGTATGGGAAATGTAGAAGCTAAAGAACTAATAAGTATGACACATGAACATGATCTAAAGGGGGGGATGTGGGTGGGAGAGGGTGTACAGGGGAAAATGGGACAACTGTAATAGCATAATCAATAAAATATATTAAAAAAACAAGCAAAATTGACAAAAAATACATAATTTTTTTAAAAAGGAAGTGAGAGAAATATTCATCTACTAGCCCTAACACTAATCCCCAACAGATATTAAAGGGGAATGTCTCCTCCCCATGACTGTAACTCACTTGCTACTTGATGATGTGGTTCAACGCTGCTCTCTCTCTCCTGCACCTTTCAGGTCCTCAGGACAGGTGGATCCACCTAGCTATAAACTCCCTCCTAGTTTCAGAACTCATATGGTCCAAAGTAGCTCAAGCTGAACCTGTAACATCATACAAACTTCATTTCTTTACTATGACTTTTTCCTTAATTCAAGCTAGTTTTCTCCAGTCTAGTAGCACCATGACATATTGATATGTCCACTCCCTTAATCATAAAGCCTGTAGGACATCAGGTTCTGGTTAGCATCAAATTGTCAAGAATAAATCCTGAGGTCTCTCAACCAAGGGAACAGAGGTTCACTCAAACTAAAGATAACATCTTGACCTCAGTTGTGTTTCAGCCTCAGGTCCATGAAAGCAGAAGACCCTAGGACCACACGCTCGCGACACTAAACAGAATGACACCATGGCTGACCTCAGGACTTGATACAATGATCAACTACTCTCAACCCTGGCCTCAACCAATCACTAGAGTCCACAATCCAAACTCTCCTAATCACTATGACTAATAATTTTTCCATATATACAGTGTCTGGCACAAATAACACAGTCTTATATTACAAAATCTTTTATTACAAAATCATAAGCATGTAATTCTGTGAGATAACAATATCACACTCAAGCACACCATATGACATTGTGGGTAAAATGTTTAAATTAAAAGTATAAATGATTGCACCCATATTTTTATCCTACCAACCACACTCATTCAGGTGTTACTGCCGCTGGACCCTGCATTCTGGCCTGCTGTGGGCCATTAGGAAACCAGGTTTTGAAGCACTAGTTCACCTGTGTCTTCTGAATTGGCACCATTTCCTTAAATAAACCCTTACTTTCTTTGCTGCAAACTACCGTTCATGTCTTATTGGGCTTTGATGTATGCAGGTGAACAAACCCCTTTAGTTCAGTAACAAACCTCCATACCAGGGAGGTGATCATTCTTCCAAGATATAAAAATGGTTCATGCTTTCATTTTCATAAATGAAAATTTTGGCATGCTTGCATTTGCAAATCAGCAAGTAGTTTTCAACACCAAAGCAGGTGTATACACAGTACAGACCAATTTAGCACATCCAATGTTATGTGGATGCAGAGACTGCAATAGAGAAAAAAAGCTGTTTGTACACTTTTAAGAATCAAGTGACTGTATATTGCATTTTAAATTCTGCATAGCCAAATTTATAGGGGAATGTAGAAGAAGGACTTCACTCCTGTGAAATAAAAACAACTCTGACTCTCTCAGTTCTGGGTAACACGCATTTTATTCTTGGGCACTTTTTCCCCCAGGAAACACGCAAAGGTTGGCAATCCTCTTCCCACATATCTGCATGGTTTTCTCTTAAGTTTTTACTCAAATGACACTTCAGTGAGTCTATCCCCGATCACCACACATAAAACTGCACACATTCGCTGTCACCACCACCACACATTCTCAGATTTTTCTCTACATTTGCCAGCAGATAACTTATGTTTTTACCTACATTTTGCTTATTATGAGCTCCCATCTCTTTATACACACATACACATACAACTATAAGAAGGGAAGGGGTCTCAGTTTGATTCACTGTTACATCACCTATGTCTCCAGCAGTGCTTAATACATAGTAGATATTCAGTAAGTATTTGCTGAACAAATGTCATATGAAAACTTCTTGCTTTCAAAGTTGAGATAAAATTTTCCAATACAAACTTCAGTTTTATTTTAAAATGAACAACCTTTTTCATTTCTTCATACTTGCTAATGCATTTCTGCATTAACATGACCGTCTCCTTCACAGAGAGCACTCAAATCCATTTTGGGAACAACTCTCACTATTATAGCCTCAAATGTAAACCACTTAGCAGTTTTTGTTCATGCACCAATGAAATTGGCCCTGGTCAGTACCTGCATTATCTTTGTTTTGCACTGGTGCATAACTCATTAGATTAGATTCAATGGTACAGAATTCAAAAATCCTATAGGGGCCAACCTGGGCTATCTAAGGGGAAATGGTATGCTGAGTACCTTGTGACACGTCCCCAACAAATCTAGCAATACTTACTTTCTAAAAACAATAAGAAAATGTAAAAAGATTTGTATGTCTTCATTATGGCAAAACCACAAAATCCATGAAATCTGTCAAATTTTGTGAGCTAGAAGCTCACATTATTTTGTATGCTTGTGCATAAGAAAGTATTTCTTTCAACCCACTGTATAATACCAGCTTCCCATACTACAATCAGAAGACACCAATCCCCTGGTGCAATGATTCCAAAGCAGTGTGACTTCATATTGTTGACCTGAAAATCTTTGCCTTTGTCAACAGCAACCCCAATACCTGTATATTTTCTCTTAACTATAATTGGGTTCATGACAATTGTGGTTTTGCATGTGGTGTTTCTGAAACAAGAGAAGACCATGATGCACAAGACTATGCAGAGCAAGGTCTCTCCCCTAAAGTGAACAGAAGGATCCCCCACACAGCAGCAGCCCACAAGTGCAGGACCAGCCCCCCCCCTGCCACCACAAAAGGCAGTGAGCCACAGTCTCCAGATGCAAGGGTTCCCAGCAAAAGCTCTTCAGGTACTTCTATTGTCTGCCTTACCACAGGGCCATGACAACTACCCTTAGGTTCCAAGGAAAATGGTCTACTATAAACACTAAACACTTAAATGCTATGTTGTTAATAGCACCCCTTAACACTTAGGATCTGGCATCATCATCTGCATTGTACAGACATGAATATTGATATAAAGCATTTAAGTGATTTTCTTAATGCAGAACAACAGGAAAATAAGAAATACAACCTGAGTTCTTGAGTCCCAGTCCCAATATGGGGACCATTATAACACACTCCCTCTAAGGTTTCATTTCCACTTTTGACTAATTTAGTCCTCATTTGAAAATAATAATGAGAGAGACAATACGCTAATATGCACCTAACCAGGAAATGTACCTGTGTAAGGAAGTGGGGGGTTGACTGACTAATGTTAATTCATTTATTTGACCAATATTTACTGAAGGTCTGCTATATACCTTAGAAGTAAAGGATATTAGGCTCAGTATCAATCACCATTGAAAATGAATCTACAAATCACAGTGGAAACACCTAAGAGATGAAGAAAAGGAGATGCCCAGAGAAGTGATACTGCCCAGATTCCGCAGTTTGTAAGTGCTAGAGATGGAACTGCATTCCAGAAACATGGGGTCATCATTCTTGACTCCGCCCCCTTAGTTAAATATCAATGTACCACTTCCGTTATTGTTAGCATTAAACCCAAACTCCTCCAACCCCTGAATAGTGCTCTGAAATCTTTAAAATTTTCCACCTTCATGCTTACCCTGCTAAGTCTAAGCCTGAGTCCCTCAGCATGTTCACTGCTCCCTTAACCAGACTGAACTTTTTAAAATGTACATCAGATTACAGGGCCCCCCACCATGCAATGATCCAAAGGTTTCCCAATGCATTTAAAATAAACTAATAAGCAAAACAGAGCCACAAACATGGAAACAAGGAACAGACTGACAGCTGCCAGAGGAAGATGGGGGGAATGGTGAAAAGAAGGGAAAAAGATTAGTCAAAGAACATGTATGAATGACCCACGGACATGGACAACAGTTTTGGAATTGACTGTGGGAGTAGGGGATGGGCTGGGTGGAGGAGAGCAAAGGGGGAAAATTGGAACAACTGTAATAAAATAAACAAAAATAAAAAAATAAATTTTAAAAATGAAATTCAAACTCCTCATCCCAACAGACAAATCCCTCAATGCCTTTGTGTGCTATTGTCGGCCTACTTCCCCAGGCACATCCCATGCCTCTCCTTGCCATAATGAGTATTATTCAATTATTCACATTTATACTTTTATTTGCAACCCCTGTCTATCACTCTCTCCCTTCCTTCCCTCCATTCATCCCATCACTTTCTCTCAAAATGTGCTGTTCCCTCTGAAGGGCCTGAAATTCTCCTGCCCTTCCTCTTGGCCATGCCAGCTCTTACCCCACTTTTCTGATCCCAGTTAAACAGCTCTCCTCAGGAAGCCTTCCCTCATCCTTCAAAAGCTGAGTTAGATAGCTGTCCTCCTCTGGGCTTGCACAGTAGGTTTCTCCTACTACAGCATTGCTCACATTTTATTCACCCCAAGAGACTATATTTGTCTTCTTCTCTAGACTGAGCCCCATGAGGGCACAGACCATCTATGGCTTATGCACTGTTGTATCGCCAGCACCTACAATCAAGACAGACACAAAGCTGGCACCCCATACATGTTCACTGAGTGAATACATGATATGAATGGAACTATCCTGAAATTTCTATGTGGCAAAGTCTGGGCAATATTAGTGAAAGCACATTTGCTTTCATGCAATGCTGACGTCAAAGTTGAGAGCTAACAGAAGTGGTGCAACTTGGGTCAGAAATAAATCTGTGTCCTGCTTGATGTTATCTGTTAAATATCAATGGGGTTTTTTTGACTTAATAAAAATTCATGACCTATGAATACTAGCCATATCACTAGCATGTACTTTTGTATGAATAAAGTTGATTAAGCTGCTTTCTGGACTGGTAGTGTCTGGCTGCTAAACAATCTATGTTCTGAATAGCTAAGAGGGAGCTTTCACTGCTGTTATCAATAAAAATAAAATCACACTGCAGGTATATATGGATTTCTTATCATGGGGCACACAACTGACAAACTTCCAAAGCCTCTGATTTTAACAGCAAAAAATAAACAACATTGACAAAAACAACATAAAAAATCATGCATCTACTTAAAATCTAATGAGTCTTATTCATTTAAAAAGATAGTATCCCAAAGACTATACTTTTAGGGATCATTTCTATAGTTCGTTACTAAAAAGATAATATCCCATGGTTTTGTTCAGTCAGTATATAAACATGTACATAAGGTAACATTGAGCCTGCCTGAATGTTGAATAGTTTGTCTCTTCACATATTTCATCCAGTCAAAGGATCTGCTCATTAATGCATGGAGAAATGGTATTTTCGGTATTCTTGCTTAAAATTTAGAATTAATGAGAATATTCACTGATATGAGTGGCGTAATCCAACATCAGCAGGACTGTCCATGGAACAAAGATGACTCACTCCTTTAGGAATATTGAACGCCCTTCAGTTCTCTAAATAAGCCATGCTCTTGTTCATCTCCCAGCCTTTGCATATACTGTTTCCACTTTCCAGGATGCTCTTCTTCTCATCAACTGACAACTTCTTGTTCCTTCTTCAGGTGTCAGGTTAATGTTCCCACTACTTCTACCACACTACTAGATCAGTTCCCTTTCATATGAGCTTCCCTAGCTCTCTATCCTCCTAGGTCAGAATACTGATTCCTTGTCTATTTCACCCACCATCAACTCCATGGAAGCAAGAGCAAGGACTCTCTCCCTCATCAGTGTTTCCCTAGTGACTGGCACTGAGCCTGCCCTATGGCTAGTGCTCCTTGAAAGAATGGTGTCCAGATTCTCAGGCATGTGTTTCTAAAGTGTTATCTATTACTTGAAAGTAATGTAGATCCATGCCCTCTGTTCACCAACGGGAAACAAAATATATTAAACATTGCTAGGGCTTTTATTAGAAGGAACAATCCACTTTGAGAGGTTTCTATTTCTGGAAACACATAAAGATGTTAGGGAGGGTTCAGAAGACAGCAGGGTGCATGAAAAACAAGGCTTAGGAGCCAGTACAGAGAGTGGAAAATCTGTGCCCTGATACAAACCCCACTGACAGCGCTAGCTATACAATCCAAAGCCACACATGATACCTGTGCAAACCACCTTCAGAGGTGACTGGGGCGGGGGGGAGCATGCACAGTGAGGATGACCATAGAGACCTACACAAAGCAAAAATTAAAGCTCAGGCCTGGATATTTCTTCTATTTGATGCAAAGTACTCAGCAAATATTTCTTCCACTCCCCAAAAAGGATTGAGGGGGAAAAACCTTAATTGCCACATATGTAAACCTAATTTGTGCTCCTGAACATAAGCCATGTCTCACACATAAAAGAAGCAGAGAAAAACAAATAAAAATGTCAAACTGTTCCAAGACTAACTAGGAAGTTAACATTTTCCAAATGACAGATTGAGTCAAATTTCTATTCAAACAAGCATTTACTTCATTTACTTTATGGGCTCTGTCCTAGGTCCCAGGAATCCAGAGATGAATGACAGGGTCAAGAAGTTTACAACATAGTGGGAGAGACATACAAAGCAAAAGGCAAATGGAAATCAATTTCAAAGGGCACACACAGGAAGGCACAATTCACTCCAAATGCAGGGATAAAGGTCTTGAAAGCTATCATAGAGGAACCAAATTATTTCTACAAAAAAATCATTGTACAAAAAACACCATAAACAATAAATAGACCTAAGAGGAACAAGAAAAGTCCTATTCACTCATCTCATGGTTCTCAAACTTGCAAGTCATTAGCTTAACACATCAGTACTCCAGGTACCTGATAGTTTGGGTTCTTCTTTCACTTTATTCACCACATTATTTTGATGACCTAGGACCAAAGACTAAGGAAACAAACTAATTATTTAAAATGATTTCTCCTATTAATGAAAAAAAAAAACAATCAGCCCTAGCTGGTGTAGCTCAGTGGACTGAGTGCAGGCCTGTGAAGCAAGGGGTCGCTGGTTCAATTCCCATTCAGGACACATGCCTGGGTTGCAGGCCAGGTCCCCAGTGATGAGTGTGCAAGAGGCAACCACACATTGATGTTTCTCTCCCTCTCTTTCTTCATCCCATACCTTCTCAAAATAAATAAAGAAAATCTTTTAAAAAATCAACACCCATCTTCATAGCAGCATTATTCACAATAGTGAAAAGGTGGAAGCAACCCAAATATCCATCAACAAGTGAATGAATAAAGAAAATGTGATCTATACAATCATACGTTGGTACTCAGTGGCTTCAGGACTCACCAAACCCTGTACTCATTGTATTTTGATGAGAAAAAAATTTTTTGAGACTCGGTGCTTGCTTGGGACTTATCATACTTGTTAGAACTGGTATGAGTCACAACACTGCCCCACAAAAGAAAATGCTTCATTGTTCAGTACTCATCACAAGTTCTAGAACAAATTAACGATGAGTACCAAGGTACCACTATATATACGTGATGGTTAATATTATGTGTCAACTTAACTGGGCTAAGGGGTGCCCAGATATGTGGTAAAACATTACTTTTGGGTATGTTTGTAGAATGTTTCTGGAACAGATTAGCATTTGGGTCAGTAGACTGATTGAAGAACTCTTTCACTAATATGGGCAGGTACCATCCACTCCACTGAGGGCCCCAATAGAACAGAAAAGTAGGGGAAGAACAATATTTCTCTCTCTTTTCTTAAGCTGGGATGTCCAGCCTCTCCTGCCCTGGGACATTGGTGCTCCAGATTCTGGGCCTTCAGACTCTGGGACTTACACCAGCCTGTCCCCTCAAGCCTTCAGCCTTCAGTTGGGAATTATACCAACAGCTACCCTGGTTCTAAACCATACTTACACTGAATTATATATACCATCAGCTTCCTAGTTCTCTTGCTTGCAGATAAGAAATCATGGGACTTCTCAGTTTCAATAATCATGTGAGATAATTCTTATAATAAATCTTCTCTTATGTATCTATATCTATCTATGTAGACATATATAGGTATGGGCTGTTTCACTGGAGAATCCTGACTGATAATACAACATGCAATAAAATATTATTCAGACTTTTAAAGGAAAGAAATGCTAGTGCATGCTACAATATGGATGGATGAACCTTGAGGATGTTAGGTTAAGTGAAATAAGCTAGTCACAAAGACATAAGTAATGTATGGTTCCATTTATGTGAGGTATCTAAAGTAATATAACTCACAGAGACAGAAAATAGAATGGTGGTTGCCTAAAGCTGGGGGTAAGGAGGAAGAGGAGTTGTGGTTTAATGGGGACAGAGTTTCAGCTTTGCCAGATGAAAACATCATGGAGATTGATTGCACAACAATGTGATTATACTTAACACTTCTAGAATCATACACCTAAAAATAGTTAAGATGGTAAATTTTATGTTAGGCATTTTACCACAATTAGAAATAGGATAAATTTTTAAAGGATCACGCTATAATGATACATGGTATACAATGTGATGATACATGGTACATAAGATGATATATTGTTATGAACCTCTACTCCAAGAAAAAGTGGTTATGGCATACAAAGTCCCAAATGTTTAGCTTGTATATATGTATTCTTCTTCCAGTGAAAGTTTCCTCATCTAATACATAAATAGGAAAAACTGCAAAACTTTAGTTCTTTTAGTCATGGGTAAATGTGATGGTATGAGAGGAAATGAACACACTTTTTAAAAATGCTCTTGCCTTTGTGAAGGAAAACAATACAAGCAACCTTATTTAGGTCACAGCAGTTACTGTAAACATCCCAAGGAAAGCATATTAATAACAGCCACCCACAAAGGACCTGGTTTTAACCATGGAATGTCATGGAGGCAGTGGAAGGAAGGCAGGGGGAAAATTTGCCAGGATTTTAGAAATTAGGATGTTAGCATCTTTTTGTAGTTCAATTTAGATGTAGAAATAGCAAGTAGAAGCAATATTTTAAATTAGGAATTTGGACAAATGGTGTCTGAAGGGTTTTCTGGTTCTAATTCATCATGATTGATTGATTGCTTGATTAAAAAAGAAAAAAATCAGAGAGGCAGCCTAAATATTTACATTAATCCTTGATTTTACCATCATAGTAAAAGAGGCCACCTGCCTGAGTCTATCAGTGTGGTCACATGGAAATGCACTGGGCAAGGTCCCTGTCACCAGCTTGCTCTAAGACCTTGGGTGCCTCACTGCCTCTCTGTGGGCTCGATTCCCTCTTTTTTTGCAATGGGAAGGTTGGAACAAATGGTTATTATGGTCCCTTCCAGCCATTATAACTCCTGATTAAGGACCTGGAAAGCATGGTAGTGATGGTTGCAGAACAGTATGAATGTATGTAATGCCACAGAACTATACATTTAAAATCATTAAATGGTAACTATTATGTTATGTATTTTACTATAACAAAAATAAAGAAAACTTTAAAGTTTTTAAAAAGAACCTGGGAAGCATAAATAGCTACTCTGAGCAATGATTTACACTGTATATTACTGTGCGTAATGCACACATTTTTGCCCAGATTTTTTAGGGGGAAATAAGGATGCACATGGGTAGAATGATTACATGCCATGGGTACATAATCTCGTGTACAATGCACACAAAACATGGGTGCATATTACACATGGCAAAATACAGGGTAATTAAAATTTGCAGGAAACCTAAATGCTTCCATAAGAGGCCTCTAGGCATGCCTTTTATTTCTTCATTTTTAATCAAGTAATCCCTGATCTCCAAAGAAACATTTAGACACACCAGAGACGATGCTATTAAAATAAAAACTGTTCATAAAACAATAACTCCTTCAACATTGTAACTACCCCCCATTCACCATTTCAGACCCATCTATACATATCAGGATTTCATAAAGTAAGTCTCACCTGTACACAATATGGTCAAGAGAGATGTACCCTAGACGAAATCTCACTCTCACCGGAGCAACGACTCTCATTTCCTCCTGCCATAGAAACTAAGCAAGTCAACTTCTGGCTCAAGGGCAGGGGAACAAGTTTATTACCTTCTACCAGGTGTTTCAGATCCCAAGAAGATACCTCTGCACTAAAAATCAATACAAGATTTTTCAAGGCATTTGGTTTTGTCATTTGTCTGGAGACAATGGCCTCAGAAAAGAGGATGAACTGTCTTACTTCCCTTTCCTCCCCTTCTGTGCATGATGCCCTTTAAAGATACGCTTTTTGTTCCATCAACTTAAAGGTTGCTTTTATGTCCAGTGTGGTGGAGGGAGAAAGCTGTGTGTTTTTTCAATGGTAAAATCTGTCAAAGTCCCAAAGGCTTTTATGGTACAAATCAGGTCATTCTATACAGCCTGAAATCCCAATTACACCAGGGAAATAAAAAAGAAGAAACATTTATAATTCAAAGTAACTAGCAGTAATAGGTCAATGCACTTGATTGGTCATGAACCAATTACAGGGACACTGCTTGGTGCCTAAAGTATGAGAAGAGGTAGGGGTGCATCTAGGCCTGGTCTAAACCTCACACTGCTCTCTGGATACAGGCAGGAAAGTGGTGTCCAAGAAAAGGAATTCCCCTGTTCACCTGCTATGAACTAGCAAAGGGGTATCATAGAAGTTCCACATCTACCACCTTATCCCACCACATCAAGATCCATTGAGGTGCAAGCAACCAAGACAGTCAAAGTATTTGAGCATTGACCTCTGCCATCTAATAGCTGTGATGGGATTGCCAGCTCTGGATGGCATTCCTAAAGCTCCCTCCAAGCCCTGCCCTCCCTAGAAAGGCCCAGGCTTTGAAGTTCCCTTCTCCATTTTCTCCTAAAGAGAATTCAGCAAGAGGAAGAATGAAGGAAGGATTAGCAATAAGAGAGAAAAGAGGAGAAAAGGAAGAGAAAAAAAGCTTCTGAACAGTATTTGTATGTGGAAGATGAACAGGCTATGAGCAGTGGAGGTTATTTACTTCAACCTACCACAAAACTCAGAACCCACAGCATTCAGTTCATTGACAACAATGCTGGGCACAGACCTCAGGGCTCTACCTCGCTTCACATTTTTAGAGATATTGAACAATCTGAGAAACTTCTGAAAGCTATAAATGCCATTCACCAGAAAAATATGCATTTACACATTATTTCTAGGGGTACTTTGATGTCTCCAGGACAATATTTTGCCAACTTGCCTGAAGATAAGAATCACTCAGATACTTGTTTACAATTCAGATTTGCAAACTCTCTTCCTAAATTTCTGATCCAGCAGGCCAGGGTGAGGAGGGGTAACTTTTTTTTTCTTTTTAACATACCCTACCAAAGGTACTTAACTTCAGGCAAACTTGAGAAACATCACTCAGGAACAAAAAGTTCCTAAAGTGGCTGAGTATTAGAAATCACTTGAAAAGATTTATTTAAAAATGGGTCCATAAGCCCCACACTGAGAGCTACATTATCAACTTATTTTTTTTATTTTTAAAGTTTTATTTATTTATTTTTAGAGAGAGGGGAAGGGAAGAAGAAAGAGAGGGAGAGAAACATCAATGTGTGGTTGCCTCTCACATGCCCTGTACTGGGGGCCTGGCCTGAAACCCAGGCATGTGCCCTAACTGGAAATTGAACCAGCAACCCTTCTATTTGCAGGCCAGTGCTCAATCCACTGAGCTATACCAGCCAGGGATACATCATTAACATCTTACAGTGGGGAATGTATGTGCTAGGAGGTGATGCTGATGCCCAAGCAGGTTCAAGAACCTCAGCTCTAGCGGTCCCTGGGCCGAGGATAACCAATACCCCATGTTCAGGGTGCCTCCTTGATGATGGGACCTGAGCAGGGCCTACATGGCCATGACAGGCACCAGGGCACTCAGCACTTGACATACAACCAAAATGGAGCACAGTGCTCTGTGTCCTGAAAGTCTGGTTCCTCTAAGTAAATTTGCAAAATATCAGCTCAATGAAGGCAGGGATGATTGCCTGTTCTGCACACTACTGTATCCTCAGTGTCTGGTACAGTGCCTGGCTCATAAATATTTATTGAGTAATTAATGGATGAATTAATGCATGAGTTAGTATAACAAAAATCCATTACATTGGTGCATGACTGTCACACAGATGTATGAATCTGTAGATTTGTTTCTATGGCCAACAAGCCTTCTAAAAAGAACCCTATAACTTGAATAATTAATATAAAAATCACTACAATTTTACTAATATTATCAATATCACCATTGACCAAATTCTATTTTCCAAGCATTATCTCATTCCATCTTTAAAATAAGCCTGGGAGATAAATGTAAGTATCTCCATTGTGAAGAAGCTTAGAAAGATAATTTTCCCAAAATCACATAGCAAATAGTGGAGGAAATTAGATACAAATCCAAGTTTCTAAAATCCATGCATTGAACCATGTAGCCACTTTTACTTGGAAGATGGCCCATTGTAAAGTGGGAACTATATTCCAAATTAAATTAGCAATATTAAATTCAGATGGAATGTTGGTATCATTCTGAAGGCTTCTGGTATGGTTTGGAGTTTACTTATTATATCATTAATTTCATTATATATCTCAACTATAAAGAAAAGAGAAGATACAAATAAAAACCATACATCTTCTATAGCCAACCACCCAGAGATTCTTTTTGGTTTCGAGTCCTTCAGAATTGATTCTAGCCCTGGCTGGCATAGCTCAGTGGATTGAGCGTGGGCTGCGAACCAAAGCATCGCAGGTTCGATTCCCAGCCAGGGTACATGCCTGGGTTGCAGGCCATGACCCCCAGCAACCGTACATTGATGTTTCTCTCTCTCTCTATCTCCCTCCCTTCCCTCTCTAAAAATAAATAAACAAAATATTTAAAAAATTGATTCTAAGCGTGCGTGTGTATATACAACATGCATTTATTTTTCTATTTACAGAATTATGTATGCATAGATATATCTTTATATGTGCACATATATGTATATGTACATTTGTAAAATACAACTGATGTTTGTAGAGCTCAGTGAGAAGGCTCTTGAGGCCATGCAGAAAAACCTTTCACACTCACAGGCACGAAATCATCAGCTCTCCTTTGTCACCCTCAAAACTCAAGTCTACCTTTAGTGCACACACTAAAAATGATGGTACAGATTTAATCATATAGAAAAACATTCTAACATGTTGTTAAGAGAATAGAGCAGGTTATATAGTATATACTATATGATCTCACACATACACTTAAGGAAAATTATCCTTGTATATGAGTGTATCCTAAAATTCAGGGGAAAAAGACAAAGGAAAATCTTAAAAAGTTAACCTGGGAGTGGAACTCCTGGGTGATATTTCCTTCTCTATGCTTTTAGGGTTTTCCCAGTTGTCACCAGTAAATGTACATTATTTTGTAATCTGAAAAAATCAATACAAAAAAACATAAGCAATGTAAAATCACACAAATAAATTCAAAACAGCCCTGACCATTCTGCTCAAGACGTATCCTATATTTTTGAACTGCTAACACCCAATTAGCATTGACCAGAAGACTGAAGAACCAAAGCTCTTGTGTTAGCCAAGCCCTGACTTCCAGGCTTTCATTGGAACCTGACTTCCTTGTCTGCCTTTCAGGCGTTGGGAGGGTGAGTCAAGTGTATGCAGAGTAAGGACAGGATGGCCGGGGTGGGGTCAGGGGTGCTTCCTGCAGCTGCCACCATCTTAGCGACACACCATCAAGGCCTGAGGACGACCCCTTCCCTGCCTGCAGCCGACAGTATCACCAGCTCAGGCCGTGGCTCACTTTGCAGCGTCCCCATTCAAGCAGGTGGGGCCGTGGGCATCTCAGGCAAGTGGCTAAACCCTCCGCTGCCCGCCGCCACTGCCTGCAAGGGAGCTTTGTCATGCCCAGTGCTCAGCGGCTCTTCGTCAAGTTTCACCTTTGGTGACACAACTTTTCCGTGTTTCTTTTTTAGGCAGCTGCCACATCACGAGGCTAATGAGCACACTGAGGTTTGTAATAAACCCGTCTGCCAGACCCACAGTGACTGAGGGACGCTGGTTAACCTGACCGACTGGTCAGCGCTGCTGTCTGGTTTCCAGCTGGTCGGGGGAACGCTCCCTGAAATGAGAGTAGCGAGGAGCCCCTGGCCCTGCTTCCAGGAGACTGGCTCACATTGTTCCCAGAGCTCTGAAAATCACTTGCAAATCCAACAGCTCTTGGAAGTCTTAATGTTCAGTAAACCTCCCAAGGGGAGAGGCAAACATACATATAGACAATCAAAGGCAAAACAAGCAGGTAAATTCACAATACTTTCAAAGTCATGGTTGAAAGAAGATTATGAAAGTATCTGCAGGCATATTCAAGAACTGAACTCAGCCTGCCTTCTTTAGGTTGTTTACTTCTACTTTTAACAGCAAGATAAATATGTAAGAACTCAATCTGTTCACTAGCCCACAGTTTAAGAAGAGTAGAAATGCTATCTACATCATTTGAGAACTGGGTTTTACATTTGTTGTTAAACTTACCTATCACTATGCAAGAGACACACCACTGTTAATTATGGCTGTTAAACATAGGTTCTGCAGCTCAGAGAAACTACATACTTCCTAACTCTGAGAATATAATTAATATGCTTGTTCAAAGTGTATGTCTCTGTTAACAAGCTATATTTTGGGAAATATTATCTAACTGAAGGCAGCATAAATAGTGTAAAATATAAAGCTCACACTTTTTTCCCATTTAAAATGAGTTATATAATAAGTGGTGAAAGGATTCTTCTGTGGAAGAGGGGGAATGTCTTTTGCTGAAGTTAGTACTGCTATCAAGGGAAAAAATCCAGAAATTGAGAACCCTCCAATGATCCTGCATACCCTAAGGAACCACACTTAGTTAAAGAAAACCACTGACATCTGTTGACAAGAACAGGAACAGAAAAGGAGAGAAGGAGGCAGAGAGGGACAGAAGGAGGAAAAAACGGGTGGGGTTGAGAAAGACAGAGAAGGGAAATGAGACGTAATTCTGATGAGAGACAGACTCAAAACATATGCTGTGTAATGGGAAAAAAATAAACAATCGGAAGTTTTACTTAGCAATGAATTAAGAGGAAGTACAGTCTTGAGAACAGGTGAAACAAGCTCCCAGACACAGTTCTGGAAAAAAAGTACTATTATTTTCAAACTGACGGATGCTTAAATCTTAAAAGTCACAGCCATGGCCAAGTGAGGGGCAATGAACATCAGAAAGCAGAAAGTCAATGTCCAAGGCCAAAGAGGGAGGAAAGGGCACCCCTAAAGCAGAACTGGGTTGTTTCATCTCTGCACGAATGCCCAGGCCCAGCACAGTGCCTGGTATGCTAAAGCCACCCAAGAAATGCTGAGAGATCTGTTCAGCTGCACCAAGACGACAGCCCTGGAACACTCTTGCATGTAAAGGTACACGCTTCCTAATTGTGTCCCCATTGGCAAACCAGAAGTAATTTTGTCTTTGTGCAAACCTACATTAGAGAAGAACCAGTTGTGTTGCCTAGGGAGGCAGTATAACAAAGTGGTTAAGAAATGAATTTGCAGTCAGTGAAACCTGGCTCAAATTGTCACTCTAATCTTGCTAAGCAAGTGACCTCTGGCTGGCCTCAATCTCTGAAATTCAGTTTTTGCATGTGTCAAATGAGAACAACAATAGTGTGTATAGCTGTCCTCCAGAGATTGTTATGAAGATTTCATGAGATATTTCATGTGAAATACCTGGCATACAGTCAGTGTTCAGAAAAACTATTATTTTTAGGACCACAATCAAAATTCCTTCCCCAAACTAGCTAAGTGTCAGAAAGTCAACCACAGACATTATTAATTCCTTGGGGTTAAAGCTCTGCCTCTGGCAGTTATTAGTTAAAATGTAAATATCCCCAGGCATGTTCAGATTAAGCCACAGTGAGTCACTGACAGAGACTTTCTTCGTCACACAGCTTTCTGATAGGACAAGAAACTGGAAGTGAGTTTTGACATGTGCATGGTACATGCATTACACAATTATTTATTGATTCTGCAATGCCAAGCACTGTGCCAGTAATTTGCAACCCACCAGCTGTGTGACCTCATACAAACTACATAATCTCTCTAAGCTTCCATTTTCTCATCTGTAAAGTCCCTAAGTACTAATCACTACTTCATTTGGCTACCATGAGGATTAGATAAGATATATGTAAAGATAATATGTGTCTAGTAAATAGTAAGTGCTCGAAAATTCAAAAGTGACTATAATGATAACTATAATAACCATAATCATTATAGTTACTATTATAAATGAATAAAACATATCCTCGCTTCATGGAATTCCCTCCTGACTAGATCATTCAACAAATGCTCCTAATGTGGGCCAGGAGGGGGTCTTCCAAGAAACCGGAGGACAAGACATGCTGAATGGAGAGAGGGCTAGGTTTCAAAACCAAAGAATGCATATTCCATGCTTCCATTTACATTAAATTCAATAGCAGGCAAAGCTAATATATAACATAAATCAAATAGTACTTGCCTTTGAAAGGGGAATGACGTGAAAGGGACATGAGAGAACTCCCTGGGGTGATGAAAATATTTTGTATCTGGATTTTGTTGCTGATTATATGGGTATAAACATTTGTCAAGTGAGAGGGACACTTTAGATTTGGGCTGGTTACTATATATAATCTGTAATTCCAAAAAAGGAAACAAGTTCATACTATTTTTTAATTGACTTCTTGCTAATTTGGCCTCTGACCAGGCCTGCCTTTCACCCAAATATGTTTTCCTTCTTTCCAGACCCTACTACAGACAAGATCCAAAGAGTAGGACAGACATGTACAGCTGAGAACTCTTTTGGGTCAAATAGTAATTGTCCAAACCAAAGCTGAGGTCTCTGCCAAAAGCTGACAGTAGGCAGGACAAGCAAGCAGCCCAGCTCAGCCTAGCCCCACAGTACCCCCTAGAATGTCAACCCAAACTTGGCAGTAGCAGTTAAGCCTGAGTTAAAAAGAATCAGCAAGGACAGACACCTAGTGCCCTCTCCCCTTTGCCTGTGGGGAGGGTCATCAGCCAGTGATACTAATACCATTTCAATTTGAAAATCAATGCTAACAGTCATTTCAAAGGGCAGAGGCAAGAGCAGGGTATGGGGACTGCTCTACAGTAATCTTCACACACAGTAATTGTAATCAAAGCTTTGTTTCTCACAAACCCAGGTACTTAATCAAACAGCTCTTCACATTTCCATTGTGCCCCAAGAATCAAGAACTTCTCTCTTTCCTATTACAAAGCTCACATTTTTAGGGTTAATGCCCTGAAAAACACCTCTTTAGAGAAAAAAATGGCCATCCATTTCAAGGAGAAATTAGACCAGCCAACTGGAATGGTGGTCATAATGATTACTAACTATATACCATTTCACTTTCTTGGGGAAATTAGTGTATTTACCTAGAAATCTACACCCCTGAGAAAGGTTTCTTCAAGATATGGCATTCATAAAAGTGGTAAAATGCGACATTTAAAAATGTCAGAAATCTGAATCAACTGAATTTGTAGAATTGATATATAACAAATAGGTAAGGTAAATTTTGAGTTAGTAAGGACTGACTAAAATGAACCACATCAACCAAGACAATGAGTCTGAAGTCCAATCCTCAGCCTGTGCTGAGAAATCCCGGTGTTGACATGTCTTCTGGATAGAGAACCGTAACAGTGAAGGCAGACAATGATTTATGCAGATGTTTGTCTTCCCTACTAATTGCTAAAACCATATTATGTGCCCAATCTTCACATCTCAAAGATCATGTTGAACTTTACAAGGTAATAGTCATGTAGGATCCCCTCCACTCACTGTACTTTAATTCATGTATTTTTTTCTCCTTGAATTATTTAATCTCAGCAATTATTTTTCAAATTTCTCAACTCTAAAAATATAAGCCATAATGAAGCAGGCACTAGAAATCCTTTTTTATTGAATGTATTTGAAGAGCTGCAACACATTCTGGTTGTTCTGTTGATTGTAATTCCCAGAATGAGGAGTTGATTTGAACATAAAACACCACAGCTGCAAAGAGACCTGGAATGTTAACAGTTTCATCTCCCTACTCACTGCCTCAAAAATCAGCACTCCAGCTTACCACCCAAACCCTTATTCCAATTCTTTCCACAGTTCTGATCCTGTTGTTGAGGCCATCTGACATTTCCCTGCTCTAGGCATAAACTTCAACCCCTTCCTTCAGCCCACAGCTCACTTTCTGCTTCTCACCCAGTCCCCAACCCAACATTTATTCCTACCCCAACCTCACCTTTATCTCCAGCTTGAGAATACACCCTAACCCCTTTTAATGATATGAACTGCACTAGAAAGAGACTTAGAGGAAGCAGTACTAAGTAATGGAGAAGACACGGTACCCCTAACCCATGTCCCAACTTGCTCCCCCTTTGAGCTTCAGTCTCTGTCAATAAAGAAGCTATGCACTGCTAGAAATGATAATGAAGGGGATTTGGGGGCACTGTGCACTTATCTTGTGTACTGATTCCCAAGAACACACTAACATTTCTGATCACAGATCTCCCTGGCCACACCCCCTCACCAAGGCTGGGATCACCACCTTCAGTCCAGAAGAAAATATGGGGCTTACAACATTGCATAAAAACACTGGTCCATGATGATTTATTCACAAGCTGAAAGAACAAGTGCCTGCATGAGTAATAGGTAGATTATGATTGCTAGTTTTTAATAAGCGGTCACCAACGTCATGATTTCTTGTGGTTAAAACACCTCTAAACACCTGCTTCACCTGGCCCAAGCCTGAGAGTGACATTTGCTGGATGCTATTACAGTAACCCACTAAGACCAAGATGATCTTTGGGAATGGCATTCAATGTTCAAGAAGTGATATGCTGGCTGCATGACCACAATGCCCTGTCCTTCTTAGGTATGATTAAAGAGGCCATTAGAAAAGGCCAGGAAGTGAGCAGAAAATGAGCCATGCCCATAAATGTATGTGGCAACAACTGTGCAAGTGGCTGGTTTCTTGGACTATGCCTGGAATTGTCCTGCACTGCCCAGCAGCCAGCAAGCATAAGCCCGGCATGCTGCCGGTTCCAGCAGTCCCACTGTGGCTTTGAAATTTGCTAGGTGTGATAGCTTTCTGGCTAAGTACAAGGGAAAAGGTGATAGGAAAAACACACCCAACTCCAAACAGGTAGCTACATACAAACCAAATGATAGTTTTGAAATCGAGAATTGTCCAGCAATTTTACTCAATCCAGAAATTATCTGGTTTTATCTGTAGCAGGCTACACATTTTCCAAATGCCATAGAAATACAGTTGCAGTAAACCAGACACAGCCTTAACTGTAAGCTTTTCCAACATAGAACTGCTGAAAGGATCTTATGTGACAAGTTAGAGAATAGTGAGTCAAAGCTAAGCAAGTATCTGCTTGAACAAACAAATGTTATGCTTTGTTTTTCACTGAAATGGAAATAGGTCCTCCTGTTCAGGACCTGAGTGCCCCAAAACTATATATACATGTGCCAATTTCAAAGTTTATGGGAAGCCTAAGTAAATACACAAAAGATGATTTGCTATACAAGGGGCCATAATAACAGTTTCAAAGATAATCAAGATGCCCTCCTCCCTGCCACAGAGGAGAGAGTCTATCTTGGCTGGCTACATAATTGAAAAGGTTATCCAAAAGATCGTTGTCCATCACTGGCCTTAACCTCCAGGAGTTGAAGAAAACATCATTTAAAGAGAAAATTGGCAATTTCTATGCTCTAAATGCCCTATTTCACTAAACAGCACAAAATAATTTACTGATTACCTACTACCTGTGTTTTAAAAACTCTAGAAATGCTGTAGTCTGTGATAGTCACATATGTAGTTATGATAGGCTATTGGAATAAACCACAAATGATGGGGTGGGAGGCTGAATTTAAATGAGCAGTACACTTTTGAAACATTATGAAATTCATTCAAACGGTTATAAAGTCATTTGACTTGATTCAATCGTCTGTGACACAACTGTTGAAAATCAAACATGTGGATATTCAAATTAACTATTAAATGTTCAATCTTATATCTTGCTATGTTTCACAGAGTGTGCTCATGAGTCCCCTAGCTTAAAATAATTTTAATGACCTATATATAGGAAATTTATAAATAACCAAACCTCTTCATAAAGATGGTCAATGCACTTTACTGACTAAAAATATCAATAAACCTGGCATCTATCATCTCTAGCACAAAAAGTAGTGTTTAAAATTTAGTGACAGAAGATTTTAATATCCTTGAAAGGGAAAATACGACTATCAGGCATTCACTATTTTGAAAACACTCTACATTCAACAACCAACAGGAAAACAGAGGTGAGACTCCCACTCTTAGCAGCCATAAGACTCCCATCTCTTCAGGAAAGTCAATTCCTTCTTAAAAGTTGTCTTATAAAATTACTTTAATTTATTCTAATTGCAACCATAATTCCAAATGCTAATTACAGAATTCCTACAGAGAGGTATTCAGTTTCAGATGTGGTGAGTCAACATAAGAAAATATTATGACATACAACTAGAAAAATTTTCATTATTGAGCTACAGAAACTTGCTGTAATACTTCCAGATTTAATCAGTTCTGGACAATTGCAAATCATATTCCTAAAACAGCAATTCACTTTCTGTGAATGAATTTGATTTTAGAGTTCTCTTAAAGGTAGCCTTAAATAAAGTTTAGGTAACCACCTGATAGAAATCAGAATTCAGGAACCAAAGTTCCAGAAACAAACTTGAAATACAACCAGATTCAGAAGGGGAATCACTTGCCTAGATCAATTTGGTGGTACAATCTTCAATTGCATTTACCTATACTAGCCCTCAGTGGGAAAAAAAAAAACATTTTAAAGACCCTGAAGTTGTGTTCCCTTATTATATGAGTGCATTAAAGATGCATTACAATTAGGAAAGCTCTGGAAATGTGCAGAAGTTCTCCTTTCCAAATGACAGTTTCAATTAACCTGTGAGCATCAAATAGCCAGCCGGTTTGAGAGGTCCGAGGTGTTGAACTTTAGCCTTGAGCCAGACTGGCAGCAACACTGATACCTAGGACCACAGACCTAAACTCCCCATAAACTCCCCGAGCCTTTCGTCAACGCTTTGCCTAGTTGGAAGAGAAAAGGTTCCATTTAGTAACAAGGATGGAGGCCTTGAGCTGAATACTTTGACAACTTTCCGCGGGGGAGGTCTGGCGCTGCCCTAGAATCTCCCGGGGAAAGAAAGCTCTGAAACATGGGGAGAGGCGAGAAGGAGGAGAAGAGAAAAAGGAACAGGGAAAGGAGTGGGAGGGAAGGGGGGCCAGGGCTGAGAGGAATCGGGGCCCCATGAACGAAAGCTGTGCACACCCCACTCCCTCTGCAGTTCCACTTTTGTAGCGTGGACTCGGTGTGGGTCGCTGCGGTTCCAGCAGATCCAGTCCATCCCAATGTCTGCTTTGTGGCCATTCTGGACACTTGCACCCAAGGCATCTGCCTTTCCCCCCCACTGCTCTACCACACCCCCTCTCTGTGCCTCCCTCTGTACCCGGATTTTCAAGGATGCTGTCTCCAGTTTACTGCCAGAGCTAAGCCGGGTTTAGCAAGGCAACAGCTAGCCCCGTGGCCGGCGTGGGGGCCACGGGGACGCCCCTTCCTTCTCCTGAGTTTTCCCTAGCCTGAGTCCTGCTCCGCCGCGCCTCCCAAGCCCTCCATTGGGAGGCCCCAGGCCGAAACGCATACTCCAGGGAACAGGCGGCCAGGCGCCCGGGGCCAGGTGGCTGAACCCCAGAAAGCGAAGGGAGGGGACTTTCCTTTCCTTGGAGGCCCGCTCCCGCTGGGCACCAGTGGCAAGGGGACAACAGCCTTTGTTCTCCCGGGGCTTGGCGAGGCTGCGCTGCTGAGGCACAGCGCGGGCGGCGCTGGGGCATTGGGAATGCTCACTTTTGCTCATAGCATGTGGAAGGTTGCAAGCTCCTGTCCTCTAGGGAGGAGGCTACAGAGTTAGAGAGTAGGGGGCGTGTGGGGGAAAGAAGCGTGGGGGAGGGGTTTTGCGTCTTGGCCAGGCTCTTTGTTTGCTTGGGGGGCGGGGAGAGAGGGTTGTAGGTGGATCCGGGCTTGGGTTCTTACAGTGGGGCAGATTCCTGAGTATGTCACCATGTTGCACCCGCGCAGCACACAAATGCACACTCGTGGACTCTCACACACATGCACTCGCACAAACCGTGTGCCAGCGGGTAGCAGGCAGCCCTGTACCCGGCGCTCCGGGCTGCAGCAGCTTCGGCTGCCCGCAGCGCCGCCTCCGAGTGTCCAGAGGGGGAGTGGAAGAGGCTGGAGGCATTCGCGGGGCGACAATTCCACGAGGAAAGAAGGAAAGTGGTGCAAACACAGACCCCCCCCCCCAGCGCCCCTGATTCGCCCTTTCTCGCCCAGGGTTGCAGAGGTCATGGGCAGCTTATGCTCTGGGAGAAAGGCCGGGAGCCGTGGAAGGGCGGAGCGCACTCGAGGGGGGCGAGGAAAACCAAGCGAAGGGAAGCAGGCTTACTCGGCAGGCAGGCTTACCCTTAGAAGCATCTTTCTCCTCTTTGGGCTTGGTCACCTTTCCACTCATAGATCCCAGCTTGCTTCACAAATTTCGCCCAGGAGACAGAAGTCCTCGCCGAGGGGGCCGGACTTGGGAGAGTGCTTAGGGCGGCAAGTCTGGACCGAGAGCTCCCCTCGGTGTGGCTTTGGGCGGGATCCGCTTTCCCCCCACCGTTGCCACCGCTGCTGCTGCCTGTGAGAGAGTGGGGAGGAAAGGAAAGAGGTGAAGGAGGAGCCGCTGCTGCCACCGCCGCAAGCTCCAGCGGCCGGCCACGGGAGGAGCCGCTCGCCAGGCTTAAGAAGTGGAGAGACAAAGCGGCGCTCTCTCCGCGTCCCTCGCGCGTCTCTCCAAACCGCTCGCCCGCCTGCTCGCGTGGAGCCGCACTCCCAACCCCGGGGCCGCCCAGAGGGGCATCCGGCACTCCTCTGTTCTGCCGCCGCCTCCGGGGCCGCGGGCCGCGCGGGGAGTTGCCTGGGTGGGCTGCCCCGCGCGCCAGCGGGCTGCTTTCCCCCCTTTCTCAAGCCACAGCGGGCCGCCAACTCAATCAAAATAAAAGCCCAAGGACAGTTTTTTAAAAATCAAAACAAAGACGAAAATATTCATTTAAAAATAACGAGCCTCTCCGAAAAGGAAATGTTTGAACATGTGATAAGCAACGTGTGAGCCTGTTAACACCGCATAACCGTGCACCTCCTTGCCCGCGGAGACTCTAGAGGGGAGGGTCGCACCTTCCTTCTGTTCAATCAATTCACAGGTTCTTATTATTTTGCTAAAAGGGGGGCCCGAGTTGCTCATGGCAGAGGAGCAGGGACCGCTGGCCCTTACCTGCTCTCTCTCCCTCACTACACCAACACCCCCTCAGAGCTCGCCTGTTCCCTCTCTAGCACTCTCCTTCCCAACAACTCTCGGGTCTAGGAGCTGTGACTCTACACGGCGACGCCTTCTACATTCGCGGCAAGGTGTGGGCTCACCGGGAGCGGGGCCGGAGAGGGCGGGGCGGCACACAGCCGCCAGTCCGCTGTAGTAATGGGAGAGCTCGCCAGGGGCGCGCGGACGTCAGCCGGCGGGTTGTCAAAACCCGGGTGAGCCCCCAGGAGAGGAGGCGAGCGTGTCGGCCGGACATTCCCCATCCCCTTTGGGGCACGCAGGGCCCATGGGCGCTGCCGGAGTGCACTCGCACGGTCAGCAGCTGAGATCGGAGCCCTGCGACCACCCTACACCCCCCTTGCCCCCGTTACCCCTCTGCTCCCAGCAGCTGCGGTCCCCGCCGCTCTCTCCAGCTTGCTCTGGTTGCCACCTACACTTTGGGAACTCCGCTGTTGGCCACAGCCTGCAGCGAGCAGTGGAATCTCACTCTAGGAGTCGGCGACTTCTCTCCTCCAATGTCCAGCTGCCCAAGTTGAGATAGCTGGGATCTCTGTGAGATGGGCGCGCTGGGATCTGGGTGTCACTAGGGCACCCAGAGAAACTGACAGCAGCGGCTGCCACCTCCCACCCCCTCCCCCACAAGCAGGCCCCTCCTCCTACAGCTGGACGCTCTGGTTGGCAAACTGCAAGTAGAGTGCCCAACCCCAGAATGGCCAACCCCATGCAAACGGAGTGAGGTGGGACTGGGGCGAGTATTGGAATAAGTACGTATCGCCTGGGACACACTAGTCACAAAACATATGTAAGGTCCCTGAATATTTCAACTGGAAGGAGAACTGCTCAGAAAATGTACAAGAGGGGGAGGACTGAGATGGAGAAAGAGCCAAACAAAGACAAGGAAGGACAGGGTAGACCTGAGGCGTCCTGGGAAACCCTTTTCCCGATGGCCTTTTCGGGGCGCACCTATACCCGGAAGCCTGAAGCTATGATGAGGGACTGGGATGGCCGCTGGCAAGACTCAGAGTCATCCACTAATGAGGCCATAGGCTCCAGACTGGCAGTGGAGAGGCGGCATCCACTCCCATGCAGAAAATCTGTTTCCCTTTCGTCCCACCCAACCCCAGCCACTCCTTAATTCAGTTTCGTTAATGGCATTAAACAAGGCGAAGAAATTATATAGATGGATTAGTCCTACTGAATCCCAGGCGGTAACCCAATTACAAGAGCCTGCTGTGGCTTTCAAGACCGAGAGTGGTCTGCCCGTTGCAGCCAGCCTGGGCCTAAAGGTCGGCAACCCTCTAAATGAAATTTGCAGCCTCTGTCCTAGGTCTGGGAGGAACTCCAGGCCTGTTTTTTTTTGTAAATAATATCTAATAGTTAGGAGGTTGATGACACAATGTGATTATCCAACCCCAGATTAGACCATTAATTAATATCAGTACTCCAGGGGGAAAAAGGAATTTCTCTTCAAATGACTGGAGTTCAAAGGGAATGGAGAGTCGGGTGGTTTTAGAGAAAAGGTAGAGGGGCAAAAGACACAGTCCTTAGACAGTTTACACCCAATAATAGTCAGTTACCATGGATTTAGTGCCTACCCTGTGCCAGCCAGCATACTAAATACTTTACATCATTATCTTATTTCATCCTCACCACAGGCTTAGGACATGTTGAGACTTTGTTATTTCCACTTGACCAATGATTAAATTGAGGTTCCAAGAAGTTAATCAACTTGCTGGTAAGTGGTGGAGCCTGGATAAAAAATTAGGAGAGCCAGGATAGAAATCAGGTGGGTCTCTTTTTAGACACTGCTCTTCTGTTAAGTCACATGGTCTCTCAACATTCCAACTGGCCTCTTAAAAGGAGGTGGGAAGCACATTTTTACTGGACCTATCTGCCAATCCTAAACTCTTAGATCTTTTTGAATTCCCTTAACTCAGCACGTTCTAACACACTCTCTCTCTCCCCCCCTCTCGTTCTCTCTCTCACTCCTCCTCTCCCTCCCTCCTTCCCTCCCTCTTTCCTTTCTTGTATACACATAACATTTGCTTTTTCCCCTTTACCCCAGTAAGCAACAAGAATTTCTTTTAGGAAAAAGTCAGTCTTTGTCTTGGGAGATCTTAAGGATCATACTTATGTCTATCCTGCCTCAGCTTTCCTGCCACATTAAATTCTCCAAGAAAGTTCTCTGCACAGATCAGAACTCCCCCCACCACTCCAAGCAATATCACTAATGGCACCTCCAACAAGTGTAGCTTCCTGCTGGAAGCCAGATATCTTCCTGTTCTTTGAAGGAAACTAATAGTTGACATATGACTAAAGCTAGGTTAGTTAATATAATTGAGGTGAGTTGAAGAGAAATATACTTGGGAGTATTAGTGGACTCTGTCCATGAACACAAAGAATAAGTCAAATATGGATCACTTTGCTACCTGCAAAAGAAATAACCAGAAGACAAAGAAAATAAACACTTCACGCAAGAAAAATATAGTGATGTGTGTCCATATGGGGACAAATCAATGATATCATAAGGGCATTCATGGCACAGACCAAAGAATATGAATATTAAAGTGTCAGGTCAAGCAATCTCATCTAAATGAAGGCCCTGCTAAAGGAGGCCACCAGGATTCTCTTGTGAACGGAAAAGGGGCTTTCCCCTCTTCAAAACCCTGTGAGATGTTTAATATTGTATGAAAAGAATGTTGGCACTACCTCAGAAAAAGGCATGCTCCAGTCTCCAGCCCCCAAGCTACTTGGTAATTTGGTATGGTCAGCTGGAAGGTTTGACATCTGTGACAGGGCATTAGGAGAATGGTCTTTTCCCTACCACCAAATGCACTCACTCTTTTATTATTAAAAATATTTTTTAAATTTATTTTTAGAGAGAGGGGACGGGAAGGAGAAAGAGAGGGACAGAAATATCAATGTGTGGTTGCCTTTCATGTGGCCTCCACTAGGGACCTGGCTTGCAACCCAGGCATATGCTCTGATTGGGAATCCAAGCAGCAACCCTTTGGTTCGAAGCCCACATTCAATCCAGTGAGCTACACCAGCTAGGCCTGGACTCACTCTTTGTTTTTTTAAAAAAGCTGATTTATTTCTAGACAGAGGGAAAGGGAGGGAGAAAGAGAGGGAGAGAAACATCAATGTGTGGTTGCCTCTTGAGCACCCCCTACTGGGGACCTGGCTCAGAACTCAGGCATGTGCCCTGATGGGAATCCAACTGGTGACCCTTTGGTTTGCAGGCTGACACTCAATCCACTGAGCCACACCAGCCAGTGCCAAACATTTATTTCTCACAGTTCTGGAAACTGGAATTCTGAGATCAGGGTGCCACCATGGTTGGATTCTTCATAAGGGCACTCTTCTTGATTTAAAGATGGCCTTTTGGTTCACTGGCCAGTGCTCAAGCCACTGAGTCACACCAGCCAGGGCCAAATGGACTCACTCTTGAGGCATCAATAAAGCCCTGGCTTAGTCTGTAGCAGTTCCTTTTCCCCACCTAGATCCTTCTGCCCTGCCCCACTAGGGTGAAAGGACCTCCACTTTTCAGTGTAGCAATTTGCACTACCTGATCACTCCACTTTCCTCTGCCCTGTCACTATGGTAAAATAGTCCCATCCATGTTGTCTCTGCCCTTGCTATGGGAGAGAACTCCAAACATCTGATAAAACTTGGGACACAACTTCTGTGCAGATGAATAACCTAGTCCTGGAATTAAATCAATATTCTATAATAAAATGCTGCATGGCCACACCTCTAAGAGAGCTGGGGTTATTTTTCTGGAGTAAGGGGCAGAGGCTTAAGTCTTTGGTATGAAAATGGTAAAGATCCCAAGAGTCTCATGCTCTTAGTCCTGTGTCTATTTCATACCAGTGCCCAAAATGCCTCCAGACACCAGACTCTGGATCCCATGTTTTCTCGTCCTCTCCCAGCTCTGAGCAGTATTTCTAGGCAAGATTCCATGAGGTTTCAATGTCTGCACTGGAGGCTCCCATTGGGGTAAGTGGAGGCACAGAGGATAGATACAATTTGGGCTTTTTTCCTGACAGGTTTGGACTAGCTGAGTATAGTGCCGTTGTCATCAGGCAAGACCAAATTAGATGTTTTAGTGACAAGACTGCTTCTCACTCGACCAAATGTGTTTTTCATTTGGGGGGAAAAAAACACAGCAGAAAGCCGGTCCAAAAAGAAGCAGCCTGGCATAAACTACACTTCCAAGCAGGGTACCTGAGCAAGAAAGGCCCACTGGACTAAGATCTGGACATTGGAAGTCACTTTAATTTTAAGCTCATGTCTCAGCAATGTGAAGTTTGAGATCCAAATACTAGAGGGATCTGCAAGGATTCATTTCTGATTCAAACCCTACAATGTTGATCGACATCACAATTTAAGATTGCTTTCTACTGGAATCCCAGGTAACCTGGTGAGTTTCTGTGAGATAAGCAATGGGTAGGATAATCTCCAAAGATAGTAACTGTGGCATTTAGCTTCCACCTGGCCCTCTTGGGATGTTTGTTTGGGGAAAGCCAGGCTCCAGGCGTGCAGTGTGCGTACCCTGAGACCATAGTGCTAGAGAGTTTACATCTCGGATCTCCAGCTGACAGCACTAACTGAGCTCCTGGACAACAGCCAGTGTTGACCGCCAGCCAAGAAAGAGACACATTTTGGATGTCCAGCACAGGCAAACTACCAAATGACTGCAGTCCCAGTTCACATCTGACTGCAATCTTGTAAGAAAACCCCTCAATGGAGAACTCAATGGATCTCCTCTCAAATTCCCAACTCACAAAATTATGAGCAAAATTAAATGGATAATTTTAGCTGCTACACTTTAGGGTTAATAGGCTATGGAAGAACAGGAATAGTAAATGGAATAGTGACCATCAATTTCTCCTAAGCCTGTATGCATATGCCACTCCACCCTCTAGAGGTCATGTCCTGATGAATCCAGGCTGGCCTTGTGACTTGTTTTTACAAATAGAATATGGCCAAAGTGATGCAATGCCAGTTCCAAGGTTAGCCTTTAAGAGACTTGGCAGCTCCATGTTCTCTCTGGGGGAAGTCAATCACCATGTAAGAAGGCAGACTCTCTAAGACCTGTATTGTGTGGGAGCCCAATCTGGCTAGATGGAGAGACCATGTGAAGGAGAACTGAGGAACCAAACTGATGGTAGGAATCAAGGCTATAAACATAGGACCCCAGAAAAGCCATCAAAGTCCCAGAGATTCAAGCTGTGAGGCTCTAGACTTCATGGAGCAGAGAAGATCCAGTCTTGGTGTGCCCTGTCCAAATTCCTGACCCACAGAACTATGAACAAAATGGGTTTTTTTTTTGAGCCACTCAGTTTTAGGGTGATTTGTTATACACAGCAACAGATAACTGAAATGAGAATGCTAGAATGACTCTTGCACCAAGCTGTCTCTGTTTCTTGGTCTTCTATAGACTAGAATGGGACTTTAGAGTGGAGAGAAGTTATAAGAGAGATGTCAATGATTTTCTCCAAAATGGCTTCACACTAAGACCTTTCCAATCTTGGATGGACCTGGAGAATATTATGCTAAGTGAAATAAGCCAATCAGTGAAAGACAAACACCATATGATCTCACTTATATGTGGAATCTAATGAACAAAATAAACTGAACAAAGTAGAAACAGAGGCATAGGTACATAGAACAGACTGACAGCTGTTGGAGGGGGAGGGGGAAACTGGTTGAAAGAAGGTGAAGGGATTAGCCAAAGAATGTATATGTGTGACCCATGGACATGAACAACGGTATGGGGACTGCCTGGGGAGTGTGGGTGTAGATGGGCAAAGTGGGGTAGAGTGGGGATAACTGTAATAGCATAAACAACAAAATATAATAAAAAATAAATCTTAGCCTTGGCTGGTATAGCTCAGTGGATTAACTGTGGGCCTGTAAACCAAAGGGTTGCCAGTTTCATTCCCAGTCTAGTGCACATGCCTGGGTTGTGGGCTAGGTCCCCAGTTGGGGGTGTGTGAGAGGCAACTACACATTGATGTTTCTCTCCCTTTCTTTCTCCTTCCCTTCCACTCTCTCTAAAAAAATAAATAAATCACATCTTTATAAATAAATAAATAAATAAATCTTAAACTAAAAAAAAAAAAACACCTTTCCAATCTACATCAAACATATATGTGATTTTCTGCCTCCTGTGAAATTGAACATTTGGACCATTGTAGTGTGATGTTAGGATGCCTGTAAGGAATAAACATCTTTAAATATTTTGCCACTTTCTTCTCCAGTGAATAAGAAAACAATGAAATAGAGCTTGTTCAAGGATCTACTCTAGCTCCAAAACAGGGAACACCATTGGGCAGCATCAGTGCTCCATCCAGAATCCCTATCAGTGCACATCATTCAGAAGCTCCTGTGTCAAGAGGAATGGCTAATCAAAAGTGGCCTTTTCCTCACAGCATGGTCCTGATTCTCTATGCCAGAATCAGAGGACTGAGTCACTGTCTGTCCCAGTAAATAATACACACAAAAAAGACCATGGCCTCATTTAATTTCCAGAAGATTTTCAAATCCTGTTCTTGCCTCCATTATAGTGGGTTTACTGACAATACTAACAGAAAACACTTCAAGGAGAAAAAAATTTATTTCTTGAAAATTTCTTGGGTATAGTGGTAAGTAGCTAGCACACTTTCATTTGCCCATAGTTTGACTCCTCAACGAGACTGTAAGCTATTATATGACAAGTACTGGGTAAAACTCTTCTAAGACTAATCCCTCCATGCCCACCCCATGGTTTGCACAGTGCCCAGCACATCAAAGTCACAGTAAAGAGCCTCATCATTGTAACACCATTTATTTAATGTACGAGGTTTCTTGCTCTGTACTAAATATTTCTCCAGATTATGCCATTCTACACTCAAAGCAACCCTCTGAGTTAGTGACTATTATTTTCTCCATTTCCCACATAAAGAAACCTGAGAGGTGAAACAACCTATCCAACATCACAGTAAACAGGAGCATCTTAGACTGAGACTGAAGGAGACCTTCTGCTTCCAAAGTCCCTGCTTTTTCTACTATATGACATTGCATATTTTGTAAATATTATGGAATAATTAGTGCCTCTAAAATTTCTCCAAAGATAAAGCCAAACATTAGAGCAAGAGCAGAGATCTCAAGGCTTATATGGCCTTCATTCATTTCCTGGCAACATGTGACCCTCCATGAAGTAGACATGGATGGGTGCTGTTCCAATTCCCTTTCCAGGAAGAGCTTGCAGCCAGTTGTGGGGAGCAGTGGGGTCAGTGGGAAGCCTCCACCTGTCAGCTCCTTCAGGGTCCATATCAAGTGTAGAATCCTGGCCTTGCCTGAGGTCACCTTCCTAAAAGCAGCCCACATCTGGCCAGTGAGCAAGATCTGGCTACTTCAGATCAACATAGGCTCTCTGACAGACACTGCTCTCTCTATAGCTCCCCATCTGATTGGCCAAGGCTTTGCTGGTCCTGCTGCACAGTGTAACTTCTCTTTCTGCTGGATTCTGCCACCTCTCCTTTCATTGTACAGTTGTTGACTCCTAAAGAACAGACTTCACAACAAACTCCCTTTACTTTTAAAGATGCCAGCCTGAGATTCCTCTCTCTTTTTCTCTCCAATTGTCTTATTGCCCAGGATTTTAGAAAAGAGAGATTCTGAGAGTCTACCTCTTCCTCTAGCCACTTAAGTGAACTTCACTGTGTCACAGGTGCTTTTTGCCTCTGACCTCCCCATCTTTGGGAAATTGCTTGGAACCTACTTTGAGGCCTGGATTTACACATGCCAAAGAGCCCTGATACCCAGCTGATACTGATATGACTGTTACATTTTAGGGAGAAAAGAGTCATTTGAAGATAGTTGAGAAATATCAAGCCGAGTTTCTAACAATGAGACACTTGTACCTGCACTTTTTTTCACTTGAAATTGTTTGTAACCCAATGGGTGTGATTTACCTGGTGCAGAATGGATAGGCACCAGACACATGGTCTACATGATTGTATCCAGCACACTGCTGGTGTCACTGGACCTACCAGACTGCAGCTAATTGTGATCTTCTCTAAGGAACACTCCCTACTCGGTTTCCTACTTCTGTAATTCTTTATTTTTCTCCATTCCACTTGTGTCAGTGCAGCCTCCTTTTTCCCATTTCATCTTCTTATCCCCTCTCCCACTGCTGGGGTCCAGCAGGACTCTATTACTCCCCTCACCCACATTTATTTATAGACACAGATAGTAAATTGGTGGTTGTCAGAGAGGAGAGGTGTTGGAGGACTGGATGAAAGAAGTGAAGGGATTAAGAAGTATAGATTGGTCGTTACAGAATAGTTATGGAAATAGAAAGTACAACATTGGGAATATAGTCAATAATATTGCGATAACTACATATGGTACCAGGTGGATACTGGAAATATTGGGGGGAACACTTTGTAAAGTATATGATTATCTAACCACCTATATTGTATGCCCAAAACTAATATAAAATAATATTGAATATAAACTGTAATTTTGACAAAAGATAGATATTGTCACCCTTCATCTATGAATACTGAAAAAGGCTGGAAAGGATCATTTTATCGCTCAGGTTCCCAGAGCCAGTAAATAGCACTAGCAAGATGTGAACCCAGGTCTTTCTATAGCAAAATGCTATGCACTTTGTACTGCCACATGCTGACACAGTCAAGAAGACTTACCTAACAGTCTTGGCACTGGTTGGCGTGGACCAGATGATTCTCAAAGAACGCATGACTAGTCAGTAAGTGATGGTCTGGCTTTGGTGTTAGCAAGGAAGACAACTCTGAGACCAAAATTAAACTATGCCAGTCAAGAGATCTATGCTATTGGGACCCAGTACCCAAAAGTCCTCTCCAGGGACCAGTTTAGCCCTACCAATAATCCTGCATTGCTACACTTTGGTCTTCCTGCTGGGGCACAGTGATAGAATGTCTGTTGTCAGCTCAGCTACTACTGCCATTTCTGAAAAAGGCCAGAAACCAGGTCACCCAGAAGACACTTCCTTATGTGGCTTCAGGTTGAGTTTGCCACTGAGAGAAACTCATTAAAGTCTTGGAAGGTGGGAGTAAAGCCATTAGAAGTCACTATTATCAGAAGTCTGTAACAGTCCACACAGCCTAACAGATCTCTCTATGAGCTCCTACTCCCTGGTCACCTTTTGCAGCTAGACCTGATGCCTTTTCAGAATTCATTGGGGTGAGATCTGGCTTCCTCACCCCCAATGCTTCCAGTTGAAGTCATTAGAGACATATGTCTGATCCTCTTGTATGAACCTTCTCAACCTTCACTCTCCTAGATCCTCCCAAGTTGTATGAGCATATTGTATATTTAAAACCCCTTTTATGGCAATATTTTCATGCTATACCCATACTGATACAGATTCCACCCCACCTGGAATCTCACTGCCAGTCAAGTGTTACTATAAAGTGACTCCCTGGGAAGTCATGTAACTAAGGTCCAGTCACATAAAGGCCCCCCTTTTTTTCCTTCATAAACCACAGAAGATTTTTGGAAGATGATAACCTAATTCATGAGTTGTTTCCCATTCCTAGTTCCCGGCTGCTTACCCATCCTCAGCTAAATAGCTACTAAAGCCTATGGAGAACTGCATGTGAGTGAGGTCCTAGACATTGTGGGAGTTTCAGGAGAAAGAAATGTTCTCACCCTGGCCGGTGTAGTTCACTGGACTGAGTGCAGGCCTGTGAACAAAAGGGTAGCCAGTTCAATTCCCAGTCAGGGCACATGCCTGAGTTGCAGGCCAGGTCCCCAGTAGGGGGCACATGAGAGGCAACCACACATTAATGTTTCTCTCCATCTTTTTCTCCTTCCATTCCCCTCTCTCTAAAAGTAAATAAATAAATTAGCTATTTAAAAAGAAAGAAAGAAAGAAAGAAAGAAAGAAAGAAAGAAAGAAAGAAAGAAAGAAAGAAAGAAAGAAAGAATTGTTCCTGAACTTTCTCTTTAATGCTGAGCAAAGTCTGGACCCAGCACCAGAAAAATCCAGCACAAGGATAACCAAGAGGTTGGGGAAATAATACCAGACCATTTCTCCACACTCCTACATCCCCAAGGGGTCAAGAAAGAATGAACCAAAGCAGCAGACCAGGTCAATTAAGGAAGGAAGAGGCAAGGAGACCTGGGAAGAGGGTGGCTGCCTTCAGGTATTTCATTCCCACCATCTGAGGGTCCACTAGCACTTGGAGGAGCTCTCAAAGATCTCTTTCATAGTGAGCTGACCCTGATAGGCTGACAACAAAATAGTATATAGCCAACTGTGCAAGTCCAGCCATGCAACCAGAGGAAGGTTGAGTAGGCAATGCATGTCTAAAGAAATAAACTGATTGGACAGACAAATGATAACTTGAACAACAACAGTAATAATAACAAAATAGAACATATACAAAGATTCATGTGTAGCATAAAAAGAGACTTTCTGGAACTACAAAATATGATTCCTCAAAGAAAGAGTTCAGTAGATGAACTGAACAAGAGGGTGATCACTGCTGAGACCCAAAATAGTGACCTTGAAGATCAAGTGGAAGAAGAGTCACAGAGTACCAAGTCAAAAACACCAGGAGAGGGAAATCAGGAAGGAAAATGTATGAGACTTGTAGATCCTGGAGAATGATAAGTCTTCTAGAAGAAGATGGAAGAGACAGGGGGAAAGGCAGTAATTTTCTCAAAAGATACTTCAAGAGAGATTTTCTGAGTATAACAGTGATAGAATTTAAATAAATAATTTAAAAGATGACAAAATAATATTGAAAGTTAAGAAATACACTGCTAGAACACCACTGGGTCAAAAGTGAAATTACAATCTATAAAGCAGTAAAAAAGACAACTTTATTCTGAAACCTACCTAGCATAATGAACGCTGTACTCAGAAAAAAATTACATTTTTAAATGTCTTCAATATTAACAAACAAAAATGAAAAGGTAAAGGAACTTAGTATTCATCTTAAGATATTTGGGAAAACCACTTGGAAAAGGTTTTAACAACAAAGAAGCTGGAATTAAAAAATAATAAAAAATTGTTCTGTGAGAAGACTAAACAGATAACCCTCTTGCAAGACTGATTAAGGGAAAAGAAAGAATAAATATTGACAAAATGGGAAGGGAGGAAGTACACACAAAGAATTAAATAATTATAACATGATATTACATTAAACTCTACAGCAGCAAATTTGAAAACATAGAGAAAAAATAATTTTTTAGGAACCAAAATTAACCCGACAAGAAGTATCAAATAGGTTAATTATCAAAAAAGAGATCGGAAAGGTGAATTAAATAGTTCTGTTAAAAAAGTAGTCATAACATATTGGTTCATAGGTTCAGCCAAAAGACTGCTCAACCTAATAAATGAATTTGGCAAAAGAGTGGGATACAAAGTCAATATCCAGAAATCAAAGGCATTTTTGTATACCAACAATGAAACATCAGAAGCAGAAATAAAGAAAAAATCCTATTTTATATAGCAAAAAGAAAAATAAAATACCTAGGAATAAACCTAACCCAAGAGGTAAAAGACCTGTATTCAGAAAACTACACAACACTGAAGAAAGAAATCAAGGAAGACACAAACAAATGGAAACATATACTGTGTTCATGGATTGGAAGAATTAATATCATCAAAATGTCCATACTACCCAAAGCAATTTACACACTCAATGCAATAGCTATTAAAGTACTATTGGCATATTTCACTGACATAGAACAAACACTTCAACAATTTATATGAAACCATAAATGACCCTGAAGAGCTGCTGAAATTTTGAGAAAGAAGAGCAAAGTAGGAGGGATCACAATACCTGATACCAAACTGTATTACAAGGCCACTGTGATCAAAACAGCCTGGTACTGGCATAAAAACAGGCACATGGACCAATGGAACAGAACAGAGAGCCCAGAAATAAATCTAAGTCTCTCTGGTCAATTAATATTCAACAAAGGGGGCGGCAACATAAATGGAGTAAAAGTAGCCTCCTCAACAAATGGTGTTGGGAGAACTGGACAGCTACATGCAAAAAAATGAAATTCAACCACCAACTTACACCATACACAAAGTAAATAAATTCAAGGCGGATAAAAGATTTAAATATAATCCATGACACCATTAAAGTCCTAGAGGAGAACATAGGCAGGAAAATCTCAGATATTTCACACAGCAACATTTTTACTGATATGTCCCCTAGAGCAAGGGACATAAAGGAAAGAATAAACAAATGGGATCTCATCAAAATAAAAAGCTTCTGCATGGCTAAAGAAAACAGTATTAAAGTAAAAAGAGAACCAACCATATGGAAAAGCATATTTGCCAATGATGCTTCAGACAAGGGTTTAATCTCCAAAATATATAAAGAACTTACATGACTCCACTCTAGGAAGACAAGCAACCCAATTAAAAAATGGGCAAAGGACTTGAACAGACACTTCTCCAAGGAAGACACACAGAGGATCCAGAGACACATGAAAAGATGCTCAGTATCGCTAGCTATCAGAGAGATGCAAATTAAAATCACAATGAGATACCACTTCACACCATTGAGAATGGCCACTATAAACAAAGCAACAAACAACAAGTGTTGGAGAGATTGTGGACAAAAGGTGTCTCTAGTGTGCTGTTGGTGGGACTGCAGACTGGTACAACCACTATGGAAAACAGTATGGAATTTTCTCAGAAAATTCAAAATGGATCTGCCTTTTGACCCAACAATTCCCCTGCTAGGATTATAACCTAAGAACCCTGAAACACCAATACAAAAGAAACTTTGCACCCCAATGTTCATAGCAGCACACTTTACAATAGCCAAGTGCTGGAAGCAACCCAAGTGCTCATCAATAAATGAATGGATCATAAAACTATGGTACATTTATACAATGGAATTCTATACACCAGAAAGAAAGAAGGAGCTCCTACCCTTTGCAACAGCATGGGTGGAACTGGAAAGCATTATGCTAAGCGAAACAAGCCAGGCAGTGAAAGACAAATACCATATGATCTCACCTTTAACAGGAACCTAAACAACAAAACAAACAAGCAAGCAAAGTATAACCAAAGACAATGAAATAGAGGACAGGCTGACAGCGACCAGAGGGGCAAGGGGAGGGAATTTCAGGGGAAAAGGGGAAGGGTTTGCAGGAAGTAGTATAAAGGACACTTGGACAAAAGCTAGGGAGGGTAGAAATGGGAGGGAGGTGGGGAGGGCTGGGAGTTGGGCTGAGATAGGAGTAAAAGACAGAAAACTGTACTTGAACAACAATTAAAATAAAATAAAAAATAAATAAAAATAAAATAAAATAACATATTGGTTCATCTGTTTTATTTCAACTTAAAAAAAAAAGTAATTTCAATGTCATTTAAACTATCCCAGACAATAAGGATGAAGGGAGGCCCCTGAATCTTTTTTTTCTAGCTTTATTGGGATATAATTGACACATGACATTGTGTACCTTTAAGGGTGTTCAATATGATGATTTGATACACGTATATATTGAGAAATGTTTACCAAAATAAAGTTAGGTAACACACCCATCACCTCACATAATTACCATTTTGTTGTTGTTGTAGGATAAGTGAGAATATTAAACCTCTACTCTCATAGCAATATTCAAGTATGCGATACTTAACTATATCATCACATAGTACATTAGATCCTTGGAACTTATTTATCTTATAAATGAACATTTGTGCTCTTTGACCAACATCTTTCCATTTACCCCATTTACCCTGGCAACCATCATTCTTCTCTCTGTTTCTATGAGCTTAATGTTTTCAGATTCTACATACAAGTGACATCAGACAGCATTTGTCTGTATGTCTCTGACTTACTTCATTTAGTCTAATGCCATAAAGGTCCATCCACATTGTAAAAAATGGCAAGATTTCATTCTTTTTATGGATGAATAACATTCCACTGTGTGTGTATGTATACATACATACATACATACATGTATGTATATCTCACATCTTTTTTAAAGATTTTATTTTTAGAAAGGGGAAGGGAGGGAGAAAGAGGGAGAGAAACATCTGTGTGTGGTTGCCTGTTGTGTGACCCCTTCTAGGAACCTGGTCCACAACCCAGGCATGTGCCCTGACTGGGAATTGAACCAGTGACCCTGTGGTTTGCAGGCCTATGTTCAATCCACTGAACCACACCACCCAGGACCTCATGTTTTCTTTATTCATTCATCTATCAATGGGACATTTATGCTGTTTCCATGTCTTCTCTATCGTGAATATGCTTCAGTGAACATGTAAGTGGAGATATTACTTCAAGATATTGATTTCATTTTCTTTGGATATACAGCCAGAAGCAGGACTGGAAGGATCATATGGTAGCTCTATTTTTAATTTTTTGAAGACCCTCAATACTATTTTTATAGTGACTGCACCAGTGGACATTCCCACAGCAGTACACCAGGGCTCCTTTTCTCCACATCTTCACCAGCACTTTTTATTTGTTCCTTTTTTTATTATACTCATTGTAATAGTTGTGAAGTGATATCACATTGTGGGTTTGATTTGCAATTCCCTGATGATTAGGGATGTTGAATACCTTTCCATGTACTTGTTGGACATTTATATATCTTCTGTGGAAAAATATATATCCAGATCCTTTGCCCACCTTTTAATCAGATTTTATTTATTTATTCTTTGCTATTAAGTTGTGTAAGTTCTTTATACATTTTAGATATTAACTATTTAAATGATTTGAAAATATTTCTCTCCCATTCTATAGGTTGCCTTTTCATTTTGTTGATTGTTTCTTTTGCTGTGCAAAGGAGTTTTAATTTGATATGGTCTCACTTACTGATTTTTTATTTTCTTTCCTATGATTTTGGTATTATATCCAGAAAATTATTGCCATCACCAATATCTAGGAGATTTTTCCTCATATCTTCTTCTAGAACTTTTATGGTATCAGGCCTTATGTTTGAATCCTTAATCCATTTTGGTTTAATTTTTATGAGTAGTGTAAGATAGGGGTCCAATCTCATTATTTTAATGTGGATATTCAGTTTTCCCAACACCATTCATTAAAGAGAACATTCTTTTTGGATTGAGCATTCTTGCCTGCTTGTAGCCTCTCAATTCTGTCCCAATAGTCTATGTGTCTATTTTTATGTTAGTACCATACTGTTTTGATTACTGTAACTTTGCAATATAGTTTGAAATAAGAACTTGTGAGGCCTCCAGCTTTCATCTTTCTCAAGATTGCTTTAGCTATCTTGTAGTTCCTACAAATTTTAGAATTGCTTTTCTTTCTGTGAAAAAACGCCTCTTAACTTTTGATGGGAACAGTGTTGAATCTATAGATAGCCTTGGGAAGTATGGACATTTCAATAATATTAACTTCTCTGAGCTGGTTCTTTGAAAAGATAAACAAAAGTGAAAAACCTTTAACCAGATTCATCAAGAAAAAAAGAGAGAGGACCCAAATAAATAAAATCAGAAATGAAAGAGGAGAAGTTACAACTGATACCATGAAAATACAAAGATTGTAAGAAAAAACTATGAACAACTAGATACCATGAAATTGGACAACCTGTGTGAAATGGACAAATTTCTAGAAACACAGTCTACCAAAACTGAATCAAGAAGAAGCAGAAAGCTTTAATAGGCTGACAATAACAAGTGAAATTGAAGCAGTAATCAAAAAAATTCCCATCACACAAAGGCCCTGGACTACATGGCTTCACAGGTGAATTTTACCAAAACATATAAGAAAGAACTAGCTTCTATCTTTCTCAAACTATCCCAAAAAAATTCAAGAAGAGGAAAGACTCTCAAACTTTTTTATGAGACCAATATCATCCTAATTCCAAAATCAGGTAAAGACACAACAAATAAAACTACAGACCAATATCTCTGATCAACATAGATGCTAAAATCCTCAACAAAATACTGGCAATCTGAATTCAGAAATACATTAAAAAGATCATATGCCATGATCAAGTGGGATTCATCCCAGGGATGCAAGGATGGTACAATATTCACAAATCAATAAAGGTAATACATCACATAAACAAAATGAAGGACAAAAATCACATGATTATATTAGTAGATGCAGGAAAAACATTCAATAAAATCCAGCCCCCATTTATGATAAAAGCACTCAGCAAAGTGGGAATAAAGGGAGCATACCTCAACATGACCCATAAATATAGGATGTGTTTCTTTTAAAAAATGTTTTATTTATTTATGCTTAGAACAGGGAAGGGAGGGAGAAAGAGAGGGAGAGAAACATCAATGTGCGGTTGCCTCCTGAGCACCCCTTACTGGGGACCTGGCCCACAACTCAGACATGGGCCCTGACTGGGAAACAAACCAGCGAACTTTTGGTTTGCAGGCCAGCACTCAATCCACTGAGCCATGCCAGCCACAGCAAGGATGTCTTTCTATTTATTGTTGTCTTTTTCAATTTTTTTCATCAATGTCTCTTATAGTTTTTGGTGTATAGATCTTTCACTTGCTTGGTTAAATTTATTCCAAAGCATTTTATTCTTTTTGATACTATTGTAAATGGGATGGTTTTCTTTATTTCTTTACACATAGTTCATTTTTTATGTATAGAAATGCAACTGATTTTTATATATTGATTTTGTATCCTGAAAATTTACTGAATTCACTTATTAATTCTAACAGTTCTTTGGTTAGAATTTTCTATAGAAGATCATGTCATCACCAGAGACAATTTTACTTCTTCCTTTCTTATATTGATGCCTTTTGTTTGTTTTTCTTGCTCAATTGCTTTGACTAGGACTCCCAGTACTATGTTGAATAGAAGTGGTGAGAGTAGACACACTTACCTTGCTCTTAATCTTAGAGAAAAAGCTTTCAACCTTTTACCTCTGAGTATGATGTTAGCTCTAGATTTGTCATATGTGACCATTATTATGCTGAGGTAAGTTTTTTCTATACACAATTTGTTGGGAGGTTTTTTATCATGAAAGGATATTAAATTTTGTCAATTGCTTTTTCCATAGCTATTGAGATGATCATATGACTTTAGTCTTTCATTTTATTAATGTAGTGAATCACATTTATAGATTTGTATGTTGAACCATCCATGGGATAAATCCAACTCAATCATTGTATATGATTCTTTTAATGCACTGATTTCACTTTGCTGGTATTTTGTTGAGAATTGTTGCATCTATATTCATCAGGAGTACTTATTATTTCTTGTGGTATCCTTACCTGGGTTTGGTATATCAGGGTAATACTGGCCTCATAAAATATGTTTGGGAGTATTCCCTTCTATTCTGTTTCTTTTTTGTGGAAAAAATTTGAGAAAATTCAGCATTAATTTCTCTTTAATGTTTTCTAGAATTCACCTGTGAAGCCATCTGATCCAGAGCTTTCCTCAGCTGGGAAGCTTTTGGTTACTGATTCAATATCCTTACTTCTTTCTGGTCTGTTCAGATTTCCTATTTCTTCATGATTCAGACTTGATGATATGTTTCTAGGAATTTATCCATTTCTTGTAGGTCATCCAATTTATTACAATATAATTGGTCATAGAGGTCTCTGATGATCCTTTGTATTTTTGTGATATAGGCTGTAATGTTTCCTCTTTCATTTATATGTTTATTTTTTGGTTGTCTCTCTTTTTCTCTTAGTACGTCTACTTAAAGGTTTGTCAGTTTTGTTAACTTTTCAGAAAACCAACTTTTAGTTATCATTGGCCTTTTTCTACTTTTTTCCCTTTATTACATTTATTTCTGCTTTGATCTTTGTTATCTCTTTCCTACTGCTCAGTTTGGGCTTGGTTTGTTCTTGTTTTGTCTAGTTCCATGAGGTGTAAAGTTAGGTGGTTTATTTGGCATTGTTTTTAAAATGTAAACATTTATTGCCATACACCTTCCCCTTAGTACTGTTTTTACTACATCCCATAAGTTTTCTTATGCTGTTTTCCATTTTTGTGTGTTTCAAGATATTTTTTTTAAATTTCATCTTTGGTTCTGTTGATTGTTCAGGTATGTGTTGTTTAATTTCCACATATTTGTGAATTTTTCAGTTATCTGCCTGTTATTAATTTCCAGTTTCATACAATTATGGTTGGAAAAGATACTTGATATAATTTCAGTCTTTTAAAATTTGCTGAGATTTGTTTTGTGATACAGCTTATCATCTATCCTTAGGAATTTTCCTTGTGCACTTGAAAGAATATATTCTGCTGTTGCTGGATGGAATATTCTGCATTTCTGTTGCTGCATGATCTCCCCATGGGCATGCACATAGTAGACAAGGCCATTGTTGAGAGTCAGGCTCGGGGCATGCAGGTACACAGCTGGAGCATCTAGCTTCAGGTAAGCCCAGTGGTTCAGGCCAGTGATAGGACACAAGGCAAGACCTAGGCTCACAAGATTATGTGGGGGTCTTGGCTATCAGCATGCACTTCTGTAAATGTTAAGATCTTGCCATTGCATGGCATTGGAATCTGGTGATGGCTGCTGGATTGGCAGCATGCAAATACACAGCTGGAGGGTCTAGCCCTGAGAGTGCACATAGTGGTGTGGTCCAGCTGTGGGAGTATAAGTTTGAGTGGTGCACTTATGCAGCTGAAGAGTCCTAGGCCAGTTGCTGCTGTAGATGAGGGTTTGGGTTTGAGGTTCAAGCAGTAGCAAGGGCAAGGTAACTGAGGGGAACTCAGATGGCTGGTGTCAGTGAATGAAAATACCCGTGGGGCAGAAGTGCAGAGAAATCTGCAGGGAGTGTCTGCAATGGTTTTGCTGGTCATTGATTTCTTTTTTTTTTTCTTTAAGATTTAATTTATTTATTTTCAGAGTGAGGGGAAGGGAAGGAGAAATAGAGGGGGAAAAACATCAATGTGTGGTTGCCTCTCACACACCCCCTACTGGGGTCCTAGCCCACAGCCCAGGCATGTGCCCTGACTGGGAATCAAACCAGTGACCCTTTGCTTTGCAGGCCCATGCTCAATCCACTGAGCCACACCAGCCAGAGCCATTGATTTCTTTAATGGCAAAAGCTGCTGGGGTCATCTGCAAAACAGGTTACTGGTAACCCCCTTAATTACTTTTTATGAAGCTAATCTAAATCCAATATCCAAACCTACAAAGGAGGCTACAAAAGAGAAATATATAAATGTTCTTTTAAAAAATAAAAGATGCTACCCTGGCTGGAGTGGTTCAGTGGATTGAGTGCTGACCTGTGAATATAAAGGATGCTGGTTCGATTCTCAGTCAGAGTACGTGACTGAGTTGTGGGCCAGGTCCCTGGTTGTAGGTGTGCAAGAGTCAACTGACCAAAGTATCTCTCGTACATCAATGTTTCTCTCCTTCTCTGTCTCCCTCCCTTCCCCTCTCTCTAAAAATAAGTAAAATCTTTAAAAATATATACAGAGAGATGCTGACATTTTAAATAAAACATGCCTCTAAATATAATCCAGCTGTCTTTCAATAAAGTAAAATTATGGCTACATAAATGCATGGTGGATTATAGTATTGACCCCAATTCTTTCCCCCTCCTAGCATCTAGCAATTTTTTCCCTGGGATTTTGGAGTTCCTGCCATAAATACTTGTCTGGTATACATTTCCCTGTCCCTTAATTTTGGAATCAGCCAAATGTTTCATTTGAGTGAATAAAATGAGGTAGAAATGTGCCATTTGCCAGCTAAGGCCTTCCTTACACATTTTTACCTTCTGTCTTATGGTTCTGGCAGCCAGTCACCTTGAGACTAGTCTGACTAGCCTATAGGCCCCAAAGAGTTCCCTGGGGCAGAGCCCCTCTAGCCATCACAACCTGAAGCAAAGCAGCCCCAACAGAGCAACAGGCCTATAGTGACAAGCAATGTCACTCAGCCCAGCCCAGGCAAGATCGGCCAGGGCCCAACTAATATGAGCGATAACAAATTGTTGTTGTTTTTGAAGCCACCGAGATATTAGCTGATTTCTTTCACATAAATTACTAACTGACATACAGGATTATGTTTGAAAATGCAAAGGAAGTTCAATATCAGCAAATCTATTAACATAATTCATTACATCAATAAATTAAAGAGGAGAGCCATATGAATAATGATATCAAGAACTGCTTATAAGTCAACTGATAAAACTCAACTGTATTCTCAATACATTTCTAAGTTAAATAGGATTATAAGAACATTTCTTAAAATAATACAGACTATTTACCAAAGGCAGATGCCAAATATTATCCTAAAAGGCAAAATGCTGACTTCTTCAAATCAAATTCAGAAGACAGGAAAGCTTCTTATCCCTATTATTACTCAACATTGCCTTGGAGATTCTAGCTTACAAAAAAGACCAAAAAAGAAAGAAAGAAAAGAAAGAAAAAAGAATTAACTAGTATAAACATCAGAAAAGACATGTATTTCTTCGTCTGCTAATGGTATATTTGTACAGCTAATCAAACAAAACACTCTTGTAAAATCAATGACACCTATTTAGAGAATGTGGTATGGTAAATAATACAAAATTACTATACAAAAGAAATAGTGTTTCTCTATTCAAGCAATCAACACCAAGAAATAAAAATGGGAAATATTATATGCACGATAATAAAAACTATATAATACACAGGAATAAATTTAACTAGAAAAGCATTGGGTCAGTATGAAGAAAACTGCAATAGCTTACTAAAGGACTAAAGTCAAATCTGAAAAAAAAAAGAATGAATGACAGAATCATAGGACTTTGTATTATAAAATTTAAATTTTACCAAAATTAATATTACTTTTAAAATTATGATTTAGCCTTGGCTGGTATAGCTCAGTGGATTGAGCACAGGCTTCAAACCAAAGGGTTGCCAGTTCCATTCCCAGTTGGAGCACATGCCTGGGTTGTGGGCCAGGTCCCCAGTATGGGGCACAGGAGAGGCAACCACACATTGATATTTCTCTCCTTCTCTTCCCTTCTCTCTAAAAATGAATAAATAAAATCTTTTAAAAATTATGATTTAAATTCCCAACATTATTTTTGAAATGAAAAGTGGGGATTTAGCCCTGGCTGATGTGGCTCAGTGGATTGAGCACCCACCTGTGAATCAAAGGGTCCCCAGTTCAATTCCCAGTCAGTGCACATGCCTGGGTTGCAGGCCAGGTCCCCAGTAGGGGGAGTGCGAGAGGCAACCACACATTGATGTTTCTCTCCCTCTCTTTTTCACTCTATCCCCTCTGTCTAGAAAAATAAATAAATAAAATCTTTAAAGAAAAGTAGGGATTTATATACATAATCTTAATACTTATATGGAAGAATAAAACCCTTAGAATAGTCGTGAAAAATAAGAATAATAAGAAATATCTTAACCAAATATCAGAATATATCCTAAAGTTACCATAATTAAGTTAAACTATGATAGTGTCATAAAAATAACAGGCAATTAGGTCAGAAGAATAAAATAGAGAATGCAGAATTTAATCCCATATACTTATTTAATATATGGCAAAGATGATACCTCATTTGAGTGGAAAAAATAGATCATTAATGAATAATATGTATGCAACTGACTATTAATTTCAAAGAATATAATATTGGATCTCCATTTTACACCAAAAACCAAATAGTTTCTAGATAAAGACATATTTAAATATAGTAATGGTAAAAAATCTTGCAAAAAAAAAAATCTAAGACACTACATGTACAACCTAGGAGTGGGGAGACTACCTTGACCAATCCTCAAAACCAAAAGGTTATAAAATAAATTTCAATATATACAATTTTTCAAAACTTTGGCACAAGGTACAATAATTAAAATAAATAAAAAATAAATTGAAACCATAGCTGCATACAGATAACAAATGAGGAGGATTATAGATATAATTAATATACAATGATCTCTTACAAATCAACAAGGAAAAAATCCCATTCAAAAAAAAAGGCAAAGGATATAAAACATCACTTTACAGAAAAACAAATTCAAAAGGCCAGCACATTTTTCTTTTTCTTTCTTTTTAAGGATTTTATTTATTTATTTTTAGAAAGAGAGGAAGGGAGGGAGAGAAACATCAATGTGTGGTTGCCTCTCTCATGTCCCCTGCTGGGGACCTGGCCCACAACCCAGGCATGTTCCCTGACTGGGAATTGAACCAGCGACCCTTTGTTTCACAGGCCAGTGCTCAATCCACTGAGCCACATCAGCCAGGGCTCTTTTTTTATTTTTAAATACCATTAAATTTTTAATTTTATTTTTGGTTCAGCAGAATTCTCACCTGTCAACAGTTTTCACAGTCTCCTGAATGGCCAGAGAATCTCAAGTTAAAATAAGGATGAGATGCCATTTTGACCCAATGGGACTGTTAAAATATTAAAAGAACAGTTAGATCAACTGTTGATTGGATTGCAGGAATTGGTATATAAGCATACATTGCTAGTGGAATTGTGCATTTGCTACATGATTTTTAGAAAGCAAAGGGTAACATATAATGAAATTAAAACAATATATATACACTCTTCAACCCAGCTACTGCATCCCTGGGAATCTGTCTCAAAGCAAGAAAAGCAAGGGCATGTAAGGTATATATATATATATATATACAAAGGTGCATATTGCAGTGTTGCTTTTTAGTAACAAGAAAGGGTTTAAGGGATTAAATGATAATGGAAAAAATACAATATGTTTTAAATGGAAGTAAAGTGAATGTCCACTGAAAGTCATATGTTTGAATAAATCATTCTCCATCTATATAACAAAATTCTGTGCAGCTGCAGGTGCATGGAAATTAAGCAACTTCAGCTGACTCATAGGTTTTGTTAAATGACTATAATAGTAATGACATAAACAGCAAACACTCATATATAGCACTGTTTTAAGTGCTGTATGTATTTCAACTCATTGAATTCTCACAGCAACCCTATGAGATAGGTATTATTATCAACCTCATTTTCTAGATGAGGAAACTGAAGCCCTAATGTCCACAGCTAGTAAATGGCAAGAATTTTCTCATAACATGCAGAAAGATGTGAGGAACAGGATATAATTTCTGTAAAATAATCTATGATACAAAATATAGATGCATGTATCTGTACATATGTATGTTTTTTGTAATTATGACATTAGACATATTGAAAGATACATATTAGGCTAGTAATATGGGTTCTATGGATATACATAAAATTAAAAATAACTAAAGAGCCACAACATTTCAATCACAGACAATTTCAGAGTGATTGCAGTTACTATACCAGGTCAGGCAAATCAGGGAAGTCAGTCCCAAAGGAAGACCCTGCAAATCCCCATCACCCAATGTCCCCTGCCCTTCCTCTGCTCTTCCCACTTCCTTCATGGTGTTCATCCCTCCTTTATATCAGAACGACTGTATTCAGAAATGCCAGGTGCTTTCCATCCTGCCTAAGCCACAAGACTCCCTAGAATCCAGTCATCACTGTGCACTGAGATTGCACAACAACAGAAAGCTTCTCAGATCCCACTCTTGTGCCTAAATCTCAGATTTTGGGCATGGAGATAGAAAGGAGCTGCCTCACATCCACATCTTTTAGGGGAAAATAAAGCTTCACCTATCAAAGAGGGATTTAAGCTTCACCATGCCCATTGACACAGTGCACATTCATGCCCAAGGTGTTTACAGAGAGAAATGGACAGAGACCCTTCTGCCAAGAAGTTATGGTTCTTGAAATAATGGTGTTGGGAGAGTTGGACAGCTACATGCAAAAAAAAAAAAAATGAAACTCGAGCACCAACTTACACTGTACACAAAAATAAATTCAAGGTAGATAAAAGATATAAATGTAAGTCATGACACCATTAAAGTCCTAGAAGAGAACATAGGCAGGAAAATCTCAGATATTCCATGCAGCAATATTTTCACTGATATGTCCCCTAGAGCAAGGAACATAAAGGAAAGAATAAATAAATGGGATCTCATCAAAATAAAAAAGCTTCTGCATGGCTAAAGAAAACAAGATTAAAATAAAAAGAGAACCAACCATATAGGAAAACATATTTGCCAATGATACCTCAGACAAGGGTTCGATCTCCAAAATACATAACTCACACAACTCCACTCTAAGAAGCCAAGTGGCCCAGTTAAAAAATGGGCAAAGGACTTGAACAGACACTTCACCAAAGAGGACATACAGAGGGCCCAGACACACATGAAAGGATGCTCAGCATCACTAGCCATCAAAGAAATGCAAATTAAAACCACAATGAGATACCACTTCACACCATTGAGAATGCCCACCATAAACAAAGCAACAAACAACAAGTGTTGGAGAGACTGTGGAGAAAAGGGAACCTTAGTGCACTATTGGTGGGACTGCAGATTGGTACAACCACTATGGAGAACAATGTGGAATTTCCTCAGAAAACTGAAAATGGATCTGCCTTTTGACCCAGCAATTCCACTGCTGGGATTATATCCTAAGAACCCTGAAACACCAATACAAAAGAACCTTTGCACCCCAATGTTCATAGCAGCACAATATACAATAGCAGCACAATATACAATGTTCATAGCAGCACAATATACAATACCAAGCTGGAAGGAACCTAGGTGCCCATCAGTAAATGAGTGGATCATAAAACTACGGTATGTTTACACAATGGAATTCTATGCAGCAGAAAGAAGGAGCTCCTACCCTTTGCAACAGCATGGGTGGAACTGGAGAGCATTATGCTAAGCGAAATAAGCCAGGCAGTGAAAGACAAATACCATATGATCTCATCTTTAACAGGAACCTAATTAACAAAACAAACAAGCAAGCAAAATGTAACCAAAGACACTGAAATAGAGAACAGGCTGATAGTGACCAGAGGGGTTAGGGGAGGGGATTATAGGGGAGAAGGGTGAAGGGATTGCAGGAACAATTATAAAGAACACATGGACAATAACAAGGGGTGTGGAAGCAGGGGAGGGAAGTGGGGAGGGCTAGGGTGGTGGAGAGGGGTGGGGCAAAAAAGCAGAAAACTGTACATGAACAACAATTAAAAATGTTTAAAAAAAGAACAAATATATATACATATATATGTATATATATGTATATACATATATATGTGTATATATATATATATACACACACATACACTTTTTATATTACATACTCAGTGAATGTTGAGTGAAGGAAATGATGATATATAGGAATAATTCAAATAAAAGGTAGAGGGTGAAGTTTTCAATTCCAGAGCTGAAACCAAATGCTATGAGAATTAGGGTGGGGAAGCATGAACACTTGGAGAAGTGGTTTTAGAAACCAACGAAATTTGAGGTAGATGCAGTGTTTCTAAAAACATGGTCAGAATCAGATCCTCTGAGGTGCTTAAAAACACCAGACCTGCTGAATCAGAATCCCCAGAAGTGAGTCCCAGCATTTTTTTAAAAAACACCCTCCAAAGAACATGTATGAATGACCCACAGACATGGACAACAGTGTGGGAATTGACTATGGGAGTGGGGGGAGGGATGGGATGGGTGGAGGAGGGAAGCGGGGGAAACTGGGACAACTGTAATAGAATATCAATAAAAATATTTTAAAAAATAAAGATGCCCTTCAAGTCATGCACACTAAAGTACAAACCATGAGAAATGGAGCAGGCTTGGGTGGGCAGAAAAGTTAGGAAGGACGCAGCAGTCAAAAGCAACAGAATTAGCAAAGTGTCCAGGCCTAAAAGCAAAATAGAAAACATGGCCAATTCACTTTGACTGGGGGTGGGGATGGTGAAGAGGAATAATAAGGAATAATATTGGAAATGTGAGTTAGGGTTAGGTCATGGAGGACCTGGGGAATGCCAAGTGAAGAATTTTGAACTTAATTCATGGGGAGATTTGACACAAACAAATAAAACAAAAGCAGGAGGACCTTGACTTTCACAGCGCTGCCTAAATCTGGCCATGCATCAGAATTATCACAATTTCTTTCAGAAGTGCAGGTTCTGGGGGCTCCGTCACCACACCTTTTGAATATGAATTTCCAGGGATGCAGCCCAGAAATTATATTTTGAAATAATCTTTCCAGGTTATTCCTGGGCAGCCAGCCTGGCATTGGTTCATAAAATAGAGTTCGCAAATCATTGCTCTACTAACAAGTGCATTCCTAAAAAGCTGTTTGTTCATGGAGATTTTGTTAGTGGAGTCATTTGTTCAAAGTATTTTGCAAGTGTGGTATTTAGAGGCAATCTCTAGCAAACCACTTTCTCTCTACAGGGTTTCAGTAAAACGCATGCCCAATTTACATGTAAAACTCCCAATAACTTTCAATAAAGTGTGACAACACTTTTGGGTGGTAAGACTATTGCCTGGTATTAATGATGCCATATGGTTGCGTACATGCAACATGAGGGAAATAATTGAAAATCTGCTAGTTTCATTTACCTTTGCAACAACATGAATGAACCTTAAACTAATATTGGAAAGTAGAAAGTGCTAGTATAATGTGATGCTGATAGAGCTGTGGCTTCAAAGTGGAACTATCACAGGGGAAGTGGAGGCAACAATCTAGGTATAGACCAGATGATCCCTCATTCCAACTCATGCTCCAATTCAAATAAAAGGTAGACCATATGACTTCTAAGATGTTTCTTATAAGATTAAGATTTTAATTTATGTTATTTGGACAGTCATCTACTTTGAAGATGGGTGAAGGGGAAAAAGTGAAGGGATTATGATGTTTAAATAGTATCAGTCAGTAGTCCATCAAAAAAATGAGCAAGCACAGATGATTCTGAGTCTATAGATTTGTTTCCTCCAGCTATGTGATATTTTGAGATTGTCATTTTCATTTAAAGTAAACATACCTGTTACTAAAATGTCTCTTCATTTACATGAAAACAACTTGGTTTGGCAAGCTGAAATGCTGGCATAGTAGTTTGCTTAGTGCAAGTCTCAAAAGTCAACTTTAAGCAAGAAATTGTTAGTGTTTAACTTTCCAACTACCATGGCAGCTTCTTTTTGTCTCAGAAGACTCCTAAACTCAGACCCAGAACTTTCCAAGTCCCCTTCAATTCCAACTCCTTCTCCGAAGGTCCCTTGCTATATAAACAAGCTAGAAACCAGAGATGAGTCCTGACAGCAGTATTTCAGGAAGAAAAAATGAATCCAAGCAAGTGTTTGGTGTACCTGTATTGGATTCCCTCTCCTGCAGAGACTGCTCAGCCTATAAGAATCCCTGCTCTAGGCAGGTCTGTATTACTCTGTTGCTGTACAGCAGAAAAGGCAAACAGATCACCAGTGCCCTGAGTCAAATTCAACTTCTCAGCATTAATAGCAGGACAGGAAGGATGAGGTACCTAAAATAAAGCATCTATAGACAGCGAAGTTGAGGAAGGGTTAAATTTAAAACTTGAGGTGCTTTCTTGCTAGCTAATAACTTGGCTTTGGGGTAGAAGAGTACAAGGAAAAGAAATAATTCCAAAACATTGCTGAAGCTTGATCAGTGTGTCAGGAATGTGGACTTAGACTTTCATTTGTAAGCTATGACCTGCCCTAACATTTTCCTCCCTGACCCAGGCTGAGGAAACCTGGGCCAGGGTTTCCCAAGAGCATCACAATTCCAGTAGCATTTCCCCCAAAGAGTTTGATTTCACCTACCTTAGAAGTGGAGATGCAATGGGCCTGGTGGTGAGGAACAAGCAAGATCTCACCATGGACCAAAATCTTAAAGGGACCTGTTGTTATGAGTGCCAGCAGTCACGCGCTCCCTAAAGGAGGAAGCTTCTTGGTCATATCATCACCATGCGTTGCTGGTATTTGCAAGAGTCCTTATCTGAGCCAAAGCACCCCCAACTCCCTAAGCCCCTCTGGTTTCAAGGGCTCCAGGCAGGAAAAACAAATAGTCCAAAGTGATTGCAAGGGTCAATGAACCCTGTGTGGTTCATATCAGACTGTTCCGAGGAGTGGTAGTCACAGGGTCTATGTTGCAGCTATTTTTAGTGAAACCAAATTCCTTACCCAAGTTCTCTCGCTTCCAACTTGTTCTAAGTGTAGGAGACCAGCTGTGGTCAGATCATCTTACTGGACCAAGGCTCTGTCAAGTCGAAGGGACCAAACTAGGGAGGTGGAGCAATGGGCTGGTGACTGTTGGTGCTTTCGCTATTTTTCACTGTCTCAGCCATCTCCAGAGGGAGTGAGCACTCTGCTCCACCCTGTCAGAAACTGGATAGGTTGGTGACATAAGAGTGAAAAACTGAGAAGCTGGCAGTCCTTCCACTCTCTTCCCCAGTTCCTACAGTCAATCAATCAACTAATATCTCCCTCTCTCTCTCTCTCTCTCTCTCTCTCTCTCTCTCTCTCTCCCCCTCTCTCTCTAGCCCTCCCTCCCCGTACCTCCACACACATGCCTGGTTCTGCAAGCCAAACACACATCTTGGTCTGCCTTGCTAGAAAGATCTAGAAAAGAAAGAGTGTCATCATCTAAAAGCCAGGCCAGGGGTGAAAGTATGAGGAGGACTGGTGTCTAGTCACTTTGCAGCTGCCATTTATTGTTCTAAGAGGTGACTTTAACGGAGAAGAAAACTCAGGGAACATTTGTTTTGGCTCCAAACCTTTACCAGAGGTGTTAATTCAGAAGAAGACAGTTCTCTGGGATTCTGAGAGTGGTAATTGTTTTGCCCAGATTCATCTAGCAAGTGTTTTTTACAAACTGAGGGCCAAGACCCATTAGACAGTAGTGAAATCTATTTAGTGGGCTGTGACCAGGAAATAAAATAGAGTAGAATAGAACAGAATACAACACAAATGAATAGAACAGAATAGAATGCACTGTACACAGTAAAAGTATTGTTCTGTAACACTTTTGCTTCTTCTATGTATATATGTACTCAATCACCACATAAACTCTATTTCTTACTGTTGGTCATCACAAAATCTCACTTTTCTAAAAATACACTGATCTAGATTATTTGGTAGAAAAGAACATAAAGAAAAGTCCTTGGGCTACCCCAAGTTTCATAAATACTACTTACTATTACCAACACGATTTGGGGGATTTCATTATATGTCAGGCACTATTCTAAGCGTTTCGTGTTTACCATCTTAGGTAATACTTGTCACAAACTTCTGAGGTAAATTTGTCCAAGTTCTGCACAAGAAGCAGTAAGGCTTCATATCAACTTCAAGCATCTAGTAAGGGAAGAGAACCTAGGGATATGAACCAAGGCCTATTTGTCTCTGAACTTTGTGCTAATAGCTCTGGACCACTTGCTTCTTCAATTGTTCAATGCATAGTTAAATTCATTATTTAAACACATATAAAAATTCTGCCTATGCTAGTAGCTTTATACAAACTAAGGTGAGAATGATTAGAAAAATAATTTCAGATTCATGGAAAAACTTCCAGTAACTTATTAAAAAGAGGATTAAACTTGAGTTAGTTGCCTATTTGACTCAGAAAACCTACCCCTCAAGATCCCCTAATAGGCATCTGAAAAATCAGCTGGAAGAATATGATTTGAAGGCACTAGATTTTCATGGTCTTACCCTCTGGTTACTTCTACTTTGTTCCACAGAGAAATCTTGTACTAGGGCACATTTGGTTTTTGTCTTTTATTAGGTTGAGCTAAATCAGTTCAGCCACTTCTGAGTTTAAGGAGAAAAAAATCATATTTCTTCCATTTCCAAAATAAGCCCCTCCTTTGGGCATACAGAAAGCTTAGAGAATTTCCCCTCCACATATTGGTACTTTTAGGTCCTTATTATTTTTAAATTTACTTTTAAAATTCCTAGTGCTTTGATCATTTTGCAAACTTTATGTTCTGTTGTCATTTTTTGTAATTCCCATAGCAAACACCCTGTGTGCATGCCCAGTGTGTTAAAGTCCTGAGGTAGCCCTGACCGGTTTGGCTCAGTGGGTCAGCATCACCCCACAAAGTGAAAGGTCGCTGGTTTGATTCCTAGTCAGGGCACATGCCTGGGTAGTGGGTTTGGTCCTGGTCAGGACGTGTGTGAGAGGCAACCAATAGATGTCCCTCTCACACACCAATGTTTCTCTCCCTCTCTTTCTCCCTCCCTTTCCCTCTCCCTCAAAATATCTTAAGGGGAAAAAAACCCAGGTGTCAACAAGTGCCACCTTGTGGAAAATATGTGTCCGGGTAAGGGGGGCTGAGTAGGAAGTAAAACACTAAATGCAGCCTCCTGCAAAGGCCCCTGCAAAGCCCTCTCTGGAGTGCAGTTTATGTACAAAATGCCCGTAGGGAAGGTCCCCTTTTGTTTCCTGGCTGCCTGCTTGGCTCAGATTAATATCGCATGGCTGCTGGTTTCTGAATAGGATTCTCTCCAAACCAGGGAAGGCTGAAACTTGACCTCACTGGCTATTAACTTCTCTGTAGTAGTTCTTGGCCACTCATCAAAGCTTCTCTGATATTTTTATTTGAAATAAAAACTAATTGACTCATAAATATGTGCAGGATTTCCAGACAAGAAGTTCTCCATTGTTGCCAGTGACACTGGGGCCACAGGTGCTGTCAGGAGTCCAACTTAAATCTCAGCTCTCCCCCGTGGGGGCCCAGCGACTTCCTGGTTAGGCTTCCCTATTAGAGCCACACATTCACCCCCACCTGCAGCTACATCCTTCCAACATTTTTCAAAACAGGAACAGTTGTCTCAGTTCTCCTGGTCTCCAGGCTATTCTATATTTGCCTGGATGGAATAGGATATTGCAGGCCTGCCACAGCCAGAGCAGGGCTGACGGGTCTAAAGGGAGCCTTGAGGCTCCCCACCCCAGGGCATGCTCCTAGCTCTAACTCTTCTAGTTGCCACACTCAAGGAAGCACAAAGGACAGAGGAAAGGGGTTCTACTTCTCAACCTTACCATTCTGCCTGAAGCTTCTATGAACAAAGGACATTTAATAATAGAACTCTTTTCCCTGGTATTTATAGCACCAATTGCTCAAAGCTGTTTTAGGCTTTATTTTTAAAATCCCAGCCTTTGTCACAACCTTCCCAGGAACTGGAGCAGAAGGCAGGTATTAGCTGCTCCACTTCACAGACCAGGAGACTGAGAGGGTCAATGAAGAGAGACTATTCCAAGGATAAACAACAAGTAAAGGCCTCTGAGAAGTGGAAAGTCTGATTAAGTGTTGCACCAAGCTGATGAGACTGTGGCCCTCCATTTCCTCATTCATTCACAAACTGTGATTAAGTTTTGAATCTTTTCTAAGAACTACACTAGGCACCAGGGAAAGAATGAGGAAAAAGTTTATGGTCTCCCATTTCTTGAACAACAAAATTTCAAGGAAATGAAAAAGAAGGGGAAATATAATGATTGAAAGACATTTGAGAAACATGACCAAAGGCCATGCATGGACTTTGTTTGAACCCTGAATCAAACATAAAAATGTAACAACATATTTGTGAAACAATAGGGGAACTTTTTTTTCTTTTTTCCTCTTTATTGAATTTATTAGGGTGAAACTGGTTAATACAATTATATAGGTTTCAAGTATACAATTCTATAATACATCATTTGTATTGTGTGTTCACCACTTCAAGTCAAGTCTCCTTCCATCACCATTTATCCCTCCTTTACCCTCTTCTACCTCCCAACACCACCCTCCTCTTCCCCTGCTATCACCACATTGTTGTTCATGTCTATGAGTTTTCTCTCTTGTTTTCTTTTTAGCTCAATCCCTCCATTCCTCAGCCCCCTCCCCAGACAACTGGCAGCCTGCTATCTATGAGTCTGTCTCTATTTTGCTTGTTAGTTCAGTTTGTTCATTAGATTCCATATATGAGTAAAATCATATGATGCTTGTCTTACTTTGACTGGTTTACTTCACTTAGCATAATTCTGTCCAGGTCCATCCATGCTGTCCCAAATGTAAGATTTCCTTATTGTTTATGGCCAAGTAGTACTCCATTGTAGAAATGTACCACAGCTTTCATAACCGCTCATCTACTGATGGACACTTCAGCTGCTTCCAGATAATGGCTATTGTAAATAACACTGCAATGAACATAGGGGTGCATATATTTTTTTTAAATTAGTGTTTCTGGTTTGTTCAGGCAAAGTCCCAGAAGTGGAATCACTGGGTCATAAGGCAATTCTCACCCAAGGATATATCAATTGATTTTAGAAAGTGAGGAAGGCAGAAGAGAAAGAGACAGAGAGAGAGAGGGGAACATCAATGTGAGAGAGAAACATGGATCAGTTGCTTTCCATACACACCCCTAATGGGGATTGAACCTGCAACCAGGGTATGTGCCTTGACCAAGGATCAAGCCCACAACCTTTTGGTGTATGGGACAATGCTCCAACCAACTGAGCATGAGGCCAGGGCCCATTTTTAATTTTTTGAAGTAACTTCACACTGTTTTCCATAGAGACTGCACCAATATGCATTCCCATCAACAGTGAACGAGGGTTCTCTTTTTTCCATGTCCTCACCAACACTTGTTGTTGCTTAATTTATTGATTATAGCCATTCTGTTAGGTGTGAGGAGATATCTTGCTGTGGTTTTAATTTGCATTTCTCTGATGATTAGTGACATCAAGCATCTTTTTATATGTCTATTGGCCATTTGTATGTGCTGCTTGGAGAAATGTCTATTCAGGGCCTTTGCCCATTTTTTAATTGGATTGTTTGTTTTTTGGTGTTGAGTTTTTTAATAAGTTATTTATAAATTTTGGATATTAACCCTTTATTAGAGGTATTGTTGGAAAATGTTCTCCCATTCAGTGGGTTGTCTTTTCATTTTGTTGAAGGTTTCCATTGTGGTACAAAATCTTAGTTTGATGTGGTCTCATTTGTTTATTTTTTCTTTTGTTTCCCTTGCCCAAGGAGATGTAGTAGAAAAAATATTGCTATGATTAATGTCTGATATTTTACTGCCTATCTTTTCTTCTAGGATTTTTATGGTTTTGAGTCTAACATTTAATCCATTTTGAGCTTATTCTCATGTATGGTGTAAGAAGGTGGTCTACTTTCATATTTTTGCACATATCTGTCAAATTTTCCCAACATCATACTGACTAGCTATCTATGCCCCATTGCATATTTTGGCCTCCTTTGTCAAATATTAACTTACTATAAAGGTGTGGGTTTAGTTCTGGGCTCTCTATTCTGTTCCATTGATCTATGTGTCTGTTTTTATGCCAGTACCACATTGCTTTGATTACTATGGCATTGTAGTATAGTTAATATCAGGTAGCATAATTCCTCCAACTCTGTTCTTCTTTCTCAAGATTGCTGTGGCTGTTTGGGGTGTTTTGTGGTTCCATATAAATTTTTGGAATATTTGTTCTAATTTTTTGAAATAAGCCATTGGTATTTTGATAGGAATTACATTAAATCTATAGTCTTCTGTGGGTAGTATGGACATTTTAATTATGTTCATTCTTTCTACCCATAAACATGATATATGCTTCCATTTATTTATATCTTTAATTTCTTTCTTCAGTATCTTATACTTATCTGAGTACAGGTATTTTACATCCTTGGTTAAATTTATTCCTAGGTATTTTAGCCTAGGTATTTGAAGCAATTGGGAATGTCATTGTTCTCTTAGGTTCTCTTTCTGATCCTTCGTTATTGGCATGTAAAGTGCCACTGATTTCTGGATATTTATTTTGTATCCTGCTACTTTACTAAATTCATTAATCAGTTTCAGTATTTCTTTGGTGGAATCTTTATGGTTCTCCTTATACAGTATCATGTAATCTGCAAATAATGACAGTTTTACTTCTTTCTTTCCAATTTGAATGCTTTTCATTTTTTCTTCTTGTCTGTTTGTTGTGACTAGGACTTCCAGTACTATTTTGAATAAGAGAGGTGAAAGTGGACATCCTGGTCTTGTTCCTGATCTTAAGGGAAACACTTGTAGTTTTTGCCCATTGAGTATGATGCTGGCAGTGAGTTTCTCATATATAGACTTTGCTATGTTGAGGTTATGTTCCCTCTTTTCCCACTTTGGTGAGAGGTTTTTTTTTTTTTTTCATAAATGGGGGCTGGGTTTTATCAAATGTTTTTTTTTTCTGCATCTATGACTATGATCATGCAATTTTTATCCTTCCTTTTGTGTATGGTGTACCACATTTATTGATTAGCAGATATGGTACCAACCTTGTATCCCTGGAATAAATCCCACTTGATCATGGTGTATGATCTTTTAATGTATTTCTTCATCCAGTTTTCTAATATTTTGTTAAGGATTTTAACATCTATGTTTACCAGGGATATGGCCTATAATTATCTTTCTTTGTAGTGTCCTTATCTGCTACTATAATTAGAATAATGTTGGCTTCATAAAATGAGCTTGGGAGTCTTCCCTCCTCTTGAATGTTTTGGAATACTTTGAGAAGAATAAGTGTTAGTTCTTTGAATATTTGGTAAAAATTAACCTGGTAAGCCATCTGTCAAGGACTTTTGTTTATTGGGAGTTTTTTTTTATTACTGCTTCAGTTTTGCTAGTTGTAATCTGTCTATTCAGATTCTCTGATTCTTCCTGAATTCAGTTTCGGAAGATTGTATGTTTGTAGTAATTTATCCATTTCTTTCAGGTTGTCCAATTTGTTGGCATATAGTTGTTCATAATATTTTCTTACAACCCTTTGTACTTCCTTGGTGTCAGTTGTTACTTCTCCTCTTTCATTTCTGATTTAATTTATTTGGGTCCTCTCTCTTTTTTTCTTGATGAGCCTACTTAAAGGTTCATTGATTTTGTTTACCTTATCAAAGAACCAGCTTTTGGTTTCATTGATCTTTTATACGGTTATTTTAGACTGTATTTTGTTTATTTCTACTCTGATATTTATTATTTCCTTCCTTCTACTCACTTTGGACTTTATTTGTTGTTCTCTTTTAAGTTCCTTTAAGTGTAAAGTTAGATTGTTTATTTGAGTTTTTTTGTATCAAGGTAAGCTTGTAATGCTATGAGCTTCTCTCTCAGGAATGCTTTTGCTGTATCCCAGATACTTGGGTTGTTGTGTGTTCATTTTAATTTGTTTCAAGGTATCTTTTTATTTCTTCCTTGATCTCATTGTTAACCTATTCATTGTTTAGTAACATGTAATTTAGCCTCCATGTCTTTGTGTGTTTCTCAGGGTTTTTTTCCTTGTGATTGATTTTTAGTTTCATACCATTATAGTCAGGGAAGATGCTTGATATGATTTCAATCTTCTTAAATGTATTGAGACATCTTTGGTGTCCTAACATGTCATCTATCCTAAAAATATTCCATGTGCACTTGAAAAGAATGTATATTCTGCTGCTTTGGGATGAAATGCTCTGAAGAAATCAATTAGATCCATTTAACTTAGTGTGTCATTTAAGGCCACCATTTCTTTTGTTCATTTTCTGTCTGGAGGTTCTATCTATTGACATCAATGGGGTGTTAAACGCCCCTACTATGACTGTTACTGTCAATCTCTCTCTTCATATTTATCTAGATTTGCTTTACACATTTAGGTGTCCTATGTTAGGTGCATAAATGTTTTCTTCTGTTTTTTTTTAAGGTTTTATGTATTTCTTTTTAGAGAGAGGGGAAGGGAGGGAGAACGAAAGGGACAGAAACATCAATTCTGGTTTCCTCTCATGTGGCCCCCACTGGGGACCTGGCCCGCAACCCAGACATGTGCTCTGACTGGGAATTGAACCACCAACCCCTTAGTTGGCAGCCCACGCTCAATCCACTGAGCTACACAGCCAGGGCAGGTGCACAAATATTTACAAGGCTTTTAACATCTTGTTGTATTATTTCCTTTATCATTATGCTGAATCCTTCTTTGTCTCTTACTATGGACTTTGTTTTAAAGTCTATTTTGTAAGATATACATACTACCCCAGCTTTTTTTTCTTCCCATTTGCATGAAATATCCTTTTTCATCCTTTTACTTTTAGTCTGTGTGTATCTTTCATTCTGAGGTGGATCTCTTGTAGACAGTATATACATAAGTCCTATTTTCTTATACATTCAGCTATCCTATGTCTTTTTTGTGTGTTTATTTTTCCATATTAACATTATTTTTATTTTTCAGTTATAGTTAACATACATTATTTTACGTTAGTTTCAGGTACATACCCCAGTGATTAGATATTACATAACCTACTAAGCGATCATCCCAATAAATTTTGCACTTGTCTGACACCATACATAGTCATTAGAATATTATTGATTATATTTTTAAAGATTTTATTTATTCATTTTGAGAGAGAGAGGAAGAGAAGGAGAAAGAGAGGGAGAGAAACATCAATCTGTGTTTACCTCTCACATGCCCCCTACTGGGGACCCAGTCTGCAACCCAGGCATGTGTCCTGACTGGGAATCAAACCAGCAACTTATCAGTTCACAGGCTGGCACAAAATCCACTGAGCCACACCAGCCAGAGCTTATTGGCTATATTGTTATGCAATACTTTACATCCCCATGATTATTCTGTGATAACAAATTTATAGTTTTTAATCCCCTTATCTTTTTCACCCGTCTCTCCAACCCCTCTCCCATCCTGTCAAAATGTTGTGTCTATGAGTCTGTTTCTGTTCTGCTTGTTTCTTTGTTTTTTTTTTTTCGATTCAATTGTTGATAGATACGTATTTATTGCCATTTTATTGTTCATTTTTAATTTTTTTCTTCTTCTTGGTTTGAAATACTTAAGCCATTTACATTTAAAGTGATTATTCATAGGTATGTATTTATTGCCATTTTATTCTCTTAACTATTTTTCTCTGTTCTTTTCTTCCTCTTTATAGGGGAAATTTTAATATGGACCAGATATTTCATAGTTAAGGAATTGTTAATTTTTTAGATGAGATAAATTACAGTGATAAAATTACCTTATAATTTACAGACATATATTGAAGCATTTATAGATGAAACAATTTGATGTTTGACATTGGGAGTGGGGGAGTGAGGGAAGCTGGGTGGGGTAAAGGAGAGCAACTGGGGAAAAAATTGGGACAACTGTACTAGAACAACAATAAAATTTTAAAAAAACATGATGTTTGAGATTGGCTTCTAATAAAACATGATTGACAGGAGCAAATATGTAGGAATATAAATTAAACCAGAATACCTTTGAGTGATAATTATTGTAGCTGGGTAATGGGTGCAGGGCAGTTTTATTTTACTGGAAAGAGACTTTTTTCCAATGGTTCCAACCAAAATTCTAGAACTGAATCTCTTGGAACTGGATTGTCACTGTGGCTAAGAGATTAGAATTCATCAATAGGCCCATGATGTGTGGATGAGGATCAATCCCGTCAAAAACAACTGGACTGAGAATAAGTGCCAGCTGGATGCTCAGTTAAAAATAAGTATCATCAGAAGATGAGGAAATGAATGCTGGGTAAGAATAAACAAGTCTAGTGTGCTGGAAGACAAGACTGGAAAATAATGTAACAGAGTAAAATGCTGGGCCTCTCTGAATCCATCATGTTCAAGCCTACTTTGCTCATGGCCCTAATTCTGCTTAGTCTTACATATGAACATGCTAATCATTAGGGTAATTCTGCTTGTGGCTTAAGGAGATAAGGTAAGTATGTACTGTTTATTAAAGATTTGCAGGAACCTTGTGGACTCACATCAATTAGCACAATCTTCCTTGAACCCCTGCTGGCACCTACATGTCTTTGCTTGTCAATCACCTCTTGCCCTTCCTATTTCCCCTTCTCTTGACATAAAAGAAGCCTGAATTCTGTATGTTTTTCATATGGATTTGAGGTACCACCAAGTCTCCCATCTTCTTGGTTGGTATCTTCTCAACAATAAACTTTTCCTTTCTCCAAACTCAGATGTTTTGAGTTTTGGCCCTTTGAAGCAGAAGGCTCGGTGAGCTATGATGTTCAGTAGGTTAGTTGTACTAAGTGCATTTTTTACTTATATTTCCAACTTATGATAGGTTTATTGGGATGTAACCCTATTACAAGTTGATAAAAAATATGTATTTTATTAGCTAAACCAACTTCTTTCAACATACACCTACAATAAGGGTTTTCAGAGATGAGGCAAGTAGATTAATTAAATGACTGCTCCTCAAAGAAAAGAGTTGTCCTAATATTCATCCAACCAAGACTGATTATGTGGAGTGTGGTGTATGAGGGAAGGAAGCCCCTGGGCCTAACCCACATATTCAGAGGGCCTTAAAGTTAATTTTTTCACATCATCATTAAATGATAACAATTGCAAACACATAGTACTTGATATGTACCAGGTCCTGTTCTGAGCCTTTTATAGACAATAACTCATTAATCTAAATGTGCCTTGGCAGTTGTAGCTCAGTGGATTGAGCATGGGCTGTGAACCAAAGGGTCACCGGTTTGATTCCCAGTTAGGGCATATGCCTGGGTTGTAGGCCAAGTCCCCAGTACAGGGCACATAAGAGGCAACCACACATTGATGTTTTTCTCCCTCTCTTTCTTCTTTCCCTCCCCTTTCTCTAAAAATAAATAAATAAAATCTTTAAAAAATAAAATAAGGTTATACTATAGTGATATTTAATTATATGTTAAAATTGGAAATATACTTATAACATTTTAAATATAGCACAAGTATTATAATTTTGTTTTGGCATTATTTCTTTTCTCAACATATCACAAGCTTCAAACAATGAAAGAGGCCTAGATATTGACCTTGGAAAAGCCCTGTAATCATCCTTTCACCCATCTATCCATTCATCTACCCATCCACTCATCTATCCAACCATCTGTCTTCCCACTGGTCACCTCATCTATTTATTCATCCACCCACCCATCCTCCCATCTGCCCACCTACCCATCCATTTGACATTTGCCAAGATTCTCTGACACACTGAGTCCTATGGAGCTAGTCATGCAAGATGAAGAGAATACACTATTTGTTCTTGAGTTGCTCACAATGTGATAGAGGAGGAAATAGTATGAACTTATGGGGAAACCACTGTGAAAAGGTGGCATAAACACATAGAATAGGGGAACCCTGTCAAGTCTTGTTTGCTTAATTTTTTTAGAGGCAAGTGTCCAGAAAGACTTGCTCAAGGAGGTGACACCTCAGAGGATACCAGGAAAATAACAGTAGGGGATCCCAGCAAGAGTGTCTCAGCTTCTGGGGCAATAATACCCTTGAAAAATATGATGAAACTTGTATCTCTCTAGATAAGGGCATATATATATTTGTACACACATTCTACCCTATCAGAGGTGAGTTTTAAACCCAGCCCTATCACTCACTAGCCATGAGATTTTGGGCCTCAGTTGCCTAATTGGTAAACTGAGAGTAACAATAGCACTTGTCTTTCTCTAGGGGTAGTTGTGACAATCAAATACAAACTTGTGCGTAAAGCACCTGCAAAGCCTTGGCAATCAATAATTCATAGTTACCTTTCCTTTCCCTAAGTGGAATTCAATTTTCAAAAGCAATGAGATTACAACATAGCCAAAAGGATAAATTGATCTTTTCTTGTTTCTTACGGAGCTTTTTTTTTTTTTTTTTTTTTTTTTTGGCCTCTTCTATCACACAGGTTAGTCTGCCTGGCCTCATTTTCCCAGGTGGCTTTTTATGGCCAATGCCTTAAATTATTTGGAACCCCTTGGGTACCTATAAAGATGTGATCTCTGCCTCAGACAGGAGGCCTATTTTTCCCTTAGGAAATCTTTTCTATCCGAAAGGATTTCAACACATCTTTTTATAGGGTTCCTAGAAGTCTCCAGCCACATACAGATCCCCAGTTGTAACAGGATAATGACTTAGGCTGGAGGTGCTGTGTCAGGCCCCCAGAAAAATACTTCCATTACCTCAGCTAATCTCTTACATTCATTTCTGGAGTCTGGATTAGTTTCCTAGAGTCCCTGTAACAAAGTACCACAAACTGGGTGGCAAATAACAGCAGAAATGTATTCTCTCACCATTCCAGAGGCAAGAAGTTTGAAATCAAAGTGTGGGCAGGGATGGTTCCTTCTGGAGGCTCTGAGGGAGAACCCATTATTCTCTGCCTCTCTTCTAACTTCTACAGGTTGCCAACAACCCTTGTCATTCATTGGCTCATATGTGTATCACTCCAGTCTGTGCCACTATCTTTTGTTTTTACCTCTCTTACCTTAATTTTTTTAATTTTATTTTTCAATGACAGTTTACATTCAATATTATTAGTATAGTTTCAGGTGCACTGTCTGCTGCTATTTTCATATCCCTTTCTCTATGTCTCTTTGTGTCAAATCTCTTTTTCCTTTCTCTTAGGAGGATACTTGTCACTAGACTTAGGGCCCATCCAGATAATTCAGGAGGATCTCATCTCAAGATACTTAATTTAATCACATCAGCTAAAGCCCCTTTATACAAATAAGACTGCATTCTCAGGTTCTAGTAATTAGAATGTGGACACTCTTTTGAGGGTATACTATTCAATTCACTACAGGTCTTATTCTGTGACCAAAGTCCAGCTTTATCAAGCCTGGAGATTTGGATTTTTCATGATGCCACTAGCTTTGAGTAAAGGGAAATGAATATGTCAGTTAAAAATTGGTGCCAGAGACAGTGCTGGGGGTTATTATATGCATTGCCTCACTTAATCTTCAAGGCCGTTGTAGGGAGCAGATGCTGTGATCATCTTTATTTTGCAGATGAGGCTGAGAGTGCTTCAGTAATTAGCCCCAGGTCATGCAGCTAATATATAGTGAAGTTGCATTCAAACTCATCTCTGCCTGATTCTGAAACTTAATTTATTGAGTGCTGACCCAGGGCAAGGCACCCTTTTAAGTGCTTTAAAATCAAAACACATCTAACATTCCTAACTTTCTTAATGACCATACAATTTAAGTACATTATTAAGACCGTCTCTCTACAGATGAGGAACCAGAGGCACAGAAAGATTTAGTAACTCTATTTAGTAATAAAGCTAAAATACCTGACTCTGGATGCCCTCAATCTGTGAGATTAGGAATGAAGATTCTAGAATGACTACTACATCAGGCACTTTGTGTTTTTTTTCACATGAGTTCTTCTTTGTAAACTTGTAAGACAGATGTATTATTATTATTATTATTATTATTATTATTATTATGTTTTATAGGTGAGAAACTGAGGCTTAATGGGATAAAATGACTTGCCCATGCATGATGGAAGTGAGCTACAAACCCAAGTCTTTGCAACTGGCCAGTTATATTCTTTCCACTACCCCTCACTGCCTTCCAGAGTTATCATGAGGATCTAGGGACATGATGTGTGTGACTGGGACTCACTTTTAAAAACAATGGGTCTTATGAGAAATTAAGTAATTATCTGTATGCCTATAGTACTCCTCTTCTCCACCACCATAATTGCCATTGTTGTCCTCCTCATCAAAGTATTATTGGAGTTGTTCAACCTGAAAAGTCCAAGGCCAGGGTCAGCAATGCCCAGGGGGTGCTACTGGCTTGCACATCTCTGATCTAATTCTGACAATTTAAGAAAATAATTACATAACCTTAGGGGAAAAGGATGAGTTGGCATGAAGCACACAGTTCGGTCACATTGTAGTTATGCTTGGAGTGTCTAATTAAGCATCGAGTGTGTGCCTCCTGGCCATGACTGAAAAGAGGGTCAGAATACAACCACTCATCCTCCACATACACAAGGAATTAAGAAAGTAGAATGTGAAATCTCAACAGAGCTGCAGATCACCAAGGGCTTTGCAAGGCAGACCCAGCTATTACCAAGGCTAGGGCAGGGCTAGGGATGAGGGGAGGTTGGAGCTGATGCCATCAGAAATGCAGTCCACTGACACACTTGAGTTGAAGGGCAACAGGGATCCAAACACACAGAGCACATTCCCCAACATGCCATCTCTATCTCTTGCTTTCCTGAAGTTTCATTTTCAATGATACAATCAGACTTGAATTTTCAACCTGTCTTGACTCCTTCTTCAACCTCAACTGCTATGGGGCATACATTGTGGTGGTTGTCCAGGTTCCAGAAGTTTCCTCAGGTGGTATACCTATGGTTCCAAACTCTCTTGAGAAACCCTTGTTACTGTACTGTGATTATGTTACTCTAGGAAGCACTCCACCTCCTATCCCCATTGTGGCCATGGAGATAGTTCCAAATAAACCTAGCTGAGCTATATCTGTTTCTGGGAGTCTTCACATTGAAATTGGAGATGAGGACCCTCTTTGTTCTCCTATCAATGGCCTGAAAGTATGTAAGCTTGAAGTTGCCCTGTGGTCAAGTTTCTCAGTGCATGGAGAATACCAGCTTCCAGCAGGAAAGGATAAAGTTGACACATAAAAGAGAAAAGAGAGGAGGAAAAAAATACCTAAAAGCATTCTTTTTCCCACTTTCCAGCTAACCCCAAGGCCAACTTTGTTTCTGATTCTCCCCAGGTTTGATTATGGAAGCCAATATAGTCCTCCCTTTTTGTGGTTTAAACCTAATTGAATCATGTTTCTGTCATTTTCAACAAAACAGCTTTTATACTCTCCACATACCAATAAGAGTCTCAATTATTCAATGCAATCCATGTGATTGGGTACCTAAGATCATTTCTGTAAGGCAGCTAGCCCCATTTTACAGATGAGGAAGTTGAACCACAGAAAACTTAAGGGAATTGTCCTAAGCCTTGAATCTGTGTTTTCCCCCTTTCCTTTGCTACTGGACGTCATTAATTTAATCCCTGCAAAGTGTGTCATACCACTCTTTACCTTTCTGTCCCTCCTGCCATCTGCCTAGGTGAGGGTCTCATCCCCCTATTCCTAATGCAGTGCAGCAGCACCCTAAATAGTCCCCATATAACTCTCTAACTCCAACGCATTATTTTCCAGACAGTATTTCCAAAACATACTTACTAGTTATGTAGTTTACTCAGTTAAAAAAATATTTCAGGGCTTCCCATTGCCTACTCAACTTTTTCTTAGCCTGGCATTGAAGGCTGTTCACAACCTGGACCTAATGAACCTTTAGATGTTTCTCTTTCTTTCTTTTGCTACCCACTGTCGGGGTTCCAGCTGTACACCCTATGCCCCATACATTCCTATTTCCACCCTTTTCCTCAACTAGATCCTCTATCAGAACTGCTCCTGTACCCACCATGGAAATCCAACTGGCTCATTAAGGCCTATCTCAGAGATTGTCACTTTCATAAGGCTGTTTTGAAAGCCACTACTTATATGTCATGTTCCCCTCAGAATCTTCATGGACACTTCATTCTCCCCTTTCAGGGCACTTTTCACATTCTTCTGGATATAATAGCTATCCTGAGGTTTTTCTCAAAGCTTTTACCAAGCCAAGAGGGCCAAGAAGACAAGGTGTGGGCTTTCTTTCCAGATTCATTCAACCTACATTATTTAGGACCTTCAACAATCGACCCTCTGCTCTGTGCTAGAGGTAGTAAATTATATTAGATAACATGCCAAGCACTATTCTAATAATTTTATGCACAATAGCTCACTTCTTACAATAATTCTACAAAGTAGGTGTTGTCATGTCCATTTTATAGATGAAGAAACAGAGGCCTAGAGAAGTTAAGTAACTTGTCTAAGGTCACACAGCTAGTGAATGGCACATCTGGGATACAAACCCAGCTAGTCTGGCCTCAGAGACTGCACTTTTCCAGGCTTCCTTTGTAAGCTTTCTTCTTTCTCATCCTAGAACGGATGACTGTTCTAGGTCATCCTACCTACTCCAGCATCATTTATTTATTCTTTCATCCACTCCTACCACACAGTTTTATTTTTTAAAGTCTTTATTTATTTATTTTTAGAGAGAGGGGACAGGGAGGAGAAAGAGAGGGAGAGAAACTTCAATGTGTGGTTGCCTCATGTGAGCCCCCTACTGGGGATCTGGCCCACAACCCAGGCTTGTGCTCTGACTGGGAACCAAACTGGGAACCCTTTGGTTCACAGGCCAGCACCCAAACCACTAAGCCATACCAGCCAGGGCCTTGTCACAGTTTTATCAGGTGCCTACCATGAGCCAGGTATTGATGGTGATTTTAGCAGTGCATTGGGTTGAATAATAGCCCCAAACCCATGTCCACATCCTAATCCCTGGAACCCATGAGTATCAGCTTATATGGCAAAAGCTATGATTAAGGACTAATTTATGATTAAGTTAAGGAGAAGCTTACCCTGAATTATCCAGGGGAGCTCATTCTAATTACAACGGTCCTTGTAAGAGGAAGGCAAGAGGATCCGAATCAGAGAAAGAGTTGTAAAAACAAAAGCAAAGGTTGAAGTGATGCAGCCACAAGCCAAAATTTCTGGAAGCTATCAGAAGCTAAAAGAGGTAATGAACTGATTCTCTCCTACAGCCTCTAGAGGGAGTGTGGCCCTGCCAATGCCTTGATTTTGGCTTAGTGACAATGATTTCAGACTTATGGCCCCTGGAACTGTGAGAGAATACATTTCTGTTGTTTGAGGCCACATGATCTTATAATTCATTATGACAGCCCTAGGTAACTAAAACAAACAGTGATCAAGATAAATATGATTTCTGCTTTCATGGTATGGGCAAGACAGATACTAATTTAAAAAAATTAGAAGGCTCTAGAGGAGAGAAGGCATATATGCATATATAAACATAGACACAAACAACAGTGTGTTGATAGCCAGAGGGAAAACAGGGTGAGGGTAGATGGAGGTGGGCAAAATAGAGCAATGGGGACAAAAAGAGACTTTGCTTGGGCTGATGGGCACACGATGCAGTATGTAGACATTTTGTTAAGCTGTACACTTTAAACTTGCATGGTTTTATTATCCCATGTCACCCCAATAAATTCAATAAAAGTATTATAAATGGGAAGTGCAGGGTACAATGAGGGTTTATGTATCAGCAAGCCCACAGCCACAGCTTCCCTGCCCCACCATACATGTGAAGAGGACAAAGGATGAACTCAATGGTGAGGGCTGGAAGAGGGACTTAGCATGCTGAAAAGCATGGTGGGAGTGCATTTTGAACACTGCCACTGAAAATAAGAATTTATCACAGTATTGATTTGTGAGACTAAAAACTAAAGGATGTAATCCTTATCCTGGCTATTAGCATTTTCATAAGTTACACAGAGGCTGTTGTAGCCCCTGCCCAGAAGAAGGCTTCTTTCCAGTGTTAAGATATGCAGACAGGTGACTGTACAGACAGTCCTATAGCCACTTATGCTGGGTTGACAAGTAGGTTACTTCCATTAAATTGGTAGTGACTGACTAGAATGCTGTTTTGAGAAAGACTCTGAGGTCATGTCCAGATTCAGTTAGAAAGTGTCATGATTGATTAGTAATACCTGCTGTGAGCTGCTTATAGTGGAATGGGAGCACATTACTCATGCATTTCTGACCATCCTCTAGAGCACTGGTCTCAAACTTTAGATTATATCAGACTCACCTGGGGCATGTGTTAAAATACAGGTTGCTGGTCCCTGCCCCAAGAGGTTCTGATACATTAGATTTGGGGCAAAGCCTGAGAATCTACATTATGCATGGTTTCTCAGGTGGTGCTGATGCTGCTGGTCTAGGTCCTGCACTTTGCAAACCACTCCTCCAGAGTGTTCCCAAACTTTAACCTCAGAATGAATCACCTGGAGTCCTTGTGAAGAGGCAGATTCTGATTCAGCAGGTATGATTCTGATTCTGTATTTTTCATAAGCTCCCAGGCCATGCTCATACTGCACTATGGATGGACTACACACACCTTGAGTAAAAAGGAGCTCAAAAAATACATCTCAATCGAGATGGCATGGCACACAAGTGTGCCGAGGAAAATTGTGGGGTGCCACAAGTAACATAGAATGAAATACTTTCTCTAACAATAAATTAGGGTAGATTCATTGTTTTCTCTATTTAAAAATCTTTTATTTTTCTCCACCACTCTCCCCTGCTCCACTCCTCCACACCTCCCACCCTCGATCTTATACCCCTTTGTCTTTGTCCATGTGTCCTTTATACATGTTCCTTGGTGACCCTTTCCATTTTTTGTCCTCCCCTCTGGTTACTGTCAGTTTGTTCTTTATTTTGATGTCTCTGGTTACATTTTGCTTGTTTTGTTGATTAGGTTCCACTTACAGGTGAGATCATATGGTGATTGTCTTTTGCCACTTGCCTTATTTAACTTAGTATACTTGTACACTTCTGCAGTATAAGAGAAAGATGTGACTATAGCAAATCTACCATGAATTGTATGTGGACTCAGAGACTATTCCACATGTTCTCTCTTTCCCATTCAAATCCCATTTATTTATACAAAAAATCCAGGGAGCTATGAATGACCCAGAGGGCCTCACTGTACTGTCCATATACCTGAGGGAGGGGCTAGGGAAGGACATATTTCCCCATAGATGACCCAGTAGGGGGATTGGGGAATTGCCTTTGGAGGAGCATTGAGATAGGGGTGGGCTCCCCCCCTGAGGGCATCACCTGCTGACCAGGTTTTACTAACCCTGGAGGCATTGAGTACTGTCTGGAAAGCTGTGTAGAGGGAACAGGAAGGGAGGGTGGTAGACTGAGTGTGATTCCACACTTGTCCAGGCCTGACACTCCCATTGAGTACAGACTGGGGTCTACCTGGGTCCATGACTCACTGAGATCAGGGACATCAAGAGTTCCTCGCAGCTCAGCTCCCAGGTCTGGGAGGATGGAGAACAATAGTTGGGGGAACAAAGAGGGAACCTGGCACTTTTTGATGGCTTGGAAAAGCTGATACCCGAGGACACCCAGCTGTAATTATACTGCCCCAAAGCACACTGTGGTATTCCATAGTGCATGTCATGCTTCTGAAGGTCATCTATCACATGTAGCAGCAGAAAAAGGCTTAGATCACTGCGCTAGAATGTAAGGATTCAGTCCTTTGGAAAGGGCATCCCACTTCTTACCCCTAAGCTGAATTACAAGGACAATATGAAGGGTGAAGACAGACATAGTAAGCTCTATAAATAGGAGGGTGAGAGGGAACACAGTAGGATAACCAATCATCCTGGTTTACCCAGGCTGAGCGGATGTTGCTGCATCCACTGCTGAAGTGCCCAAGCCTTCCTCCAATTTTTATGCCTCTGTGCCCTGAATGCTGTTCAGTATCATTGTCTCTCTCTGACTTGCATAGCCTTCTCAAGCACGCTGGCCTACTTTTAACCACCACCCCCAAGTAACAGGAGCCAGAAGAGTACGTCAGGGGAGTGTCTCTAATCATTCCATACCACCCTTGCTGTTGGCAAGGTGTGGTGGGCTGGAGGTATATTTCTCTACTGGCCCCAGGATATCTCTGGATCAGAGGATGGCTTTTTCCTCAGACGGCAAAGAAAGAATAAAAGTAGCTCCAAGAGGAAAGAAAAAAAAGGAGTAGATTTCTTATCCTGCCTCTAGTTTATGCAAAAAGAATCTGGGTCATTTAGACCAGCTCACTAGAAGGACTGATTACATGGGGATCTGGAGCCAGAGCCCCAGCTACCATGTTTCTGGAGATGATTTCAACTTCAAGAAGCTAGAGTAGTAAGAGGAAATGACTTGAAAGTTAGTTGATCTGGGGATCTGACCAAACTGTGACATCCAGGGACCAACTGAGGTTTCTTCTCTCCCTATCAGTTATTTCTGTTATTTTCTTGATCTTTCTAATAGTGATTTTGGCATTAGCTTATCTCAGGTATGTTAGCAGAAGTTGATATAATGCGATCTTCAAACATTCTCTCAAAGAATCCAATTATCAAATGTTTTGATGGTAACAAGCCTAGCATTTGGTCCTTTCCATTAGTTTAGAATTATATACCTGAAGTTTTTTAATCAAAATTAATATACACCTTACTTAATAGATGGCTTTTTTGATATAGAAATTACAATGGTAGACTATCGCAATAACTGAAATTCTCCCAAAAGCAATTGAGCCATATGTAAATGTCTTTAAAAAATGTGTTTATGCAGTCCTGGCTGGTGTGGCTCAGTGGACTGAGTGCCCACCTGTGAACCAAAAGGTTGCCAGTTCAATTCCCCTTCTAGGGCACATGCCTGGAATGTGGGCCAGGTTTTCTATCCCCAGTAGGGGGCGCATGAGAGGCAACCACACATTGATGTTTCTCCCTCTCTTTCTCCCTCCTTTCCCCTCTCTAAAAATAAATAAATTTTTAAAATCTTTTTTTTAAATTTTATTTTAATCATTGCTCAAATACAGTTTTCTCCTTTTTACTCCCAATCCAGCCCCCCTCCCACCCCTCCCCACTTCCCTCCCATTACCACCCTCCCCTTAGTTTATGACCTTGTGTCCTTTAAGTTTGTTCCCATGAACCCTTCCCACTGTCCCCTTAAATTCCCTCTACTCTCTTCTGTGGGCACTGTCAGCCTGACCTCTATTTCAGTGTCTTTGGTTATATTTTGCTTGTTTCTTTGTTTTGTTATTTAGGTTCCTGTTAAAGGTGAGATCATATGGTATTTGTCTTTCACTGCCTGGCTTGTTTCGCTTAGCATAATGTTTTCCAGCTCCATCCACGCTGTTGCAAAGGGTAGGAGCTCCTTCTTTCTTTCTGCTGCATAGAATTCCATTGTGTAAATGTACCATAGTTTTATGATCCATTCATTTACTGATGGGCATCTTGATTGCTTCTAGCATCTAGCTATTGTAAATTGTGCTGCTATGAACATTGGGATGCATAGGTTCTTTTGAATTGGTGTTTTAGTATTCTTAGGATAGAGTCCCAGCAGTGGAATTGCAGGGTCAAAAGGCAGATCCATTTTTAGTTTTCTGAGGAAGTTCAATACTGCTTTCCATAGTGGTTTTATCAGTCTGCAGTCCCACCAGCAGTGCACTAGGGATCCCTTTTCTCCACAACCTCTCCAACACTTGTTGTTTGTTGCTTTGTTTATGATGGCCATTCTGACTGGTGTGAAGTGGTATCTCATTGTGGTTTTAATTTGCATCTCTCTGATAGCTAGCAATATTGAACATTGTTTCATGTATCTTTGGATTTTCTGTATGTCCTTCTTAGAGAAGTGTCTGTTCAAGTCCTTTGCCCACTTCTTAATTGGATTCCTTGTCTTCTTAGAGTGCAGTCTTGTAAGTTTTTTTATATATTTTGGAGATTAAACCCTTGTCTGAGGTATCATTGGCAAATATGTTTTCCCATACAGTTGGTTCTCTTTTAATTTTGATACTGTTTTCTTTAGCTGTGCAGAAGCTTTTAATTTTGATGAGGTCCCATTTGTTTATTCTTTCCTTTAAGTCCCTTGCTCTAGGGGACAAGTCAGTAAAAAAGTTTCTTCGTGAAATATCTGAGATTTTCCTACCTACGTTCTCCTCTAGGACTTTAATGGTGTCACGCTTTATATTTAAGTTTTATCCACCTTGAATTTATTTTTGTATATGGTGTAAGTTGGTGCTCAAGTTTCATTTTTTTTGCACGTGGCTGTCCAGTTCTCCCAACACCATTTGTTGAAGAGGCTATTTTTACTCCATTTTATGTTGCTGCCTCCTTTGTCAAATATTAATTGACCATAGAGACTTGGGCTTATTTCTGGGCTCTCTGTTCTGTTCCATTGGTCTATGTGCCTGTTTTTATGCCAGTACCAGGCTGTTTTGATTATAGTGGCCTTGTAGTATAGTTTAGTGTCAGGTATTGTGATCCCTCCTACTTTACTCTTCTTTCTCAAAATTGCAGCAGCTATTCGGGGTCGTTTATAATTCCATATAAATTGTTGAAGTGTTTGTTCTATGCCCGTGAAATATGCCATTGGCACTTTAATAGGAATTGCATTGAATGTGTAAATTGCTTTGGGTAGTATGGACATTTTGATGATATTAATTCTTCCAATCCATGAACACGGTATATGTTTCCATTTGTTTGTGTCTTCCTTGATTTCTTTCTTCAGTGTTGTGTAGTTTTCTGAATACAAGTCTTTTACCTCTTTGGTTAGGTTTATTCCTAGATATTTTATTTTCTTTTTGCTATTTCAAATGGGATTTTTTCCTTGATCTCTGCTTTTGCTGTTTCATTGTTGGTGTACAGAAATGCCTTTGATTTCTGGATATTGACTTTGTATCCCGCTGTTCTGCCAAATTCATTTATTAGGTCAAGCAGTTTTTTGGTAGAGTCTATAGGATTTTCTATGTATACTATCATGTCATCTGCAAACAGTGACAGTAGTTTTGTTTCCTCCTTTCTGATTTGGATGCCTTTTATTTCTTTTTCTTGTCTGATTGCTGTGGCTAAAACTTCCAGTACTATATTGAATAGAAGTGGTGAAAGTGGACAGCCTTGTCTTGTTCCTGACCTTAGTGGAAAAGATTTTAGTTTTTGCCCATTGAGTATGATGTTGGCTGTAGGTCTCTCATATATGTCCTTTATTATGTTGAGGAATGCTCCCTCTATTCCCACTTTGCCGAGTGTTTTTATCATGAATGGGTGCTGTACCTTATCAAATGCCTTTTCTGTATCAATTGATATGATCATGTGGTTTTTGTCTTTGCTTTTGTTTATGTGATGTATTACATTTACTGACTTGCGAATATTAAACCATCCTTGCATCCCTGGAATGAATCCCACTTAGTCATGGTGTATGATCTTTTTAATGTATTGTTGGATGAGGTTTGCCAGTATTTTGTTGAGGATTTTAGCGTCAATGTTCATCAGTGATATTGGCCTGAAGTTTTCTTTCTTTGTTGTGTCTTTATTGGTTTTGGAATAGGATGATGTTAGCCTCATAAAAAGAGTTTGGGAGTCTCCCAACTTTTTGGATTTTTTGGAATAGTCTGTGAAGGATAGGGGTTAGCTCTTCCTTAAATGCTTTGTAGAATTCTCCTGTGAAACCATCTGGTCCCGGACTTTTGTGTGTTGGGAGTTTTTTACTACTGCTTCAATTCTTTTGTTGTTATTGGTCTGTTCAGGCTTTCTGCTTCTTTTTCATTGAGTTTTGGAAGATTATATTTTTCTAGAAAGTTGTCCCTTTTATCTAGGTTTTCAAATTTCTTGGCATACAGTTCTTTGTAGTAATTTCTTACAATCCTTTGTATTTCTGTGGTGTCTGTTGTAATCTCTCCTCTTTCATTTCTGATTGTGTTTACTTGGGTCTTCTTTCTTTTTTTCTTGATGAGTCTGCTTAAAGGCTTCTCGATTTTGTTTATCTTTTCAAAGAACCAGCTCTTGGGTTCATTGACCCTTAGAATTGTGCTTTTAGTCTCTATGTCATTTAATTCTGCTCTGATCTTGGTTATTTCCTTCCTTCTGCTTGCTCTTGGCTGTCTTTGTTGTTGTTCCTCAAGTTGTTGTAGACGTAGGGTTAGGTTGTTTGTTTGGAATGTTTCTAACCTTTTTAGGTGGGCCTGTATTGCTATGAACTTCCCTCTCAGGACTGCCTTGGCTGTGTCCCATAAGTTTTGGGTTGTTGTGAGTTCATTTTCATTTGTTTCCAGAAACCTTTTGATTTCTTCCCTAAATTTTTAAAATCTTTTAAAAATAAAATAAAATGTTTCTATTTTTAAAAAATATATTTATGTATATCCTTTGTTTCAATTGCACATCTAGGAATTATAATAAGAAATGATTAAAGATATATGCACAGAGACTGTACTTAGGATGTAGAAGTGTGCAAGAGAATGTCATTTTCACCCCAACTTTGAGGGAAATTCTGGGTAATTTATAAAAACATAACTAACATTTTTTGAGCCAAATGGAAATCTGAACTCACCAGGAGAGCAAGTAAAATGACTTCTAGCATGATCAAATCCTTTGAGAAGAGATGAGACATATGATATGTTGCACCTTTGGCAAAGCAGAAGGGAAAATGAGGCTAGCACACAAGTGGTATCAACTAACATTTTAATGAATTCATAAAAGCCAAGTATGGATTAGTGTATCAGTTTGGAATAGCTAAGAACCATGGGCATAAAGAGTCACACTGACATCCACAGGCTTCCATTGGGTGTTCACTAAAAATATTAAAGAAAAGACAGGAGACTGAAAGAACTTGCCTTGGACACACAGGCATTCAGGAGGTCATTAGCTACTGATGGGGGTCAAGTACAATGTCCCACTTGCTTCCCTGAACCTTCTACTTATCAAGCAAAAGCTTTAAATCACTGTGGGAATGGCTAAAATTCTTTTCCACCCAAGTTTCAAGTAGAAATCTATTGCTTCAGCTTCAGGAAGAGAGGTAGAAGTAAATTCTTTCTGTCCCTAAGGGAGAGACAGAAATGTGTTTGGGGCTCAGAATCCTACAAGGACACCAAGCAAATATCCACATCATCTAGGAGAGGGGAAGGGAACTCTCATACTAGTTCAACCACCAAAACAAGACAGAGTTTGGCTGCCACAGAACAAAAAATGGAAAAAGCACCGAGAAAGCCCTACCTTGAGGTCCAAATAAACAAGTCTAGCTGAGGAAAGAGGCTGGAGTAGGAGAAAGCCCTTTCATCCCCTACTACGAGCCTACTATTGAGTAACAAACAAAGGCAATTTAGCAAGAGTGTAAAGTCAACCTCTGTACGGCAGTTGTAGAACTGATAATTTTCCTTAGGGGAAGAATAAAAAACACTGAGAAAAACCCATAAGCACCCCAGTTCCATTTGAATAACAAGGTAACAGAAGCAAAAATCTGCCAGAATTTGAAGTCTGTGGCATTTTTGAGGTAAAGACACCAACAGCAAAACCCAAACCCTGCCAAACTTTTAACTAGATTGACTCAGCCCCAACACTAACAGCCTAACAGGAGAAAAGGTGTACTCACTGCCAGGCTAAATACCATTTAACTCTGTTTCTAAAGTTCCTGTACCCATGATGTCCAGGACTCTATATAAAACTACAAAAAGAAAGAAAGAAAGAAAGAAAGAAAGAAAGAAAGAAAGAAAGAAAGATCGTCAAGAAATGACATAATCAAAAGAACCAGACTCAGAGATAACCCTTTTGTTGAAATGTATAAACAGGGACTTGAAAATGAATATTATTACTATATTAAGGACAGAAGGAGTATGATATTAGTGGAAATTTCAATATGTACAAATAAATTAAGAGTGGAAGAAATGGTAAAGGTTAAGGTAAATATCAAATATATTATTTTCATATTTTAATGGCTTTAAAGATAATTGATATGTTCCAATTCTGAGTAACTTGGAGAAATCACACTCAAATGTTCTTTCCCACTGAAAGTAGATATAAAATTTTGATAAAATGTGTGAGGCTCCTTTGAGGAGATTGAAAGTAAATAGTAGCTGATGAGTTGAAGTAGTATATCATAATTCAATATATCACCAAACCTGAAGTGAGTTTATCATTTTCTACCCCCACTGCTATCAAACCCAGACTTAATGCAGCCTAAAACTTGGAAGTGGAAACTGCAATGGATAGAGGGAGCTACAGGAAATACCCTCCAGTTATTGTTCAATGAAGAGGAAAGTAACTTCCTCATGCTCAGAGAAAGTGGTGGTGGTGGGGAATCCATATTAAATTTTTTTCTCCATCCTGTCCCACCCCAGCCTTCAAGCAAACTTGTTTTAGAGGAAGCAGTCATGATGAAAAGCAGTGATAGGGATTGTTAAGAGCCAAAAAACTCTGAAAGAGGGGAACTATCCTCTCCAATCAGAGGAGCTCAGATCCAAAATGGGTAGGTGGAATGTGCATTGTTTTCCCTCTACCTCTGTTCTCCCACAAGTTATGCCAAATATGTACACAGTCATGTGAACTGCAGAGCAGCAGGGGGTAAATACAGCCTCAGATATTGAGCCAGAGTACCAAAATTGGAAGACAAAAGTACACATGAGATCACAGAGAGAAAGAAGATCAGATTCAAACCCATGAAATTGTTTATGAGATCATGTGCACAAGTGGATCTAACCCTAAACAGCATAAAGTAGCCTTTGAGAACTGAGAGAAAGAATAGCCCACCACACAGGTCCCACCCAGGTTAGTCACTGGATGGTGCAGATACCAAAAACTCTGTAAAGGCTTTGAAAATGGAAACTGAAATTGCAACCAGCAGAAGGCTGGTTGGAACTTGTGCCTTCAATAAGACAGGGCCAATTGCCTACAAAAGCTAAAATATCACAATATACAGATGATGTACTATAGAATTGTACACCTGAAACCTATGTAATTTTATTAACTAATATCACCCCAATAAATTCAATTTTAAAAAAGCCAAAATATCAACATTCATCATTGGATTTAAACAAGACCCAGAATCTCATAAAATGATATTTAAAATACACAAGATATAATTCAAAATTACTAAATGTATAAAGAACCAAGAGTGTGTAAATTTTTTGTTAATTTGAGAATGTTAAGGTTTTATTTTTTAATATTTTTAAAATTACTTTATTGTTGTTCAATTACAGTTGTCTGAATTTTTCCCCACCACTTTCCCCCACCCCAAGCAAACCCACCTCCCTCCCTTGCTTCTATCCTCCCCCTTAGTTTTGTCCATGTGCTCCTGCAAACCCTTCTACCCACTGTCCCCTCCCCACTCCCCTCTGGCTGTTGTTAGATTATTCTTAATTTCAATGTCTCTGGGTATATTTTGTTTGCTTTTTTTCTTTTGTTGATTATGTTCCAGTTAAAGGTGAGATCATATGGATTTGTCCCTCACCGCCTGGCTTATTTCACTTAGCATAATGCTTTCCAGTTCCATCCATGCTGTTGCAAAGGATGGGAGCTCCTTCTTTCTCTCTGGTGCATAGAATTCCACTGTGTAAATGCACCATAGTTTTTTGATCCATTCACTCACTGATGGGTACTTAGGTTGCTTCCAGCACTTGGTTATTGTAAATTGTGCTGCTGTGAACATTGGGGTGCATAGGTTCTTTTGGATTGGTGTTTCAGGGCTCTTAGCATATAATCCCAGCAGCACAATTGCTAGGTCAAAAGACAGTTCCATTTTTAGTTTTCTGAGGAAATTCCAAACTGTTTTCCACAGTGGCTGCACATACTTCATCTTCTTATACTTGTTTTATATATAATTTCTAGGGCTTTTAGTTGTACTTAACAGAAGAAATGGAATAAAATAACTCTATTCCATCTTAGCAGACGTGAAAGTTGTTCAAAAATATTTTTTTAAATTTAAATAATACAAAGTGTGTCTTCCAGTTACAAAAGAATTAAAATAAAAGTCAATAACACAAAGATATCTGGAATATCCCCAAATGTTTGGAAATTAAGAAATATACTTCTATATAAATTATGAAACAATAGAGATGTAACAAGGGAAATTAGGAGAAATTGTGACTTAAATAAAAACATAACATAGTCAAAATATGTTGAATGCAGTTAAAGCAGAGCTAAGAGGGAAACTACAGCACTAAAATGCATAAATGAGAAAAGAGGAAAATTCTCAAACCAATACTGTAAGCTCCCACCTCAAAAAAACTAGCGAGTAGGGAAAATTAAAACTAAAAAAATGAAAATGAAAGAAGTAATAAAAAGAAGAAATAAATAAAATAGAAAACAAAAACACAAATACAAGAAATCAAGAAACCAAATTTAATTTCTTTGAAACAATCAATAAAATTGATAAATCTCTATAAAGTCCATTCCAGAAAACAAGAGAAGACAGATTGTCACCATCAGAAATTAGACTAATGTTATAACCAGCTTCTGAAGATATTTAAAAAATATTAAGGTCATATTATAAACAACTTTGAGCCAACAAATTTGGTAAGTTACATGAAATAGAGATATTCCTTGAAAAATACAAACAATTAAAATTTTTAAACCTTGATCTTAGCCAAAAGTCCAAGAAGCAATGACAGCTAGTGGAGGTGGGGTGGTTAGGGAGTGGATGGATTGAGAAAAAGGAAAAAGGATTCATAGACATGGATAACATTGTGGTGATTGCTGGGGGGAGGGAGGGGAAAAAGGGGGATAAATGGTGATGGAAAGAATCACTATAAAGATTAAATTTAAAGTTATTTAAGAAGAAATATATCACCTGAATGTCCTTATTGTTATTAAAAAATAGAAGTTGTATCCAAAACATTTCCACAAGCATGACTCCAGTCCGAGGTTAAAAACCTCCCCAAAGAAAACTATTGACCCCCAAAGTGGAAGGAACAATTAACAACTAAGTTTATGAGGCCAGCTTGACCTTGATACCAAACCAAAGACATTACAAGAAAGTGACAGACAATATTCCATTCTGAATATAAATGTGAAAATCCTTAACAAGAAAATCCTTAGCATATTTAATCAAACAATATATGTAAAGAATAATAAATCTTGTCCGAGTAGACTTTAACCCAAGAATGTAAGGTTGGTTTAAAATTCAAAGACCAATAATGCAATTCACTATAACAATAAGGTAATTTTAAATTTTGTTTACTGTTTCACTCCATGTGGAAAAAAGATTTGACAAGGTTCAACATTCATTAATGTTAAAAACTCTCAGGAATTAAGAATAGAAGGGAAATTCATAAAACTGATAAAGAGCCTCAACCAAAAATTAGTTAGTAGATCTTTTTAAACAATGTTCTATCATATCAAAATGGTGAAAGGGTTAAGTTTTTTTCTTATGATCAAAAATAAGACAGGGATGTCCACTCTGACCTCTCTACTGAACATTGTGCTGGAGGTCCTAGATACGAATATAATGGAAGATGATACTTATTCTCACTCTTAATCAAAAGAGATTTGAAAGGAAGAAATTAAACTATCTTCACTCATAGAACACATGATTATTTCAGTGAAAACATTCAAACAGTCTAACACAAAGCTTCTAGAACTAATAAGTGAGTTTATTAAACTCATAGGCTATAGGGTCTGTACATAAATATCAATTATATTTCTATATTGGAAAGAAAATTAGAATTGAAATTTAAAGAGGCATTACCTTTTACAATACAATCAGAAACATAAAATACTCATGTATAACTCTAACAAAATATATGCCAGACCCATATCCTGAAAATACTACATCATTATAGTATTGGTTTTAATAGATATAAACCACAAACTAGATAAAAGCCCATAATAGAGGACTGAATGAAAATTTTATGGCTCTGTCAAATAAAGGAATGTTATTTAGTCACCATAAAAGACACTGCAGCCCTGGCTGGCGTAGCTCAGTGGATTGAGCGTGGACTGCGAACCAAAGTGTCACAGGTTCGATTCCCTGTCAGGGTACATGCCTGGGTTGCAGGCCACGACCCCCAGCAACTGCACATTGATGTTTCTCTCTCTCTCTCTCTCTCTCTCTCTCTCTCTCTCTCTCTCTCTTTCTCCTTCCCTTTCCTCTCTAAAAATAAATAAATAAAAAATTTTTAGAAAAAGACTTCATCTTTAAAAAAAGACACTGCAGATTATTATTTATCAAAATGCATTTTATTTTTTGTTTGTTTGGTTGATTTTGAACTTATTGGGATGACATTAGTTCACAAAACCATACAGGTTTCAAGTATACAACTCAACAAAACATCATCTGTGTACTGTGTTGTGTGCCCATAGCCCAAAACAAAATTTCTTTCTGTCTCTAATTATCCATCTTTTGCTTTCCTCTACCTCACACTTTTCCCTCTGGATATCACCATACTGTTATCTGTGTCTATGTGAGATATGAATATATAGTTTTTGCTTAATCCCTTCACCTTTATTCACCCACCCCTCAATGCTCCCTCCCCTCTGACAGTTGTTAGTCTCTTTCATGTATCTGTGTTTCTGTTTCTATTTTATTTGTTAAATTAATTTGTTCATTATATTCCACATATAAGTGAGATAATATGGTATTTGTCTTTCTCTGACCAGGTAATATCAATGAGCATAAGACTCTCCAGGTCCATCTATGCTGTGTCAAATGTAAGATTTCCTTCTTTTTTACTGCTGAGTAGTAATTCCATGTGTAAATGTACCTCAGCTTTTTTATCCATTCATCTATTGATGGGCAATTGGGACCAGATCTTGGCTATTGTAAATAATGCTGCAATGAATGTAGGGGTGAGTATAGTTTTTCAAATCATTGTTATGGGTTTCTTTGGTTATATTCCCAGAAATGAAATAGCTGGGTCATAAGGCAGTTCCATTTTAACTTTTTGATGTAACTCCATACTACTTTCCACAGTGGCTGCACCAGTCTGCATTCCCACCAACAGTGCATTAGGGTTCCATTTTCTCCACATCCTTGCCAACATTGTTGTTTGTTGATTTATTGACAATAGCCATTCTTTAAAAATTTTTTTTAATCAATTATGCTATTCCAGTTGTCCCAATTTTCATTTTCAGTTTCATTAGTTGTAATTGTTCTATTCAGATTTTCTGATTTCTTTCTGATTCAGTTATATAAGATTGCATGTTTCTAGAAATTTATCCATTTCACCCAGATTGTCCACTTTGTTGGCACACACAGTTGTTCAAAATATTTTCTTACAATCCTTTGTATTTCTGTGGTGTCAGTTGCTACTTCTCCTTTTCATTCCTGATTTTATTTATTTGGGCCCTGTATCTTTTTTTCTTGATGAGTATGGTTAAAGGTTTGATGATCTTGTTTCATCAATCATTTGTATCATTTTTAGTCTCTATGCCATTTATTTTTACTCTAATCTTTACCAGTTCCTTTCTTCTATTTACCCTGGGCTTTGTTTGTTGTTATTTTTCTAGTATTTTTTAGATGTAGGGTTAGATTTTTTCCTGCTCCTTGAGATAGACCTGTAATGCTATTAGTTTCCCCCTGAGGACTGTTTTTGCTGTGTCACATAGATTTTGGGTTGTTGTGTATTCATTTTCATTTGTCTCCAGGTAACTTTTCATTTCTCCCTTAATCTAGTTTTTAACCCATTCATTATTTAATAACATGTTATTTAGCCTTCATGTGTTTGAGAGTTTTTGAGGTATTTTATTGTAATTTATTTCTAGTTTCATACCATTGTGGTGGAAACAATGCTTGATATGATTTCAAACTTCTTGACTTTATTAAAACTTACCTTGTGTACTAGCATAAGGTCTATCATAGAGAATGTTCCATGTACACCTGAAAAGAATGTATATTCTGCTGCTTTGGGATGAAATGTTCTGTAAATGTCAATTAAATGCACCCAGGTCAACATGTCATTTAAGGTCACTGTTGTTTTTTTGTTTTTTGTTTTTTGTCTGGAAGATCTATCCATTAATGTCAGTGGGGTATTAAAATCCCCACCTAGGACTGTATGGCTCTTGATCTCTCCCTTGATAACCACCAAGATTTTCTTTATATATTTTCATGCTCCTATATTGGGTACATACATGTTTACAAGGGTTTTATCCTCTTGTTGGAACAATCCATTTAATATTATGTAATGTTCTTCTTAGCCTCCTGTTGTGGCTTTTGTTTTGAAGTCTATTTTGTCTGATAAAAGTATGCTAGCCAAGCTTTTTTATTGTTCCACTTTCATGGAATATTTTTCCATCCCTTTTCTTTCAGTCTGTTTGTATCTTTTGTTCTGAGGTGGGTCTCTTGTAGACAGCATATATACAAGGTCTGTCTAGAAGGTATCCAGCCATGTATTGTGGCAAATAGAGACATTTATTGAAGAAGATACAAGATACAAGAAACATTGTATATAGGATAATGATGACTCAGTCCCCTTCAAAGGTACGTTGGGACCTCACACAGTTCTCCCAATCACCATCAGCTACCCCATCATATTTTTCTGAATCTCATCATAAGTCTAATGTCTCTTCCTTTTCAAAGGTGATTTGTTTTGGGAAAATCCAGAAGTTGCAGGGTGCTAAATCTGGGCTGTGTGGAGGCTGAGTCACCTGGGTGATATGAAGTTTCCCCCCCAAAAAACTGCATGAGATGTGATGCCTGAGCAGGCACATTATCATGATGAAGCTGCCAGTTACCAGCTGCCCATAGCTGTGGCCTTCTGTGTGATCTGAATAGTTTCCCTGGAGAAAATGTCAAGCTTAATGCAAAAGTAGATGCAGATTTGTTGCTCTGCTCACTCAGTCATTTTGAATGTGATGACCACACAGTACCCATGCTCACTCAGTGGCATCTACCACCTCCACTGACCAGTACAGTGAAGTCATCATTGTTCATGCATGTGTATTCTAGCCCACTCTTCTTGGCTTCCAGGTTACATTAATGTCATGCAAACTATTCTGGTTATATTAACAATGGCTGCATTTTTTCTGGACATATCTCATATAGGTCATGTTTTATCATCCATTTAGCTACTTCATGTCTTTTTTTAAGGCTGCCTTTTTATTTGCCAAGTAAATTCATTTTCTAGGTAACTCATTCACTTGAGGCAGTAGGGGTGTGTGTGTACCCTCCCATCCTCTGCTTTTGCTTCTGGGTTTTTTGTAACATTTTAGTTGGGTTTTTTTAAATTTTATTTTAATCATTGTTCAAGTACAGTTTTCTGCCCTCCACTCCCATTCCAGCCCACCCACCCAGGCCTCCCCCACTTAATCTGTTCATGTTTAAAGTTGTTATTGATAGGTCCTTATTTATTGCCATTTTATTCTTTATACCTATGTTTCTCTCTCACTCTATTTCTTTTCTTCTTCTCCTTCTTAAAGAAGATCCTTTAACATTTCTTGTTACGCTAGTTTGTTGTTAATAAACTACATTAGCTTTTTGGGGGGAGGAGCTCTTTATTTCACCATAAATTTTAAATTTATTATAGTTTCCTAGATGCAGCAGTCTTGGTTGCAGGTCCTTGTTTTGCATCACTTTGAACATTTCATGCCAATCTCTTCTGGCCTGAAGTGTTTCTGTGCAGAAATATTCTGACAGTCTTATGGGAGCTCCCTTGTAGGTAACTGTCTTTCTCTTGCTGCTTTTAAGATTCTTTCTTTGTGTTTAGCCCTTGTGATTTTAATTATGATGTGTGTTTACATGGGCCTCTTTGAGTCCATCTTGATAGGGACTCTTTGTGCTTCCTGAACATGTATGACTTTTCCCTTAAACATGTTAGGGAAGTTATCAGCCATTACTTCTTCAAACAGGTTCTCAATACCTTGCACAGAGCCTCTTCTCCTTCTGGCACCCCTATAATGCAGATGTTGTTACACTTAATGTAGTCCCAGAGTTTCCTTAACCTTTCTTCATTTTCTAAAATTTTGTTTTCTTTTTGTTGCTCTGTTTAGGTGCTTACTGTTATTGTGTCCTCTGAATTGCTCATTCGATTCTCTGCTTCATCACACCTGCTGTTGATGGCTTCTAGTATAGTCTTCATTTCAGATACTATATTCTTCATTTCTGATTCATTCCTTTTTATGGTTTCTATTTCCTTTTTAAATGATTACTATCTCTTTGTTTAAGTCCTCACTGAGATCATCCATTCTTCCCCTATGGTTCTTGAACATTTTTTAACCATTGCTCCAAATTCTGCATCTAGTTTCTTGGTTGTTTCCATTTCATTTCAATATTTTTCTGGGGATTTTTCTTGTTCTTTCCTTTGGAGTATATTCCTTTGTCTACCCATTTCATCTGCTTTTTTGTTTGTGACTCTGTGTAATAGGTAGATCTGCTATGACACCCAAGCTTATTATGAGGGCTTTCCGATGTAGGTGCCTTGTGGTTCCCAATGGTGCAATCTTCTAGATCACCTGAGCTAGGTGCTTCAGTAAATGTTTCTTGTGTAGGCTATGTGCCCTCTCCAGTTGTAGTTGACTCTTGAATACTGTTGGCCCATACATGGGTGAAGTTAACCCTTGGTCTGGCCAACTACAAAAATAGACCTCAGCACTATGTATGAGTCCCTGTTCAGGGCCTTCCCCCTGTGGAGTAGTTGTTTCCAGCAGGGTCTGGTGCCTGCTGGAGTCCCCCTTTTGCTATGCAATTTGTATGGCTAGTTGGATTGAGTTTGGTGAGTTTTGAATCCTATTACTGGTTATGTTTGTTTTGCAGCCACTTGGACTCTGTCCCAGTGCAGGTTGATGTCAGATGTGTGTAATCAGTTTTGGGCTACTTGTCTGGAGCTACCATGCTATTCATTGCTTGTGGCTGCATCTACTGAGTCTCAGTGTGTATGGGAGGGGACAAACTGTGTACAAGGGTCAGCTTCTTGCAGCTTTGAGCTGGGGACACATCAATAAAACATTCATGGCTCTCTGAGATCAGCATCTACCTGTTGGCTACTCTGTCACTCCCTGAAGTTGCCAGGCCTTCCTCTATAGGCTTTGAAAGAAAGGATATAGAGTGGACTCAAGCTCGCTCCTCCCCACTGCCCCTACCACATGGCACACACTCAGTAGAGTTGAGTGCCTGGGTCAGGAGGACAGGACTACTGTGTCCCCTACTTGGAGGCATAATGGTCAGGCACTCAGTGAGGATAGTGTGGCCCCTACTTCAGAGCCATACAACTTAGTACCTTCTGAAGTGTCCAATTCTAATTCCCTTAGGAGGAGAGCACCACCAGTTAAGATTGGGTTCTGCCAGCTCATCCCATGGCAGCAGCAAGCTCAGCAGGGCAGGGCCACTGCAACTTGGGAAAACAGATCAAAAGAGTCATCCATTGGTTGTGACATTGGTCAAGCCTGTGAGAGGGGGCAAGCTCCACACCTGCTTCCAGCTCCATAGGTAGCCCAGTTGAGCCCAGTTGAGCCCTGGACTGGAGCCTGCGATAAAGATATGCACCAAAGGTCCCAGCTCTCAATGGTACTTCCTTCCTTTGCAGAACTGAGCTCAGCAGGGCAAAGCTATCAGAACTTGGGAAGATAGAACATAATAGTCTCCTATTTGGGGTGGTGCTGACTAAGCCTGCAGGTTGTGGGGGGAATATTTTCCTCATTCCAGTGCCTCGCAGTTCAATGTCTGTCTGAGCGTCTGCCTAAAGTTTCTCCAAAGAAAGGGTTCATCAAAGTTCCCTGCTGAGTGCAACCAACAGTCCTTTCTGCCAGACTCAAACTTGGCAGGTTAGTATTGCCTGTATTTGGAGGACTGGGTTAGTTAATTCACCATGCTGGTGCTGTTAGAGTAGGAGTGCCTGACTCTGAAAGGATGGTGCTTGAGGGCCATGTGAAATACTGAATCAGTACAGCATCCTCAGTAGCTGACCCTCCAGATCTCTCTTCAGGGTCATGCCATCCAGATCTTCTCTTTATGACTCTCATATTCCCTGAGTCATATTCCCTAAGTCACCTTCCCTCTACCAGAGCCTGGGTGAGTGCCCAAGAACAAGTACCTGTGCATTGGCCCTTTAGGAGTGCACCTGGGATTCTAACAGACTCCCTCCTCTTCCCAGCAGAGACAGGCCCTGCTGATTTTCACTTCCAAATGCAGGCTCCTCTTTTCAACCCTGGTGCTCTAGGTTGAGGGGTCCTGGCATGGGTATGAGATCCCATGTTCTTCATGGGGTGGTTTGCAGCTGAGATATTCCTCTAGATTCTCTGCTGCTGCACATAGGTGCAGGGGCCAGTGCTCTCTGCATCTCCACCCTTCTTACCAGTCACTGTGTAGCTTCTGCTATAAGCCCTTGGAGATAATACTTCTGTTCAGCTGTCCTTCAGTTGGTTATTCTGGATGATTGCTTTATAATTTAGCTGTAAATCTGGTTTAGTGCCAGGAAGAGGTGAGCGTAGTGTCTACCTATTAGGCAGCCATCTTGAAATCAGATCCTATCAAAATGTGTTTTAAATTTTACCTTTTAAAGAGTTCTAAAACAATATATACAGTAATTTTTTTAAACTATACACATGTGTGCATAACAGTGAGCTGAAATAAACATCAAGATATAAATGACAATTCCCACTGAGAGCATTATGAGTGTTTAAAACTTTTTCATCTATTTGTTTATCTGCTTTCACTCATTTTTATACATGAATATATACAGCTGACATAAAAAAGTATTTGTATACAGTTTACTTCTATAGATGAGAAGGAATATTATACAATGATATTTGTGTATCATCTTTTCCAAATTATATTCATTCTTCCCATCTTCACCTTAGTAACTCTCTTGGTAAATTTGGCCCCAACCTTATCATGTAAATATATTTAGATTTAGGTGGTTCCATTTTTAAAACTTATTTATTTATTCATTCATTCATTTTTAGAGAGGGAAAGAGAGGAAAAAGAGAGGGAGAGAAACATCAATGTGTGGTTTCTTTTTGTGTACCCACTACTGGCAACCTGGCCCACAACCCAGGCATGTGCCCCAGACTAGGAATCAAACCAGCAACACTTTGGTTCACAGGCCTGTGCTCAATCCACTGAGCCACATAAGCCAGGGCTCAATTTAACCTTCATATTTTCAACATTTTAGAAACTCAATAATATTTCCTATTTCCCCAAAATACTTTTAGATACAGTAATATTTTTAAAATTTTATTTTAATTATTGTTCGAGTACAATTTTCTATTTTTTACTCCCATCCCAGTCCACCCACTCAGCCCTCCCCACCTCCCTCCCATTTCCACCCGCCCCTAGTTTTTGTCCATGTGTCCTTTATACTTGTTCCTGTAAACCCTTCCCCTTTTCTCCTGAAATTCCTTCCCCTCTCCCCTCTGAAAGTAATATTTTGACATTCATTTACAATTCCACCTATTTAAATTTCCTTTATTTTAACCCTATAGCATTTGATGTGCTGATATGACACATCACTAATTCCAAGATTAGTTTTTAATCAAACAATAGTTTAAATGATCACATTTCCATTTGCTTTTTTTAAGATTTTATTTACTTATTTTAGAGAGGGAAGAAAGGGAGATAGAGAGAGAGAGAGAAACATCTATGTGCGGTTGCTGGGGGTCATGGCCTGCAACCCAGGCATGTACCCTGACTGGGAATCGAACCTGCGACACTTTGGTTCACAGCCCGCGCTCAATCCACTGAGCTACGCCAGCCAGAGCTTGCTTTTTTAAAAAAAATTTCATCGTTGTTCAAGTACAGTTTTCTGTCCTTTACTCCCATCCCAGCCCACCCACCTATCCCTCCCCACCAACATTTGCTTTTAAAAATATTTTAAGTATTCTTATCATGCATATATTTAATTCAGGTACTGCTTAGGGATATAATTTCTGTTTTACTAATACTATTTGCATTGGGAAAAATCACTAATTTACATCTTGAAATTATTATTATATTAAAATATTCCTGAGCAGAAATCAGATCCTGCATTGTCAACAAAGTCTTTTGCCTGATATTTTTTTCTAAAAGTCACTTATTCTACCCTCCATATTAAAGAATTATGGAAATCAATACATACTGGTCAGTTAATGGATTTGAAAGAGAAGGAGTGCATTCTCCTGGATAGCGCACAGATACAAACCTGAAAAGGAGATACCAGGAAAGATGGCACCAATGACCTAAGGTATAGGTATTTGCATGAATTGAGAAGTACTTTTTTATGTTTTTCTAGTGATTATAAGTTTATAGACCATATATGATCTGATTCTCTGGCAAATCTCACTGAGAAGCATAATAAATTGAAAATTTGCTATTGCCTAAGTCAAAGATGAGATAACTTTGATTCTTTGAATAAAATTGGTTGAAATTTACTCAAATTTTTTTTCATCAAGTCCTGGCTGTTGTGGCTCAGTGGATTGAGTGCTGGCCTGCAAACCAAACAGTTGCCAGTTCAATTCCCAGTCAGGGCACATGTGTGGGTTGCAAGGCAGGTCCCCAGAAGGAGGTGGGATGCACAAGAGGCAACCACACAGTAATGTTTCTCTCCCTTTCTTTCTCCCTCCCTTCTCCTCTCTCTAAAAATAAATAAATAAATTTTTAAAAAGTGTAATTATTACTATTATACAACAGTTTGAAATGATATAAGTATTTGATAAAAACTGCTAAACCTAAAAATAAAATTCGGCTCATCTCTTAATGCATTGGATAAGGATAAATTCTCAATTAACTTATGCATCTCTGAATTAATATTACTTTTTGGCAAAATGAGAGTGGGTTCAATTCTATCCCTCTTACATTTTTGTGTGCATGAGGATTAAGAAACTTTGTTCACATAAACACCAGAAGGAGTTTGGTATAGCAATGTCACTAAATTTCCTGAACTACATCCGAATTATATACCCGAATCACTTAGTCGTATTTCATCAAGAACTATAGTTAATGATCTATTTCAGTGGGCAAGTCTATTAAGTCCTTCTAACACCTTTTCTCAGGCAGATCAATTTCAGGAGAGCATACCTAAGGAGAGGATATGAAAATAGACCCAGAGTGCCCATGTACTCCCAAGGCTATATTTTCCCCAACTCAAAAACCACTATTTTATTATACCACCTTAAAACTGGAATGTTCTATAACATTTTTTAAGTTTAAAGATGAAAAAATCTGAAGGAAAATCTTAAGATTTATTAACTTTGATTGTGGATATATAGGTGTGTCATTTTTTTGTGGGGAATTTATGAGTTCTGGGTAGACACTCTCATGCAAGGTTGGGATAGTACACTAGTTAAAAAGCTCTGGGTATAACTATTAGATATGATTCCTGGCTCTGCCACTTTCTAGATGTATAAACATAGACAAACCAGGGGTTTGGGCCAAGATGGAGGAGTAGATAGAGATGCTTCACTTCCTCACACAACCTAAAGAAGGATAACAACCAATTTAAAAACAAAACCAACTAGAACTTCCAGAAAATGAAACTGCATGGAAGTCTGACACCAAGGAGTTAAAGAAGAAACATTTACCCAGACCAGTAGGAGGGGCAGACACAGGAAGCCAGGGTGGAAAGGACCTGCAGCAAGGTAGCAGACCGGAAAGGTGAGGCAGCAGCTGGCAGATGGGATTTCCCACATTTATGAGCAGATAAGGCAGGAGGAACAACTGGGGAGTGAGACAGACTTCACAACCCAGGGCTTCAGTGTAGGAAACTAAAGCTTCAAAACCTATGGTTATAAAAATTTGTGGGGGTTGTGGCAGTTGGAAAAACTCCCCGTCTCACAGGAGAGTCCATTGGAGAGGCCCACCCACAGGATCTTAGAATATACACAAGCCTGCCCACCTGGGAATCAGCACCTGAAAGGGCACAATCCTCTTGTGGGAAGCAAGGGAAGTGACAGAAAGTGAAGTGAGAGCAGAGCAAGCTAGCAAGCAGCATTGTTCCCTCTCTGACCCCTCCCCCACAGACAGGCTACAATGCAGGAAAGTCGGTTGCCCCTCCTTGGTGAATACCTAAGGCTCTGCCCCTTGCAATGTAACAGTTGCACTGAGACAAAGAAATATGGCCCAAATGAAAGAACAGATCAAAACTTCAGAAAAAGAACTAAGTAACAAGAAGATAGCTAACTTTTCAGTTGCAGAGGTCAAAACTGGTAATCAAGATGCTCACAGAAATTATTGAGTTTGTTCACAAAATGAAGGAAGAAACGAAGGCTATACCAAATGAAATAATGGAAAATATACAGGGAACCAACGGTGAAGGGAAGGAAACTGGGACTCAAATCAACAATTTGGAACAAAAGGAAGAAATAAACACCTAACTGAAACAGAATGAAGAAACAAGAATTAAAAAAAATGAGATGCTGAGGAACCTCTGGGACAACTTTAAACACTCCAATATCCAAATCATAGGGATGCCAGAAGTAGAAGAGGAAGAGCAAGAAACTGAAACCTTATTTGAAAAAGTAATGAAGGAGAACTTTCCCAATATGGCAAAGGAAATAGACTTCCAGGAAGTCCAGGAAGCTCAGAGAGTCCCAAAGAAATTGGACCCAAGGAGGAACACACCAAGGCACATCATAATTGCATTACCCAAGATGAAAGATAAGGAGAAAATATTAAAAGCAGCAACAGAAAAGGAGACAGTTACCTACAAAGCAGTGTCCATAAGACTATCAGCTGATATCTAAAAAGAAACCTTATAGGCAAGAAGGGACTGGAAATAGTATTCCAAATCATGAAAGGCAAGGACCTACATCCAACGTTACTCTATCCAGCAAAGCTATCATTTAGGATGGAAGGTCAGATAAAGTGCTTCTCAGATAAGGTCAAGTTAAAGGAGTTCATCATCACCAAGCCCTTATTATATGAAATGTTAATGGGACTTAATCTAAGAAAAAGATCAAAAACTATAAACAGTAAAATGACAACATTACTCTCAACTATCAACAACTGAACCTAAAAAACAAAAACAAACTAAGCAAATGACTAGAACAGGAACAGAATCACAGAAATGGAGATCACATGGAGGGTATCAGTGGAGACAGGGAATGGGGAATGGGGGGATAAAGGAACAGGGAATAAGAAGCATAAGCGGTAGGTACAAAATAGACAAGGGGAGGTCAATGATAGTATAGGAAATGGAGAACCCAAAGAATTTATATATACAATCCATGGACATGAACTAAGGGGGACAGGGAGTGCTGGAGTATAGGGGGGTGCAAGGAGGAGGGGAATAAATGGGAGAAAACTTGGGACAACTGTAATAGAATAATCAATAAAATATACTTAAAAACATACACAAATTATTTTGCCTCTCTGTACTCAGACCCTCAGTTATAATGGTACTATTATAGACTGAAATTCATATGTTGACATCTAATCCTTAATACAATGGTCTAAGGAGGTGTGACCTTTGGAAGTGATTAGGTCATATGGTAGAGCCATCTTGACTGGAATCAGTCCCCTTATAAAAGAGTCCCCAGAGAGCTCCATAGCCCTTTCCACCATGTGAAGATGACACAGGAGAAGCCAGCTGTTCATGAACCAGTAAATAGGCCCTTACCAGACACTGAATCTGCATACACATTGATCTTTGACTTCCCAACCTAGAAATGTGAGAAATAAATCTCTGTTGTTTATAAACCACCCAGTCTAGAAGACAAGTGCCTTCCTCACATGATTGTTGTATGGATTAAAAAGGGATAATCAAAGTAATGCTTTAGCATTGTGCCTGGCATACAGTGAATGCTCAATGTGTTACGTTACACACCCAATTTTATTAAAACTTTGTTGAGGCTGTTTGCATCTATATTCATAAAGATTATGGATCTATAGTTTTCTTTTATTGTGATGTCTTTGGCTTTGATAGGGTAACAATGGCTTCAAAGAATGAGTTAGGAAGTATTTCCTACTCTTAGATTTTTTGAAAGAGTTTGAGGAGGATTAATGTTAATTCTTCTATAAATGTTTGCTAGAATATATCAGTTAGGCCATCTGGTCCTGGGCTTTCATTTATTAGGATTTTCGATTACCAATTCAATCTCTATTTGTTATGAGTCAACAGATTTCCTATTTCTTCTTGAGTCAGGTTTGAGTGTTTCTAGAAATTTATCCATTTTATCTAGGATATCTAAGTATTCATAGTATTGTCTTATAATACTTTTTATTTCTGTACATCAGTATTAATGTCCTCAACTTTATTTCTGATTTTAGTAATTTTACTCTTATCTGTGCTTTCACTGGTCAGTCTAGCTACAGATTTGTCAAACTTGTTGATCTTTTTGAATAACCAACTTTTGGTTTTGTTAAATCTCTCTCTAGTTTTTCCATTCTCTATATTTTAAATTTATGCTCTAAATTATTCCCTTCCTTCTGCTACTGTAGAGTTTAGTTTGTTCTTATATTTCTCACTCTTAAAGGTATAAAAATAGGTTATTTGAGATCTTAATTTTTTAATGTAGGCATTTCCAGCTATAAATTTCCCCCCAAGTACTTCTTTTATTGTATCTATTAAGTTTTGGTATGACATCTTTTCATTTCATTCACCTCTCAAATATTTTTTAATTTCCCTTGTGATTTCTTTTTCATCTATTGACTGTTTAAGAGTCTGTTGTTCAATTTTCACATATTTGTGAATTTTGCAGATTTATTATGTTATTGATTTCTCATTTCACTTCTTTTAATGTGGAGAAAGTATTTTGTACAATTTCAATATCTTTATATTTATTGAATCTTATTGTACAGCCTAATCTATGGCCTATCTCTTTGGATAATGTTCCATGTACACTTCAGAAAAATGGATATTCTGTTGGTGGTGGGTACAGTGTCTGTTACGTCCAGTTGGTATTATCCAAATCCAATATTTCTTTATTGATCTTCTACCTCTACTCATTTTTCAAAGTGAGGTATTGAGATCTCGACTGTTATGTAGAACCATCTATTCAATTATCTCAATTTTTCCTTCAGGTTTTGGGGTTCTATTATTAGCTATGTATATATTTATAATTGTATCTTCTTGATGGATTGCTCCTTTTATCAATAAATAGTATCATTCTTTGTCCTTGAAACAATTTTAATTAAAGGGGGTCTCTTGTAGACTTACTCATTCTGCAAGTGCTTCTCCTTTCCTATTGCTTTTTGTTCTACTTCCATATTGTCTCTGTGAACTTGGGCTACTCAACATAACTTCTCTGGGCTCTCTTTCTCTGTACAACATAGAGAGGACTCTTGGTATGAAGGCTGGTTTATCTCAAGATCATTTTTTTATTAGTCAATGCACTTTTAACTGTTCATGAGGAAACATTCACACTCTATTTCATTGATTCTAAGATATACAACATCACAGGTATTAGAACATTTGTTATAACTGGTGCACAAGACAGCACTGTTTCATTGTTTGATTTTCAGCATTAAATAATTTCTTAGTCGTACAAAAGAAAGCATTCTACAAAAGTAATATCTTAGATTCTATAAGATATATTGAATTAGCTCTATTTAGGAGACTTTGAGATACATTAATTTCATGGCAAGCTGATTCAAACTTTTTAATAAAGGTGACCAAGTGATATCCTGTTTCTTCTCTCAAGTTCTAGACCTAGGATCTATTGTTAGACTATCTCAAATTCCCCTTCTTTATAAAACTCAGAGCATGGAAAAAGGGGGAAATTTTAAGTTGCAGATTTTGAATATTAGATCATGAAAACTGGTATGAATCATGGAGATAAATATCCAACCTCCTCTTTGCTCACAATGGGACATTGAGTCCCAGCTTGGCAAAAAGACTTCTCAAGGTCACATTGAGAGTGGTAGAGTGAGAGTTAGTACCATGGTCTATTGTTTTTCTCTACTAGATGACTCTGCATCCTTTCACTCCTTTCTTCTTAGCTTCATATATATCTGTATATCATTTTCAAGTAATTCTAAAGGCATTCTCCCCACATTAATGAGCAGTTAGAATGGAGACAGCTACACATTTTTAAAATTGTTAAATCATTTTTATAATTCACATAATGTGATTTCCATTTGGACAAGAGTTAAAATGCCAAGATAAGCCAGAGCTGCATTGCAGACTACGTTCTCTTCCTTCCAGGCACTAGCAAGATCACAGGTGGTGAGGAGAAAGGGCTGGCAACCTTTGTTAACCCTTAGTGGCAACTCAAATGTTTATGTCAATTGCCTCAGGATATGCAGGTATTAGCCTCATCCCTGACGTAGCTAGCTATCTGGCTGTGTGACCTGAGGTCTGGGTTGGTGGCACAACACTTGCTCTGAGGTTTCTACAGCCAAAAATGGAGCAATTTGGGAAGCAATATTTTAGGAGAAACTAGATCAAATGCCAAACAGATAGATATTACGAACCTTGAAAAAGTATATATAAGTAGAAATTCAGCTTCTGTGAATTTATTCTTTGGAAATAAGATAGGCTACAAATATTTATATATAAGGATGAATACAGAAATACTATTCATTATACTGAAAAATTGGAAATACTGTAACTTAATATTTAACATGATTAAGTACATGATAGTTCTTTTCAGTGAGATGGTATGCAGTCACTAAAAATAAAAATGAAATATGTATTTGTGGTCATAAAATATTTTTCAAAATTGATCAAAAGGCAAGTTATAAAATAGTGTGTGGAATACAATTCCATGCATATAAATTAAAAATGTATCTATGTCTACATATATATGAAAAAGGACTGGCAATATGTTCATTAAATGTCAAAAATGGCTTCCTGTGGTTGGTGGAGTTAATACATTATTTTCTCTATTTGCTTGTCTATACTTTGTATATCTTCTACAAAGAATATCTCCTTTTTAATAGTTAAAATGTTTAATGCTTAATAAAAATCAAGACAGACCATTTAAAGCAGAAGAGACTGAATATCAGGGAAGCTAATGGGAATGAATCCATGAAGCTGAAAATATGGATCTTGGACAAAGCAGTGCTGACTAAAGAAAGGCAAAACTTCACTTTGTTTTCAAAGCTGCTTTGCTTTCTGGAAGGCTTCTGTGGGTAAATACAAGGGATGGCTCCCAAAAGCTTAAGGATCTGTGTCCCACAGCAAGGCACTATCTTTGGTCCACACATCCACACCTAACATAATCCCACAATAAGTGCTGTGTAAATGTTTAATGACTGAATAATGATCAACAAATACACAGCTATTAGTCACTCACTAAGAAGCACTTTTTTACACAACATAACAGTGGCAAATACTGCATGATTTCAGTCAAATGCCCAAATTAATATCTCAAAAGGAAACACTTCATTTACAACATTCTGATATTTTCAAGTAAATATATTCACAAAGAGATTACCCACTCAGCTATATTTCCACAACTTTCCCAAAGTTTGAGGGATGGTATGCCTCTAAGCCCAGCACACTGTAAAACATTTATTACCTTAAAATTACTTCTCACCTTTATGAAATGATTAAACCCAAGTTTCCTTGGAAATGATCTGAAGCAGTCAGCCTCAATCAAGTTCTCACTCTGGCACTGACCAGCTGTAGGGTGTTGTACAAGTAATATCCATCCCACCCTGTGAGGCCTCTGTGTTTGCACCTGTATAATCTATACAAAACCTCCTCCAAATATAAGAGTAATGACTTCACAGCTTAATAAAATCTAAAATAAGCCTATGTGTCACCTGTTAAAAATATAGAAGATTCTTTGCATTCTTGTCCAAAGGCCTGTCTCCATTAGGGTTTCTGGTGTTGAACATGCATAACTCCCTTTCCCCAAGGCAGATGATTCTGCTTATGCTGAAGCTAGTGGGTCAGAGTCACTGCTGAAGGACTGGAAGGACAGGTTGATTTCCAGAGAGACCCATGGGGACTGATGGTGGGGAATAAAGGCCCCTCTCTTGTCAGTAGTGATCGCCACACAGTAGACCCCTCCTCAAAAATACCCACCCCTCCACATACATTCCACCAACTGAAGAGACATTGGTGTTAATCAGTGGATTTGCATATACACAGAAGTCACTCACCCATTGGTGTCTACTGTTCTTAATCAGATGTACATGGGAAAGAAATGGTCTTGTCCTAAGTTCTGTTTACTTCTTTGCAAGAGGGAAAAGAGAGGAATAAAAGGAAGGATATGTGATAGTGGCAAAAGGCAGTTATTCATTCACTATATATTAGATTCCTGCTAATCAGTGACTTTGTTTCTCTTGGCTTATTATACCTCCTTCCTTTCCATCTATATTATGGACACTGAAAAATTACTGTTTCCCTCTATATTAATTAGGGTAACTAAAGCTAGCCTCTGTCAAACTTTAGGGCTTAGCATAAAAAGGGTTGTCATTCACATCCCAATCCAATGTAAGTATTCGTGGTTGGGTAGATTCTTTATTGTCATCCTGGACCCAGGGTCCTCTAATTTGCAGAGTTCTCTCTATCAATCTGATGTGTAGGAAAGGAAATGAAGATCATGTGGAGTTGTTATGGGCTAAGTCTGCACAAAGTCCACATCCTTTTCACTTATATTTTGTGTGGAATAGTCACATGGCCACGCCTTATTGTAGGGGAACTTGGGAACCATGGTTGAACTTTGTGCCTAAGAAGAAGGGAACACAAATATTTGTGAGGGTTGGGGGTTCTCTGCCACTTCCTCCAAGGTCAAGTCCACCATTCTTTTATTTTAATCAGGAATACAAATCATTAAGTCATTACAATAAATCTGGAGATAAGTAAAGACAAAGGAAAACAAGTTGGGATACTGAAACTGACCACAGCATGACTAATACCTCCTTCAAATTACGCAAAGGGAATATCCAGCCCACAAATTAGACATTGCTTGAATGAAGACAGAACCTCTACTGACAGAAAGGATCTGCTTCCTGACAATAAAGCACTCAATGGCTGAGTCACATAATTAGAGGTGAATGACAGATGATATAAACCATGAATACTGCCTTCTCAGCTTACAGAGGAAGTTAAAACAAATGTAACCAATGGGGGATGTGCCATGAGAGAGGTTGCAGACTCCCCAACTGTCTGAAGACCACCTATTTCTAGACTTTGGGATACAGTGCATTTAATGGAAATAGAGAAGGCTCTGGAGGTAGATAGTCCCATTTTAAGCACTGGACTTGGGCCTTGGGAAAAGAACTCAGCCTCTCTAAACATTGGTTTACTCATCACTAAAATGGGTATAATGATACCTTTTCACAGACCTACTGGGAAGGGTAAAAAGGTCATGTTAAGGTGATTGGCATGAAACTTGGCACAGAGAAAATGCCCAGTGGAGGATCTTTTTGTAAAATAGTGGCATTCTAATTTCTAAATGTAAGACCTACTGCTCTAGCCCATCTTGCTCTGAGATATCCAAGTGGGCAAAGAGGGGGATAGGAGGCAATGAAATCAGAAAGCTAACAGGGACTTTTACAAGGGACTTGCAGGCCACCACAAAGGCTTTGGCTATTATTCTGAGTGAAATGGAAGAACCTTTAAGGATAATATTAGTACTTACCTCACAGGCTAGTTTTGAAGATTAAATGAAATATGTTTTTTACCATCTCTAAGAAGTTCAAAACATAATGATCATCTTGATTGAGACTTTTTTCTTTTTATTGAACTTATTGGGGTGAAACTGGTTAATAAAATTGTACAGGTTTCAGGCGCACAATTCCATAGCACATCATCTATACACTGCATTGTGTGTTCACCACCCCAAGTCAACTCTCCTTCCATCACCATTTATCCCTCCTTTACCCTTCTCCACCTGGCCCTACCTCTCTTCCCTCTCCCCCCAGTGATTATCACACTGTTGTCTGTGTCCATGAGTTTTTCTTTTTTTTTATTTTTCACTCAATCCCTCTGCTCCCTACCCATCCCACAACCTCCCCTGAGAGTTGTTAGCCTGCTATCTATCTCTGACTCTGTCTCTATTTACCTTGTTAGTTCATTTTGTTCATTAGGTTCCACACATGAGTGGAATCACATATTTGTCTTTCTCTGACAGGCTTATTTCACTAAGCATAATGCTCTCCAGGTCCATCTGTGCTGTCAATGCTTAGCCTAGTGCCTGGAACATAAACACCAGCATTATTGTAAATAGTACTGATATTGTTTATTATTCCTATTCTGAACAAGAGGAAAGTGGTGCTAGTTGGGTAAGACAAAAGGGAAAATAAATTGTTGCAGCCATTGGGCTGGCCTCAGTCTTCTCAATAATGTGGAATGGGGGTGCCATGGAGGCCTTGGGATGAGTCACAAAGGCCTGGCAGAGTTGACATAATAAACGTCTTCCTCAGTCCAGGCTCATAGGGGGATGTCTAAAGACAGGGTGAGATCATGCCTGGAAAGTTTTTTGTGCTCCAGAGGAGAAAGATGTCCTGCAAATTTAAGTTGCTATTATTTTGAAAGCCAAATGCCAGGCTTTGAAATGCAGCCAGCTTGTCTTCAATATTTAGTTATGTTTCCAAAGCACAGCAAGAAAAAGAAACCAACTGTTTATATGCAGTAGTATTTCTGGTAACTGAACTTATTAGTTTAAATGGTAATATTTACAAAGCTCACAAAATAACATGCTTTCTGTCCACTGAGACCTGTTTTAATTAAAGCTCTCCCTTTAAAATTCATTAAAGTAATCAGTTCTAAGAGATGAGGAGACCACATATGAGTGCTGCAGATCCCCTTCCGCAGGTGCAGGAATCAATGATTTCAACAATTGTGAAGAGCTCTTCTTTCATTTGATTTAGTTTTATTTAAAGGCACTAGCTGTCTAGCCTCAGGAATGTCACATTTTTATTAGGCATAAGCAGCTTAGTTGCCTATAATATAGATCACTTCACTATCATTGTCACCTGCTCAGAGCCATGACTCAGAAGCTGTCTCTCCCAGGAAAGAGGATGGAAAAAGGGAATTGACTATTGAGAGACAAAATGTCCCATTGTTCCCAAGCCACAAAGAGGCTTTGCTCTTACAACCAGGAGCCTTGGCTGTGCGGGGAAGAGTGATGGCTGGAAGGGCTCAGTGAGGGTAGCTTACAGTGGTAATGATATCATAATAATAGTAACAGCAACCGCAACCACAACTATTAGGACTACAGACTATGGAACACTTACTATGTGCTAGATGTACACATCATTGTGATTTGACCATATAGCAAGCCCATGAGATGACCACTATTATCATCTTCATTTCACAAAGAAACTAAGGCTTAAACAGGATAAGTCACTTGTCAAAACCCACACAGAGAGTAAATGACAAGAAACCACTCTAGCAGGGGAATGAGTGGCCTTGGAATTCCATTATGGCCACTTTCCAGATGTGAGCTCTTCAATGTAATTTCCCTGAGCTTCGGTTCACTCATACGTAAAATGGACATGATTATATCAACCTTACTGCATTGTGGCAAGAATCACATGTGGTAACACCAGTACAACATTTAGCACAGAGCCTGGCACAGAGGACATGCCAAATGCACAGTAGCCATTTGTATCATGAGACTGTAAAAGAGAAGCTGTGCACCCAGCAGTCAGGAGGCAGTTCCCCTGTACCTCAACTGCTTCCCTGGCAACCACAATTGGGAGACCAGGGGAGGTACCCTGCAAAGGGAATGTGGGATTTAAATCAGCTTGTATTGGGATGTAGAAGAACCCTGAGCATGAGGCAGCTGTGGCAGCCTGTAACAGTCTGCCCCTGTTCTCACAGTGCAATTGGAGCAGAGGTTTCGTGGAAGGCATTGAGGTGGGTACAGTAGGTAGAGGCTGACAGCACAGTACAATGAAACAAGAAAAAGTGACAGCTAGGCACAGAAAGGGGTCTGAGCCACTTCTCCCAGGAAAATAAGCTGTCACTGCCAGACGGAAACACTATGGCAATCTTGCCCAACCTCCTCAGTTTTCATATAGGGATAAAAAAAAAACCATTAGTGTAAGTCTGTTTTATTTCATGTCCATAGAGCAAGTCTCTACACTGGAGTTCAAGATGACTCTGTCACCTTGCTAACTATATGACCTTGACAAAATGACCTAATATCTTTATTCCTCAACTTCCTCATCTAGTAAGAAGTACCTACTTCAAAATTTCCCCAAGATTAAATGAAATAATGCCCATAAAAATCCTAACACAGTGCTTGGCACCTGCAAAACATTCAGTCCATAGAAGCTTTTGCTTACCTTTTCTAAATTCTCTGAAGCTCTACCTGCCTGTCACAGCCATTTTCTCTGCTGTCCTGCACCTCTCCTGCCCCTAAGCCGTCCTTCAAAGCTTGCCTAGTTGCCTATTGCTCACATTTGTTACCTGTGACAGTTAGGTCCTCACTACTAATACTCCGACTAGTGAGGTGTCTATTTTTATCGGGCTCTGGAAAATGGAGGGCCTGTTTCAGTGTTGCTGCTCTAGAAGCCCCTTTGGGACAGCTGAGCCCCAGAAGGATTAGCTCTTGGACTTCCCTCTGGGTGGGTCTTACACACTATGGCTTCTCCTGCTTCAAATACTGAGTATGCCTCCCATATGCTTGGCATTCAGCACCAGGTTCCCACAGCTGCCTTGCTCAGTGTCCCTGAGGTAAGGCCAGTGCTGACACTTGAACCAGACTCATTACTTTTTTTTATTTTAATTGTTGTTCAAGGACAGTTTTCTGCCTTTTACTCCCATCCCAGACTCACTTTTTTGCCAGGCACTGAGCTAGGCACTGAGACTACAGTGATAAGCAAGATGAATACAATCTCTGCCCTTAGTTATCAGAAACACCACTTGACTGAGCAAGAAATAACAATAAGAAGGTGATTATGGCTATTCACTTATTTATTTAACCACTATGAACTGAGTACATATTTTGTGCCAAGTCCTATGCTCAGTGTTAGAAATGTATTGGTGACTCAAAAGCAGACACTGCCGCAAACCATATGGTTCTTACAATCTCGTGAAGGGGACTGCATAATTGTCATTACATACTTGTTTATTGCAATCACTTGCTTGCTGTCTAGGTGATGGAAAGAAAAGGAACAGGTGGCTAAGGGGGCAGATAATGGGGGCTTGATTCAGTTTGGAGGATCGCAGAAGTTTCCCCTGAGGAACTAATGTTTGGTCTGAACTCTGAAGGATGCAGTAATCTAGGCAGAGGCAGTAGGAGGCCAGATGTTAGATGGAAGAAATGATTAGAGGCAAAGGAAACATTAAGGAAGACCCCAAGAAAGGAAAGCACATGGCAACTTTAAAAAACCTGAGAGATTGCTAGTGTGTTTAGGGGTAATTGGCAAAGGGAAGAATGGTATAAAATGAGGTGATGAGGTTAATGGGCCTTTTGTCCACGATAAGGAGTTTAGACTTTCTTTCAGGGGCAGTAGGGGAGCTGTTGATGAATTTTAGACCAGAGAGTGACAAGATATGACTTATGTTTTTGAAAGATCTGGCTGCTGTGTGAAGAATGGGCTGGGGGAAGGCAGGCCAGAGGGGGGCATGCAGAGACCTGTTTGAATGCTATTGTCCAGTGAGAGATGCTGGAGCAGCTTGGAGTAGGAGAGTGGTAAGAAATGAGAAAGTGGGTTAATTTGAGACAGATGTCAGAGTAACTGAAAAGACTTGATGATGAACTGGATGTGGAGTGTGAGGGAGAGGGAGGTGTGAAGGATGACTCTGTTTTCAAGCTTGCATGTGGAGTGGATGATGGGAGCTGTTCACTGAATGGTAAATACAGAAAGAAGTACAGGTATGACTGGGGTGACATGATAGTGAGCTCATTTTGAGATGTCTTGAACTGAGGTGCCTTGGAGGCATGGCAGTGGGCAGTTGTTTATATAGACCTGAAGCTCAGCGGAAAGGAGATAAAAATCTGAATTCTGTCAGTTCAGTACCAAGGTGATTCTTGAAGCCAAGGAGAGAAGGACTTCACCTGGGGGAGTAGAAAGTGAACGCAAAGGAGGACTGGATACAGAACTCTCATAAATAACACTGAAAGGTCATGCAGAGGATAAACTGAGGAGACTGAGAAGAGCAAGCCAGAATGAAAGCCAGACAAGTAAGTGCTTCAAGGAGGGAGCAATCAACAATAGCTGCCGGGACACATGTCAAGTAAGACAAGGACTGAAAAATACCCATTAGATGCAGTGACATAAAGAGGTAATTGATGAGGATGAAGACGCAGTGCTCGTCCTCCCCCTTACCCCTTTAGCTGAGAGGTATTCTTCAGGTACCAATCATTAAGTTGCAGAATCCAACTCCAAGTTCTTCCCAGGTCCACCCATGTGTTGAGGAACACTCTGGTGACTGAGCAGGACCTCCCTCAGTACAGTTAATCCAGTTCTTCAGGTCTCTTGGGTAACTCGCAGCTGATTGGGGCTCCAAGTATCATTTTTCTAACCACCACTTATCGCTAATCTGGTCCTCACGCTGTCTCCATGTTGTTTGCTTTTTATCAAGGGCTAATTGTGCATTAGCCACCATTTATTCCTACAATTACTTTTGAAGGGCTCAGCAATGATAGTCATTTTCAATCCTATAATATAAAATGTGGTTTGGGGCTATTTTAATCACATAATTATATACATAAGTGAATGAGCAAATTATTCAAAGCAAAATACTGTTAGACTCCAGGCACCCCATCTGATTTCTTAGTACTATAGGTACCTTCCTTTCCAGTTGCTTCCCAACCAACTTCCTCACCTCTGTGTGGAGAGATAAAAATTCAAGTGCAAGGCTGGATTACTAGGATGGCAGATGAATCTGTTCAGGCAGGAAATTTGAGAATGCAGGTGTTATTAAGAAATGGACAGTTTTTTTAAAACAAAGAAATTCATAATTAAATAAACCAAATACAGGATCACAATTCAATTTGTTTCAAAATTAGTTGTTTTCTTATATAGGAAAGCAGAGCACAATTAAGGGTGGATTGACTTAATGTATAAATTCATCTATTAATATATCCTTTGAGAATTCTCACCGAGTTTAATTTCAAAGATGTCATCAGTGACTAGTTACTGAACTAGTCACAGAACAAAATGGTTCCATCTTACTCTCTAGTTATGTTGAAACTTATTATGAATTTAATTGAATATTATCTACCTAGTTTGGCATCTCAAAAATACCATGTTGTTACAGGTAATGAAGATAAGACCTAATGTGATGTGCATATGTCCTGTAATGTTTACCTGTGGCACAGAGTCTGGAGGCTCCTTCAGGAAATTTTGCCCAATGTTCTGAGCCCCAGGTCCCATAACTTGAGGAATGTACCTTCTCAGTCACCTGGGCACTTTGTACCATAAACTCTAGCTCAATTCACAAATAAATTTAAAGCCAATTACTATTTGACACTACGTCCTCCCCACAATCTACTTGGTCTCCATTCCCTTTTCTGGAGTTTAGTCTTTGAACATGGATAACAATTTGCTTCTAGGAGTGTTGTTTCTCACTTCTTGGTCTCCCTGGTTCTCCTGAGGATTGCTGGTTTATATCCTTGTTACTTCCAGTTATCTTCTGGGAAGCTCCCTCTTTAAGAAAGAGGCCAGGAACATTGGTATTGCCAGCCCACTTGCAATGTCACCTCAGGAAAAGACACATATATTTCATTATAAACTTCCTCTTACTCTGTTGTTGCTGATGATCAATAAAACAGATCTCTACTCAATTGGAGTGACCAATGTTGTGGCTCAAACCTACTATCCTTCCAATCCCACTTCAAAATTGGTGCTTTCTTTTTCAGAGAACTATACCCTAAATTTCAGTGGGTTTCTCTAACTTCTTGTTTATGTCTCAGATATCCAGATGGAACTGCAGGAGTGTAGCATGCAAATTAGCCAACTAAGAAACTAGTCCCCAACACCCATCAAAGGTTGGAGGTATTTTTTAAGACAAAACTTTTTGGTTTTGACTGATTTCTGTTTAGTGACTTCAGTGCCCTAACTCCAGTTTAATAACTGAAAATAGAGAAAAGTCTTCTGCCTTGTTTGGAATGCATAAGGCCACCTACTTTATTTTGCAAAGGAAAAACAAAAATGAAAGCAAAAACAAAGATCTTGATGCCATTATCATAATATTTGACACCTGGCTTCTCTTTTATTCCAAGATCTGCTTGATTTTTATCCTTGTTAATTTTGAAAATCTCCTGCAAAGTTTCCAAAGCTAAATGACTATAAAACAAAGTCAGTATTTTGCAAGACTTACTAACAATAAAGAGAAACAATGGGATATGAATTTCTAGGTGGCCTGTGTTCTAAAATGAGAAGCTTATAAATAAGCAATATATTTGTGATTTAGGGCATTACTAATATATCCTCCAAGAAAATCCTTTACACAAAACTCAGAAACAATACAGATAGATTAGAGGGAGCTTATTTGCATTACAAAAGGTCTCTTCAGTTTACAAAAAGATTAATCACAAGGCTTCTTTAATGAGAAATCATTTGTATAAGATTTCTGTTTACAAAAATAAAAACACCAACTTGTACTAGAGTTACAGGAACTCTCCAGTGTTGTTATATGAGAGTTACCCTCTATTAGATGATTTATTTTGAGTCAGCTGGAATGGAAGGTCACTCTAGGGAATGTGCCAGCTGCCTCCACCAGGATCCTGGAATCCACTGAATAAATTCTAAGCTTTCATATTTCCCAGATGTTCCCCTCTCCTTATCTGTTTTCTGACTGCCCATGTGCGGAAGAATGTCCTAAGAAAACAATTTTGGGACATTTCAATTCAGAGACTGAGGAATCATAACACTCCTACTCTCCCATTCCCTTGCCTTCTGACCTTCAAAATTGGGATGGGGAAGTTTCGTGGTCAGTGCTCCCAGACCCACAGGTCTTGACTTTAATGCCTATCTGTGGAGACAGCAGTCTAAATCCATGATGATTTGAGGTTTGGATGAAACTGCTTGAAATCTCTGTTTAAAAATTTTGCCAATGATTAAATTAAAACATCTATAAAGATTCTGTTGAGGTATAAGCCTCCATTTGTGACTGGGAGCTCTGTCCAACAAGGCCATTTGTTAGTTCCAGTAGTTACTGGAGGAAGCCCTAGAACATATTTTAGTGATGTTACGCTAGTTTCCAGAAAGAGGAGCAGATAACACAAAGAGGACCATTCAGTTCTTCCCCAAAAAGGAAATCAGTGAGCAATCCTTACCATTAAGGGGCCTATCCTAGTGTGATTGGCCAGCTGCTCTTTCTGTTTCAACAGGGAGAAGAAACATAGTAAACATCTCATGAAGAAGGAGTGGTTCCCCTGATCTGGAGATCAGCTAGAAAGGCAGCTATAAACAGTTGAGAATATTATTAGAAAGAGTCTATGGACATTGGCAGCTCAACAGACCTGGATGTGAATCCCAGCTCCACTACTTATTCTCTGTGGAACTTGGTCAAGTGATTTCATCTCTTTAATGAGATGATTCTTCACTTGGGAAATTGAGAGAATACCATCAACTTTGCAGATAGTGTATGTGAAGGGCTTAAAGAAAACAGTGTAGGCTCTCAATAAATGTTTAATTAATAACCACCTATCAATACCAGAATTAAGTTTATCCCTTTAATTCTTTCTAAAGCTCAAGCAGGGTTAAGAGAACACCGATGATTGTGACACCAAGAAAACTCGAGATTATTAAGCTGTTAATACAAGTCTTGGACCTAAGAAGGATTTAAATCTCAGATATCATTTATAGTAAGTTAACAAGGATGTTTTAATAAAACTCTGTGAGCAAAAGCAGAGTTAGGTTAAATGTGGATGATTACCATTAATGTATGGTAATATTGTTAACTGTGCTTTGATGGCTAAGCCCAGTACTTTGGGTCACATACCCATCCATGCACATGGTGATTGCATTGATATTTTTGCCTACAACTTTCCTGAAAGGAAAACGTGTCAATGCAAAACTGTAACAGGGTAGGTTGGGCCAGATCACTGGAAAGCAGAGGAGGGGACACCAGTATTCATGCCAGAACCAGTACCTCCCCTCAACAGGGCGGGGAGAAACCCTGAAGCAGTGGTTTGAAGCTACAGCCTGTGAATTAGGCTTCCTTACCTCAGGGAAGGGTAAACAACTGGTGAGCTTGTGACCCAGCCACAGAGAGCTTGTACAGAGCCTGAATGAGCTGTGGGGGCCAGGTGCCCCATCTCAGGCCAAGATACTTGTGCACCTGTGCACAGTCGGGAAACTTCTGCCCCGTTCTGCAAAATGGTGGCCAGAAGAGGGTTAAAGACCCTGGGGAGCTGACAAACATGGTGGACTTTGGTAAACATTGATTGCAATGCCACACACTCCATTGTGCATGGATTTCTGGGCAGAGTCTTTAAAATGGAATGTGCTGTGAAACATTCAGCCTCTCCCCTCCTCTCACTACTCTAGTCCACCACAGGGGGCCTGAGTTCCAGAGGCCACTGGGCCCTGGAGACCACATGGTCTGGGAACATTTCCAGTGCTCTTTCTGCACAGAAATTGGCAGCAGCACTGGCTGATGCCCTACCCAGCCAGGTGCCCACAGACTTGTGAGAAACACCTGGAGCCTAACTGTGACTGGGAACCTGCCAAGCAGCCTGGATGAGCATGCTATAGCCACCTGCGTTTCCCAAAGGACATTACTTTAAAATGGGAAAAGGGATTCCAAGCACTTTCTGGAGCTGGTCTGGCCTGGCAGAGTATGGCAGGATTATTTGTCTTTGGGTGTTTTAAAGGGAGTCAGGCTCTTCAGCAGAAACCTGCCAGTTATTTCAAAACTGTATAGCCTTTAAAACACCCCTTTCCTTTTTCTTCAGCAAATTTATGACTGCATAGTTTCCCCTATACACAGCAAACAGTACAACCCTACTGACTGTTCTGCAACAGCAATGGCTGTTGCATAACAAAACCTGCTTGTCTTATTACCTCATAAGTGTGGTAACCATGATCACAACTCTTTTCAATCACTGTCAATCACTAAATTCAGTACTATGGATATGGAGATGATTCAAATGTTTTATCTTCCAAGGCTATGGCTCTAAATCTATGAAGAGGTCTTCAGGAACAAGGTAGCCCCCTTCTGATGATTTCCTTCTGAGAGCATTAGGCCACTTGGTTCTTCTTTTTGTTGTCTTGGATTAGTTCAATGAAATACACGGCTTGAAATAGAGTGACATTAACAGGTGTTCTACAAAGCAAAGAAAGGAAAACAAAGCATGAAACTTGCTTTGGCTTAATAAATCTATTTTTCTTGTTCCATTTTGATACTGGTGAAAATTTAAGCTGATCCTTCTTATTCAAGCCTCATCCATCAGTAAAACTTTGCCCTTGCCCCTAGTTGAACTCATTTTATACTAGGGTGAAAGATGTTTGCCTGTGACTCTCTATGCAGAAGTCGAGGCAGCCTTTGTCTCATTTGCATATAAGGTGATCTGAAGCCTGGTGCTATAGAAATGTGATATGGACTCCAAAGTGCTATTTACACAAGGACCCTACTGTGGCTCTCCCAGTGTACCTCAGGCAAATATAAAGATACATGTTTGTGCTACACTGATCACCACAGGTTGTGTTTCAAGTTCACATTCCACTTTTCACAGGTACCATTTATGTATGCCTCCATAAAGTGTTTACTCAGCACCGCAAGTGAGGAACACTTATTTGATTGATAAATTTTGGTGTATTACCGGACATGCCTAACTCAATTCAGTCCTGCTTTCTCTTGGGAGCAATTGCACTCATGGAAGCAAATGTTCTACTCTGTTCTTCTAGTGTTGCATGTATGTATGTATGTACTTTTGTCACCAACAAATATTTATTCAGGAAAATGAAAGGGCTGCAACCCAGTGCATGCACACATGGCAGCCACTTGCACACTCTGGTCTATGTGCCAAGATGGAAGGGTATTTATAGAAGGAAAAGGAAGATAAGGGAAGGGAAAGTTAGAACACAGAGCTTTATTGTTAAACATAGAGTTCTTCCTATGGGGTTCGTGCAAATACATAGAGGTCAAGAACTTCCATAAGCCCTAGATCATCCCATAGACACTCCCTACTGACTCCATTTGCTTAAAGTCATATTTTGTCTTTTTTTAAATTATATATATATAATTTCATTTATTTTTAGAAAAAGGGGAAGGGAGAGAGATAGAAACATCAATGTGTAGTTGCCTCTCACGTGCCCCCTACTGGGGACCTGGCCTGCAACCCAGGCATGTGCCCTGACTGGAGATTGAACTGGTGAACCTTTGGTTTGCAGGTTGGCATTCCATCCACTGAGCCACACCATCCAGGGCTAAATTACATTTTATTGATTATGCAATTACAATTGCCCCAATTTTTCTCCTTTGCCCCCCTCCACCCAGCACACCTCACTTCCTCAGGCAATCTCCACACCCTTGTTCATGTCCATGGGTCATGCGTATAAGTTCTTTGGTTACTCCATTTCCCATACTGTACTTTACATCCCTGTGGCTATTCTGTAACTACCTACTTGTACCTCTTAATCCCCTTACCTCTTCACCCATTCCCCTACAATCCCCTCCCATCTGGCAACCATCAAAACATTCTCTGTATCCATAATTCTGTGTCTGTTCTTCTTGTTTGCTTAATTTGTTTTTAGATTCAATTGTTCGTAGATAGGTATTTATTGCCATTATATTGTTCATAGATTTGATCTTCTTCTTTTTCTTAAATAAGTCTATTTAACATTTCATATACTAATGATTTGGTAATAATGAGCTCCTTCAGTTTTTTCTTGTCTGGGAAGCTCTCTATTTGCCCTTCAATTCTAAATGATAACTTTGCTCGGTAGGGCTAATTTGGCTGTAGGTCCCAGCTTTCATGACTGTGAATATTTCTTGCTGATCTCTTCTAGCCAGCAAAGTTTCTTTTGAGAAACGTCTTATGGGAACTCCTTTGCAGGTAATTATCTGCTTTTCTCTTGCTGTTTTTAGTAATCTCTCTTTATCTTTAACCATTGGCATTTTAATTATGACATGTCTTGGAGTGGGCCTCTTAGTTTGAGACTCTCTGGGCTTCCATCTTGTTTGGGACTCTCTGTGCTTCCTGGACTTGGCATGTTTATTTCCTTCACCAAATTAGGGAGGTCTTCTTTCATTATTTTTTTAAATAGATTTCCAATTTCTTGCTCTTTATCTTCTCTTTCTGGCACCCCCATGATGTGAATGTTGGAATGCTTGAAATTGCCCAACAGGCTGCTTACACTCTCCTGATTTTTTTGGATTCTTTTTTCTTCTTGTTGTTCTGATTGGTTGTTGTTTGCTTTCTTATGTTCCAAACCATTGATTTAATTCTAGGTTTTATTCACTCTTCTGTTGTTTCCCTGTAAATTGTTCTTTATTTCAGTTAGTGTATCCTTTGTTTCTGACTGGATCGTTTTTATGATGTTGAGGTCCTCACTAATTTCCTTGACATCCTTATAACCTGTGTTTTAAACTCTGCATCTGATAGATTGCTTATCTCCATTTTGTTTAATTCTTTTTTAGAGTTTTGTTTCGTTCTTTCATTTGGGCCATATTTCTTTGTCTCCTCATTTTGGTAGCCTCTCTGTGTTTGTTTCTCTGTATTAGCTAGAGGTTCTATGACACCTTGTATTGGTAGCAGGGACTAATGTAGTAGGTATCCTGTAGGGTTGAGTGGCTCAGCCTCTGCTATCACCCAAGCTCGGTACTCAAGGTGCACCCTTTGCATGGGCTAAGTACACCCTCCTCTTGTAGTTGAGCCTTGGTTACCACTGGCATGTCAATGGGAAGTATTACCAAGCCAGTCAGCTGCAAGGACTGGCTGTGACCACAAACCACCAACCTCCACCCTGCCTGTAGGATCAGCTGTACAGGGTCAGGGTGATGGTGCTACAGCATGGTCTGTAGCTGTGCACTGGGTGTGCAGGCCTTGTGGTTTCCCAGGTGGTGCATGCCAAGGTCAGTCCCCACCTGTGTTCTGCCTGGGGCTACCCTGCATGAGCTATAAAACTATCTGAGGTGCCTGCTAGTTGTGCTAGGCTTGGAGATTCCTAGGCAAAGTCAGGCTGTGAATTTAGGCTGGCTGCTGCTAGTGCTGGGCCTGGGGCCACTTAGTAAGAGGTATGGGGCCTGGGGTATCACCGAGGCTGGTTGTTGCTTGTTTGAGAGGATTTAGGAAGCTGTGAAGCATCAGCCAAGACCAGTGATTCATATGAAAAATCCATTGTTAACAGCTGTAAGTTGGGTGGGATGAAGCCTCAGAGTATCTCCAGGGCAGGGCTAACAATGTTAGCCAGTTGATAGAGTCTCAGATATGCCACCAGCCTGCTGGCTCTGTGGCTCTGTGGTAGGAGAGTTTAGAAAAGGGACAGTGGTCTCTGTCTGCCTTTCTGTCTGGGAGAAAGCTGTTCTCTAGTTCTCATCTTGGTGCCACACATTTCAGTTCATCCCTGTATGCCACTAGTGTCTCTCAAGCTGCTACCCTGGTGCTAGAGCTCAGAGGGAATAAGTCTGAGTAAATCCATGTGTGGGTTTTTTTAGGGGAACTTCTTGGAACTTTAGTATTTCTTCCAGTGACTCAATTCCTACTGGTTTTTGCAGCTAGAAGTTATGGGGACTTATATTCCTGGCACTGGAACCCTGGACTGGGGGGCCTGGTGTGGGACTGGGACTCTTTGCCCGCGAGATATCCCTCCCCAATTTTTATCCATTACATGTGTATGAAGCACCAGCCCATTCCATATCCCCACCCATCCTAACAGTGTGGATGGATGTGGTTTCTTTAATTCGATAGTTGTCAGACTTCCATTGCACTCGATTCCTGATGTAATGCTAGTTATATTTAAATGGTGGGTAAGTCTGTCTAATTTTTACAGTTCATTTAACAAACACATTTTCCTTCCTTGTTAAACCAGGTTGTCTAGCCTGAGCTCCAAAAATAATAAAGTGTGATTTAAAACCCATATGTATTGTTTTGCTTTTTTGATTAAATAAAGTGCTATTTATTGGGCCTTTGGGAGCCACAATAAGTACCAAGTTTGTGCCAGGCATATAGTCTAAGTCTAAGTCACAGGGATATGTTAGTGAATGTCATAAGCAGAGTTTTTGTCTTCATGGAACTTATATGTCAAAGTCTCCCAGGAGACATTTCTGGTGTGAACTGTATTTCTTTCACCATCACTTATGCAACATGCTATCTCCATGGAGTAGGTACTTTGGGCAGTCTCCCAGCCATATGACATCAGTGGCAGAGCCAGGTAGATGTTCTGCCCTGCTTTCTTGCTCAGGCCTACTCCTAAGATATCATTGCTTAGAGTTGTATTCCTAAGGGATAGGACTATTGCTGAAATAGAGAAAGAATCCTCCTTATTGCATCTAATGTCAAAACTTGGTACTTGTTTTCCTTTTCAAATACTGTTCTCTTTTTGTTTGTAGATCCCATCAGTGCTATATGGAGGAGTTGAAGCTTTGAAAGTTCACTGTTTAGGATTCAGAATTACTTCAAAGCCCAGGAAACTTTAATCCTTTGCCAAATATCATATATAATTTTCCAAATAAAATGAGAGTTTCCAAAAACATTCTATGTGGTATGCCAGACTTAAAGTTCTGAGGTTGTTTCAATGTTTTTAGGTGTGCAAGTTCAGAACCACAACTTGGAAGTAATTGTATTTCTACTGGGTAGATTGGAATTACCTCCAATAAGTTGTTTCAATCAACATGCTTTGACTGGGTGCCAACAATGTGCCCCAAAGTGTGGTAATTGTCAAAGTTTACTTGCCCCAACTCTGGGCTTTAAGTATGAAAAGCTTATAAAATACGTACAAGGTAAGATACGAAAAGCCCTACCTCCACCAAGGGTAGGGTTAGTCTCAGCCCTGCTGCCTAGAACCTGCTCCCTGGTGTATCTAAGAGGAGACTTTGGGCACTCATATTCCAAATGAAATATACATTATATGTGCTCAAAGTAATTCCTAATTATCATTCCAGTTCCCCACTGGTACTGGAGTTCTGCTCTGCCCTCACTATTAACATTTACCTCATGCTCAAGAGTTCACATGATAACTAGCTTTATAATCATCTTCTTTATATGCTATAAGGTTAGACTGCCTAAGTCACAGTTACATATGACCTAAGACTAATTTCAACTAGAGGCACACCTAAAAATTTCAAAAAGCTTGTTGTGAAGAAGTCCAGGTGAGAAGTGAGTGATGATTAGCTTGGAGGAAGACTAGATATGGTCTGCTCTGTCATCTCTCCCTTCTCATGTATTGAATGAAATATGGGTTAACTATGGTGATTATTTTCTGAACCATCAGTCTTAAAGACATGGACTGTCAAATAAATGTTTATGCTACTTACAGTGTAAAAAGCATTTAGAAATAGAGTTTGTAACCCCAAACATTGACAGTACTTGTACATTTAGATTGTTTATATCAGGGATTAAAATCTCAAATATCTACAAGGGTCAAATATATAACATAAGTGAATTATATGAACTAAATTGAAGACAATAGGGAGCATAAGGGACATTGATGGGCTGGAGTGTGCCTACTCTATTTAAAGATATATCAATAATTTTAAAAACTATGGGACAAATTTTATCAGGTCTTTGGGTTGGATTTCTCTTGGGAGCCACCAGTTTGCCAAACTCAGGTTTACAGAGACAAAGACATAATTGTACCATTCACTATGCAGCAGAAAGAAAGGAGTTCCTACCCTTTGCGACAGCATGGATGGAACTGGAGAGCATTATGCTAAGTGAAGTAAACCAGGTGGTGAAAGACAAATACCATGTGATCTCAACTTTAAGTGGAATCTACCTAGGTTGCAGTTTGATTCCCAGTCAGGGCTCATTCAGGAGGCAACTGATCAATGTTTCTCTCTCACATCAATGTTTCTTCCTCTTTCTCTCCAAACAGAGATTAGAAACATCTATGTTTCTAAACTCTCGCTCTAAATCGATAAACATACCCTTATGTGAGGATTCAAAAATATCGACAAATAAGTCCGGTAAGGATGTGAAGAAAAGATAACCCTCCACATTGATAGTGGGATGATAAACTGGTATAACCAGTAGAAAACTGTATGGAGATTCCTCAAAAAAATTAAAAATAGTTCTCCCATAAAAATAAATAAATAAAATTAAAAATAAAAAACAAGCAAGCAAAATATAAACAGAGACATTGAAATTAAGAACAATCTGACAGTAACCAGAGGGGAGGGGATAATGAGGCAAAAGGGGGAAAGGATTTTCAAGAACAACTATAAACGACACATGGACAAAACCAAGGCGGGTGGAATCAGGGGAGGGAGGTGGGGATGGCTGAGGGTGGGGAGTGGTGGGGGGTAAATGCACACAACTGTACTTGAGCAACAGTAAAACAATTTTTAAAAAGAGAGATAATTGTACCATCCTTGAAACCTCACATTTTTGTGATCTCTATAGCTAAAATTCTTCTTTTAAAAAAAAGATTTTATTTATTTATTTTTAGAGAGAGAGGAAGAGAGGGAGAGAGGGAATGAAAAGAAAGAAACATCACTGTGCGGTTGCCTCTCACACTCCCCCTACTGGGGACCTGGCCCTCAACCCAGGCATGTGCCCTGACTGGGAAACAAACATGGGACCCTTTGGTTCACAGGCCAGTGCTCAATCTACTGAGCCACACCAACCAGGGTGCTAAAATTCTTCTTGATAGAATTGTTCAGCTTTGCACAACTGTGGAACAATGGAAGGAACACTCTACTCAGGAGTATAAGACTTGGGTTCTAGTTTCAATCTTATAAGATGTGCTCTATGCTACTGGATAAGTCCCTTCTCTTCTCCAGGCCTTAGTTCCCTCATCTGTAAAACTGCCTGCCCTAGATAGCCTTTAGGGCACCAAAGCACCTTCATCTCTAAACATTCTTTGTTCCATCTCTAGATTTGCCCTCAGAAATGAGGTTCTGGGAAACAAGTGGATAAAAATATTTATTATACCACTGATTACTTCCATGATATGCAAATAAGATGTCCATGATAAAGATTTAAAGTGACACATTCTGTTAAGACTCATGACAAGCAGTTAAATTCAGTGTGTATACATGTGCATAAATAGTTTGGGACAGGATATACGGAGAGAAAGCAAGGTGGCACAGTTCCATTTTCATCTTTCTCCAATAATGCTGATATATAGGTCTGATTCATGTAATTGTTAGCAGGGAAACAGGAAACAGATGCTGCCTAAGCATTTTTCATTCACCATTAATTGATTATTCACTCATTCATTTAACAAAAATTGAGCACCTCAGATTCTGGTAATGCAGGGATAAATGAGCAATGTCTCTTGTCCTATAGACTTCATTGACAAGCATTAAGAGGCATCTGGTTTCACTGAAGAATATAATGACTATTGAGGATGTGTTAACTGAGGTGTTTTCAAATGATATCCTCCCTCCAGGTATAAATCAGTTGTATTAAAACTGGTCCTCAAGCCACAAAGTTCCATTTGGGTGCTTCTCTGACTGTCACAGTTTGGAAGTAGTAGAGGCTGAATGGATAAGACTTTAATTACAGCTGTTCTGCTTTGATGTAATTTATATATTAGGGTTTCTCACATGACTTCACTTGAAAAAAATGTTTTATTAGTTGTGGAAGGCTACAAAATGTCCCCCAAGAGATCCACATTATCCCTGGAACTTGTGAATGTTATTTTACATGGCAAAAGGATTGGCAGATGTGTTCTAAGTTAAGAATATTGAGGTGGGCAAATTATCCTGGTAGGACCAATGTAATTACAAAAGTCCTCATAATACAGAAGCAAGAGGCTGAAAGTTAGAGAGAATGTGATGTGACTGTGAAAGCAGAAGTCTAAGTGGTGCCACCATGGTACCAAAAAAAAAAATGTAGTGGCCTCTGGATGCTGTAGAGGCAAGGAATGGATTCTCCCTAGAGACTCCAGGAGGAAAGTAGCCCTGCTGACACCTGGATTTTAGCCCAGTGAGACTCATTTTGGACTTCTGACATGAAGAACTATAAGATAATAAATTTTCATTGTTTAAACCCACTAAGTTCATGGTTATTTGTTACAGTAACCATAGGAAATGAATACACTACTATAAAACATAACATTTAGAGCCCTTTCTATTCAAAGTCAAGCTTCCTTTAATCAAGATGTAGAGAGATGTTTTCCCAAAGCAGTTCCTCTACATGATTCTAGTAAGGGTCCCTCTAATCCTGGCACTGCAGTTAGAATTCTAGGTATGAGCTACCCAAATGCCCAATTTTGAACTGGTTCCACCCTCATTGGCTTCTCCATACCAGCAGCTGATTGTATTGTCTCTTACTTTAGGGAGAGCTCAGAAACCTCCAGTTTCCCCCTCTGTAACAGCACTGACCCATTTCTGTAAGCCATTACTAGTTAATGATCTGAATAATCTATGTGAATGCTTATTTTTCTCCATCCAATTTTCTAACCTGGCTGGACTAACAGCAAAGCAGAAATTAATACTCTGAGTAAGCAATTCTTCTGACTCAACAGTGAGCAAGTATGCAAAACTTTGTGACCATTTTATTGCCCACCCCCATTCCAACAGGGTTAATGAGTAGGGGACAGGGAACTTAGTTGTCATCATTTCCCATTGGGATTTTGGCTGTTCTTTTAGTTCCTGAACTTAAAACCAAACAGGAAACAAACAGTACATGGTAAAAATTTGTTACATAGTGAGGTCAAAGGAGGTTTTCATCAGTTCCTCTTTCCATTTGGAATAGCAGGGCAGGAGATAGGAAGGCTCAGTAGCCTGGATATCAAGTCATGCAGTTCTAGACTTTGTCCTCTTACCAAATTTCTATGTGAGTTTGTCTGTCAGTTGACTTATCCATAAAATCGATATGGGGAGCTCAATGTTGAGAATCCTTTCATCTTTGTCAATATGAATCAGAGGTCCCTAGATTTTTAGATTTCATAGAAACAATAATACATTTTCATAGAACAATAATATTTTCCACAAACATTTTGGGAACATATGTAGGATTTCCAAAGTTTAGTTGCTAAGCGAAAGCATTTGTAAAAGCTACCACAACAATCTCAAAATACACTTTATCCTCCAAAACACTAGATGGGCATAATCTCAAAATAGAGGACACGTCATTATGTTAACCCTTTTAGCTCTTTGAAAAACTCATGACCTTGTCTTTCTTTTTTCTCATTTAAATACAGACATATAAAACATTGTCAAATACTGGCAACATCCTTCAGACTCATTTATGGGATTCAGTGTTCTACAGCACCAAAACTTGCTTCCTTCTCCCCTGGGTGAGTGATTGCTACTCACTGCTCCAGTCAGAACCTCATCAAGAGGAATACCATCAGGCTTTTTCCTCCCCAGTAGAAAAAGAATATCTATGTCTACATGTCTCAGCAGTGAGTAAGGAGAATAAAGTAGCAAAGGAAGCTGGGTTTGATGAAGTGGAAAAAATCAAACAAACAAATCAAAAGGACATGTGTATACATCATGCATACGTATGTGTACATGATTCCAAAACAAGAATCTAGGAAATTTTAAGTTTGGCTTCAGGTATCTGAAGCTGAGTATCATTCATGTGACTCTGGTTCACAGAGAAAAAATCCATACCCCAGATCTCTCTACCCATTAGAGAGAGGGCAGGCCTCTCTAAGCATTTCAGCAAATGCAACTGAAATAACATCAGGTCTGCTTGTTGATTCAGAGGATGGATTACTGGCCAGTGTTGCTAAACCATACTAACCTTTACTGTCATAGTCTTAGAGAAGTTGGGTGACTTACACAAAGTCATAAGACCTATATAACGAAAAGTAAAAGACATTGATGAAAGAAATTGAAGAAGATACAAATAAATATAAAGATATACCATGCTTATAGATGGAAGAATTAATATTGTAAAAATGTCCATACTGCCCAAAACAATCTACAGATTTAACATAATCCCTATCAAAAATTCCAATGGCATTTTTCACAGAAATAGAACAAACAAACTTAAAATTCATATAGGACCACAAAAGACCCTGAGTAGCCAAAGCAATCTTTTTTTTTAAAGATTTTATTTATTTATTTTTAGAGAGGGAAGGGAGGGAGATAGAGAGAGAGATAGAAACATCAATGTGCAGTTGCTGGGGGTTATGGCCTGCAACCCAGGCATGTACCCTGGCTGGGAATTGAACCTGCGACACTTTGGTTCACAGCCCGCGCTCAATCCACTGAGCTACGCCAGCCAGGCCAAAGCAATCTTGAGAAGAATGAACAAAGCTGGAGGCATCATGCTGTGCCCTGATTTCAAACTATATTATAAAGCTATAGTAATCAAAACAGTATGCTATTGACATAATAAGAGACACTTAAATCAGAATAAAGAGCCTAGAAATAAACCCTTACATAATTTATGATAAAGGAACCAAGAATATACAATGGAGAAATGGCAATTTCTTCAATAAATGGTGCTGGAGAAACTGGATATCCTCATGCAAAAGAAAGATACTAGACCACTATCTTACACCATATACAAAGTTAGCTCAAAATGGACAGGAATGTAAGACCCAAAACCATAAAACTCCTAGGATAAAACATAGATAGTAAGGTCTTTGACATGTCTTGGTGATGATTATTGGATTTGACACCAAAAGCAAAGGCAACAAAATAAAGATAAACAATTGGGACTATATCAAACAAAAAAGTTTTTGCCCAGCAAAGGAACCAATCAACAAAATTAAAAGGCAACTTACTGAACAGAGAAATATTTGCAAATCTAATACCTGATAAAATGCTAACATCCAAAATATATAAAGAATCCATACAACTCATTGGCAAAAAAAAAAAACCCAATATGATTGAAAAATAGGCAGAGGACCTGACGAAACATTTTTCCAAAGAAGAGATACAGATACCCAACATGTACATGAAAAAAATTTAACATCACTAAACATCAGAGAAATAAGAACCAAAACCACAATGAGATATCACCTGACACCTGTTTGGATGGCTCCTTTCAAAAAGACGAGAAATAACAAGTGTTATCAGGAATGTGGAGAAAAAGGAAACCATGTGCACTGTCGGTGGGAATGCAGATTGGTGCAGCCACTGTGGAAAACAGTATGGATGTTCCTCAAAATATTAAAAATAGAACTATCACATGATCCAGCAATCCTACTTCTGGGTATGTATCCAAAGAAAATGCAGACACTAACTCACTAACTATACAAACTTCATGTTCATTGCAGTATTGTGATAGACATGTAAACTGAAGTGTACACTGACAGTTGAATGGATAAAGAAAATGTGGTGTGTGCACACACACACACAATGGAATAGTATTCAGAGTGCCATACAAAAGAATGAAATCTTATCATTTGCAACAACATGATTAGAAATTGAAGGCATTATCCTAAGTGAAATAAGTCAGACAGAGAAAGACAAATACTGTAGGATCTCATTTATATGTGAAAACAAAAACCATAGGTGGGTAGTGGGGATGGGTGAGATGGGTAAAGGGGGTCAAAAGGTACAAATTTTCAATTATAAAATGAATAAATCATGAGGATATAATGTACAGCATGGTGAGTGCAGTTAAAAATATTGCAAGTATGGCATATTTGAAAGCTGCTAAGAAAGTAGGTGTTAAAATTTCTCATCATAAGAAAATATGGGTTTCCCCACTGTAAAGTTCCTATTTTCCCCTTTGTTATTAATAAGTATGTTATAGACGAGAGCCTGTGAAACTATGTACCTTATTTTTTGGACCATAAGACACACCTATGTTTTAGAGGAGGAGAAAAAATTTTTGAAGCAGAAAATGTGGTAAAATATTTAATAACATAAATAACATAATATTTTGCCAATGTAAACATAAACAGAACTCAACAGAAGCATTAACAACCATTGTTCCTCCCAAATTTGGCGGGGGGGGGGGGCACAGGAAGTACATCTTATAGTCCAAAAAATATGGTAAATATATCATTACTCATCAAAATGTAACCCAATAGTTTTAGCAAGCATTGACAATTATTGCCAAATGATTATTTTCTATTATTCCTTCCACATTTATTAACACTTTTGTAATGAAACACTCTCACTAATCCTCCATTTATTGATCATTTATTTATATTTGTAAGAACTCACTGATTCTTAGCAGAGCCTAGTGAAGAGACTTAGGCAGCTAAAGCACAAAATTTAAGGAGACACTTACTCTGTGCACAAGTGCCTTCTTAAAAGTAATATGCGTAGGGCCTTTTCTTTCTCTTTCTGTTTCTATTTTTATCCCTCCAATCTCGAGCTTTATAGTTGTCTCCATTCAGCCTTACAGGTCTGTATTCTGGAACCAGGTCTTACAGACTCAGTTTGGAGTTTCTGCCCAGTGGTTATGTTGGACATTTGGTAGATCTTTTCACAGAACAAATGGACAATTTGGCTCATTCCTAAGTCATGAGGCTATATCTGTGTCCTCTCATTTTCTAAGGCCTATGTCTTGTAGGGGACATGGTCTCAGGTCACATTTCACAGCTTCCTTCTTTCAAAAAATATTTTATTTATTTATTTTTAGAGAGAGGGGAAGGGAGGGAGAAAGTAGAAGAAAAACATCAATCAGTTGCCTCTTGCATGCTCCTACACAGGGACCTGGCTGTAATCCAGGCATGTGCCCTGACTGGGAATTGAACCAATGCCCTTTCACTTTGTGGGACAATGCCCAACCAACTGAACCACACAGGATAGAGCTGCAGCTTCCTTTCATGAAACAAGGTGAAATATTCTGTCCCCCATGCCCAGTTTCTGATTTTAAGCACTGAATTAGTCCTGATCTCCCTTCCTGTGTGAAGCATGTTAGCTGCCTTCTCCAGAAAGACCTAACTTCTTAGTCATTACTGCCTATTACTAGAGCAGGAGCTAAGCAACACTCAGCCCTGCTCACACTTGTTTTTCTTTTTTGTATCTGATCCAGAGAGATGCTTGTTTTTTATTCAAGACTAGCTATGTCTTTTTTGTTTATTTTTGTGAAATTTTATCCATCAATACTATTGTCTGCAGCAGAGGAGTTATTAAAGTATGCAACATCTCTTTTCTCTTATATCACATTCAGAAATATATAACCTATCAATGTATAGATACATTATAAATGATTGATCATTAGGTTAATTATGATTTTAAAGTCTCCTAATGAAATTTATGTGTTCTCTCTTTATTTCAACTAGGTATTCAAAATCTACCTGATAATATATTCCATTGTTAAACAAAATTTTTAGATTTCAAATAAAGAATGCTACAGCATTAAATGCAAACAAGATAGGAGAGCTCCACAAAAAAAAAAAAACTTGATTACCATTTTGAGGTGAAGAAGAAAACAATGAAGTGAATTAGTCTTACTAGATCTTACAGATTGAGCTTTTTGCTTCTGTATCAAATGCCTAAGAGAGAAGGAGGTGCTATTTTTGTCTTATGCATGCACGTGAATTGTATTTTTGTTAGCAATTATGATAATAGATCTGTTCTCAGAGGAGACATTAATCGTCTATTTATCTGGGCTCTAGCCAACTTTACTATAAAATTAATTTTGCGGCATATACTGTATGTTTAATGATCAACTAATAAACTCATTATATGGAAGGGCTGGAGGTTGGCATTTTAGAACTTTTTATTGTGGGTTGAATATTGAAATCAAAGCCATGTTCCAGACATTAAATTCCTAAGCTTATTCTTTCCAGGGCCTGATTTATGTATCAAATAGCTGACACAGGTTTGTGGTAGAAACACTCAGTTCTAGCTACCTAAGACAAGTGACTGATTACCCTGGACAGCAATTACATGAACAGACAACCTCCCTTTAATTAAATATCAGAGCTAATATCTATAAAATTAATGTCAGTTCAGAAAACGTGATGGAAATAATAAAAAGGCAAGTCTTTTGGAATCACAGAACAAAAAGTTGCAAAAATGAAATCCAATCTTCCATTTTAGGGCTCATTTTCATATATTATCAAATCCATTGCTTAATCTTAAAAGGTGTTGGTTAGATATGACATCAACACACTGAATGCTCAAAGAATGATAGATATAATAAAATTGGTGTCAATGTCTTTGAGTCTAACAAAAGCCATACAAATACTACACTACACATGACAGATAATTTTCATTTTCAGATGTTTTGCATTTGACAGCAGAATATTCTAAATATGGCTAAAATAAGATTTTTTTTTCTCAACAGCCTAGCCATATAAGAAGGAGTCACTAATACTTACTATTATTTCCAGTCTTTCAGTCCTCTCTAGTCACCATGTTAGGCTGGGCCCTTACTATGTCATACATGGATTACTTTAATAGCCTCTAAGCTAGTATCAGTTTTTCATGAAACAAAATAGGGGTTCCCATGATTACTAAGAACCAGGCACTAAGCAGAGCATTTCACATATTTTGTCCTGTTTACTCCTCACAGCATCCCTGTGAGGCAGTACATTGTATTATCATCTTTATCTACAGCTGAGACAACTGAGGGTCAAGAGAGACAGAATGTCTTGCCTAAGATCACACATCTAATCAATGACAGAGCTCAGCCTCAGACTCAGGCCTCCAGGCCTGTGCCTACTGTCCTGTGCTTGGGGTATAGAAACAGCACCTTTACGCACTCTAGTTACTGCCATTCAATTCACCCTTGCACACCAATGCTTGAGGATCTTCCTAAAATAGCCTGCTAATTATCTCATCACTGCCTTCTTAGGAAATTTGACTGACTCTCCATTGTGAACAGGATACAGTCCCAGAACTCCTGCAATCTGGACCCAACACTCCTTTCTAATACCACTGTGAATTTTGTTCCAACAACATCTCTATTCATGATCCCTGGGCCAAGCCTCTGTACATGCCATTCACTTACATCTGACTACGTCATTTTGCCTTGTCTCTGTTTCTTCAGATACACACTGGAAACAATGATATTGTTCTTGTGAGACCCAATCTTAATGGATGTAAAGAACCTAGTGCAATGCCTGGCATATAGCAGGATCTAAATGAAAGGAGGACCTATCTATTCAACTCTTTTCCATCCCTCAGGGGTGCACTTAATGCCTCCTTTTCAATGCAGCTGTTACCAGACATGGGCCTGGCCCTGAGTGGGTCTGCCTAGGGCTAGCCAGTAGTGGGTGGGTTCTGGACTTCTGTGTAGGAAAGATTTCACAACACAAGTCCAGGGGACTATGAGGGTATGTTTATTGAAGCTGGGGACAGTGAAACAGGGAAGGACTTGGCATAGAAGCAAGAGGACAGCCTAGCCTGGGCTGCCTTAGCTCACTGGGAAGTCAAAGAAAAGTGGCCTTGGGGGTGGATTCAGGGGGTTAGCCTGGGACCAGCTGCAGCTGCCCACTGCTCCTCTGACTGCAAATCTTAGGGGTCTCTTAGAGTTTAGGGGATGTGTGCCTATGGGGGAAGAAGAAAAGGAAGAAGAGGGGAAAGGGAATGGCATGTTGCTTCCCAGAGGGACAGCTCAAGTGCTGGGCCCTTTGTCTTTAGGCTTTTCTTTCTTTCTTGCAGGTGAGAATCTTAGGGGAGGTCTCAGAGTAGGGTTTCAGCAGAATATTCATGAGTTCTCCAGCTGTGCCCTTTCAGGTTCATGGTCTCCACTGATTGGTCAGTGACAAGGCAGGGGTCTTTAGGCATTGCAGCTGGTCCTGGCATCACCCACCTTGTTTTGCTGCTTTTCTGGGCCTGGAGCTGAAATAAAACTGAGGCCTAGACCTTCTGTATCTGACTATAAATTGTGCAGTCATTTTGTTCAGCTATCTGTCTCAGTTTCCCCATTCCACCTGTCCTGGCTTACTGGCCTATCTCAGAGCTATAATGAACAGAAACAGAATTTCTCTCTTCTACAGGATTACTTCTCTTTCCTCTTTTTCCTTTTGTCCTTCCTCCTCCTCCTATGTTCTCTCTCCCCTCTTTCTCTTCCTTCTTCTTTTATTACTCATATGGAACTTATTACATTGGACTTTGAATTCTAGTGATTCATGTCCAAGGTCCATTCCTCACTTATTAGAACACAAAATCATATGAGCAAGCATCCTGTTTTATTCATCTTCATAGTCTCCTTGCAGGCTGGTGCTTTAGAATCAAACTGTAGTTTGAGTCTCAGCTCTGTAGCATACAAGTTAGTTGACCTTGGGGAACTTATTGTGTGCTTCAGTTGCTTTATCTGTATGGTGGTGATAACAGTATTTATCCTTAAAGGCTGCTATTGTTTTTTTTAAAGTGGCCCACACAGGTTGAGACACAAGTATTCTAATGAATATATTATAAAATGTCTATGTTGCCCTGGTGTCCACAGCAATGCACCTGTCTTTTTATTTATTTATTTTAGATTTTTAGAAAGAGAGGAAGGGAAGTAGAAAGAGAGGGAGAGAAACATTAATGCATGGTTGCCTCTCACACACCCCTTTCTGGGGACCTGGCCTACAACCCAGGCATGTGCCCTGACTAGGAATTGAACCAGTGACCCTTTGGTTCACAGGCCAACACTCAGTCCACTAAGTCATACCAGCCAGGGCTGTTTTTTTTACGCTGATGAAAAACTGGGCTTAGTAGTTCAGAGCACAGGCTCTGTAACTCAACCTCAAGCTTGACTCCTACCACCTGACCTTGGAAAATTATTTAACTTCTCTGCACCTTGGTTTCCTCATCTTTAAAATGGGTATGAGAATAATAGTACCTATTCCATGTAATTGTTTTGAAGTTTGGCAATACTGTTAGTAAAACATCTACTACAATATCCCAGCACATTTTAGGTGCTCAACTTGTTCACATAATTGACAGTAAACACCAAGTTTTTCATTAACTGATTTATTTTATATTTTATTTTATTTCTGGGAGCAGGAATGGGTTTATAGTGTCTGCCATATTCTCTTGCCTGTTCTCAGGATGATGGCTGGCCCTGGCCATGTCAATACACAGCACAGTTGTGTGGGGAGGACTAATGATACAAACCTACATTCTTCAGTATGCCTCCTTGAGGGGCAAGGCTTGCTCTGTTTTCCCATTTGCAAGTGAGAAGGCTCCTGCACATGGCAGTGATGTGATCCCCAGTACAGTTATAACTAGAACTCCAACCCAGAGCCATGTCTGCCTGGTTCTAGCCTCACTAGTATATACGGCTTTGATAATGGAGGACTAGATAGTGTCACTATTTGTATTCACTCTTTGTAAGAAAAATCAAGCTAGCATCTACACACCACATATTTTAGTGTCAATGGGACTACCACACCAGGAAAATATTAATTTCTCTCAACCAAAATGACCTTTTCTTTCAAAACAGGGGCCAAGTAATTCTCCTTGGAAAATTATAGTTCAGTTACTAGAATGCCTCTTCATCTGAAAGGAAAATTGCCCATTCATACAGTCGAGTGAGCATAAATAAAACATGTTGGTGGTGAAATACACTAGGTATGAGGTCCCATTGAATTCCATTCCACTGTGTCAGCACATTCTATAGGAAGAAGTGTTCTAGATTTCCAGAGGATTTTGCTATTAAAAAACTTAAAATAGCAGGGATTGGGTAGCTTGTTGCTTCCTATCATGTTGAAGCAGACTCATGTTCAAGTATAGTGTGTAAAAGTAGATGTGCCTCTGCTTATAAAAGATAATGTGTGAGGTTGACACATTGAAAAAAAATGTCTCTGCTTAGAGGCTTCTGTAGTTTTGGTACAAGTCTGAGGATCTCAGGGTTAGCCAGCTTCCCCTAGCTAAACAGCAGCTTCCAAGAGGCATTCTTCATACACCATGGAATTGATATTTGCCAATCAGTCAGGCAATATTTGATCCAGTAAGACAAGGAATGACACTGAGGGTCTTCATTTGAGGACAGAAGGATTAATGAGGCAGAAGAACTGATTACACTATTATAGTAACAGGATAATTGTCATGATCATCATAGTCATTATTAATACTTATGAATATTTACCAAATGCTTACTTTATAAAAGGCACTTTCCAACATGCATATAATGCTCTCAACAACTCTGGGAAAGGGGTATTATGATCTCTACTTCCTTTACCAGCTGTGCTCCTTCAACAGGTTATTTTATCTCTTAGTTCCTCCACTTACTCATTAGCAAACAGGTGCCTGTGGGAATTTTCAGGTCCCCACAGGTACAAACACACACAGGGGCATGCACAGGTTTTGGGAACAAGGCCAATGATTTGTCCTGTGTTTTTAAGCAAACTTAGCCTGGGCTTGAAAGACTCTTCAAAGTTTGGGCACTTCAAATGAGGGCTAATATTGCCAACTGCCTCCAAATATGTACAGTGGAATGTTGGACTACTGGAAAGATCACTGAACAGAGACCTAGACATGGTTCCAGTTCAACTGCTTAGTCTCTGGAAGACATTAAACAAGGCAATTAAGCACCCTTGAGATTTCTCTGGAAACCAAGTACATTTGAATCTCTTTTCTGCCACTTGCTAAATTTGCAGCTTTAAATACGTTATTTTAAACTGCTGTTTTTCTTTTTTTATTGAATTTACTGGGGTGACATTGGTTCACAATAATGGCTTTATCCATGAAATGCAGTACCAATTTCATATGGTTCTTTCAAGCATTAAAGAGAATAATGCATACAAAGTATTAGCACAAGGCCTGTCTTATAGCATGCACTTGATAAATTTCTACTGCTACTGTTGTGATCTTTTATAAATTGAGGAAAATAGTACTTAATCTGCGTATCTTATAGCAGGGGTCCCCAACTGCTGGGCCACAGACAAGTACCAGAACTGGGCCACACAGCAGGAGGTGAGTAGTGAGCAAGTGAGTAAAGATTCACTCCCATTACCACCTGACTCCCCCCACCCATCCATGGAAAAATTGTCTTCCATAAAACCAGTCCCTGTTGACAAAAAGGTTGGGGACCACTGCCTTATAGAGTTGTTGCAAGGGCATTATGTAAGGAAAGTCATAACAGCTTCAAATGAGTAGAATTTTAAATTCACTATCTAAGCTGAAAGAGAGTAAATGTTGAGTTATTTTTACCATTCTTTTGTATTCAAGAATGCCAATCTCACAAATGGAATATACCCACAAATGTTGCATCTATGCACAATTTTCCCAGTAGGCAGAACTCCCTCAGCCTATCCTACAGGCCCTCCTTCCTGGCAGCCATATATTGCTGAAGATGCCATCCAGTCCCACCTCAGGTGTCCTGAGGTCATCAAGCCTTTTCTGAGCTGGTAAGGTTGAGGCTCAATCCTTTCCTTATTCCTAAAACATAGATCTAGAGATAAAGAAGAAAATATGGTACTTAAGATAACCCTAATCTATCTTGTATTCAATGGTCATATAAAAAAAGACATCCCTGGTATTGGTTAGAATCAATTATAAAGTATATTAAAGTCAATTATGGTTGATTGATATACAGATGCAACCAAGAATCTGTTATATTTGACAATAGGTGTCAAGGGCCTTGAACATGTGCATATATTTAAAACAGTAATTCTACCGGGAATTTATAACAAGAAAATAATCAGTCAAAAATAGTCAAATGAATTTATGGTAGAATTATTTATAATTGGTTGTGTAATATAGCAAAAACTGAAAGCAGAAAAATGTCCAGTAATAAGGGACTGGTTAAATGAATTATGGTACAGCTTGAATGGCACACAACCAACAAAATGTTTTCAACAAAATTTAATGACTTGAAAATATGCTCACAGTAAGAGGTTAAATGTTAAAAGTGGAGTACAGAACCGTGCATAAAACTTGTACATTTAAAAAATACCTATCGATCAGGGGTAAAGACTTGAAGAATATGTACCAAATAAAATAAATATATCTGGTGGGCAGATTAATGAGGCATTTATTGTTTTGAGCAGTCATGCTGAGGAGTTGTTGCTTGGGATTCAGGAGAAGATCCCTACCTTCCAAGGACTGAAATTTAGTGACACAGATCTCTTAGACTTCAGGCAGCATGTCGATCAAAATTGCCAGTCACAGCTTGCTTTCCTTTTTGGGATGGGTGAGCAACTGCTGAGTGCTCTGGTAATGGGAGCAACTGGAGCAGTGGGCTATATCTTTAACTACCCAGAAAAAAGGCAAACCAGATATTGGAGGCTTCTCAATGGAAGGACTTCTCTTTGGCCTTGAATTGTGAGTTTTGTGCTCAGAGATTTATGAACTTTGTGGTCAAACTAGGTTTTGGCATGTCACCAAACAAAGCCAACATGACTCTGGTGTCTTGGAATTCCAATGGGCCCACCCTGGCTTCCACTGCAGAAGTCCTCCAAGGAGCTTATGGATAATGTGAAAGCTAAACTGAAGAGTCTGGGTTTCCTTTCTTTTACTGATTCCAAGAGTGAAAACTTGGAAGCCTGTAGCTAATGCCTTTCTATCAAGTCAGGGTGTATACATTCAGATATAATCTGCTTTGAATAGTGCTTTCACTTACAAAGGACTTTATAGATGAGCTTGAACTAAATTCTTTCCTAGCAAATGAAATCTCACATCAATCAACAAGTATTTAAGTACCTACTATGATCTTTAAAAGTTTTATTTTGTGAAGGGGCAAAAACTCCAAAAGGGATCAGAAGCCCTGAGCCCTTCAACATTGCACAAAATTTTTGCAGAGAAATTTTGACTTATATGGAAAAATAGAATCAAGAGGAAAAATATAATTGATTAATTCCCTCTGCCTTTGGGAGCTCCTATTATCTTAATTTCTGCTATTTAATCCTATTTTAAATCACTTTAATGTACTTTCATTTTAATAAATATTCATTTGGAAAAACAGATATCTCTAGGTTATTGTAATACAAACAATTTTTATTTTTGTTTTTATCTGCATTATATTTTACATTCTTCAGATTTGCTGTAATAGTCATGTATAAAGGCAGGATCTGGTGGCAGTAGTGTTCTGGTCCCAGTATCAGAATCAGAAGACCCATGTTCTAATTCTAGTATTACCACTTCCTAGTTGTCAACTTAAACAAGATACAGGATTTCTTAGGACCTCCATTTCCACCTATGTTAAATGGAAATCATTATAGTTATATCCAAGAAGCTGTTACAAAGATTATTCAATGCATGCAAAAGACTGAGTCCTGCACTGTGCTCTTAGTATCAACTGGGAAGCATAAGTCATTGTTATGCATTACTTTTATAATCAGAAAGGAAATGTTATTTTAAAAATAGCTCTGAACGCCAATACCCACAGTTGGTCATAGGCCCTAGGCATTTTGTTTGTCTAGCAATTTGTTGGAGAGCAAAACATGAGCAGAGCACAGAAATTGCTTAAATGGAGGCCCCCATTTAAAACACATCACAGAAAACTTGTAATGGGTAAAAAAGGAGTTTCATTCTGAAGCCCCTATGGGAAAGAAACAAATAGTTCCCTTCAATGTGAGCACAGAACTAACAAAATTGAACCCCAGCTTCCCAGGATATTTATGGAGGGTTTGTCCTTTATGAATACACCAAATGTTTCACCACAAACATGTATTTGATATTTTGTGAGATGGCAATGGCATCAGTTGTCCATCAGAAATCTTTTCCAAATAAGCCATGTCGGGCTGTACCACATACATCTATCAACTACCTTACACAAACTTGAAATACCAAAGGACATTGAGAAGGTGATTACATTAACTCAACTGTAAATAGTTCATCAATCACTCTCCAGAAACCAGGACAGGGAAAATTATTCCCTCCTTCTCCAGGAAGTAATCAGCCCTAGTTAAGATGACACAGAGTCTTTCTGAGATGCCAGCCTGACAACCTAGTGTCATGTCAAGAAGCAGGAGAGGGGTTGAGTTCAGACACAGAAGGAAATGTAGACAATTCACCATGTATGTAGAGCAAGCAGTGCCCATCATAGGTGAAGGTCAGTTACTTCATTAAATGACTGAAGATACAAAGCCAGAGCAGATGTACTGTGGGAAACTAGAGTCTGAGGACTCAACTTCAGATTGAAGATGATTCAGTCCAAAAGAAGGCTGAACAGAGGGACCAAAGTACCAATAAATTTGCCTGTGAATCTTAGTGGGGGAGGGAACATCTCTGTTTGTTTGACTATTCAGGGGCAATTTGGGTAGTCTCAAAAAATTCAAGAAAGGTCTTTAGGAAGAATATTTCCAAACCCAAATAACTGTCCTAGAAAATGATGCAAAAGCGCTGATGCAACTCTAATGAGTACTCACTAGACTCACTTAGAGTTTATGTGTGCTCACCAGTATCCAAATTCCTAGGAACACAGCTAGATTATATTTCCCAGTCACCCTTGCACTTAGATATGGCTACATGACTGAGGGCTGGCCAACTGAATGTGAGTGCAAGTAACCATATAACTTCTGGGCTGACCCCCTAAAACCTACTATATGCAACAGCACACCCTCCCTATCCCAGTTACTGTGGACCTACATGACACTGTAAGAAAAAAGGGAACTTCTCTTATGTCCAGTCACTGAGTGTTTGAGACAGTTTATTACAGCAATTAGACTCCTGATTATGCAATTGGTCATGTTGTTCCATTTCTCCCTATATAAGCACCACAATTATACTCCAAGGTTACATCTCTTAATGATGTCATGAACTCTTTTCTCTTTGTAAAATATTTTTCTTTTTGATATAATAGTAACACATGTGTACTGCCAGAGATATGGAAAACAATGGACACCACAAAGAAGACAACAAAGATCATTAATAATCATCATCCACTATTCAGAGGTAATCAAGGTTGACATTTGGGCTCATGTCCTGCCAATACATTTTCTAAAAGATTTATTTTTATTTTTATTATTTTTAATTTTTTTCCACATTCTTTATTGTTCAGGTACAGTTGTCTCCATTTTCCCCCCACCACTCCTGCACACCCCAGCCATCCCTGCTTCCCACCCTTGATCCTACCCCTCTTTGGTTTTTATATATTTCTGTATATATCAAAACTGGAACCAGAGTACTCATCACGTATACTCAAAATGTATGCATCCCTGTCACAATTTTAGAGCTATATAGGAAATTACTTAATAAAAATAACAAACTTTCTTATATATAATAACCATTTATTTAAAAATCAAATAAAATAACCCATTTGAGTAGCAACAGAAATGTATTTTACTCAAACAATTCTATCAAGAATACTTATTTCAAAAATCCAAATAGGATCCTATTTTGAATCAGACACATGTATTCTAAAGTTTAAATGAAAATATAACTTTATACCCAAAGACATTGAAATTGAGAACAGGCTGACAGTGATCAGAAGGGAGAGGGGAGGGGATAAGGGGGGAAAGGGTGAAAGGTTTACAGGAACAATTATAAAGGACATATGGACAACAACACGGTGGGGTGGAAATGGTGAAGGGAGGTGGGAAGGGCTGGGGTGGTGGGGAGGAATGAGGGGAAAAAGCAGAAAACTATACTTGAAAAAAAAATAAAAAAGAACATTTGAAAAAAATAAAAGAAACATAAGGAAAATTTAAATAAGAACAATGACTACAACTAATGAAATTGAAGCAGTAAGCAAAAAACTTCCAACAAACAAAAGTCCTGGACTGAATGGCTTCAAAATTATGTAATATTTTGTGAATTTTAATTGGTGAATTTTCCCAAACATTCAAAGAATAACTAACACCAATTCTTCTCAAACTATTCCAAAAAATACAAGAGAAGGGAAGACACCTAAGCTCATTTTATAAGACCAGAATTATCCTAATTTCAAAATTAGATAAAGAAACTACAAAGAAATGTATAGGTCAATATTCTTTTATTAACCCACATGCTAAAATCCTCAAAATATAAACAAACCAGATCCAGCAATACACTAAAAAGATCATACACCATGATCAAGTGGGACTTACTCCTGGGATGCAAGGTTGGTATGCTATCCACAAATCAATTAATGTGGTACACCACATAAACAAATGGAAGGATAAAAATCATTTGATCATATCAATAGATGCAGAAAAAGCATTTGATAAAGTATAGCATGCATTTATGATTTAAAAAAACTCCCAGCAAAGTGGGAATAGAGGGAACATATTTTAACATAGTAAAGGCCCTATATGACTAACCCACAGCTAACATTACACTCAGTGGGGAAAATTAATAGTGTTTCCCTTATGGTCAGGAAAAAGACAGGGATGTCTGCTTTCACCTCTCTTATTCAACATAGTACTGGAAATCCTAGCCACAGCAATCAAACAAGAAGAAGAAAAAGGCATCCAAGTAGAAAAGGAAGTAAAGCTGTCATTATCTGCAGATGAAATGACACTGTATATAGAGAAACCTAAAGATTCCATCCAAAAACCTACTAGAACTGATAAATAAATTCAGTAAAGTACCAGGATACAAAATAAATATCTAGAGATTGATTGCATTTTTATAACCAATAATGAACTATCAGGAAGGGAAACTAAGAGAGCAGTCCCATTTACAATTGCATAAAAATAAAATACCTAGGAATACATTTAACCAAGGAGGTAAAAGATCTCTACTTGGAAAATTTTAAAAACTGAAGAATACAAATAAATTGCAGTATATACCATGCTCATGGATGGGAAGAATTAATATTGTTGAAATGTCCATACTACCCAAAGCAATCTATAGATTCAATGCAGTTCCTGTCAAAATACCAATAATATATTTCACAGAACTAGAACAAATAATCCAAAAATTTATATGGAACCACAAAAGACCCTGAATAGCCACAGCAATATTGAGAAAGAAGACAAAGTTGGAGGAATCATGCTACCTGATATCAAACTATACTACAAGGCCATAGTCATCAAAATAGCATGGTACTGTCATAAAAACAGACACATAGATCAATACAACAGAATAGAGAGCCCAGAAATAAATCCACATCAATGAGGAAAATTAATACTTGGCAAAGGTGGCAAAGAGGTAAATGAAAACAGTCTATTCAATTAATGGTGTTGGGAAAATTGGACAGATACATGCAAAAAAAAAAAAAAACTAGACCACCTTCTCATACCATATACAAGAATAAACTCCAAAATGAATTAAACACTTAAATGCGAGACACAAAACTATAAGACTCATAGAAGAAAACATAGGCAGTAAAATCTCTAACATTTTTTAGCAATATTTTTTCTGATATATCTCCTCAGGCAAAGGGAACAAAAGAAAAAATAAATGCGACTACATCAAACTAAAAAGTTCTTGTACACAGCAAAGAAATCCATCAACAAAATGAGAAGACAACCTACTGAATGGGAAAACATATTCACCAATGTTACAACCAATAAGAGGTTAATACCCAAAATATATACAAAGCTCATACAACTTAACATCAAAAAAAATACAAGAAAAACAAAATCTAATATAATTAAAGAATGAGCAGAGGACCTGAGTAGACATTTCTCAAAAGAGGACATACATATGACCAACAGACATATGAAAGATGCCCAACATCACTAATCATCAGAGAAATGCAAATTAAAACCACAATGAGATATCACCTCACATCTGTCAGAATTGCTATCACCAGTAAATCAATAAACAACAAGTGTTGGCGAGGATGTGGAGGAAAGGGAACCACCATGCACTGTTGGTGGAAATGCAGACTGATGCAGCCACTGTGCAAAGCAGTATGGAGTTACTTCAAAACAATTAAAAATCAAACTGCCTTATGACCCCGTGATTTCACTTCTGGGTTTATATCCAAAGAAATCCAAGACATTAATTTGAAAGAATACATGCACCCCTATGTTCATCACAGCATTATTTATAATAGTCAAGCTATGGAAGCAACCAAAGTGCCCATCAATAGATGACTGGATAAAAAATAGTGGTACATTTACATGATGGAATATTACTTGACCATGAAAAGAATGAACTCTTCCCATTTGCCACATCATGGATGGACCCTGAACGTATTATGCTAAGTGAAGTAAGTCAGTTGGAGAAAGACAAATATATTATTTCACTTACACATAAAATCAAAAGATCAATATAAACAAACAGAATGAGACTCATAGATACAGAGTAGAGACGTACAGTTGCTAGAGAGAAGAGGGCTATGGGACATGGTGAAAAAAGTCAAGGAATTGAGATGCACAGAGCGGTAGTTACAAAATAGTCATGGGAATGTAAAGTATAGCATAAGAAACACAGTCAATTGTATTGTAGAAGGGTAGTGAGAGAGTGCTAGCAATAATACCAGTTAAAATATCATAAAATTAATGTAATTAACACAGTTTGATGTAGGCAAATCAATGGAATGAAACAGAGAATCTAGAAAAGATAGACAGATACCTCTCTACATATTTATCTCTATATAAAATCTGGTTTATTATTAAGGAGGCATTTAAAATCAACAGGGGAAAACGAATTATTCAATACATAGTATTAGGCCAACTGGCTAGGCATTTGAAAAAATAAAGTTGGATACCTGCCCCATTTTTATGCTAAAATAAATACCAGATGAATTATAGTGTTAAAATAATTTCTTTTAAAAAATAATAACACTAAAGTAAGAAAAGAAAACAGGAGAAACTGCTTATTATATTCTCAGTAATGTTATATAAATATGACATACCACCAAAACCCATTAAACAAGAGACAGAGGTATTAAAATTTGAAACACACCATGTATCAAAATATCATGAATACTATGAATGAAGTCAAAATTAGCAGACAGCCATGGCTGGTGTGGCTCAGTGAATTGAGCACAGGCCTGTGAACTGAAAGGTCACCAGTTTGATTCCCAGTCAGGGCATATGCCTGGGCTGTGGGCCAGGTCCCCAGGTGATGGTGTGTGAGAGTGAACTGATTGATGTATTTTTCACACATTGATGTTTTTTTCCTGTTCTCCCTTTCTCCCCCCTTCTCTCTCTCTACAAATAAATAAATAAAATCTTTTTTTAAAAAGTGGCAAAGTACTATCAATATACAGGGTCTGGCTCAAATAATGCCCCTTTTTATTACTAAATCTTTTATTACAAAATCATAGGCATGTGATTCTGTAACACAACAGTATCACACTGAAGCATACCACATGACATTTTAGGTGAAATGTTCAAATGAAAGCTATAAATTATTACACCCATGTTATTAACCTACCAACCACACTCAAGCAGGCGTTACTTCTGCCAGGCCCTATATAGGGTAAAGAATGAACTTTTAATACATAAAAACGTTTGAGAAACAAGTAAAATAAATTTAAAAATTCATAAGAAAAATTGTCAAGGAACATCCATATTGAAAAAGAAATTCAAAGGACTCAAATATATGAAAAGATAATCAATTCACTCTGAGTAAAACAGATATGAAATTAAACTAAAACAAATGATCATCTTCCAATTAGAATTGAAAAGAACAAAACACTACATGTACTGTGTTCCAGGGTGTGAGGAGACACCCTCATTCATTGTTGGTGGTAATTAAACTGGGACACCCTAGTTGAAGTACAATTTGGCAATATTTATCACCATTGTAAATGTACATACACTTTGATCAAGAGATTCCAGTAATAACCATTTATATTATGACTCTGTGCATGTGGGCAATGATGTGTGTACAAAGATAATGCCTTCAAAATTATTTGTAATAGCAAAAGACCATAAACAACTTTGGGACTGTTTACATAAATTATAGGATGGCCACTTATTTGCATACCACACAGCCATTAAAAATAATGAGGGAAATCTATTCATACTGAAATAAAAGATTGCCAAGACACATTGTTAAACAATAAAAACAAGGCTCAAAACTGTGTGTAGAATATGCTATCATGTTTGTGAGAATGAACAAACATGAACAGGGAAATAAAAAAAAAAGATACACTTGTATATGCACAAACTATCTATTTACAAACAGTAATTGTACATTTATTCATATTTATATTGCTATTGAGTCAGATATCATTAAGTTATTTCACTAGTCTGGGGTGTTTCAGCAATAAATTGGCCCTTATTTCACCTCCAAGTCAGCTGAGTTCCCTTTTTTGCAACTGGTATTCCTAAAAGCTAAGTATTCTGCAAAAGTAGTTTCTTTTTTTAAATTTTATTTTAATTGTTGTTCAAGTATGATTTTCTATCTTTTACTCCCATCCCAGCCCACCCACCCCACCCTCCCCACCTCCCTCCCATTTCCACCCATCCCTAGTTTTTGTCCATGTGTCCTTTATATTTGTTCCTGTAAACCCTTCCCCTTTTCCCCTAAAATTGCCTCCCCTCTCCCCTCTGGACACTGTAAGCCTGTTCTCTATTTCAGTGTCTTTGGTTATATTTTGCTTGTTTCTTTGTTTTGTTGTTTAGGTTCCTGTTAAAGGTGAGATAATATGGTATTTGTCTTTCACCGCCTGGCTTATTTCTCTTAGTATAATGCTTTCCAGTTCCATCCATGCTGTTGCAAAGGGTAGGGGCTCCTTCTTTCTTTCTGGTGTATAGAATTCCATTGTGTAAATGTGCCATAGTTTTTTGATCCATTCATTTACTGATGGACACCTAGGCTGCTTCCAACACTCGGCTATTGCTATCAGAGAGATGCAAATTAAAACCATAATGAGATACCACTTCACACCATTGAGAATGGCCATCACAAACAAAGTAACAAACAACAAATGTTGGAGAGATTGTGGAGAAAAAGGGACCCTGGTGCACTGTTGGTGGGATTGCAGACTGGTACAACCACTATGGAAAACAGTATGGAATTTTCTCAGAAAACTAAAAATGGATCTGCCTTTTGACCCAGCAATTCCACTGCTGGGAGTATATCCTAAGAACCCTGAAACAACAATCCAAAAGAACCTATGCACCCCAGTGTTCATAGCAGTGCAAAATATCACTTGAAAGGCCCAAAATAACTGAAGTGCTTACTTCTGAGAAGAGTGACTAGGGATTGGGGATGATGGAAATGAGCAATTCATTTTTCAATGTACACACTTCATTAGCTTTTGCCTCTTCCCCCATGTGCATGCATTATTAAATACATAAAGTAAGAAAAAAAGGTCAAATTTTGGAATCCTCTATGATGTACAGTCTTTGTGAGGTTAGTATTTCCATGCAAACACCCAAAGAATAGAATGCTTAGATTTTTCAGAGGGGGAAAATCAGATACAAAATTACCCCATCATTTTCCCAATTTATTGAAATGCTAACATAGAAAAATTATATATTCCTAATGTGAAAAATAGTCAAGCTAAATCTCAGCCATGACTACTGCAAAGGTGAAACAGAAACCTGCCAACAGTCCACAGAAAGGTGAGATATATAATTATAGGAAAGGGAAGGATAATGAACAGGTAGATGTTGGGATAGACAGTCAACATGCACTTTCGCATTTAATGTTCTTGCCAAGTTTGTGAGGTAGGAGTTATCTTCACTGTACAGATGAAGAAACAAACTCCTAGAGAAGAATGAATTTGCCCAGAATGACATGGCTGATGACTGTGGAAACATAGAGGTAACTTTCTACTTTCTATTATTTCCCAGAGGTGCACTGATCAAAAAGAACAGGAGGTTTTGTGTTTCTTACCAGCTCGAGTAGTGTCTCATGAAATCTGTTAGCACACAACCCTTGTGCTGCCAAAGGCATTCTTATCCTTAGCATTCTTACCCGTCTTAAAGGACAGGAAGTTGTTGCCTAAACTCTATGAACCCTAAATTCCTTATCCATAAAATAAAAAGCACCTATTTGGCAGAGTTGTTGTGAGGATTCAAAATAAATTTTGTAAAGTGCTTGGCACATTATGGATGAACAACGTATGGTGGTCCCTAGTACTGTTACTATAATCAGCTGAAATTGAACAATGCATGGGCAACAGTGAAATTCTGATTCCAGATTAGGGACATTTCTGGAAGCAGAATAGTGAAGGATTTAAGAATGTGATCTGTGTCTGATTTATCTTACTTAGCATAATGCCCACAAAGTCCATTCTTGTTGTAAATGGCAGGATTTCCTTCTTTTTCATGGCAAAGTACTATTTCTATATGGATGATAGATGATAGATAGATATAAAGATGATATAGATAGATAGATAGATAGATAGATAGATAGATAGATAGATAGATAGATAGATGATAGAGATAGATATGTCACATCTTTCCTGTCACATATGTTCCATTCCTGTTGATGGACACTTAGGTTGTTTCCAATATCTTGGCTATTGTGAATAATTGTGCAATAATCTTGGGAGTGTTATATACTTATAAATAGAATATGAAAAAGCCAAATTCATGGAAACAAAGAGTATAATAGTGGTTTCCAGGGGCTGGAGGGTGGGTAAAATGGGGAGATATTAGTCAAAGGGTACAAACTTTCAGTTTGAAGATGAAAAGATTCTGGAGAACTAATGCACAGCCTTCGGCCAAGTGCTTCAGCAGTGGAGAATCACTGAACATTCTCAAAAGCAGCCATCCTCTGATCTTACTCAGTCAGGAATCTCCTGTGCCTGAGGCCTGAGGCTCCAAAATTCTCCAGGCCCACAATATTCAGTTACTGAGTACATAATGGAGAAGGGGCTTGTATGCTATATCCTCTCCACTGACTCTGCAGGACTCAAATGAGCCCCTTAGGATTGGATTATCTTCAATGGGCTTGTTTCTTTCATGCAGATAGCTCACGGCCATAGATAGCCCAGATGCTCTGATGTCAAGCAGAAAAATACAGAGCCAACTCAGATAAACAGGGAGGGACTATCATTTCATCTCTGAAGGTTTCCTTTCCCAGGCTGGGAGTCTGAGGCTTGGAATTATTTCTGTAGTTCAGAGTGAACATAATGGCAAATCAGAGATCACCCTGTATGGCTCCCTGAGAAATTAGTAGGCTCTCTGAAGCAATTGTCATACAGACTGTAAATTGATACTGGTTCTAGAAATGCACTTGTAGAAGCCCTGGGACTCAGAAGAACCAGCCTGCATGATCCTTGCACCCCTCTTGCTACTTTAGTCTCTTAAGTTTCTTCATTTCATTCTGCTACATTTTTTAGTTGATGCTATTATATTTGTGATGAGAAAGAAAAAAAAAACTAAGCAAACCTCTGGAGTGACAGAGGAATTAGAATCCTGCTCTTCCATCCACTGGTGATGTGGAATCACTTGTTTCCCACTGGACCTCAGTTTACTTATCTGTTAAATGGAGGTTAATGATGCTTACTTTGATGGACAACTATGGGCACTTCATGAGGAAATGCATATAAAAATGGTTTGTAAATGTAAAAATGGAGTAGGTAGCCTAGTGCCTGACATATCAAATTGTTTAAGAAATTTATAATTGTGATGAAATGTGAGTCAGCATATTTTCCAGTGATAGATCACTGGAGTGTTAGACAATCACACAAGAGCCCAGATAATTCCTCTCCTCAAAGGCAGCCAGTGGCTTTCTCTTAATGTCCCACAGCATGCTATTTTCCCCTTCTAACTTTGACCGTGGTTGAGGCTGGCTAATCTATAACAGCCATTTGTCTAATCCAACATTTTATATTAAGTATATATTGGACTGAAACAGAATTTCTCAAATTTATTCAGAGTAAACACAGCTTTGCAAATTACTCACTTTGCCCCTTCCAGATGATGATTAGAAATGCTGGCCAAATGCAAGCATTTGTTGGGTGCATTTATTTATGTGTCAACTTGAGTTCAAAACCCTAGCCTCTTTACTTGTGTGCAAACAAATAGAAATTGATTTTGAGAATTTGAAAGCAAAATTTTAACAATGGCTGGTATACAAACAATCAATAGCCAAATTATTCTCAGTGTTCACTATCTTTGCTGGCATTTTAGAATGTAAGACAAGGTTGGTAAATCCCATGTGTAATGAGCACCAAACTCAATACTCCCTGCACCAAGATGATGTGCAGTTTATTTAAGTACTTTCATCTGGAGCTTGAAATACTTCAATATCCTCATCAATGCATGAAAACAACTTTGAATACATAATAAAGTGCTGGGCTTTGCCATACTCTATTCAAAAATATTTACCATAAAATTTAGGACCATTCCAACTGAATTTCTAGGTAAGCACAGGAGTAATTCAAGGAACAAAACACACCTAAAAGACTGATTAGTTCCTGGTGACTAACAAACATTAAATTTCACTTCCTGAGGCAGAGGCTGGAATAAAGACATCTCAAGTTGCCAACAATAGGAAATACCTAAGTGAATCCAGCCTAAACTGTGAAAAGTGCACACTTACAGACTCCCACACACAGCTGATTGGTTCCTTGGATGATGCCAACCCTCATCCAGTCAATAAATATACAGTCCCAGCCCCTCCTAGATCAATGCATAAATACTATGTATTTATTCAACAAATATTTCTGGAGCACCTACTGTGTACACTGAACTAGAAACTTTTAAAAGACTGCTCTCTTGGAGATTACATTTCTGTGGAAGAGACAACAAACAAGTACGTGCATAATTAAATACCATGATAAATGACAAAACAAAAAAACTGGGGAGCTATAAAGAGAATAATGGGGTTGAGGGGAAACATTCTTTTCCACATTTTTATTGTACTTAATATATTTTATCAATATTTTCTCCAGGCATTTGACTTGTCTATCCATTTTCTTAATGGTATCTTTTGATAAACAGAAGTTATTTATTCTCATCAAGCCTAGTTGACAACTATATGTGTGTGTGTCTGTGTGTGTGTGTGTATCTGTGTACTGTCTCCAAAAAACATGTTTACACCCAGATTGAAAAGATATTTGCTGTTTCCTTCTAGAAGCTTTGTAGCTTAAGCATTACATATCTATCTATGATTCATCTTGAATTATATTTTGTGTATGGTGTAAGGTATAAGTTAAGATTCATTTTATTCCACTATGGTTATCCTGTTGTTCCAGTATCATTTGTTGAAAAAACACTATTTTATTATTTAATTTGTTGTGGTGACATTGGTTAATAAAATTATATAGGTTTCAGGTGTATAAATTCTATAATACATCACCTGTATATTGATTGTATTGTGTGTTCACCACTCTGAGTCAAGTCCCCCCATTTTCAAAATCACATTGGTCCAAAATAACCTAAGTGTGATCCACCACCTTTGCAGTTTACATGGACTCCTTTGTTTGTGGAGTCTTGCCTCTGTATTAAGCTGATACATAGCTGTAAAGGTCTCAGAGAACTTATACAACAATTAATTGTACTGCAGACCTGCTCCCTAGCTGTTCCTCATTAAGTTACAATGGATCAGCTTAAAAAGGACACCCTAAAAGGGAGTCCTGCTGCACCCAGAATTAGGCCCAACTGATTACTGTAATCCATGCATCAGTTCTTCTCTTCCCTGCTGGAAGACTGTAAGAAGTATTAGACACCAACTACTGTCAATATTATTGACATTCACAACCAAGAATTAGGAGGATATAAACTTTTAAATTATGTACACCTGTTTTCATGAACATATTTAAAATGTGAGACAGTATATATGACAAAACACTAGCACAAAAAATAATTTCTTCCATACAGTTCAACATCAAAATATAGCATCTACGGAAACTTTTTAAAAGCCACCATGAAGATGCTATCACAACTCACCCCACTCCCTGGTGATAGCTTCCTCTGCAATTTCCTCAGGCCTGGAGTGTGAAGTCTTGGGGGTATCAGAGCAATGGGAATCATTTTTTGATGGATGCATTAGTATCAAATATAAAATTCATATTTAAAAGCTATTATGTTAATAATAAGTTAATGTATCTAGAGCATTTGGAGTAGTGATTAACACATAGGACGTATTCAAAACTTTTAGTCATTAATGTTGTTATGCTCATCACAATTATAAGTCTGAATTTTAAAAAACACTGAAGTTTATATTTTATGTATGATATTCTAGTTTCTATGTATTTTTTAGTATAAACAAGCAATATAGGCAAGTTGTTAAAAAAAAATAAGTGTCAGTACCAGGAAAGGGTTTATTTTAAAAAATGAAGTCTTCTTCCATGCTAGAATTCCCAGAGGCCACTATTTCAACAGTTTCCTATGTCTCCTTCCAGCAATTTTTGATGTTGATATACAAATACGTATATATGCATCCTTTTAAATCATAAATGGGAACACACTGCATGAACTATCTGTACCTTGTCTTTTTTAATTGACTAATATACTGACGAGACCTCCATTATCATCCAAATCCAATTTCCTCTTCCCTTCACTAGACTTCTGCAGTAACAAGTTTAATTTAAATTCTTACTAATTGAAGATTCCATGCAGTTGTAAAAAATACAGAAAGATTGCTTGTTTGCTTTGCCCAGATACCCAAATGACAATAATTTACAAAACTATAGCACAGTACCACAATCAGGATATTGATATTATATAATCCACCAATCTTACTCAGATTTGCCATTTTATTGGTATGTCTTTGTGTAGTTGTATATGTGTGTGTGTACATTGTCTATTTAGATCCATACATTTTTTCTCCTGCGTAGATTCATGTATCCATCACAAAAGTCAAAATAGTAAACAGTTCCACCTACAAAACAATCCTTTCTGCTGCCCTTTTATAACCACAGCCACTTCCCTCTTGCCATCCCTCTCCTGTCCCTAATTCCTGGCAACCATTAATCTGCCCTTCATTTCTAAAATTTTGCATTTCAAAAATGCTACATAAATGGAATTATGCTTTATTAAAAATCTTTTTGGGATTGGCTTTTTCCACTACCATAATTTCCTGGAGATTTATCCAAGTTGTTGCATGTTTCAGTAGCTTATTCCTTTCTATTTCTAAGTAGCAGTATTCAATGGTATGGAAATGTCACAGTGTGTTTAATCCTTCATTTGTTGAAGGACATCTGGGCTATTTCCAGTTTTTACCTATTAAGAATAAAGATGTCCAAGCCCAGCACAAGTAGCAGCCATCTCAGATTGCTTTATAGTTCAGGCAGGGTGGCTCCAGGCAAAACACATGTGGGGGCTGACCTTCCCAGCACAATCCTGGAAAACCCCAGGGCCAATGCACCTAGTGAACAGCTATAGAACATGTCAGAGCACCACCACCACCACCCTGCTCCTGCACAGCTGATCCTCCATGGAGGTGGAGGGTGGTGGTCGGTGGTCACAGCCAATCCTTGAAGCTAACTGGCCTGAGTAAATCACTCCCACTGATCTGCCAACAGAAACCAAGGCTCAACTACAAGAGGAGGGTGTACTCAGCTCACACAAATGGCTCACCTCGAGTACCCAGCTTGTGTGATAGGCAAGGCTGTGCCACTAGACCCTACAGGACACCTACTACATTAGTCCATGCTACCAAGACAGGGAGTCATAGCTGTTCCACCTAATACATAGAAACAAACACAAGGAGGCTGTCAGAATGAGGAGACAAAGACACATGGCCCAAATGAAAGAACAGCTCAAAACTCCAGAAAAATAGCTCAATGAGATGGAGATAATATAAACATATTAGTTTTATCTATCCTAGGGCTTCTACCTTCTCATATGCTTGAAAAAAAATGTTTATTCTATTGTTTTTGGATGGAATCTTCTATATGAGGCCTGTCTGGGAAAAGTCCAGCCATTGTTAATATAATGAGAACAGTTTGCACTACATCAATGTAAACTGGCAGCCAAGGAGAGTGGGCTGGAATGTGTGTGCATGAACAATGATGACTTCACTGTTCTAGTCAGTGGGGGCAGTAGAAGTTGTTGAGTGTGTATGTATACTGTGTGACTGTTGCATTCAAGATGATTGAATGAGTAGAGGAACGAAACTGCATCAAATTTTGCATTAAGCTTGAACATTCTCCATAGAAACTATTCAGATGATTCAGAAGCCTCAGCTATGGGCAACTGGTGATTGGTAGCGTCATTACAATAACACGCTCACCTATGCATCACGTCTAGTGTAGGTTTTTTGGTGAAACATCAAATCACCCAGGTGACTCAGCCCCCCTACAGCCCAGATTTGGTGCCCTGAGACTTCTGGATTTTCCCAAAACTAAAATCACCTTTGAAAGGAGATTTCAGACTGTCAATGAGATTGAGGAAAATATGACAGGGTAGCTGATAGCAATTCCAACAAAGGAGTTTGCAGAGTGTTTTGAACAGTGGAAGAGAGGGTAGAAGAACTGTATGAGGTCTCCAGGTGCCTACTTTGAAGGGGACTGAGGTATCATTGTCCTATGCACAGTGTTTCTTCTATCTTGTATCTTCTTCAATAAATATCTCTATTCTTCATAGTACATGGCTGGAAACTTTCTGGACAGGCCTTGCTTGTATATACATCAATTCTATCCTTTTGGTTGATAGCATTGCTTCTATATCTTCACTGATTTTCTGTGTAGTAGTTCTATCAGTTGCTGAGAGGGGAGGTTTTAAAGACCCCAACTCTATTTGTAGATTTGCATATTTCTATTTTCAACCCTATCAGCTTTTGCTTCATGTATTTTCAGTCTCTGATATTGGGTATGCACAATTTTAGGGTTTTAATATGTTCCTGGGTGATTGATATTGTTATAATTATATAATGTTCCTCTTCGTAGTGATTTTTAAAAAAAAAATCAGAAGTTTATTAGATATTGACATAGCCACACCTACTTTTTAAAATTAATATTTGCAGTGTACATCTTTTCCCACCCTTTTACTTTCAACTTATTTATGATATTGAATTTACTTATGACATTGAAAAACAGTACTGAGAAAGAAATTAAAAGCACTAAATGCTTACATTAGAAATGAGCACAGGTATTAAATCAATAACCTAAGTTCCTACCTCAAACTAAGAAAGACATTCAGGTTTTTGTAAGTAATACACATTTGGGTCATTTTTTTAACTTCTTTGCCTAATTTTTGTCTTTTAATTATATTTACATCACTTATATTTTATGTAATTATTGATATATTAGCACTCAAAAAGTCATTTTCTTTTTTAATCCCTCTGGTTACCATTCCTGTGTTTCTCTTTTCTTGCTTTCCTTCGTGCAGTTGTTTGACATTTCTTACTATTCCATCTTGATGTTCACAGTGGTTTTGAGTCTATCTCTTTGTGTAGTTTTCATAGTGGTGGCTTGGTATATTACAATACAAATATGTGCCTTATAAAGGTTTATTGGTGTCAATCTTTTCCATTCCAAGTGTGGAAATCTCAATTCCATTTTGGTCTCTTTACCGTCTTCATTTTAAAGTATCATTTAAAATATCATTATTTTTAGTATTACAGAATGTTATATAATATTTGCTTTAATCATCATTTATGATTTATAAAATTCATGTGGGGATGGATAGGCTGTTATATGTACCTGTATTCCTGTTCTTTCCATTCTTTCTTTCTTTCTGATGCTTCACATATCATTCATTCATTTATCAGTATGTTTGTGTTTGAAGAATTTATTTGAGCCAATATTTAATGGTAAGTCTGCATGTAAAAAAAATCCTTGTTTTTTTAAATATATTTTATAATTATGCTATTACAGTTGTCCCAAGTTTTCCCCCTTCCCCCCTGCTCTGCCCACTACACCCCTCCTGTCCAGTCCAGTATATCTCCCCCTTAGTTCATGTCCATGGATCGTACATATAAGTTCTTTGACTTCTCTATTTCCTATACTATTCCTTTTTTAAAAAATTTATTTTAATTGTTGTTGCAGTACAATTTTCTATCTTTTACTCCCATCCCAGCCCACCCACCCAGCCCTCCCTGCCTCTCTCCCATTTCCACCCCCCCCCCCAGTTTTTTATCCATGTGTCCTTTATACTTGTTCCTGTAAACCCTTCCTCTTTTCCCCTGAAATTCCCCTGAAATTCCCTCCCCTCTACCCTCTGAACACTGCCAGTCTGTTCTCTATTTCAGTGTCTGGTAATATTTTGCTTGTTTCTTTGTCTTGTTGTTTAGGTTTGTTTCCTATACTATTCTTAACCTCCCCTTGTCTATTCTGTACCTACCAATTATGCTTCTTAATCCCTGCACCTTTTCCCCCATTCTCCACCTTCTCCCTCTTAGCTGATAATTCTCTAAATGATCTCCATATCTATTATTTTGTTCCTGTTCTGGTTGTTTGCTTAGTTTGCTTTTTTTAGATTCAGTAGTGGATAGTTTTAAACTGGTTGCCACTTTAATGTTTATAGTTTTGATCTTCTTTTTCTTAAATAAGTCCCTTTAAATAGTCTTGTACAACCTTTTGGCATCTCTGGGCCACACTAGAAGAAGAATTGCTGTCTTGGGCCACACATTAAATACATTGTGACACATAATCACAAAAAAATCTCATAATGTTTTAAGTAAATTTATGATTTTCTGTTGGGCCACGTTCATAGCCATCCTGAGCCACATGCGGCCCATGGGCCGCAGGTTGGACACTGCTGCTTAACATTTTATAATGGCTTGGTGATGATGAACTCCTTTAGCTTTACCTTGTCTGGGAAGCACTTTATCTGCCCTTCCATTCTAAGTGATAGCTTTTCTAGATAGAGTAATCTAGGTTGTAGGTCCTTGCTTTTCATCACTTTGAATACTGTAGCCAGTCTCTTCTTGCCTGCAAAGTTTCTTTTGAGAAATCAGCTGATAGTTTTATGGGAACTCCTTTGTAGGTAACTCTCTGCTTTTCCCTTGCTGCTTTTAAGATTCTCTTCTTATCTTTAACCTTTGGCATTTTAATTATGATGTGTCTTGATGTTGTCTTCTTTGGGTCCAACTTATTTGGTACTCTCTGTGCTTCCTCAACTTGTATATCTATTTCCTTTGCCAAATTAGGGAAGTTTTTTTTCATTATTTTTTCAAATAAGTTTTCAATTTCTTGCTCTTCCTCTTCTCCTTCTGGCATCCCCATGATTCACATGGTGACATTTTGAAGATGCCCCAGAGTTTTATACTATCCTCATTTTTTTTTAAAATTCTTGTCTCTTATTTCTGTTCTGGCTGAACGTTTATTTTTCCTTATGTTTCAAATTATTGATTTGAATCCCAGTTTCCTCTCCCCCGCCCCCATTTGTTCCCTGTAGATTTTTCTTTATTTCCCTTAATGTAACCTTCATTTCTTCCTTTATGTTGTTGCTGTATTCAATGATTTCTCTAGCATCCTGATCGACAGCATTTTGAACTCTTATTCTGATAGGTTGGTTATCTCCATTTCATTTAGTTCTTTTTCTGGAGTTTTGTTCTGTTCTTTCATTTGGGCCATATTGCTTTGTCTCCTCAGTTTGGCAGCCCCCTTGTGTTTGTTTCTACATATTATGTAGAGATGCTTTCACTCCCGGTCTTAGTAGCATGACATATTGAGAAAAGGCACCTATAAATTGTGTGGGCTAGAGCCTTAGGTAATCACCAGGGTGGGGCAACCTGCTTTACCACTTTGTGGCTCTGTGGGGAGGGAGGGCTTGGAGAGGGCACAATGCCACTGCCTGGCTTTTAGAGGTTTTCCCAGCATGCATGCCCTTTCTAATCACTTTAGTCACTTCCCATATGTGACTGGCATCCTTCCAGCTATTGCCCTAGTGCTGAATCCCAGAATGGGTGGGTTTCTGTATATTCTAAGTCTCTGCAGGTCTTTTAAATGAAGTCTCCTGAAAATCTGGCAGTTCCTTCTGCCACCCAAACCCCCATTGGTTTTACAGCCAGAAGTTATGGGGAATTATCAACCTGCAGCTAGAACCCTGGGCTGTGTGGTCTGGCCTGGAGCTGGGATTACTTACTCCCAAGGTATCCCTCCTGATTTTTATCCTCCAAACGAGAATGTGGGATTGTCCATTCTACCACTGCCACTGCCTCTCCATGCCACACCATGTCTCTGTGTCTCTCTGCCTACCTCCACCTCTCCTACCCATCTGGATGAATGTGGCTTCTTTAAATCCTTGGTTGTTGGACTTCCATAGTACTTGATTTTTTGATGGCTCTGGGTGTCATTTGTTTTGACATCTAATTGTAATTCTTTCTGTGGTTGCATGAGAAGCATATCTACCTATGCCTCCATCTTGATCGGAGTCTCTTGAAGGATTTTTGTTTGTTTGTTTGTTTGTTTGTTTTGGGGGGGGTTGCCTAAAATGTTTTTATTTTCTCTTCATTCCTCCTGAAAGATAGTTTCAACTAATACAGAATTTATTGTTGACAGTTCTTTTCTTTCAGTACTTGAAAAATGTTGTGTCACATTGGACCTCTATGTCTTCAGACAAGAAATACACTTTGGAATTGGTGTCCCCTTATAGATATTTATCTCAGGCTGCTTTCAAGATTTTTTTGCCTTAATTTTTGAAAAGTTTAATTATGATGTGCCTTTACATCTTCCTTTGGTTTTACTATTTATGGATTGTTCAGCTTCTTTGATCCGTAGGTTTGCATCTTTTGCCAAATTAGAACTTTTTGGTCATTATTTTTTCAAATACTCTTTCTGCCTCACTATCTCCTATCCTTCTGAGTTATTAATTATACAAATGTTGGAATATTGTATTACACCATAGGTCCCTTGGGCTCTGTTTCCTTTCAGTCTATTTTCTCTGTTATTTAAAAATGGGTGGTTTCTATTATTCCATCTTCAAGTTTAAGTCCTCTCGTCATCTCCACACTACTATTAAGCCCATTTGGCAAGTTATTTACTTGTGTTATAATTTTCAGTTCTATAATTTCCATTTGGTTTTTATGACTTCTATTTTTTGCTGAGTTTTAAATTTTTATTTGTTTCAAGAAAATTTATAATAGATTGCAGATGCATTTTTATGAATGCTGCTTTAAAATCTTTGTCATATCATTCCAACATCTGATTCACCTCGGGTTTGGCATCAGTTGATTTCTTTTTCTCATTCAAGTTGTGATTTTTCTGGTTCTTGTTATGATGGGTGGTTTTCAACTTCATCTTGGACATTTTGTTCATGGTGTTAGCACACTCTGAGAACTATTTAATTCTTTTATTTCAGCAAGCAGTCATTCCATTTTAGTTTAGCATGCAGGTCATGACCTAATTTTGTGGGCTGTGATTCCAATGGCATTTTGTTTCTAGACACTTTGTGGTTTTACTTTGGTTTTATTCATTTATCTGATCTCACTGAGGCTCCCTATGTTTCCTGTTAGTGTCGATTGAGGTGTGCAAGAGAGGTCTCTTAAGGTCAGGCTACATAGTGTTCTCAGGGGTGGGGAGGGAGGGGTGTGTTGGGATCCCTTACTGATGCCACCAACTGCTCTAGTGTCACTGAGTACAGAGTAAAAAAATTATAGCTATGAAAATGAAGAAGTTTCCAAGTTATGGCCAGTTGCTATTGACTGGGTCCCTTTTTACAGTTTCTCCTGCCTGTTCTGGTGTCCGTTTCAGCAAGGAAGGAGAATCTCCAGTTCATTAGGACAAAGATGCTTCCAAGAATATGCCTCTGTCAACCTTTATAAAAAGTTCAGTTTTTAACACTCCTATGAAGGTATAATTTACATAATAAAAAATTCATATGTTGTAAGATTTAAGAAAATGTCTTTTTGTAAAATTAGAGAGTTTTGAAACAAAAACAACAACCCAGTTTGAAAACATTTTCATTACCCCACTTTGCTCACATCCTTTTACTAATGCATCCTAATTAACTCATGCACCTAGTCCCAGCCCAAGGTAACCACTTATTTGTTTCAGGTATCTATTAATATGCCTTTTAATGGCCTTTCAATAAAGGGAATCATGTCAAATGTAGGGATTTTTGTGCCTAGATTCTTCCACTTATCACGGTTTTTTTTTAGGTTCAGCTATATTGTTGCACGTACTTATATAGTTTGTTCCCATTGACTGCAAATAATATTTCAACATATAGATATGCCACATTTTATTTATGTATTATGTATTTACTAAAGGTTCTTTGGATTATTTTCAGTTTTTAAATATTATGATAATTTTGGAATGAACATTTGAATGCATGTGTTTGTGTGCTCATGCTTTTTTTTTTCATTTATCTTCAATAGATTTCATTTATCTTTGATGGAATTGCTGAGTCATATGCTAAGCAATCCATGAGATGATTGATTCCAAAGTGACTGTACCATTTTTATATCCTCAACACCAATGTATGAGGGCTCTTGTTTCTGTTTGATGAGTCATTTTGGTCATAAAATAGATTAATCATTTAAACATCATTTCTTTTAGTTTTTTGGACACATTTATAATAGTGGCTTTGAAGTCTTTTGCACTAAATCCAACATCTTAGTCAACATGGAGACAGCTTCTTTGACCACTTTTTTGAACACATCACACTTTGTTGCTTCTTTGAATGTCACTTCATTTTTTGCTGAAAACTGAATATTTTCAACAAAATTATATAAACTTTACATAGATTCCCCCTAGGGATGTAGCTGCTGTAGTTAGTTAGTTATCAGTTAGTTAGTTAATGGGCTTTATCTATATTCATTTTGTAAAGTCTGTAGTCCCAAAACATGTAGCTAGTAATGTCTTTGCTCAGATTTTTAAAAATTCTTTGTTTTTAATTTTTAAGCCTACCTTCTTATGGGTCACCCCTGTGTCATCATATCTTTGTGAGCAGCCAATGACTGGTTAGATGTTGTGCACAAACACCTTGAGTCAGTAAGGCTTCCTTCATACCTACCAGGGTGGAGGTTGCATTTAAAGTTCAGGCAGTTTATAACTATTTACCAGCTTCTACTTTCTACCAAGCTCTCTTAGGTCTTTGTCACATGCGAGGCTTCACATTCGGCCAGGTCCTTAAGCTTAACAAGGATTCTCTGGGCTCTCTCAGCATTCACACAGCCTTGAGAATGTGCATAGCCATCTATACTTCCAGAGAATTGTGGGAGCTTATCAAAGCCCACCACTTTGTCTCATTTACTGGATTTTCCTGTTAAGTTTAAAGTTAGTCTGTCAGTTTGTTGCTTGCCAAGTAGGTTAACATTAGGCAAGTTGTGATTTTGTCCTTCCTCCATTCATCAACAAGATCATTTGTGTTTCCTACAATTCCCAGGGGCATGGGGTTTTCTATGAAGCACTCCAAGTCAATTCAGCAACCTCTGGCAGCAAAGTTGTTGGTCTCACAGCTTGTCCTACCTTAGCAGAACTGCTGCACTGATAGATGTAGGGGAGGTAGGAGCAGCCCCAGACTAAACCAAAACAAAACATTGAATTCCTTCTGTTGTGACATGAAGTTCAGTAGTTTTTATTAAATAAGCAATTCCCACTTTATTCTATGCCCTTGGTCAATTTCTACTGTCTATAAGTGGGTATTTTGTCAATTTTCTTCAGGTCTATAATTGCTTGTAGTGGAGAATATTTGCCTGTGTTCTCCTATGGTCATAAACCACAATAGCCTTTAAGTGTTCTTGCTGCCCTTCTTGCACTGGTACATTTCAGTCCTCAGAAGCAGTCACATCATATCATACCTTCCCTATATAAAACACACCACTGGTTTTCTCTAACACTAAAAAGAAATTTCAAATTCCTCAATGTGACCTAAAGTATCCTAAATCATCTGGCCCTTGATAGCCTCTCCCACTACATTTCCTACTACTCTCCTCACGGCTACTACCCAGTCAATCCACTATGCGTGAACCACAGCATACTTCTTTCTGTTCCTAAAGCATACATGTTCTTCCCTTCTCTGTGCTCTTGTACTTGCTGTTCTCCCTGACTGAAATGCAGAATGATTATCTTCTTCTCAGCATTTAGATCTCATCTCCTTAGAGAGGCCTTCCCTGCTAGCCAAGCTAAAACACTCACAGCTCCATTTAATTTTGTTCATAGCACTTACTGTAGCTAGATGTGACATTTGTGTGTTTATATTCTATGTTAAACCCTCCTCCTAATACAAGCCCCATGAGGGCAGACTATTATGTTCCCCAGCACTTAGAACTGCTGCAATCATACAGTAGGTTACTCTTGGGCCTTTTAAAATATATGAATAAATAAAAACAAAATGGATATTTTTCCACTTTTAAAAAATCCTTACCCAAGGATATGTTCATTGATCTTAGAGAGAGAGGAAGGAAGGGGGTGGTAGGAGGGGAGAAAGAAAGAGAAATTGATCAGTTGCCTCCCATATGGTCCCTGACTGGGGATCAAACCCACAACCTTTTGGTGCATGGGACGATGCTCCAAATGAGTCATCCAGCCAGGGCAATCTTTCTATTTTTTAAATCATTTTTGTAATGGTTGCATATTTTCCCACTGTAAAATGTACTATTATTTGGTTCCTTGAACATCTTATTACTATAAAGAACTTAGTGTCACATGAATGTTATGGGAATGGACTTTGGAATCAGACAGACTTGGGTTCAAACCCTGTGTCAACTACTTACTACCTACTTCATTTCTTATTAGCTGTTATTTTCTCTGTGTCTTAACCCAGTTTCTTATCTAAAATGTAAGGGGCTCAGAATTGTGCCATGCTCCTAGGAAATGGAAGTTAAGTTGCTTTATTTTGTTTTGACTAAAGTGGCAAAGTCACTCTCTCATGTTTTCCCTTCCCTGGCAATCCTTCACAGTAAAAACACAGCTCAGCCCAAATGCACTAACTGAATGTTGCCTTTATTTTTCATTTGGCTTTGCCTTTGCACAGACATTGCTGGAACTTGGGACCCCTGAACTCTGTTTTGGGGCAATGGCATGTGCCAGGTGAAGAGAACAATGCCAAGGATGCCCCAAGTACAACAGCTGAATGGGCTGTAAAATAGGTACTGAAATACCTTCTGCTCCTCCTTCCAGAACTAGAGGATTTGAGAATTCCTGGGGCCTCCAGAAAATTTTGAAATTAAATTAGCAGAACTGATTTGGTTTAAAATTTTGCACATGTAAAGTTGGTAACACTCCAGCCACCAGAGTAGCTTGCGCCCCTTGGAATCTTGCCCTTAAATAAGATATATTTTTTAAAGATTTTATTTATTTATTTTTAGAGAGAGGGGAAGGGAAGGAAAGAGAGAAAAAGAAACATCAATGTGTGGTTGCCCCTTGAGCACCCCTTACGGGGGACCCAGCCCACAACTCAGGCATGTGCCCTGAGTGGGCACTGAACCAGTGACCCTTTGGTTCACAGGCCAGTGCTCAATCCACTGAGCCACACCAGCCAGGGCTAAATAAGAAACATTTTGAAGCAACAGGGGACTAGCTTACTTACTAGGAAGAAAAGAAGAATGTTCTCTGGCCTTTGAAAGCTTAGGTTTTCATGTATGGGTTTTGTGTCTACATGGGAGAAGGATGGAAGACATAGGGGCAAAAGTATGTTTATTTGATTTCTGGCTATGTTACAGAAAACTAATGCTGCTGAAGAATGAAATTGTATACCCCAGATCTTTCTTAATCAGGGCCTTATAAAAAGAGAAAAAATATTTCTATTTTATGTGTAATATTATTATTGATAGAAAGTTAAATCCAGATAACAAAATCAAAATAAATTTGGTTACCTATTATATAACCCAGATGTTGGTGGAGGGTTTTTCCTTTTTGACATAAAAGGCACCCTTGCCAACATAGTGCAACACCAAGGGATTCAATTTGCTTGTCTCTTGCACCTGGGGCCTCCTGTGTGATATTATCTCCTGCAGGTAACCAGCAGAGGCTCTCCCTAATAATCCAATTGTTAGAAGGGTACCTTTCCAGCACCATCTTATTCTGAGCAATATCAATGCAGACTATACTATTTGAAATTCTCTGAATATCCCTTCTCTCCAACCTCACCAGAGCATATGACAGATTTAAAATGGGGGAATGTAAAGTTCTTATTAAAGAGTGAGACAAAGTGAGACTAAATGGGAGCTGTGGTCTTTTTAACCTAATCACACAACTAACCTCCTGTCATTTTTGCCATATTCTGTTCATTGGAAGTACATCCTTACACCCAGCCAACATTTAAGTGGAGATCACATGAGGATGTGAATGCGAACTAGAATGTGGGGATCCTTGGGAGTCCTTTTAGAAATTGTTTACCATATCTGATATTCAATGAAGGAGTCACTGAACTGCAGTGGGAGAAGGATGGTCTTTCCCACATATGGTATCAGGTCAATTGCATGCCCGTATGGAAAATTAACTATGATCCTCAAATTGTATACAAAAAATAACTTGAGATAGATCATAGAGCTAAATGTAAAAGGTAAAAACAATAAAATTATCTAATAAAATATCAGAAAATACCTTCATGACCTTGGGTTAGACAAAAATTTCTTTAATGGGGCATAAAGAGTACTAACTATAGAGGAAAATATTGATAAAGTGGACTTCATTACTTGTGAACTTATTAATGAGCTTTAATTAAAATATGAAAATATATTAGCTTAATTAGCACTAGTTACTGAAACAAAAAATGCAGCTACACTTTATTTCTCACTGCTAGGACTGAAGAATGTGGATTACTGGTAACTGACTTCTAAGCAGTGACTCCAAGACTCAGAGTGCTTCCATCTGTTGGCTTCTGGGTCAACCTGTTGTTAACCATACACCAAACAGGTGACAGAATTCAGAAAAGGCAAACTGTATATTTACCTTTCTAGGTATAGAAGTGACACATGTCACTTCCATTCAAACTCTATATGCTAGAACCAGTCTCATGACCAATCCAACTACAAAGGGGTGCTGGGAAGTGCAGTAAGTCAGGGCCATTCATGAGCATTAGCAGAGTCTGCTGAGATTAGGAAATGGAAAGCTATGTACTTCTCACTTTGAACTGCTATTGCACTAAAGTGGAGGAATCTTGAAGTGGATACATCACAAAAATTAATGTGAAGTAAAAATAAAGTTTAGGTCTTCAAGGAAGCCCTTGTACCTCTTAATTTATAAAGATCCTTTTTCCACCATCCGGACCACTGAGACCACTTGAAACATTAATAATGGACAGAGTAGAAAGTTACTAGCAAGAAAGAGATGAATAAATGCATAAAATGGGAGGAAAGAGCAAGAAAGACAAGAGTCATCAGCACATGCTAGGTTTGAGGAAAATATGGGGAGATGGATAAAGATATATGTGAGATGTTTGGGGCATCTATACTATGTAAGCTATCAAGAGAATGATGTGAGAAACATTTAAGAAAGATCTTTATGAAAGTTTGATAAACATGGTAATTTGAATCCCCTTTGGTGAATTCTGAGACCACATCTATAGTGCTAATTACAATTGTTTTAACATTTTTCTTGGTGTTCAGAATGTTTCTTTGAATGTTATCTTGTGACAAGTCTGGGTCTTGAGGTAATTAGCTTCATAGAGGTTACAAAAAATTTATTAGAAAACCCTGACAAACACTTGCATTAAGCGCTCACCTGCAAGGGGGTGATAGCAAAGATGTTCTATTCAAAAACTTCTGGAATGATTGTATCTGGTTCCTTGTGAATATAAGGGCATTATGAACCATGAATGGGACTCTTGCACCCAGGAACTTCGACCCTCACTAAATGTTATATCATTGATACAAGCAACTGGTATGTTTCAAATGATTACCTTAATGTCAAGATTAGTGTAGCCAGGACACTTCTACTGGAAGGCTAATGAACACACACAAAAAAAGAAAGATAGAAGCAACTTGATTTAGGAGAAAGAGCTGAATCTTTGGAGTCAGTCAAACCTGAATTTGTGTCTGGGCTTATTAGTTTAACTATATGACATTGGACCAATTATTCAAGATTTCTGTGTGTCAATTTCACTCTCTGTAAAATGGTGGAAAGGGCACTACTTCACAGTGTTATGATGAGTGGTTAAAAATCACTGTTTGGTGAACAGCAGGTACTTAATACACATTAAAGCCTTTTCTCTTCACCCCCACTTCCTAGATGCCAAAGTTTGGAGAATGAGAAAATAAGACTTTGAATAGGCGATGGGTGATGAGAATGGAGAATGTTCCTAGTGTTCACCGAAAATTAATATCGACAGGTGTTTTGTCACCGAAAAGGATTTATTTGGGGGGCAGCAGGGTAGGGTTGCAACCTACTATGAGCAGATATGGCAAGTCACATGCACACTTTGCCTGGCATGCCAAGATGGAGAGGTATTTAATCAAGGGAAGGGGAAGTTAGGACCATAGAGGCTTACTATAAGCATAGAGTTCTTCCTGTAGAGTTTTCACATACTCTTGCAATTACTTATGAGACTTCCATAGCTCTACTTCCTCCCATAGACCCTCCAAATTGATTGTGTTTTCTTTTCTTTCCTCTCTCTCTCTCTCTCTCTCTCTCTCTCTCTCTCTCTCTCTCTCTCTTCTACTGCTTTAGTCAATGAAGGGAAACTTTATTGAGGCCCCAGGGCCACAGGGATTTGGCAGAAAGTCACTCTGTAGGCCCAAGAGGTGATAAAGGGGCCTTATTTAACCCTCTTGGGGTGCAGGTTAGTGGTGTGGCCACACTTCTCATGGCAGTTGGCAGTGCAGGGGTGCAAGCACGACACTTGGGGCAGATCATCTTGTTGCAATGGTACTTCTGGGTGAGCTGGCTGGGGGAGGGCTCAATGATGCCAGCCCATAAGCGAAGCACAAAGTACAGGGTGGACTCTTCTGAATGCTGTAGTCTAAGAGACTACAGAAACTTTCCAGCTGTTTGTCCACAAAAAATAAGATCCTGCTAGTCAGACAGCAAGACCTCCTCATCCTTAGCTTTAACTGCCTCATTGGTGCCACTGGGCTCAATCGCAAGGGTTGAGGGTCTTGCCAGTCAGGGTCTTCACAAGGATCTGCATGTCTGCATCTGCTGGAGAGGCTGCTCCGCCACCTCACTGAGAAGAAAGAGGACCTGACTGTGTTTTCTTGGAGTTTCTTAGTCTTTATCACTGGAGACAAGAATAAACAAGGACTGTGTGAGGGTGGTGATCATGACATTTGCTGAGAAGGACATGGGAAGAGCACAAGGTAAAGTTGCATGCCTTATGCATAGACTGCTGGATCCTTCATGGACTTGCTCCTATGACCTCTCCAGCTTCATCTTTTATGCAATAATCCCTATCTCTGAATTTCACCTATAGTAGCCCTCTCTTAGTTCCTTGAATATTCAATTCTTCTTCCTACATCTCTCTCCTACTGGGCCTTTCCATATTCTGGCCTCTGGCTAGAATGCTTTCCCCACCTATACACACTTTACTGTTAATTCCCATTCACTCATTATATGTTAGCTCAAATGTCAGGCAAGCCTTCCTTGAAACCCTCAACCAAATCAGACCTGTTACATGCTCTGAAAATAATCTGCGATTTTCTTTTTGATCAGTAATCATGACTTGGAATTATATGTTACTTGTGTGATTATTTGTTTAATGTCCATATTCCCCAGTTGGCCTTGTTTGTGTTGCTCATCATTGTATCTTTAACATCTGGGGCATAAAAGGTCTTTAGTAAATACTTTTTGAATGAGTGAATGAGTACATGTTTTCTGTGGGGACTAAAAGTCAATCTTCTCATTCAAAGATCTCCCCAGTAGGCCCTCTGGAGAAGCAATTACAGATTGGTGTGAACCACCTAATGTCCCAAATCTCCAGCCTGGAGGCAGTGCCCATTGCCATGTTCTTTGCAGGCTGAGGGTTGACAGAGAGCTCCTTAGTGGTCCTTTTTATATCACCCAGCTGTGTGTTATATGTAAAACAGTTCTCAAGAACTAGAAGGGAATTAAGGTTCCTTTTCCAAGTGCTTGACCTGAGTGCTTTACATGAAGGTATCAAAATCTCTGCATAACCAACAAAAGAAAAAAGCAAACAAAATATAACCAGAGACATTGAAATTAAGAACAATGTAACAATAGCCAGAGGGGAGAGGGGAGGGGAAAGAGTTTTCAGGAACTACCATAAAGGACACATGGACAAAACCAAATGGGAGGGAGAAGCAAAGGAGGGAGGCAAGGGTGGGTTTGGATGGGGTGCAGGGGGAGTGGTGGGGGGGAATGCAGACAACTGTAACTATACAACAATAAAACAATTTAAAAAGATCTCTGCTTAAATGCTTGCTTCTTTAAGCAAGGGCTCTCTCTGCTGACATAAGCCAGTAAGTATGGCACTGTAGAAGTAAAGCCAGAAGCCCTTACTTAACCCTTTTGCTGTTTTCCAACTTGTAAAGGACTGCCGTGTAAAGGACTCTTATTCTGTTGATCCCACAGAGAAGGTCTAGAGCCAGTTTACAGAATGGCAGACAGTAGTAATTCAAATAAAAAATTATCAGAACTGTTCCAAGATTCAATGGATGGCACTGTAAAGAAACAAGTTCCGCCCTGGCTGGCGTAGCTCAGTGGATTGAGCGCGGGCTGGGAACCAAAGTGTCCCAGGTTCTATTCCCAGCCAGGGTACATTCCTGGGTTGTAGGCCATAACCCCCAGCAACCACACATGGATGTCTCTCTCTCTCTCTCTTCTCTCTTCTCTCTTCTCTCTTCTCTCCCTCTCCCTCCCTCCCTCCCTTCCCTCTCTAAAAATAAATAAATAAAATCTTTAAAAAAAAAGAAAAGAAACAAGTTCCTTGTCACTGGAGGTATTCAAGAGTAGACTGGATAACCCTGACAAAATTATTGCACATCAGATGAGAATGAAAAAAGAAAAAGAGAAGAGCTCTGAGGTTCTTTCCAAAACTAACATTGGGAGGTTCTGAAATGTGTGTTCTTTGAGGTACCTCTTCAGTCATGGAGGATGGGTTTATTTGTACACTAAGTCATATCCTCTCTTTCCTGGATTCCATTGACCCCAAGAGTCTTTTGGCCAGAGTTGGGGTACAGTCTATACCCAGGGAACATAAATAAGTTAAGACACTTATGGAGACTGAACCTGTGACTTTGATCTCATTAGTTCTGTCCTCTAACTACCCCTCACCAAGTTCACAGGCATTTTTCTGATATGGTGCAGTGAAATTAACTCTAGAGAGAAAGTTTCACACCATGCAAAGTGATGTAATACAGTGACATCCATTTCAGCATGATAACATTGTGCTTCTTTTAAAATGAAATTTTCAGGGATGATAAAAATTGAAATGATGGTTTTGAAGTATTTTGAGTGAAAATTTTTCAATCAAAGAGGAAATGTTATACAAAAGAATTTTCAGCTTCAACTATACAGAGACATAAATATCACATATTAATAGATTTGACCTAGTTGCAATCATAGTCAGCTTCATTCTCATCTTGTCTCCTTCACATGTTTATGCTGCATTTCGGTAGCTTATTCTGAAAGCCTATGAGATATCATGGATATGTGAAAAGAATGAGAAGTAGGCAGTTAGCAGAGTAAAAAGCAATACTGGAAATAAGTGGGTCTGAAGAAATCTTTTATTATTACTAATGTGACAAAATTATTGAGGCTTTGCAGTTATTAGTCCTCATTACTTCTCTGTCTCCAATTTAAAAACCATGTATTAAGTTATCTCATTACATAGTTGGATTTTCAATTACACTTGACTATGGCAAATATTATACAGCTTTCACTGGACTACCTGTTGAATTTCCTATCACCCTCCCCTCAACTAATGAAGAGCAGTAATAAATCTGCTTAGTAAATCTCTTTGAACTTTGGGGTTACAAGGGAACTCAGAAAGCATCTTACTCAGAAATTCTTAATTTTGGGGGGTTACATGAACATCCGAGAGTCTGATAACAACCACAGGCTCTTTCTTCAGATGCTGTACATAAGTACTTATACACACATGCCAAATTTTGCATACAGTTTCCTGGGGCTTAGAGACCCCCATGAATCCCATGCATGAAACCCAGATTAAGATACTGGGTTCTAATGAAGTCTTTTCCTTTTGAAAACAAAGAAACTAAAGGTAAGAACTGTTCTAAACTGATCTTCCCAAAGATGCTTCTCCAATTGCAATCTGATTGAATAAATAGAAAACTTAAAAAAGAAAAGGAAGATGTAAGGTTGAAGAAAGATGTCATCTGATGTAAAAGCACTATGCAAGAACTTTGAGAGTCAGGGTGATTATAAAATGTGGGACTTGCATATGTATTTTTGAAATGGAATATTATTTTTAAGTGATATGTACAGAGAAGAACAAAGTCCATTCCACCTGCTAAATTTATTATACGCTCTATTATTTCACACTGTTATGTATATTTTAACAAATAATTTACACTTACCTTCCTGTTAGTTTCCTTGGAAATTACACATATTAGTTTAATCATATTTTTCCCATTCTAAGGAAGGCCTACAGGTGTTTTACTTGTGTAGTTGTCTGTTGTTCTGTTTGCTTGAGGAAATTTAGTGTGGACCTACTAATACATGAAAAAATTCTTTTGAACCTTGTGGTTCAATTTCTTGAAGCACAAAGTGAAGATTTACACATTGTTCAAACCCTGATTGTTTCCATATTCTCTGCAATAGAATGATTTCCCTGGAGTATCCTTTATTAGGGTCAGCCTATGAGTGTTATCTGGAGTGGCTGCTGTAAAAACAATGTAATTAAAGACCAAGATTTTACCATAAATATATTATCTGTAATTCTATCAAATCCCAGTTACCCACAGGGACTTGTGAAGGATAGTACCAAACACTGATGCCAGGAATCAGATATAGCATCACCTACTGGCATCCATAAATTCTCTTTCCTTGAGTATAATGGAATCCTTTGAACTATGATATGGTCTATAAACCTCAAAGCAAACATTGGCATCCTAAAAGCTAAGCATAGATCCTGATAAGAATATGGGTGCTAACAGACTGGATGTCATGGAAACTGAGACAGACCTAATTGGAGCAGAAACCCTTGCTATTTATTTATTTTATTTTATTTCATTTTGATCAGCCTTCTAAACTGAGTGAGTAAGAGTTTTGGGCTTCTAAAAGTAATGTATTTGTAATATTTAAAACCACTTGTGTTTTTTTGAATGTAGGGCACCAAATATCAACTTTTCCTTGTCACTTGCTACTTTTTTTTTTGCAGTAGAATAGTGGGCTTCAGGACTATGGAAATCTTGAGGTTAGGCTTGAAAATTTTTTTGCAATTATCAGAAATTTCAAAAATGCTTAGAATTCCAATCTCTACCTGCAGACTATATACTTGTATAGTTAAAATATTTGGAATGAGTCCATTTCAGAGATTATTTGACTGCACTACTGATAAGTATGCCTCCTCACTTTTCTCCAGGGAGAAGACATAGCAAGGTGGGTGATGGTGTAATCTTCACACATTTGAACAAAAGGCTGATTTGGTCCACAAAAGAATGAACAAGAATGGAATCAGTTAACTAGGGAAAAGGGCTCAATTTTCAGTTTTACAGAAGAGATAAATCCAGAATTTTTTGTTTGCTGGATGTTGACCATTCTTGCTCTTGGTAGCCCTGACATGAGCCATATAGAATAGGAATGGCAGACAAGCAAACAATCATACATACAGCATAAAGGTCAGTGCATCACACTGCAGTCTTTGTCAATGGCCTGGCAAGTACTGAGGCCAAGTTCAAGTCAGAACAGTAGCAGCCTGTCATCAAAGAATATGCAGAATAACATTTAGCCACTATTTCTCTCCATGAGGTATAATGGTGTGATGATCATGTACACATACTATAAAGTCATACTGCCTGGGTTTACAAAGCTGACATACTTATCTCCTAGCTATGCATTCTTGAGCAAGTTACAATAATTTTCTGTACCTCAGTTTCTAAATCTGTAATGTGGTGATGATAATAATTGAAAAGAATCTACCTCTTAGGGTTGCTGTATTGAGTGAATTAATGAGTACATAAAGCACTTAAAATATCATATAACATATACTGTATGCTACATAAATATTGGCTATTATCACTGGATTTTGCCCAGTTCCCCAAGTGCCAGGACACATGGCTTCATTCAAGGACATACTCAGAGGAGGCAAACTTGTTTTGCCTTTCTCTTCTTCACTACACTATAGTAAAGGAATGAAGGGAGTGAGACCTAGATGGTATTGACAGGAATCACAGCTTTACACAGGTGACACCTCATTCCAGTGAGGAGAACTCTGCTCTACTCTTCCTCTCGCTCACCTGCCCACATTCCAAGCATGGTACAGATTTCACTATTAATGAGCTCTCTCCCTCTGGAATAAAATGAAAACACAATAAACTGCTTCTCTTCTGAAATGCCATAATTCTTCAGAAGCCAAAACCATTAACTTCCCAGTAGGTTATTGTGAAGTTTATGGTACAGATCATTTGTAGAGCAATTTCAGTGGGCCACTTGCCAGCTGGTCACCTGGGGAAATGATGAGTTACCAAGGGACAATGGGCTGTGAAAGCCAAACTCCTGCTATCCCTGGAGTCCATAGTAAGGCCTGGTTGCCAGCCAGGGCATGGTTCTTAGATGCTACTGATTATCCCAAAGGAAATAGGCAAAGAGCTCTCAGAAGGCCCCAATCTCAGCATATTTCTGGGAGGAGAGCTTCTCAGAGTCTCATAGTGTGGTGAAGCAGTCCCCTCTTGGCTCAGGGTTTAACATGTGGCCTGTGAAGCAAGACAGAGCTAGGTGTGAACCTTGGGTCTGCAGTTACTTGCTGTTACCCTTGGCAAGTTATTTAATAGTTCTTGTCCTCAGTTTGCAGATCTATAAAACAAGATAAAACCAACCTTGGGATATTACAGTGACACTCACATGAGATAATACCAGTGTGACGGTTAACCCTTATTTGTGTCAGAAATTGAGCATGTAAGAAAACAGCATAGCATCTGATTAGATTAGGGGACCTGATGTTTGGCATCTATTATTTATTTCTACTTTTTAGCCTTGGGTTGCAACCTTTTCTCATTAAATCATGTAGCTCCTTAAACTATAGTCTAGTCTCTGCTCAGTGCACTGCTTCTAAGGCCAATCCCAAGGCACAATTTTGCACAGGCAGCTATGGCTTCTCAGTGCAGTAGCCCTGACTTAGGGACATGAGTCAAACCTCCAAAGCACTCTTGCTCACTTCCACTTCCAGGCACACACCCTTGCAGTGAATCATCCTCCCCCTGGCTTCAGTACCCTTAGTTATAAAATGAAGGGGTTAGGGTAGAAAATCATCTCTAAGGGCCCTTTCAGCTCTGATCCTCTTAGTTCTTATGATTTTTTTTCTTGAAATGTAAACATTTAGAAATATCATGTTCTTAGAGATTTTTTAAAAAGGGACAGACACCAAAACAGGGTTGAGGAGAGTGCCTCAATAATGGGTTAGTGGAGGTAGGATAACGTTAGCTCTAGCAATAAAATGTGATAAAGAGTTATAAAACTCCCATTGGAACTTCTAAGTGGAGAATAAAAAAGGGGGAGTGTGAGAATTAATGACCTAACCACAATCAGTTTTAGTGAAGACAAGAGATGATTGCTGGTGGTGGGATATTTACCTCTCTCACTCAAAGACAAGGCAGACCCCTGACAACTCAGAGCCATGGGCCAGTTCTGTCCTATTGAACACTCACTAACTGGGATCATGGACTAATGAGCTCTGGCCAAGGCCAAGGATTTGTTACAGAAAAAACAACACTCCATGCATCAAGGCCAATTTGAATGCGAGTTTACCCACTATAATTCTTGGCATGAAGCAAGAAACAGATTTGTTTGTGCAGAGCAGTATTTCTATTTGCAATCATACTACTGTGTGCTGTGATCCTATTAATTCTCACAAACAAAGCAGCCCAATGGGGCTGGCTGTCTTCCTCCACAAACACACATGCAACCTCCAAGGGACACTCAAAATGGTAAGGTGGGGGCAGTAAGTGGCAATCACCTACTTTCTAATTCAGGAAGAGTCCAGGGATTGGAGGGTGTCTTCTACTCAAAACAAAACCATGGACCCAAACACTCCTTGAAAATGCACTACCTTTTTTAAGATTGAGGGAAAGCATCAGATCTGCTCTCCACCAAGAGTAGAGCAGGAAAAAAAAATAGCTCATCCCTTAATGGGAAGCAATATGGCATGGTAGATAAAAGCATGAGCTCTAGAGCCAGAATGCCTGGGTTTTCCTCCCCAACTCTGCTACTTAGCTGTGTAACCTTGGGCAAATGATTTAATGTCTCCACACCTCAGTTTCCTCATATGTAAAGTTGAGGTAGTAATAGAGGTTAAGTCATAGAATTGTTGAGAAAATTGAATGAGTTAATATTTTTAAAGCAGTTATCAGTGCCAGGCAGAATAAGTGCTTTGTATCTGTTTATTAAACAAAATAAATAATCTTACATGTTTGGCACCAAGTATCTGAAGGTGAATAGTAATTTAGTTGCTTTTTTCCTTTATTAAAAATCTTCAGCCTACTTGCAGAGCACAAGTACTAATGGCCAAAATCAGTAGAAAGGGTTCTAGATAGCCCCATAATACTTTGAAATCCATGACTTCCTTAGATTGACTCTGTGATCCCTCAAATTTCATATGTCAAAATCCTAACACCCAATGTGATGGTATTAGACAGGACCTCTGGAAGGTGATTGGGTCATGAGGATGGAACCCTCATGAATGGCATCAGTGCCCTTATAAAAGAGACCCCAGAGAGCTCCTTCACTCCTTCTGACATGTGAGGACTTAGTGAGAAGACAGCTCTCTATGAACCAGGAAGCAGGCCCTCACCAGACACTGAATCTGCCAGAGCCTCAGTCTTGAACTTCTGAGCATACAGAAGTGTAAGAAATAAATTTGTTTCTTATAAGCTACCCAGTCTATAATATTTCTTGTTGTCGCATCCCAAACATACTAAGAGAATGACCAAACTCAGGGAGTTTTCTATCTTAAATATAAATCCAGAGAGATGCAACTAACATAAGGCACTTGTATTAGAGTAGGGTAACTCAAAAAACAGACTCATATGTGATAGGCTCAAACATAACAGAACTTTACTTCTCACTCATAAGTCTAAAAAGCTGTTCCTGTTATGCAGACAGTTCTCTCATAAGCAGTGACTCAGAGACCCAGGCTCCTTCTACCTTCAACACATGGCTCCCCAGATCACTATGCTCCTCCTCTGCATCTGGTCAGTAAAAAGGGAAAAGGGGTTGAAGAAAATATGCATGACTTGTCTGGAAGTAATACAAATTTCTTTAACCATAAGCAGTTCGTGAGAACTAGTCATATGACCCCATCAAACTATAAGGGTGGTGGGCAAAAGTAGGTTTACAGTTCTAATACAAATAAATAATACAAGAATTAATAAGTAATAATACAAGAATAAACTCTGTGCTTTGTGTAGTCACAACTATAAACTTTGTTTTCTCTATCCCTGTATAACCAACACTGAGATATGTAGTCCCTAGCTGCATATATGGGTTGTGTGTATGGGTTTATGTGTATATGGTATGAGTGTGTTTACATGTATCAGTGCATTGCATGTTTGTATTGATAGATGTATATTTGTATATGTATGGATATGAATCTGTATATATGTATGTGTAAATGTGTGTGCATGTATATATGTGTATATCTTTATGTGTGTGTGCATGTGTGTATGCATGTGAATGTATTTTTGTTTGTTTGTATGACATGTATATATTTACACATACAAGTGTGTACTATTTTCATGTGTGCTCACACATATGCATGTGCTTATGCATCTGTATATGCATGTATAATATACATGCACACACATAAACACCTGAAACAAATTTCCTGAAGCAATATTTATAACATACAATGCACTCATATTTTTGCTTTATTTATTTATTTATTTATTTATTTTTTAAAGAGAGGGGAAGGGGAGGAGAAAGAGGGGGAGAGAAACATCAATGTGAGGTTGCCTGTCACATGTCCTGTACTGGGGACCTGGCCCACAACCCAGGCATGTGTCCTGACTGGGAATCGAACCAGCGACCCTTTGGTTCACAGGCCTGTGCTCAACCCACTGAGCTACACTAGCCAGGGCACACATTTTTTATTTAATTCTATTTTATTAATGAAATATTTAGGTCATGACCGCTTAAATTATTTTTCTCATCTATTGCTGGATTGAAACCATACTATGAAAAATATTGGTTAGAGACAATAGTAATATAAATAACAAAAATAGCAAATATTTGTTAAGCACAAGCTAAATGTCAAGCACTTTATGTACACTATTTCATTTAACACTCATAACAATCCCATGAGGTAGGAACTATTATGAATTCCATTTCATGGATGAGCAGACAGAGTTTCATAAGAATTAATCAACATCTTACATGCCAGTGCCAGAATTAACAAGTTAATTGTGGTTTACTAAGCAAGCCAGAATTTGAAGCCAGACAGTGTGGCTCCAATGCCCCAGCTTATAATCAATGGTCCATACCACTCTGCCACCTATTAGTAAACAAACCTCTCTAATCCACTTGCCCATGGTTCCTGTTGAAAGTAGATCCCTCTTCCACACCTGCTTACTCCATTTTCCTAACTCCAGGGCTTACTGCAGGAGCCAGAGCTGGCAGCCCCTCTGACTCTGGCTACAATTACTCAAGTGACTCTGGCACTACTGACTGAGTTGATGGGCACAGATATAGTGGAATCAGATGCAGCTGTAAGATGTAGTCATTATTTTCCAGCAAGTTTCATTATCATGATTTTTCCTGTAATAATGTTACTATGTCTTTGGGCCTCAGTCAATCACATGAACCAGGAGATGGGCTCCAGCAAATCAAGTGACTAAACCTTCCTGGTGTGCCTGATTGCACTATGGGCATAAATTCATGTCCAGCATTATCAGTTCACATCTTGTTTTGACATTCACTACATGAAGACAATAATAACTACAATTTTACTAAGCCCTCCTTGCTGATTTCCTTTAGTTTCACACTTGACAACAGGACTTATCTTTAGTTTTCATACTTAGCGACTGTACTTTTCTCTGTGTCTTTTTGTACTTGTCTTTTTTCCCCCCTACAATTGCTCGGCTTTCCATCACCCTGTCTAGATCATAAGCAACTCAAGGTCCAACCCGTCCATCTCATTTCCTGCATGTTCCCCAGCCAGTTGAAGGACATACCCAATGGTGTACAAAACCTCCAGTGCAGCTGTGCATTGCTCAATTGTGTACCAAACTCCTACCTTGTGCCCAGCACTATGCTAGGAACTGTGGATACAAGGACCCAGAAAGATATAGGCCCTGACATTAAATAGCTCAGTGAAATTGGTACTCTGGAACATATCAGCAGTTCAATCTCATTTGGCTTGAACCTGATGAGTCCTTTGCCCCCATGGGGAGAGAAGGAAAATGCCCCCACTTAGCTTGATAATCACCCACTAATACAAATTCCTTCTCACTCAAGGCCCTGCCCTTCAAAAAGCCCCAATCTTCTACTTATCTATGTTATATGGGGTGGAAGGTGAAGATCTAAAGGGGCAGTTTAGCTACCTCTTAGCAAGTATCGCAATGGTGTATTTGGTAGTTCTTTGGCTGATCCTGTGAGATTGCAAGGAACAGCTGAAATGTGGCTGTGAAGAAAAAGGACTGCTGAATCAGACTACCTAGATTCAACTCTTGGTCCCAGCACTCACTCTTTGTGTGACTTTAAGCAAGTTGTGGATTATCTCTGTACTTCAGTTTTCTTTTCTGTGAAATGAGAATGATAATTGCACCTGCTTCAGGAAGTTGTGTTTAAATGAGTCAATCCATGTGAAAGCACTTAGAAACATGTCTGGCACATAGTAAGTGATGAATAACTGTGAGCTTTAATTATCATTAATTTATCTAATACCCATTGCCCCTAATTTTGAGCTTCACCTAACTTCCAGGACTACTGGAAAAGGCCCATCATGCATCCTATAATATTCGCCTTATCTCATTTTATCCAGTGTGGGTGGAGCAGAATTAGAAAGGAAGAGAGTGACAGGACATAAAGCTTATGAGGTCAGGAGAACTTAGACTATGCAGGGGTTCATGGTAGATGACAAGAAATATGGGTTTTATTCTGAATGTAACCAAAAATGGTTAAAAGCTTCTGAGCAGGAGAGTGAAACAATGTGATTATAATTAACAAAGGCTCATTTGGGTTGCTACTGGAAAAAGAATGGATTTTATGGGGCAAGAGTGATCACTTAGGGTGACCAGAGAGATTAGTTAGGAGGCTATGGTCCAGGTGACAGTTTATCTGTATAAAATATTAAATACATTAGTCACATTCTCAATATTTTTCAATGTGGAGGCAATTGGATTTTCTGGTGAATGCATTACAATATATAATATGCTATATGATATATATTATTATGTAATATAATATATTATGTTATATGTATAATGTAGCATTATACTTATATTTATATATATATAAATAATATACTATTCTGCCAGTGCCAGAATTAACAAGTTAATTGTGGGTTACTAAGCAGGCCAGAATTTATATATATCTGAGTGAAGAATATGAACACACACACACGCACCTGAGTAAACAATTCAGGCAAGGGGTCCTGAAGAAAATCAACCTATTCATGCAAGGGTAACAAAGATGGCTATGATGATGATAGTAATGGATATGGTCTGTAGATAGTGAGGTAATGATCTGACAGGGGCTGGTGGGAAAAGGTTACCACTCATGTACGAAGATGAAGACTGTAAAGAATACAGTGAATATCCCCATCCCTGCCCAACCTTAAGTGACCAGGAATAAGATCTCATTATTTTTTAAGTATAGAGCCATAGAGCTGGTGATTCTTACAGTGTCAGAAAGTTAAAATTATCGGAAAATTCTTGTTTTTAAAGCTTTTTACACTTTACTAGCATGTGTGCTATCATACTGCTGCCATTTCAAGGATTATAATACTTAGCTATCGCCTTTAGATATGAAAGTTTCATTCATCAATGAAGGTTTAATCTCAGCTGTGAGCCAACATGAGTAGTATTATACAGGGTCTGGCAGAAGTTAGGCTTGTTTGACTGTGGTTGGTAAGGTAATAATATGGGTGTAATAATTTACAGTTTTAATTTGAACATTTCACCTAAAATGTCATATGGTATGCTTGAGTGTGATATTGTCATGTTACAGAATTACATGCTTATGACTTTGTAACAAAATATTTTGTAATAAAAAGGGTAGCATTATTTGTGCCAGACCCTGTAGAACATGCGTTACACTTTGAAAGCACATGTGATTGTGGTTCCAAGATTAAAGACGAAGATCCAAGGACATCTGTGCATGTGAGAGCTCTTGGCAAAGCTAATTATGGCCTACTTTCACCTAGGCAGAAAGAGAGACATTTTACTGAATTAAAGATTCTCAAGGCATAGGAGAAGAAGAAAAACAAAGAGCTCCAAACTAGCTCTTTGGGTACCTTGGAATCAGTGTTTTATTAGAGGTTGGTGAATGGAGTGTGCTGGAGGGATTAGGGGCAATTCCCTTTGCAGGGGCCATGTTCAAGTCCACCAGCACACTCCATTCACCAAGGTACCAGTAGTCATCAATAGAAGGTTAAAGAAGAGTAGAGGAAAAACTTACAGCAGTGGAAGGATGTGCTTTTTAAAGTATGTAAAGATTTTATATAACACTCATTTTAGTGTTGGTTCACAGCTAAGATTAAAGCTTAACTAATGAATGAAACTTCTTTCTTAGCATTCTACTGATCCTTGGTCCATTGCCAAAAGGCTGTATTTTAGGGTACAGCTAGAGAAGATGGAAGAATGCATTGATTTTTGAAAGTAAGGCATCTATTCTTAACAAAACTATTCTCACCAATATTTATGGACAACTAGGTAGGTGCTAGTGCACATAGCAAGTAAGTAGCAAACAATCTCATCCAGTCCCAACACCCACATTCTTCCTATTATATACTGCTTCAGTATCTGCTATTTTATTTTCTCTTCTCTATAGCAACTTTGTAGATTTAGATAAAGTGATATGCTTTATTAAAAAACTAAAGAAAATGCCATCTTGAGGGCATGGACCAATGTATTAGATCTTGCTCAAATCAGGTGCTGGTCTCACAGCACTGTGTGCCAGTTAGGGAATTGCTGTGTTATGCTCTGGATCTTTGGATTAATGAGATAGTTCACAAACTGTAACTGCTACTGACACAAGTAACATGAATGGTAGGGGAAGTGAAGTGGCAGATGTTGGGAACCGCTCTGACTGGTATCAGAAGCTGAAACCTCCGCCTAGGCTAAGGCTAAGGGAACGCCCTTGGAACCGTAAGCCAGCAAGGAGACAAGGGCTTGTCTCCCTGGCAGGAATGCTGCTTCTGCTGCTTTATTCATAACTGAACCCCAAAAAGCTTGGTTGGTTAGCCAAAGATGGGTAAGATTCCCCACGGGGGGGAACGACCTAAGGCAGGCATGATCACTTTGGGAGGCCCCCCAAAAGAAGGACTTTGGGGACTGCAGCAAAAGAGGGTGACGGACCCTCGCTCCTCGGCTCTGACATAGCCTGAGTTCTCATCGTCTGGGAGAAAAACTCCTTATCTCTTGGTTGCCTTAGTTCCCGTGCTAAGCCTGAAACAATGACAGGGTGGTGCAGCTCTGGGCTGAAAAGGGCAGATTCCCTGGGTGATCAGGCCTAAGAAAGAACATGTAAATTACTGTGAAATCTTCTTTGTTTAGATGCTCTCAGTTGAATGAGAGGGGTCCAAGGAGGAAGTTGGTTCCTCAAAGTCTAACAGCTCTTTGACCCTGACTCAAGAGACCAGCAGAGTTCCTTGTTTTCTATAGTTCCTTACTTCCCCCTGATAAGTACTGTGCTTTACCTGAATTATTATGCAAAATGAGCCCAATAAAAGCAGGTATGGACGGTAAATCAGGGCCCTCCCCACTAGGGGGGGTGGCCATTTCGTCCCTACTTCCCCACAGAAACTAGTCTGTCTCTGTGTATGTTTGTTTCTCGCGTGTTTTTTGGCGAGCCATCCACAGCGTTCCATGGTCACTGCTGGCCGGTGACCCACGCGCAACAGGCAGACATGGAGACACAGTGCCCAGGTCCTGCTTCAAGGAAGGAGAAGGACTTTTTACCCACTTTTAGGGCGTATGGTCACACTCAGTCACTAGCTGTCCACTCCTTTTGGGTCTGTCTAAGAAACAGAAAGCACCTCATCTGAGGTAATTCATGCAGAGAGGAAAGTAACTTGAGGTTGATGCTGCCAACATCTAGTGACTGAGCAAAATGGGAGAGGAGAGATGGGTAAAGAGGCCTGGCCATTTGCATCTGCCACAAGGCAACTGTGAAGGGCAACTCTTGCTCCATGGCTCCTCACTAGGTTGGTCAAGGCATTGTCAGACCTGTGCTGCAGTTGAGTCCTTCCTCTGCTCAGTCATGCTTCTTTTCACAGATTGTTGGTCCCTAAAAACATCCTGCACTCCAAATTCCATCCTAGTATCTGCTTCCAGAAAACCTAGCATGAGGAAATTGGTGTGAAGAGTGATCCAAGAAAGCACGTGATAAGACAGGCCTTTTGTGCTGGATCACTCATTGCCAGGCAGGTCATGAGGCTCCCCTCACCAGCAATAGGTGGAACACAAATAGCTCCTGGCCCAATTGTTAAAACAGTCACCAGAATTGGAAAGGTGGTTCATGAAAAGGAAGGCACTAATCAAGACATATTAGACTTTTATGAAGGAAATAATAGACACTTCCCAACCTTGTGAGCCCACAGAAATGGTCCACCTAGTAGGAGTTAGTTCTCCATCCCATTACCAGAGATAATTGAAAAGTATCTACACAAGGGCAACAGGGACCTTGCTTAGTATTTCCATCCCCCAACCTCTCCAACCTCTTCTGACAACTAGGCCCATGACTAGGGTTAAGTTGCAGCATAATGTTGCTGGGAAGATGTTATACTGATGAGGGAGAAATGGGTTTAGACCCCTATAGAAGCTACAAGAATTAGCCACCATGTCCCACAGGAGCTAAGGGAGTAACACATGGGACTAGATTCTGAAGGTGCTTGATAATGGGGAGGTGGATTATAAAATTGGATATGGAGTCTACTGACTTGTGAGTGTTCTCCAGAGATACAGGATTTAATGCCTTTGATAGGACTCCAGGAAATGGTATGACTTCATAATAAGATGGCTCCTAAAAGCATGGAAAAAGTAATGGTCCCTGCTGAGTGAAGCTGAAATGTTGTGATTGCCACGGCAGGTGACAAAGGAAAAGATTTAAAAGTTCAGCAAAATAGGCAATGCAGAATGGATCTACTTTGTAATGCTGAGGAGAACCATGAGATGATTATGTTCCACAGAACGGACCTAGGAACACACCATGTACCAAGGCCATAAAGAATGCTCTGATGAGAGGGGCACCAGTCTAACTAAGAAGTTCAGTGGTGAATACCATCTGCAGACTAGGCCTGATAGTAGGAGAGACAGTCACAAAATTTAGCTTGCTCATAGAAATGCATATGAGAAAACACCAAAACCAGAAAGGCCATTCAGTGGTGAAGCTTAAATGTCAAGCTCCATGACATGAAGGAGAAGCCATGAGGCCATAACTGCCATAATGGATGGCAAGGTGAGAGTAGCAGTCAAGGGGGTCTGATAGGTAAAAGTGTTATGGAGATGGTTAATAGAACCTAAGATCCTTGTGGGCAAAATAGATGGACAGGGAACAAGGGTACTACTCAATTTGTACCAACAGGAGAAACTAAGATTGGATGACTGGGACACAAATTCAGTCACACTGATAGGAATTCATGATTCTTGGCCCATTTTCTAAACCTGAGCCAGTTTTCTGGCCTGGAGTCATTGATTAATGAGGCTGGGTACACAGAAAGAAGGTCCCTGCAAAATCATGGCACATGTGCACAGTAATGATCCCATAGTCCTTTCCCAAAGAGACCAATGGCCATTTACTCAGGTAAATGTACACTGGAGGAAAGTTGCCCAGAGGTTTCAAGGACTCCTGGAACATGGGTCTAAATTGACCCTAATATCTAGACATTTCAAGTGTTGTTATCACCTTCATTGTTAGAGTGAAGGTAATGAAGGGCTGGGTAATAAATGGAGTTCTGGCCAAGGTTCATCTTAGAGTGGATCCTCTGGAACTGTGGACACAATTGTTATTCCCTCTTACTCCCTGTCCAGATGTATAATTAATATTGACATATTTGGCAGGTGAAGAAATGGCCACATTGGGTCCTTGAACTATAGCATAAAAGCTATCACGGTGAGTAAGGGAAAATGGAAGCATATGATAAATTGACTCTCAACCAAAATAGTAAATCAAAAACAATATTGCATCATAGGAGGAAAAGGAAAATGATAGAAATTAGTACCACTTTTAAAATCTGAAGGATGTTGGTATGATGGCCCCCATCATATTTTCATGTAATTCACCAGTGCGGCTCTGCATAAACCCAATAATTCCTGAAGGATGACTGTAAACTACATCAAGCTCAACCAAATAGTAGTCTTTAATTGTAACCAATTTGCCAGTTGTGGATCTTTACTACAGCAAATTCATATGGCCACAATGCATGGTATATAGACATTGATTTGACAAATGCACTCTGTCCTGAGCACAAAAGAGGACCAAAAAGAGCTAGCATTCACATGAAAATGAACAACAATGTATATTTATAGTTTTGATTCAGGGCTAGTTAATTCTTCTGCCCTTTGACATAATATAGTACAAAGCAGTCTGAACTATTTGGACACCCTGAAGAACATCCCTTTGAACCACTATATAAAGGGCACATTAATCAAGATGGATGAGGAAAAGGTACCAAGCATGTTGAGGCCTTGGTAAGACACAAATACTCCATCAGGTAGGAGATAAACTCTATGAAGATTCAGAGCCTTACACATCTTTAAAAATGTATAGGGGTCCAATAGTCAAAACAGTGCTACAACATCCCCTTCTAACTAAAAGACAAATGATCATATCTTGCATCTCCTACCATAAAAAGGAAACAAAACATCTGATGGGCCTCTTTAGGTTCTGAGGCACTTTATTCCACACCTATGAACATAACTCCTGCTTATACACTAGGTGAAATGGAATTCTGCCAGCTTTGAGTGGGGCTTAGAGTAGGAAAGGGCTTTGCATCAGGTCCAGGCTTTAGTGCAACCAATCCTGACTCTTGGACCATGTGGACCAGCAGACCCTATGGTGCTAGAGGCATCAATGGTGAACAACAATGCCACCTTCAGATTTTGGTAATATCCAGTAAAAGAGCCACAAAATAAGTTGATGGGGTTCTACAGCAAAACCATGACAATAGCAGTGGAGACCTGGAAAACTTAAAAAAGCAACTCACAGTGTGCTACAGGATCCTGCTAGAGACAGAATGCCTGACCATTAGACACCAAGAGTCCATGAGTCCATGAGTCCCTAATTTGCCCTATAGTCTGGGCTCTATCAGATGCACCAAGCCATAAGATTAGGTGGGCCCAGCAATAATTCATCATAAGATGGAAGTAGTCCATCTTAAATTAAGCATGAATAGGGCCGGAGGGCACAAGCAAAATGCATAAACAGGTAGCCCAGATCCTCATGTCACCTACCACTCCTTCCCCAGAGCCCTCTATTAGCTGAATTTTATGGCCATATGAAAGAGCCCATACCACTAGTTGACAGAGAAGTGAAAAGCCTGAGCTTGGTTTATGGCTGCATAGGCATCCATATGTGGGAGCTAGCCAAAAATATATAGTAACTGCAGCACAGCCTCACTCAATGATGGCTTTGGAAGATTGTGGCAAGAAAAAATACTCTTACAGGCAAAGTTTTGGACAATGTACTGGTCACTCACTTTCTATGGAAAGAGAAGTTGTGGATGGCCTGGCCAGCTGGTTAGGGGCTTAGAAGGAGAAAGATGGGAATATAGAGGGCAAAGAGCTCAGTGGTAGAGGCATGTGGATGGGCATGTGAAGTGAGGACAAAGTGTAAAGACATTTTTATCGCACATTAACATTAACATCCACCAGAAAGCATCTACCATGGAAGAGGCACTGAAAAACCAAATTGATGGAATGACTTAGCCAGTTGACTTTAATCAACCTTCATTATCAGGCATCCCAAAATTGGCATGATGGATGCATAAACCCACTGGCTATGGTAGCAGAGACGAAGGCTACATGTGGGCCCAACAGCATGAGCTCCCACTGAAGAAGACTAATCTAATTATTGCTGTCTCTCAATATCCAGCAAAGACCAATACTGAACCCCCATTATGGCACTGTTCCTTGAAAAGTCCTACTGGCCACTTAGTGGCAAGCTTGCCATATTGATCCCTCCCTACTTAGAAAGATGAGTGGCTTATTCTCACAGGAACAGTATGAGTGAGTTCACTTTTCCTCTCTAAAAGGCCACAGCCAGCACTACTCTCTGAGGGCTTATGGAGTATTTGATTCATTGGCATGAGAACCAAACATAGCATCACATCAGACAAGCATACCCACTTTACAGCACAAAATATGTGGGAGCAGGAGTATAAGATCCACTGGTCTTATAATACCCAGAACTGCCTGGTATAATGAAACATGGAAATGGCCTGCTGCAGACACAAGTAAAAGCACCAGGTGACAAGCAACATTTGATGAGGATAGGGAACCATCTTCAAGATGTAATCTATGTATTGAATCAGACACTTCCTTTTGGTGGTTTGACCCCAGTAGAAAGCATACACAGGAATGGGAATCAAGAAATGGAAGGAAAAGTGACCATACTTGTTATTGGCTGAATTGTGTCTTCCTGCAAAAAAAAAATGGATATATTATAGTCCCAACCCCCAATGCATAAGAATGTGACCATATTTGGAGATAAGGTCATTACAGAAGTAGCTAAGTTAAAATGAGGTCTTTAAGTGGGCCCTAATGTAATATGAGTGGAGTTCTTATAAGAAGAGGAAATTTGGACTCAGATACATACAGAGGGAAGACAATGTTAAAGATACATGGAGAGGATGGCCTTCTATAAGCCAAGGAGAGAGTCCTGGAACACAACCTTCCCTCATGGCTGAGGAATGGGGACCAAGGGAGGTGGAACATAATGCCTAACCATTTCAGCCTTCCTCTCTGGCAGGTAATACTCTCTCCAGAGCTCCCTAGCTGTTGAACCTGAATTTCAGTTCAACTTCCTCCTCTCCCCAATCTCATTTTCCCCCAATCCTTTCATAAGTATTGACCCACAATAAAGATCGTGTACCATACAGTCTGTTTCAATATCTACTTACACAGAACCTAGTCTGTGACAGTGTGAGGAAGTCATGTCCTCCCATTTGGGGATTTTCTGAAAAGAGACAATTTCAAAATGACAGGACTCTTTTAAAATACATCAAGGGTTTTCATAAGGTATCAGATACAGTAGAATCTATTAAGTATGCTGTGTGGCTCTTTGAGGCAAAACTTGGTAGGCCTAATGGAAGGTCATCATAGGCAGACAGATTTGGGCTTAATATAGAAAGATAACATTCTAGCCTTTCAAATTCTATGAAAAATGAAAAGGCTTGGGTGTGAAATCTTGCCCTAGAAAATGTGAAGTGGAAAATAAATGAGTTCTCATGGGGTGAAGGTAGTAGTGCTTCTTGCACTTGTTGGGGGCATGGGCTACCTGACCTCCCTCTGGAATCATGACATGGAGGTCAGCTTCTTTTGGCCCTTTTTTGCCAAGTTCAAAAATTACAAAGGTAAATTATGTCATCTATAAATTTAAAACAATATAGAAGTTATAAATTAAAATGTGAAATCTTCCATTTCCTCCAACCTCCCAGTCTCATGACCCAGAGGTGGCTACTGAGGGTATTGGACATGTGATCCTTCAGATATTTATCTGATCATCTAGGCACTGTGCTGTATTTTACATATATCTTCTGATTTAACCCTCATCCTCACCAATCCTGTGAGGTAGATACTAGCATCCCTGTTTTGCAGATGAGGAGACTGAGGCTTACAAAATGTCACAAATTTAGGACGTGATAGTGACAGATCCAGGATTCAAAACCATCTGTGTTTCTAACCATGGATAGACTCTTAACCATGACATTATACTGCCTGAGATGAAATGGAGAAGGCAGAAATGAGCAAATATAACCATGACAATTATTTCTTAGTGAAGGACCAAAGTTTCTAAAACTTTTCAAGTTGTCAATGGCCATGCACAACTCACTGTGAATCGAACAATTTATCACATTCCAGTGGCTCATTAGATTCTAGGAAGTTACCCAGAATTTATGCCATCTGGACCCTTGGGGATCCATTTCCAGCAACAGCAACCTCTAGGGATCTATGCCAGTCATAAATGTTTAAGCTCAGTTGTTAATGATTCAGATTATTCTATAGCAGAAGATGTCAACCCTTGCTATACATTAGAATCATCTGGGGAACTTTTATAAAATACCTAGATAGGGCCCCACCCCAGAAATTCTCAATTAATTGGTGTAGGAAAGGGCTTGGACACTGGAATTTTTAAATAAAGTTCCTCCAATTAGTCTAACATATAGCAAGGGGTGAGAACCACAGCTCTAAATCAATACCTAGGATACCAAACATGTAAGCCACAGCTAGGATAAACCAATAACATTTGCATCTGGAAAACCTTGGAGAAACAGGATCCATATAAAAAGTAGTGCAGTCAGTGCCTCCCTCTACTAGGTTTCCAGAATAGTCTATGGCATTACTTTCCTAAGGGTATATAAAGATTCCTTACTATGTCTCCCAAAAGCTGAATGCTTTGTGACCCTGACCACAAGGCTCAGAATCTGGGATTAAGCCCAACCTGATGGAGGCAGAATTTTAGAAGGCCAAGGCCAGCCCTGTTGGTGACACAGGGATATTTATTTATTCAAATTTGCATATAAACTCACCCCGAACCCTACTTTATCAAGTCTTTGCTTACCACTGTATCTCTACTACCAACTATGCTAAGTCCACAGTTGGTATTTATTAAATACTTATTGAGTGAATGAATGCATGAATGACTGAATGGTCTTCTATGATCAGCCCTCTGCAATTTGGTCCCCAGGCAAGAGTATCAGCACCACTTGAAAATCTGTTAGAAACACAAATTTGTGAGCCTCAACCCAGACCAGGAAGTCAGGGAACGGGGCCCACTAATTCGTGCTTTGTCAAGCCCTCCAGAGAATTAGTATCCACCCTAAAGTTTGAAAACCACTGATACGGAGTTTCCAACTCCTTAGGAGGTGACACAAGGACCTTCACCCTCTGGTCCCAACTTCCCTTTCCAACCCTGTCTCCCTTGACTTCCCTCCAGGCATTCAGGGCACCAAATACACTGAACATCTCCTCTCCAGAACACAGCATGTTCTTCCTATCAAACATTTACTAATTCTTTAAGAACACACATATATCTCTTCTTTGGCATTTTTCTCCTCTGTTCTCCATTTCTTCCCTGTTGCCCACTCAATTACTAATTCAGTCAGCAGACAAGCATGCACTAAGCCTATAGTTGCACCCTGACCAGTGTGGTTCAGTTGGTTGGGCAACTGGTCAATGTTTGTCTCTCACATTGATGTTTCTCTTCCTCTTTTTCTCCCTCCGTTTCCCTCTCTCTAAAAATAAATAAATAAAATATTTAAAGAAAAGCCTATAGTTTCTGGGTGATAGGGATCTAGAGATAAAAAAAGTTGCTGTCTAGTAGGACAGACTAAAATACTGAAATGAAAAGTTAAAACACAATGTGGTTAATATAAGTAAGCACAGGGCCCTATGAAAGTTGAATTGAATCATACCAAACTCTGAATGGATGTGAGGAGAGTGGTAGTCTGCAAGTCTCACAGATGAGGTGATACCAACAAAGTCCTGAAGCACCACAAGAAATAGCCCAGGATTCAAGGTACAGTACAACATGGCGAATATACTTAACAATACTCTATTATATACTTGAAACTTGCTAAAAGAGTAAATCTTGAAAGTTCTCACCCTCCCTGCAAGAAAAAAATGGTAACCATGTGAGAAATGGCTGTATTAAATGACCCTATTGTGGTAATCATTTCACGATACACATGTGTATCAAATCATTACATTATGTGATGATATATGTCAATTATATCTCAATAAAGCAGGGGGAAGAGGATAAAAATATTCCAGGGCAAAGAAAGTTTCTCCAGACTTTCCTTACACAATTTTGGTGGTTCCCTCATGTAAACTCACCATCCACTGCCCCGCTGCTCTCTCGACACAATACTCAATCTACCTGCTGAGCTATTTTCTACTTGAGCTATCTTCTACTTGAAGCCCTAGGTTGCCCCTCCAAATACCTGCACTCTTCTGGGGTTCATTTCTGGTCTTTTGCTTTACCATCTTCTAATATGGCCCTTTTCCTGTGGCCTAGAATTCTGAATATTCATGCCCCTGTTTTCCTACTGGAAAAAGCTCTTACAGGTCCTCAGACAGGCTGGACACCAAGCTACAATCTTATTTATGAGCATACTGCATGGCAACCTGGAAGTCAGTGGAGAGCTGTAACCTGGAAACATATACACACACACAATAACTTTTACCTGCTGTTTAAAGTTAAAATGACAGCATGGATGGATCTGGAGATCATTATGCCAAGTGAAATAAGCCGGGCAGCAAAAGACAAATACCATATGATCTCACCTATAATTGGAATCTAATAAACAAAACAAACAAATGAGCAAAATAGAACCAGAGACATGGAAATAAGGAACAGACTGACAGTGACCAGAGAGGAGATGGGAGGGGGAAACAAGGGGAAGGGTCTAGTCAAGCAACATGTATAAAGGACCCATGGACATGGACAATAGGGTGAGGGCTAACCGAAGGAGTAGGAATTTGGTCGGGCAGGGGAGAGCAACAGGGGAAAATTGGGACACCTGTAACTGAACAACAATTTTAAAAAAGTTAAATGACCCATTTGGTATTAAATCTATGACTTTATGACCTTGGCCTCATCAATGCTGGGCTCTAGCCAACTGAGAGATGACTGACCGAGTGTGGATTTGCTACAAATAATACCAGCAAGGCACTCCTATATGAGTGATAAGACAGCCCTCTGTAAAATGGATGGTGTCAAGAACTCATTAGTAGCTATGTTGTGTATAATAAACAAGGAGTCTGTGCATTCACTTCTCAAAGCCACTTGCAATCTGCCAAAAGAAAACATTTCAGAAACTGCCCATGATCAAGCTTAAATGTGATCAAGCTAAGTACAGGCCCTGAACACCTCAGGACTCCAGAGGGTCTATTTTCTGCTCACTTAATGTCTGACTGTTTAATAGAATATCTTATAATCATCAATGCAATGATTTCAGGAAACAGCAATTTTAAAAACTATTCCTAGACTTGAATTAACTAAAAATAACCAGTAAAAATAAAGACAAAATCGAGAGTCAAAATGTGGTTTACCTTCTGTCACTACACAGTTAGGCCCAGAATTAGCAGTTCACCTCCCCTCTGCCTCACTGAATTAGGCATTAGTCCCTGGAAACTGACTCAGTAAGCAAGCAGAATGGAGAATATCTGCCTGTGTGATGGTTGTAAGACTCTAGCCCCATTTGCACCCCACCAAAGTAATCCCCAGTTACCATACCATTACCTCTTTCTAACTTCATTCTTCTGAATCCCATTAAGCTTTTCAGTCTTCTATAGCCCTCTATAAAATAAACATGAGAAACCCTGGAAGGCAACAAAGCATGAACTCTTACAGTTCCTACAAACAAGGGAGAGGGTAAATGAGACTCCTAAGAGATTTTTCTGGCATTGTATTTGGGAGAGTAGGAATGAGAAGAGAGGCAGGATTTTGTCAAAGACATGACGATTGTGCTGACTTAGGTATGGCTGAGCTAAAAATAAGACTGGTCCTACAGCGTTTGCTGTTTTCAGAGGGGACCCCTTTCTTCCTTCAGCCTTGGAATCCAAATTCAATGGCTGGATAATGCCAATTCTATGTATTAAACCCAAAGTTCTGGCCTCATGCCTAACCTGTGGCTCCCCAGGTTCATTCAGCTTCTCTCAGACCCTCTGTGAGGTTCCTCTGTACCTGTCCCCAACAGCCACCTCTTTGGGGCTGGGTCATAAGGTCACAATTCTGAGTCCATAAGGATTCTTCTAAATTCTGCCCCGATTCCAAGAATGAAATGAATATTAGGGAAGGGTGAAAAGAGAGCAGCAAGATTTTGCTCACAAAATCAGGATCTATTTCTTCATGCTTGAAATCCCTTTTCTCTCCTTATTTGGCAAAAATAGTAACTGGGTCAAATATAGAAAATTCACCACCTCTCTCTTTTATTTACTTCTCCATCTGTGTACAGGCTTCATCAATGATGACAGCGGGAACTGGCTTGGCTTTGGAGCTCTGGTTAGCTATTTTATATGAGGAAGCAGCTGGGAGAACATACACACATGCCATCCCTGGGCCCTGCTCCAGGGGGCTTGCTATTGGGCTTCTTTCCATTTGCCAGGTGAGAGACTTCCCAGGGAGTTCATTATAGGACCCTTAGAAAAGATGCTTTTCTTTATTTTTTTTAAAAAAGTTACATGAGAGAGTTATTTTAATAGTATTTGTTGTATACATTTTTTCTAAACAAAAAGATAATAATTGCCTACTCTATATCACTTGGGAAACAGAAAAACAAAATAAAAAGAAGTCATCCATTATCCAACTACTACAAATTAACCATAATAATTACTTTTCTTTATGTCCTTTTGGTTTTTCCTATGCATACTTATAAAATAAAGAAAATTATTAATTATTTACAATCCCTACCACCCTTTCCAGTATTTTCTAAGTAAGGTGATGCTGAGGAAAGTTGAGTTACCCCTCACATGTCCTGTATTCAACAAAGCCAAGCTGAAGATCCAGAGGAGGCCTAGCTTGTTCTTCATAAAAAGGGACTAAAGCTCTGTTGTCCAATATGGTAACTACTGGCTGCATATGGGTAATTCATTTTAAATTCTATACAATTAAATAAACATAAAAATATACTTCCTCAGTAGCACTAGCCATATTTTAAAGACTTAATAAACCACATATGGCTAATTTAACTTAAATCAATTGCAGTCAAATAAAATTGAAAACATGTTTTCTGAATTGTGCCCATCACACATCAAGTGTTAAATAACCACATGGTGCTAGTGACTGCCATATTGGACAAAGAACCTTAAAGAACATTTTAATCATTATAGAATATTCTATTGAAAAATGCTTAACTAGGGAACCACACAAAAGAAGGGGAGATGTTGGTGATAGAAAGGAGGAGTCAATGAAGGGGTCTGAGAGAAAGGAAATGGAGAAAAGTGGTTGTAAAAGGACATTAAACTTTGGCAGAAGAGAAATATTTGAAGGGGAAATGATTTAGAAGGTTTTGCTGTTTGATATGTAAAATAATTCTCTCCCTACTCTATCTTCTCCTGAAATCCTCAGTAAAACACACGTCATTTGTCTGTTTTTTAGACTTGGATTTGTGGGTGTGTGTATTTTAATGTGATATATGTCACTGACCTCAAGGTGGACACTTGGTGGGAACAAGACAGGCCTACCTTTGGGTTATTATGATCTATGTGGGTATATAAAACACAGAATATTTTACCAAAATATATTTTCTTGTCCCTTGATTTAAAAAATTACTTTTCAGAGGCTCAGCATCACTAGCCATCAGAGAAATGCAAATTAAAACCACAATGAGATACCACTTTACACCAGTCAGAATGGCCATCATAAACAAACCAACAAACAGGTGTTGGGGAGAATGTGGACAAAAGGGAACTCCACTGCACTATTTGTGGGAATTCAGACTGGTGCAGCTGCTATGGAAAACAATATGGAATTTCCTTAGAAAACTAAAAATGGAACTGCCTTATGACCCAGCAATTCCACTGCTGGGATTATATCCTAAGAGCCCTGAAACACCAATCTAAAAGAACCTATACACCCCAATGTTCATAGCAGCACAATTTACAATAGCCAAGTGTTGGAAACAGCCTAAGTACCCATCAGTACATGAATGGATCCAAAAACTATGGTACATTTACACAATGGAATTCTATGCATCAGAGAGAAAAAAGGAGCTCCTACCCTTTGTGACACCATGGATAGAACTGGAGAGCATTATGGGAAATGAAATAAGCCAAGGGGCGAGAGACAAATACCATATGATCTCACCTTTAACTGGAACATAATCAACAAAATAGAAAAGAAAACAAAAAATAACCAGAGACATTAAAATTAAGAACAATCTAACAACAGCCACAGGGGAGGGGAAGGGGTCAATGGGGCGAAGGATTTTCAGGAACTACTATAAAGAACACATGGACAAAACCAAGGGGGAGGGTAGAAGCAAGGGACAGATGTGGGTTTGGCTGGGGTAGGGGGGAGTGGTGGGGGGGAAATTGAGACAACTGTTAATGAACAATAAAATAATTTTAAAAATTACTTTTCAATTACAGTTGGCATACAATATTATTAGTTTCAGGTGCACAACACAATGGTTAGACATTTATATAGCTTATGAACTGATCCTTCTGTTAAGTCTAGTACCCATCTAACACCATATATAGTTATTACAATATTATTTATTATATTTCATATGCTGCACTTTACATCCCTGTGACTGTCTTTATACCTGTCAATTTGTTCTTCTTAATGCCTTTCCCTTTTCCACCTATCTTTCCAGTCCCCTCCTATATGACAACCATCACTTTGTTCTCTGTATCTATGACTTTGTTTCTATTTAGTTTCTTTGTTTATTTTGTTTTTTAGATTCCACATGTAAGTGAAATCTGACATTTTATTTAGCCTCATACCCTCTAGTTCTATCCATCTTGAGAGGTTTTGCACAGTGGAGGAAACAATCAACCTACTGAGTGTGACAATATTTTCACCAATGATACACACAATAATGGGTTAGTATCCAAAATAAATAAGAAATTCATACAACTTAACAACAACAACATGAAAAAAACAAACAATCCTATTAAAAATGGACAAAGGACCTAAATAGACAGTTCTCCAAAGAGGACATACAGATGGCCAGTAGACATGGAAAGATGCTCAATGTCACTAATCATCAGAGAAATGCAAATTAAAACCACAATGATATATCACCTCACACCTGTCACAATGGCTATCATCATCAACAAACAACTGTTGGTGAGGGTGTAGAGAAGAGGGAGCCCTAGTGCAGTGTTGGTTGGAATGCAGACTGGTGCAGCCATTATGGGAAACAGTACAGAATTTCCTCAAAATGTTAAAAATATAACTATCATATGGCCTAGAATTTCCACTCTTTGACATTTATCCAAAGAAATCCAAAACACTAATTTGGAAAGATACACGCATCCCTATGTTTATTGTGGAATTTTTTACAATAGTCAAGGTATGAGAGCAACTTAATTGTCCATCAATAAACAAATGAATAAAGAGTATGTGGTACAGTCAGAAAACTAAAAATGGATCTGCCTTTTGACCCAGCAATTCCACTGCTAGGATTATATCCTAAGAACCCTGAAACACCAATCCAAAAGAACCTATGCACCCCAATGTTCATAGCAGCACAATTTATAATAGCCAAGTGCTGGAAGCAACCTAGGTGCCCATCAGTAAATGAATGGACCCAAAAATTATGGTACATTTACACAATGCAATTCTATGCAGCAGAAAGAAAGAAGGAGCTCCTACCCTTTGCAACAGCATGGATGGAACTAGAAAGCATTATGCTAAGCAAAATAAGCCAGGTGGTGAAAGACAAATACCATATGATCTCACCTTTAACATCTAATCAACAAAACAAACAAACAAGCAAAATATAACCAAAGACACTGAAATTGATAACAGGCTGACAGTGACCAGAGGGGAGAGGGGAGGGAATTTCAGGGGAAGGGGGGAAGGGTTTGAAGGAACTAGTATAAAGGACACATGGACAATAACAAGGGGGGGTGGAGACAGGAGGGAGTTGGGAAGGGATAGGGGGTGGGCTGGGATGGGGGTAAAGGGCAGTAAACTGTACTTGAACAATGATTAAAATACATTTTAAAAAAGAGTATGTGGTACATTTACACAATAAAATACTCCTCAGCTATAAAAAAGAAAATCTTACCTTTTGTAACAGCATGAATGGATCTGAAGAGTATTATGCTCAGTGAAATAAACCAGTTAGAGAAAGACAAACACCATATGATTTCACTCATATGTGAAATCTAATGAACAAAATAAACAAATAACATAGACTCACAGATACAGAAAACAGACTGACAGCTGTCAGAGGGGAGGGTGGCTGGAGGCTGGGTGAAAAAGGTAGAGGAATTAAGCAAAAAATAAACTCAATAGCATAGAAAAAAGAAGAGGCAGTACATATACACAATGAAATATTAGTCCACCATTAAAAAATAAAATCTTGCCATTTGTGATAACATGGATGTCCCTTGATTTTTAGAACTATAACAAACATTTCTTGTATTCATCCTCTACACATACAAAATATATATGTAATCATATGAAAACACATTCATTTCTTCTGATATATTTCTATAACTCAAACATACTGGGTTAAAAGATATGCAGATTTTTAAAGCTCCCAATACATACTGTTTATTTTTCATAATTGCCAACAGTGATGTATCCATATTCCCATTTCCTTTCACCCTTCACAAATGTACATATTTTATTCCTTTATTGTCTGTTATTTTCAAACATAGTATTTATTTAATTAGAAATAGTTTTGAAGTTTCTCAAAACAAGTGCAGCAGAAAGAACCAAAGCCAATGCTAATTCTAATCTTTAGCTTCTCAATGCATCATGAAAATCCTCTCCATAAGATCCAGAAGAAGAACCTCAAAACTATAATTCAATTTGAATGAATCTCTTCTGACTTTAATCTCTATATTACTTGGTACATCTGTGGGAACACTTATCAACTTGCTTGTATTCAATACATTTGCATACATCTCCATTTATCCCAACTGGATCAGGGTTATATTTTACTCCCCTATAAAACACTTTTGGGACTTAGCATAATGTTTCATATACAGAGAGAGAATAATATATATTAATTGGGGTGGCATGGGATGGGAGAGGTGTGTGTCTTCTTGTGAACATATGCATGCAAATGTACATGTAGGGAGAGGGAAGGAGTTATGTATGGATGCTCTCTTTCTGCTGGGAGTCCTTAGAGGTAAAGGAAAGGTGAAGAGGCAGCAACAAGTTTGAACACCAATTAGATAAGGCTTTAAGATACACAAGCCCATTCTAAAAAATTGTTTTGAGATTCCTGCTCTTCCCATTGTGGAAAAAGTTCACATAATGCTCTGTGCAGCTGAAGGTCATATTAAAGTGCCAACATTTGCACTGTTCTTCCCTTATAGAAGTAGCAACTAAAAACGTCTATATAGCTTAGTTCTTGATTAAAAGCAGAAAGAGAATTTCTGACATGGGTTAGTAACCCCCCTGAGGCTGACACTGAATGGCTTTAATATTAAGAGCCCCTATTCTAATTACTACTTGGAACAAGCTTTATGCCAAGCGTAGATCACTTCATCAGTGGCATACCTTGGTGCCATGGCCTCATGAATAAATGACTTCCTGGTTGTAAGTTGGAGATTTTTGTGTAGAAATAAGAGTTTGCAGAAGGCCTATCTTTATTCTGACAAGGGAATAGTCATTTAATAAGGTACCACAAGCATCCAACATTCTGGTCACAGGAAAGAAGACTTTTTAGGCACAAACCTAAAGCCAGGATTGACCCAAGAATGGTCAGTCTGTGGGAATCTGCTACTCTGCCTTGTTTTATTACATATGAATTCATTTGAATCAGGGAGCATTTCTATAGATTCATTATGAAGAACCACACTTATCAATACAAGCTGCAGAACTTGAGAACATAAAGAACATTAAAAATTATTTTCCTGATGGGTTAACTGATACCCTGAGAGCAGAAAGGATCTTCCCAGGGTCACAGAAGTGTTCAAGTAGCATAACCATGACAAGAAGTTAAGTATCTACTCTCAGTTCATCAGAAAATATTGAGGAACACCCCTACTCCTGTTTCATTCATACAACCAATATTGACTGAGTTGTACTGTGTTCCAGACATGGTGCTAGGTGTTTGGGACACATCTGTGAACAGGAAGATCTGTCTTTCTGGAAGCTTTCTAGGATGGCTGCTTCCTGACTGACTATGAACCACTTGCCAGAGCTCCAAAGCCACATCTGAAGTCCACTTGCACTAGGACCAAAATATCAGTGTTCACTTACTGTAAAGAGTCTAAAGAACCTCTTTTGGCGACCGAATAATTTCCAGGTTTCCCTTTATTTGCCACATCCTCTCAACAATGTACAAAGGACTAACCCATTTATATTCCTCTTTGTTGTGAAGTTTCAAAAAGTGTTTTCTCATCTCTATCCATTGCATTATGGAGACATTAAAGACAAATACCATATGATCTCATCTTTAACAGGAACCTAATCAACGAAACAAACAAACAAGCAAAATATAACCAAAGACACTGAAATAGAGAACAGGCTGACAGTGACCAGAGGGGAGAGGGGAGGGAATTTCAGGGGAAAAGGGGAAAGATTTACAGGAACAAGTATAAAGGACACATGGACAAAAACTAGGGGGAGTAGAAATGGGAGGGAGGTGGGGAGGGCTGGGGAGGTGGGCTGGGATGGGAGTAAAAGACAGAAAACTGTACTTGAACAACAATTAAAATAAAATTTAAAAATAAATTTTAAATTTATTTAAATTTAATAAATTTATTTAAATTTATTAAATAAATAAATTTATTTAATTTATTAAATAAATTTAATTTAAAATTAAATAAATAAATTTATTTTATTTATTTAAATAAGCACGCACACACACACACACACACACACACACAAAATAGAAGTCACATCCTGTCATTGGTACCAGTCATAGATTTTACCAAATTCACAGTGCCTTTGAGGCCACATTTTCATTACTTTAGAAATGTTTCATGATATCACCTTTAACAGGAATCTAAACAACAAAACAAAACAAAACAAAAACTAGCAAAATATAACCAAAGACACTGAAATAGGGGATAGTCTGACAGTGACCAGAGGGGAGAGAAGAGGGAATTTCAGGGGGGAATGGGTAGGGTTTACAGGAACAAATTTGGAGGACACATGGACAAAAACTAGGGGTGGGGGGTAATGGAGGGGAAGGGGGGAGGGTTGGGTGGCTGGGCTGGAATGGGAGTAGGGGGGAGAAAACTGTACTTGAACAATGATTAAAATTAAAAACAAACAAACAAACAAACAAAAGAAATGTTTCATGTTTGTTTCAGGGGGAAGAAAATAAACTAAAACTATGTTCCATCCAGTCAGACAGCTGTAAGTGACTGAGCCAGGCCAAGAATCCCAGGCCTTTTTGACTCCAGAGAGACCATGCGATAAAAAATTATTTTATTATTTCCGGAACTTGGGCAATGATATGGGAAGACAGACATTCCCAAGATAATCATCAGAAGTAATGGGTCATACATCCACAGATATTTATTGAGCCCTTGCTATGTACCAAATTTGTGCAAGGGGATGAAAATGAAGTGATGAACCACATAGAGCCTGGACTCTCAGAGTTTAAAACAAGCAACATCCAATCTTAGGAACTTGACAGGGCTGACATTCTCTCTTTCTGCCTTCCTGCTTCCTTCCATCATCTAGTGCACTATTTATCTTCAATGGGCACAGTGCAATTAAGACAATCAAAGTCCAGGGAAATTAAATCACTGTTCTGTCCTCTGAGCTGATTCTGAAAGTAGCCCATATACCCTCAATTACAGACTTTCTAATTCCTGCCTACATTACTGAATGTTCTCAGAAAGCTAAGAAGAAAAGGAAGACCACAGCTTCCTGCCATCTCGAGAGTAAATCCCCACTCTGTATATTACTCCCAAAACTTATTCCCAGCCCTTTTCTGAGTTCTAGTTCTAATATCCAGCTTTCTGGTGCCATCCTCACCTGTTTCTCATGTTGTGCTCCTTGGTTCTGTAAGTGACACAGTCATCTACGCCCAAAGATTTGGCATCTTTGAGTCTTCCCTTCCCCATGCTCCCCACCTCTAATTCACTGTCAAGTCTTCTCTATTCTACTTTCAGTCTCTCTCCCATCTGTTCCTTATTCTGCATCTTCAGCATCTGAAGGGACTGTGATGACTAATTCTGTGTGTCAGTTGACTGGGCTAAGGGTTTCCCAGAGACACAGTAAAACATTATTTCTGGGTGTGTCTGTGAGAATGCTTCTGGAAGAGATTAACATTTGAATTAGTAGTCTAAGTAAAAAAGATCACCCTCACTAATGTTTGTGGACATCATCCAGTCTGTTGAGGGCCTGAATTGAACAAAAAGGCAGAGGAAGGGCTATTTGCTTTCTCTGACAGGGCTAGGACATCTATCTTCTTCTGCCCTTGGACATCTGCACTCCTGGTTCTCAGATCTTTGGACTTGGACTTGAACTTATACCATCAGGTCCCCTGTTCTCAAGCCTACAGACTGCGAGTGAATTATATTACTGGCTTTCCTGGCTCTGCAGCTTACAGACAGCAGATTTTTAGCCTCCATCACATGATCCAATTCCTGTAAATCTCCATATACATGTTCTGTTTCTGTAGAGAATCCTAATATAGGGACTAAGATTCAGACAGCACAAGTGGCCTGTACCGAGATCACACCATTCATAAACAGCAGACTTGGTGTTATAGTCCATGTATATCTGACATCAAAGTACAGTCATGCACTTTAGTAGATAAGACCCTTATTTACTCTCACTTGGCCAACTCCAATGCTTTATTAGACCTTGTTTACTATCTTTCTTCAGTCTTGACTACAAAATGTTTGCAATTAATTTTTCTAAAGCACAACTTTTACTAAAGCTTTTATCATTGCTCTTTACATCTTATCAGTTTCTCATTGCTTGGTATATTCCAGGAACAAAAATGAGATCAACATGGCTTAAAAATAGTAAATGTAAGAATATGTTTTCATCATCGTGGTGTCTTTCTTCTTGTTCCAGAATAGTGTTTAACATATAAAATGTACTCCAATAATATTTACTTCTGTAGTTCCCCTTAAATCATGATTTGTCTCCAGTTCCATAGATATGCTTTATCTCCTCAACTAGAATGTAAACTCTTTTAGGTCAGGTGACATGGTTTATATGTCTTTGTATTTACCTCCATGGTGTCTTTGGAAAAAAAATTTCTAATTACTGAAGAGAGAGGGGTTAAGTAGTACAAAAAAGAGCTGTTTTTGTCTACCAACTCTCCTGAAGGACTCTTGAACACAGAACACACCAATGCTGCCCTGAACTTTACAGCTGGAAAGTTTGCAAGTGCTTATTTTGCCATGCTCAACATTCCATTGGTTCCCACTCAACCGTCTTTATGTTTCTCCACTGCCTTGTTAATTACTTATATTAAAATAAGTTTGACATTGTTGTTTCTTGAAGGCAAGCACTATGTCTCACTCACCTCAGTAGTTACTCTCCCCCCATAGCACCCAGTGCATTACTCTGCACATACTAGATGAATAAATAATTTTAAAATAAAGTATAATAACAGTAATAAGTTAAAAGAAGATATACCATAATCCATGGACCTTCAGTTTGTGCTGGTTTGCCATTCTTCCAAATGGATCATATCCAAATGGAATTCTTCATTTCCCCACATCATCCCCTCTGCCATCTCCCTTGTCCCTGTCTTTGGCATCAGTGGCACAGGTAATCTTCCAGTATCCAAGACTGGATAATTTACAGGTCTCTTTGATGAAAGTAAGATATGCATGGCAATACATCAAACTACAACTGTTCAACAGACATTTGGAAACTAAGGCACAGGTGGACTGACTATTTTTAGAGAAAAGGAATGGTCTTGCCCTTCCTTTGAGACTAGAGGAAAGAATAAATACGAATAGCGACAGACATGAGTTGAGGTGGGGATACAAGGATATACAAGAAAAGGACTCAGTATGTACAAAGTGGAAAGGGTCATTTGCTAAGGCTGAGAGTGGGTGGAAGTTTGAGGGGAAGAGGTCTGGAATAACTGGTTTTTGGAAGTCCCTTGGGTATTGACAATACTAAAATTCTGCATCAAGGATCTTGAATCAACCTGACATCCTTAAATAAAAGCCCCATTGTTTGTAGTTTTTGAAAAGGACTGTAGAGGCTGACTAAATTAAAAATTTATTCTGCTTATAAGATGGATGTTTTGGGGTAGAGTGGCCCATTTACACAGGTCCCATTTATAGCATTGGTAGTACACAGTTCCTCTTATAGAAACAATCATTCTAGATATAGTGTGAGATGATTCTTCTTCGCAATTCCTTTACTGCAATATTAGGATGGGGTAGAAAGTCAATTTTAAATTATTAGTCTTTTTATCATTATTGTTCATTTTAATTAAAGAAATATGTGGGTAACCCATATTTTTCTTCTTCTAACCTCTTCCAACATTTAGCTATATGCATGTCATTTTTTATTTTCTTATTTTAAAATAAAGACGCAGAAAACCACACAAATAAATGTAGAGCTTAGTGAGTTATACAAATAATACCCTTGTAACCACCATCCAGGCTAAAAAAAAAAAAATAGCCAGCCTGGAAGTTCTTCCAAATGCTCAATACAAAATATAGCCCCCTTGCTCCTTACAAATATAACCATTACTGTATATTTTAGAGTACCTATTTTTTATTCTCACGGTTTTATCACCCAACAGTGAATCACTAAACACTATAGAATAATCTTGCCCAATTTTTTAATAACTTGATATGTCTTTGAGGCCTACTTAATCTATAGGTTCTCCCTCCATCCATTTACTTTCCCTACAATTTATTTGCCAAAGAACTCATGCTGTTTTGCCTGCAGCATTCCCCATCATCTGCATGTTGCTGATTGCATAATCATGGTACATCTTGACATGTTCCTCTGCATATCCTGGTGGATTCAGGTTCTGATCATTCTCTGGGTTTCATCTTCTTGTTGTTGGCAGCCACTGATGCTCAATTTCAAAATGAACATATTCTATCTTCTTATTTTCATTTATTGGCTGGAATGATTTTTACATAATTTACATACCATAAAATTAACCCCCTTAAAGTATATAATTCAGTCATTTTTAGTATAGTCACAAAGTTTTGCAATCGTCACCACAGTTTGTTGTTGTTATTGTTCTTTGGTTAGTGATTTTTTTCTGAACTAATTCTGCAGTCTGCATTCTTTGTTATATATAGTCACTGAGGTCTCTGCTTGGTGAGCATAGTGATCAGTTAATAAGTAGACAGAGATTTCCTTAAAGGCCTGGAACTATCAGTCTTTACCTGGAGGCTCTGTGTGCCTTTTGGGGAATGCTTTCAACATTCAGCCAGGCAGTTTGCAACTATACCTTATCCATCATTTCCCCCTCTTGCAAAGAATGAATGCCAGTCTGCAGTGACAGTATAAGGTCTTTTCATGTCTTTACTGAGTGCGTGCATAGCTCTACAAATTAGCATGTCCTTCTAGGTGTTCAGGAATGCCTTGGAGCTTTTCAAAGTCCCTAGTGACACTCCATTCCACAAATTTTTGGCTTATTCGTTAGCCAATCATTTGCACCATTTGACTGCCTCAAGCAGAATTAAAGTCAAACAGTTGCCCTCAAATATTTTCAGCAAACAACCCCAGGGAAGAGGCTTTTTGTACTAGGTGAACTGTGTCAGATTTTCACTCTACAAGAATAAATTTTTTTGCCTTCTTGAGGGCAACATTAGCCCCAGTGAGAATACATGACTTAGAATATTCCACTACTATTAATTTCCTTTCTTCATTAAAAAAAAAACACATAGTAATATATGCATAACAACACTACTACTGCCTTCACCAATATTACTGAATAGTTTAAATATTTTGCATGCACTGCACCCTTTCTTCTCCCATTTATTTTTTGGTCCTACTATATCCACAATGCCTCATCATATAGCCATACTATGTTCTCTTCCTCTGAACTCCCACTTAGACTTATTCTAGAAGTTACTATATATTTGATGCTCACAACTCACCATATGTTTATATATCCCTAGAGATATATAGAAATCGTTTGGTTATCTAAAATTCATTCTCCATTATTTTTCTCAGGATGGGCTTATATCAATATTCCTTTAGTTTCTAGATGTTAACAATTCATCTGTGCCCTGGCAAGTCAGTGTTTCTGGATATAAAATTCTTGGCTCAGATTTTCTTTCCTTGAAAATGTTTCAAATATTAGTCAATTCCATTGTGACTTAAAGTGCTGTTGTTAAAAAGTCAGATGATATCTGATTTGGTTTTTCCTTCTAAGCCTTATTCTTTTCATCAAAGAATTTTTTCCTTTAAAGTTCAGTGATTTTACTAGAATATATTTCTGGTGTTTGTCATTCTGGGCCAATATTCTCAGGTACACAGTGAGTGTTTTTTCAATGTGTAGTTTAAATATATATATATATGTATATTAATATATATTATATTTGTATATATAAAAATATCATGTGTGCATATATGTATATGTATATATACACATAGGCATATATATATATACATATATATATATTTGTGTGTGTGTGTGTTTTGTTCCCTTACTCAGTTTCCTTCTTCAGGGATTCATATTATCTGTATGTTGGATCTTCTTTACTTGTCTTCCATGTGTGTCATTTCCAGTCAAGCTATTTTGTCTCTTTATTTATTTTATAAGGTTAGGTCTTATATCAAATGTTTTTGTTACAAGATTATAATAAATAGACAGGGGAATAGAAAACTTTAAGATGTAAATATAAAATAAAAACAAAATTTTTCTTTTAATCTTGTTTCTCTTTAAGGTATTCTATTTATTCACTCTTGTATTTCTTCTAGTGTATTCTTCATTTAAAAATAAATTTTCTGCCCTGACTGACGTAGCTCAGTGGATTGAGCGCGGGCTGTGAACCAAAGCATCACAGGTTCGATTCCCAGTCAGGGCACATGCCTGGGTTGCAGGCCACAGCCCCCAGCAACCGTACATTGATGTTTCTCTCTCTCTCTCTTTTTCCCTCCCTTCCCTCTCTAAAAATAAATAAATAAAATCTTTAAATAAATAAATAAATAAATAAATTTTCCTGTTATTCCTAAGTATTTTTTGATTTAGTACCTTTATTCATGAGTTTTTCTAATTCTGATTTATATTATTTTCCCATCTTATATCATATTCTTAACACATTTTTGTTTTTATATATTTTTATTTTTCTAATTTTAAAATTTTTAAAGATTTTATTTATTTAATATTAGATAGAGGGGAAGGAAGGGAGAAAGAGAGGGAGAGAAACATCAATGTATGGTTGCCTCTCACATGCCCCCAGTTGGGCAGCTGGCCTATAACCCAGGCATGTGCCCTGACTGGGAATCAAACTAGCAACCCTTTGGTTCACAGGCCAGCACTCAATCCAATAAGCCACACCAACCAGAACCCATTTTTAAAAGATTTTTAATTGTTATTCTAATACAGTGGTCCCACCTTTTCCAGGTTTGCCCTTCTCTGCTCATTCCATCCCCCACTCCCACAGTCAATTCCCACATTGTTGTCCATGTCTATGAGTCATTCATACATGTTCTTCCACTACTCCCTTCCTCTCCTTTCCACCATGATCCCACACCCACATCTCCTCTGGTCACTATCAGTCTGTTCCATGTTTCCATACCTCTGGTTCTATTTTGTTTGTTAGTTTATTTCATTCATTATTTTCCTCATATACGTGAGATCAGATGATATTTGTTTTTCACTGACTGGCATATTTCATTTAGCATAATATTCTCCAGTTCTATCCATGCTGTTGCAATACGTAGAAATTCCTTCTTTCTTTCTGCTGCATAGTATTCCATTGTGTAAATGCACCACAGTTTTTTCATACACTCATCTACAGATGGGCACTACACTGTTTCCAGCACTTGGCTATTGTAAATAGCACTGCCATGAACATAGGCTTTCATAAGTTCTCTTGAATTGGTGTTTCAGGATTCTTAGGGGATATTCCCAGAAGCAGAATCACTGGATCAAAAGGCAGTTCCATTTTTAGTTTTCTGAGGAAATTCCATAATGTTTTCCACAGTGGCTCCACAAGTCTGCATTCCCACCAACAGTGCACTAGGGTTCCCTTTTCTCCACATCCTTGCCAGCACTTGTTTGTTGATTGCTTAATGATGGCCATTCTGATAGACATGAGGTGCTTTTAATTTGTATATCTCTAGTGGCTAGTGATATCAAGCATCTTTTCATGTTTGTGGGCCATCTGTTTCCTCCTTGGAGAAGTGTCTATTCATGTCCTTTGCCCATTGGATTGTTTATCTTCCTGGTGTTGAGTTGTAGGAGTTCTTTATACATTTTGGAGATCAAACCCTTATCCAGTGTATCATTGGCAAATATGTTCTCCCATATGGTGAGTTCCCTTTTTATTTTGATAGTTTGTTTAGCTGTACAGAAGCTTTTTAATTTGATGTGGTCCCATTTGTTTATTGTTTCATTTATCTCCCTTGCCCTAGGAGATAGATTGGTAAAAAATGTTGCTACATGTGATATCTGATATTTTACTGCCTATGTTTTCTTCAAGAACTTTTATGGTATCCCAACTTATATTTAAGTCTTTTATTCATTCTGAGTTTATTCTGGTGTATGGTATAAGTTGGTGGTTGAGTTTCACTTTTTTGCACATACCAGTCCAGTTCTCCCAACACCATGTATTGAAGAGGTTATTTTTACCCCATTATATGCACATGCCCCCTTTGTCAAATATTAATTGACCATAAAGATATGGGCTTATTTCTGGGCTCTCTATTCTGTTCCATTGATCTATGTGTCTGTTCTCATGCCAGAACTAGGCTTTTTTTATTACAGTGGCCTTGTAGTATAGTTTGATATCAGATATTGTGATCCCAAGATTGCTGAGACTACTCAGAGTCTTTTTTGGTTCCATATAAATTTTTGAAATATTTATTCTAGATCTGTGAAATATGCCATTGGTATTTTAATATGAATTGCATTGAATCTATAGATTGCCTTGGGTAGTATGGACATTTTAATGATGTTAATTCTTCTAATCCATTAACACGGTATATGCTTCCATTTATTTGTAACTTCCTTAATTTTTTTCTTCAGTGTTCTGTAGTTTTCTGAGTACAGGTCCTTTACCTCCTTAGTTAAATTTATTCCTAGGTACTTTATTTTTTTGTTGTTGCTACAGTAAATGGAATTTTTTCTCTAGTTTCTGTTTCTGGTATATTGTTGTTGATGTATGAAAATGCAACCAATTTCTGAATAATGACTTTGTAACCTGCTATTTTGCCAAGTTCACTTATTAGGTTGAGTAGTTTTTTGGTGGAGATTGTAGGGTTTTCTATGTGCACTATCATGTCATCTGTGGATAATGACACTTTTACTTCTTCCTTGCCAATTTAGAAGCCTTTTGTTTCCTTTACTTGTCTGATTGCTGTGGCTAGGACTTCCAGTGCTATGTTGAATAGATGTGGTAAAACCAGACACCCTTATCTTTTTCCCCGATCTTAAAGGGAAATCATTAATTTTTGCCCATTTAGTATATTAATGTTGGCTATAGGTTTCTCATATATGGCCTTTATTATGTTGAGGTATGGTCCCTCTATTCTCATTTTGCTGACTGTTTTATCATAAATGAGTGCTGTACTTTATCAAACACTTTTTCTGCATCTACTGGTATGATAGTGTGATTTTTGTCTTTCAATTTGTTTATACAGTGTATTACATTTATTGATTTGTGACTATTGTACCTTCCTTGCATCACTGGGATGAATCCCACTTGATCATGGTGTATGATCTTTTTAATGCATTTCTGGATCCAGATTGCCAATATGTTGTTGAGGATTTTAGCATCTATGTTCATCAGAGATATTAGCCTACAGTTTTCTTTTTTTGTTGTGTCTTTACCTGGTTTTAGAATCAGGGTAATACTGGCCTCATAAAAAGAGCTTGGGAGTCTTCCCTCTTCATGAATTTCTTGGAATAGTTTGAGAAGGAAAGGAGTTAGTTCTTTAAATGTTTAGCGAAATTCACCTGTGAAGCCATCCGGTCCAGAGCCTTCGTGTGCCAGGAGTTGTTTGGTCATTGCTTCAATTTCACTAGTTGTTATCAATCTATTCAGGCTTTCTCCTTGTTGTTGATTCAATTTTGGAAGATTGTGTGTTTCTAGAAATTTTCCAGTTCCCCTGGGTTGTCCAATTTCTTGGCATATAGTTGTTCATAGTAATTTTTTAGAATTCTTTGTATTTCTGTGGTATCAGTTGTAATTTCTCCTCTTTCATTTCTGATTTTATTAATTTGGGTCCTATCTCTTTTTTCTAGATGAATCTGGTTAAAGGTTTGTCAATTTGGTTTGTCCTTTCAATTAACCAGCTCTGGGATTTATTAATCCTTAGAATTGTTTTTTTAGTCTCTATGTCATTTAATTATGCTCTGATCTTGATTATTTCCTTCTTTTTACTCACTCTGGGCTTTGTCTGTTCTTGTTCTTCTCATTCTTGTAGATGTAGGGTAAGGCTGTTTATTTGAGATTTCTCTCTCTTCTTCAGGTAGGCCCATATTGTTATCAAATTCCCTCTCAGGCCTGCCTGCACTGTGTCCCATAGGTTTTGGGTTATTGTGTGCTCATTTTCATTTGTTTCCAGGAACTTTTTTATTTCTTCCTTGATTTCATTGTTAACCCACTCATTATTTCATAACATGTTATTCAGTCTCTATGAATTTGAATGTCTTTCAGTTTTTTCTTTGAGGTTGGTTTCTAGTTTTGACATTGTGATCTGAGCACATGCTTGATGTGATTTCAATTTTCTTGAATTTGCTGAAGCTTTTCTTGTGCCCTACCATGTGGTCTATTTTCAATAATGTTTCATGTACATTGAAAAGACTGTATATTTTGCTTCTTTCAGGTAAAAGGCTCTGTATATATCAATTAAGTCCATTTGATCTACAGTGTCATTCCATGCCACAGTATCTTTGTTGATTCTTTGTTTGGAATACCTATCCATTGTTGACAGTGGAGTGTTAAAATCCCCTACAATAAGTGTGTTGCTGTGGATATATTCTTGAAGTCCTCCAAGATATTCCTTATACATTAGGTGCTCCTATGTTGGGGGCATTTATGTTTACAATGGTTATATCCACTACATAAGTATTATGTAGTGACCCTCTCTGTCTCTTTTTATGGTTTCATTATAATGTCTATTTTGTTTGATGTAAGTATTGCTACCCCAGCTTTTGTTCATGTCCACTTCCTTGGAATATTTTTCTGTCCTTTCACTTTCAGCCTGTGTACATCTTTTGTTCTGAGGTGAGTCTCTTGTAGATAGTATATATGTGGGTCATATTTTCTTATCCATTCAGCCACCCTATGTCCTTTGATTGTAGCATTTAATCCACTTACATTTATGGTTATTATTCATAGGTACTTATTCATTTTCCCCTTTGTACCTGTGTTCCTCTCTCTCTCTCTCACTTTTTTTCTTCATCTTCTTTCTTTAAAAATTATTTTATTGATGGTCCCCTAGACTACTTCCAGCACTTGGCTATTGTAAATTGTGCTGCTATGAACATTGGGGTGCATAGGTTTTTTTGGATTAGTGTTTCAGGGTCCTTAGGATATAATCTTCATCTTCTTAAAGTAGCCCCTTTAGCATATCTTGCAATGCTGATTTGGTGGAGGTGTATTCTGTTAGCACTCTTTTGTCTGGGAAATGCCTTATTTTGCCTTCCATTTTAAATGAGAGCCTTTATGGATAGACTAGTCTTGGTTGCAGGTCCTTGCTTTTTATTACTTGGAATATTTCATGCCAATCACTCCTGACTTGTAGTGTTTCTGTTTAGAAATCAGTTGATAGCCTTATCAGAGGTCCCTTGTGTGTTACTAACTCTTTCTCCCTTGCTGCTTTTAAGATTCTCTCTTTGTCTTTAAATTTTGCCATTTTAATTATGATATGTCTTGAAGTAGGTCTATTTGGGTTCATCTTCATTGGGACCCTCTGTGCTTTCTGAACTTGTGTGTTTTCCTCATCAAGTTAGGGAAGTTTTCTGTCATTATTTTTTCAAACAGGTTTTCTATCCCTTGTTCCTTTTCTTCTCCTTTTAGATATTCTTATGTTATTACATTTCATGTTTTCCTAAAGCTGCTTTAAATGATCCTCATTCTTTTTTAGTCTTTTGTTTTGTTTTGTTCCTCTGACTGGGTATTTTTTTCTATCTTCCAGCTCGCTGATTTAGTCCTCTGCTTCATCTAGCCTGCTTTTGATTTCTTCTAGTGTATTTATCATTTCAGATATTTTATTCTTCATTTCTTCCTAGTTTCTATTCATAATTTCTATGTCCTTCTTCATGCTGCTGTAGTTTCCACTAAGTTACTTGTAGCTCCCATAAAGTTCCTTATAGTTCGCACTGAGTTCCTTGAGCATCCTTATAACCATTATTTTGAATTCTTTGTCTGATAGATTGCTTGCCTCAATTTTATTTATCACTTTTTTCTGGGAATTCCTCCTTTCCCCAGGAAGAGCTTTCAACTGGGTGTTCTTTGTCTCCCCATTTTAGGGGACTCTTTTTGCTTGCTTCTGTGTCTCATATTGCTCTGGTTTGACTGCCTGTCCTCATGGGGTGGCCTTCTGTGGCAAGATTTCTGTGGGACTCAGTGTCACAGTCTCTTTAATCTTCTGATCTGTATGCTCTACAGATACCCTTTATTCAGTTTATGTGGGCTCTCTTATTATACTTGGACATTGATTATTGATGGCTCCTTCTTTGGTAGGTTCTCCCTCCAGCTGTCTGACTGGGAGTCTCAACCATACCATGTCTGGTATGCATTTTGTGCAGCCCTCATCTTGCTAGCCATGATGGGCCGGGGCCAGAAATCCCTTTACTGTGGAATTTTCTGATCTCCCTGCCTAGCTATAATCAGTGGGAGCAAACTGCACTTTTAATCTTGTCCCTTTGCTGACAGGGCAGCTGCAAACAAGGTCCCAGCCCAGCATGTTCCAGCTCCCCTTTTAAAAAGTCTTTCTATGACAAACAATCCAATTAAAAAATAGGCAAAAGACCTGAACAGACACTTCTCAAAGGAGGACATACAGAGGGCCCAGAGATATATGAAAGGATGCTCAGCATCACCAGCTACCAGAGAGATGTAAATTAAAACCACAATGACATACCACTTCAAACAGGTCAGAATAGCCATCATAAAGAAATCAACAAACAATAAGTGCTGGCGAGGTTGAGAAGAAAAGGAAACCCTACTACACTGTTGGGAATGCAGACTGGTGCAGCCACTGTGGAAAACAGTATGGAATTTCCTCAGAAAACTAAAAATGGAAGTGTCTTTTGACCTAGTGATTCCACTGCTGGAATTATACCCTAAGGATTCTGAAACACTAATTCAAAAGAACTTATGCACCCCTATGTTCATAGCAGCACAATTTACAATAGCCAAGTTCTGGAAGTAGTCTAGGTGGCCATCAGTAAATGAGTACATAAAAAACCTGTGGTACATTTACACAATGGAATTCTACACAGCAGAAAGGAGCCCCTACCCTTTGTGACAGCATGGATGGAACTGGAGAGCATTATGCTAAGTGAAGTAAGCCAGGTAGTGAAAGACAAATACTATAGCATTTCACCTGTAAGTGGAACATAAGCAACAAAACAAACAAGCAAGCAAAATAAAACCAGCGACATTGAAATAAAGAACAAACTGACAGTAACCAGAGGGGTGGGTGGAGGGAGATAATGGGGGAAAGAAGGGAAAGGGTCGTTAAGGAACATGTATAAAGGACCCATGTCAAAGGAGGGAAGGATGGAATGTGGGGCAGGGGGAAGTGGTGGTGGGAAAATGGAGACAACTATATTCAAACAACAATAAATAAATAAACAAATAAAAGAGAAAAAAACAAAGTCTTTCTGTGGCATCTCCACTGCAGCACCAAGTCACTGTCTGGCTTTCCACACACATCACCTCTCCAAAATTCCAGTTGTTGTTTTTTTCACTATGTAACAATCCTATCTGTTCATAAAACATGTCTCTTTAATGTGTTTTTATAATATGAAGAATATTATTTTTCTCATTCTCTTTTCCTATAGTAACTTTACATGAGATTTTACTTTGACACATTCCTGTTGCTCATTTTAATATGAATTTAGTTTGACTCAACTTTTAGAAAGTGGCATAATTCAGAGAGACCTTCTAACTTTACAGGGCCACTCTTCTGTTGTTTTCATGTAGTATTAAATATGGTGGTTTTCTTTCTTATATTTGTTTCCCCCCCAACTTTTGTTGAACCTTCTTTTTCTGTCCTCTATATTGTTCTTAACATGTTCAAATTTTATTCAATTGCCAGGAATTCCTCCTCAACCTGGGGCTCCATCATGATGGTGGAATCATAGTGGGTTAATTTTAATAGGTCATATGAATGTACAACTCTAGCTCTTCAGACCTTCTAGCATGGGCTCTTATAATTTGTTTTTATTTATTTTTTAATTTCTAATTTTATATTTAGTATATACTGTTCCATGTATCTCAATAATCTTCATATTTACCATTTTCATTGGTTGCAAGCAATACTATTAAAATACCACAATTTTATAACCATCTTTCTTTTATCCAGTTTTCTATTATAATAAAAAAACATGTAATACTTTCCTTCTGAATTATATCCTTAAAACAAATACCCTGGAATGAGATTATTCAGTAAAAAGAACAGTTTTATGACTTGCTAAAAACTGCCAGATTGTTCATCAAATTGACTGAGGTAATATATAATGCTCTTAGAAATGTATAAATATTTCAATTTCCCCAACAGTCCCATCACTAGTTTTAATAATGTTCCATTAGTGTTGCTAATTTTAGAGGCATAAAGCAACATTTCATTATTTTAATTTGCACTTCCAATGTGTTGGCAAGGCTACACATTGTTTCCTATGTTAATTTACTAATGGTGTTTCATCTTGTGTAATGATTCTTCATATTTTTTTACCATTGTCCACAGTGAACTTAATTCATTTTTTTTATTTTTAAGTATAATGTATTGATTGTGCTATTACAGTTGTCCCAATTTTTCTCCCCTTTACCCTCCTCCACCCTGAACCGCCCCCCCTCCAGCATTCCCCCCCTTAGTTCAGGTCCATAGGTCGTACATGTAAGTTCTTTGGCTTCTCCATTTCCTATACTACTCTTAACTTCCGCCTATCTATTTTGTACCTACCGATTATGCTTCTTATTCCCTGTACCTTTTTCCACATTATCCCCTCTCCCCCTCCCCCTCCCTGCTGATAACCCTCCATGTGATCTCCATTTCTGTGATTCTGTTCTTTTTCTCATTGTTTGCTTAGTCTATTTTTGCCTTTTTAGTCTCAGTTGTTGATAGTTGTGAGTTTGTTGTCACTCTACTGTTCATAGTTTATATCTTCTTTTTCTTAGATAAGTCCCTTTAACATTATATATAATATGGGTTTGGTGATGATGATCTTTAACTTGACCTTACCTGGGAAGCACTGTCCTTCCATTCTAAATGATAGCTTTGCTGGATAGAGTAGTCTTGGATGTAAGTCCTTGCCTTTTGTTACTTTGAATACTTCTTTCTAACCCCTTCTTGCCTGTAAAGTTTCTTTTGAGAAATCAGCTGATAATCTTCTGGGAACTCCTTTGTAGGTAACTGTCTCCTTATCTCTTGCTGCTTTGCTCTCCTATATTTAATCTTGGTTAATATAATTATGATGTGTCTTGATGTGTTCCTCCTTGGGTTTAATTCCTTTGAGACTCTCTGAGCTTCCTGGACTTGCATATCTATTTTCCTCGCCAGATTGGGGAAGTTTTCCTTCATTATTTGTTCAAATAAGTTTTCAATATCTTGCTTTTCCTCTTTTCCTTCTGGCTCCCCTATGATTCAGATGTTTGAGTGTTTAAAGTTTTCCCAAAGATTCCTAGGCTTCTCATTTTTCTGAATTCTTGTTTCTTCATTCTGTTCCAGTTGAATGTTTATTTCTTCCTTCTGTTCAAAATTGTTTATTTGAGTCCCAGTTTCTTTCCCTTAACTGTTGGATACCTGTACATTTTCCTTTATTTCACTTTGCACAGTCTTCACTTTTTCCTCTATTTTGTGATCATACTCAACCATTTCTGTGATCATCCTGATTACCAGTGTTTTGAACTCTGCACCTAATAGGTTGGCTATTTCCTTGTTGCTTAGTTCTTTTTCTGGAGTTTTGATTTGTTGTTTCACTTCAGCCACATTTCTTTGTCTCACTGGCACCTGTTATGTTGTAAGAGGTGGAGCCTGAGGTATTCACCAGGGTAGGGAAACCCACTTTGCTGCATTGTGGTGCTGAATGTGGTTGAGGGTTCAGAAAGGGAACAATGCCATTTGCTTGGTTCTCACCCCACTTTCAACCACTTCATCCACTGCCCACAAGTGAATTTCATCCTTCTGGTGCTGATTCCCAGATGGGTGGTTTGGTGTACATTCTAGGATTACATGGACCCCTCCAATGGACTCTTCTATGAGACTGGGAGGTTCCCACTACCACAACCCCCATGGGTTTTTACAGCCAGAGGCTTTGAGGCTTATTTCCCCATGCTGGAACCCTGCATTGCACAGTCTGTCTCACTCCCCAGTTGTTCCTCCTGGTTTATCTGAATGTGGGACAACCTGGTCTTCTAGCCACCACCTTGCCATGCATCCTCTCTGCCCCAGCTTCCCATCTCCACCCCTGCTACCAGTATGAATGAATGTTTTTTCTTTAACTCCTTGGTTGTTGGACTTCCATACAGTTCTATTTTCTGGCAGTTCGCGGGGGGGGGGGGGGGGGCGGGTGTTTAAATTGGTTGTTATCCTTCTTTTGGTTGTACAAGGAATTGAAGCATATCTACCTATGCCTCCATCTGGGTCAGAAGCCTTTAATGCAATTTTTTTTAAACTCAATATATTTTGGAAATGCCATTATATGTATTAAATATAATTGTCTATTTTGTCACTTCTGTCTTGGTTTTATTGTGTTTTAGTTGTATTAACATTTTGTGCAATAACACTGCCTGTCTTTTCCTTTGTAATTTATTTTCTACTTTAATCAGATATTATCTCCCTTCATAACTGAATAAATGCTCTATTTTCTCCCTTTATTCCCTGATAGCTATTTTTCTAAATATTTAACACTATTTTTTATTAATTATGATATATTATCACATGAGATATAGGCTTTTTCATTTTCCCCATGGTAACATCAAGTTATCTCAATAGCATTTATGAAAATGAACCCCTTTTCTGTTGCTTTGTTAAATTTAGTTGGGTGTGTATTGAACTGTTACAGGTGTTGATTAAAGCCCATATTCGTGTTTGCCAGAGGGGACCTAATTACATTCAAACAGTCTTTATTTACAATGTTGCTTTTTGAAAAACAAAGTCTGTGCTGCAGAGTCATATCATCAGATGGCATAGTGTCAACTACTCAAAAGTAGCCTTTATCCTTTCTTTCACCCCTTCCCTTCCTTTAGTCTATAAAGTACCACTAATTCCTTGTCTCTGTCCCCACTATAAACATCAGAGTTGCCAGATGAAGAAAAGTCTCTGGCCCTTCTATGTTTTATGAATGTCAAATGGAGAACGTAGAGAACCAATGTATGTACACAAAGGCCTTTTCTAGAAATCTCCTTCTCTCATGCCTTCCTTTCTTTCTGGCATCTAACTCTTCTCTGACAGAAGTAAAGAAATGCTGCTGACTGAAAGGGAGACTGCTTTGGAGAGCTTGGATTGACAATCACTTTCACACATTGTTTATACTAGGCAGTAGATATGTTTCCAGCATGTGATCTGAGTTACTGTAAGTTTAGCCAGGGTTTTCCAACAAGTGGAGATATAATACACGCACTCTCTGTGGCATTGTTGGCAAGTAATTTTCTAAACCAAAACTCTGGTAAAGCAAATATATTAGGCATGCTTCAGAATTACCAGTGATTTTCTGAATTTTTAAGCTACTCATGCTTCTCCTCAAGGATCTATATGCCTTACTGCCAGAAATTTTAAAGAGTAAAAATGGAGAGAACAAATGTGGGAATGTATGCAGTTTGACAAAGCCCCACAGGATAATCTTATACCTATCCCCTACACACTCACACACACATCCCTGAAGCAAGTTACACTAATTATATTCTGTAAGTTCAGATTTTTTTTCTTTTTTAGGTTTTCTTAAAGTGGAATGCATCTGTGGAGTATACAAATAGACAGTCCATATAATATGTCAAAGAATGTAGACAGATATAAAGAAGGTCATAAAGAATTTTTAAATTAAATTGAGTCTTCAAAAAATGTATTTCCAAAAGTGTGTATACATTTGTCAATTTTTGCTGTATTGTTTAACTAAGCTGGCACACTTTTGAGTTTAGATGAAAATAAAATGAATGATCAAAAAACAGGGGAAGGGCCATCAAGGAACACATATAAAGGACACATAGACAAAGCCAGAGGGGTTGGTTTGAGGGTAAGAGGTGGGGATGGGTGAGTTGGAGGGGGCGAGGTGCAGAGGGCAAGGTGGGGTGAAAATGGAGACAACTGTACTTGAACAACAATAAAAAAATTGCTTCATAGCCCAACTGTCCATCAGTAGATGAGTGAATAAAAAAGCTTGTATATTTATACAATGGAATACTACATGGTCATAAAAAAGCAGAAAAATCTTACCCTTTATGACAGCATGGATGGACCTGAAGAGTATTATGTTCAGTGAAATAAGCAAGTCAGAGAAAGACAAGTACCATTCACTTCTTCCTATATTTGGAATATAATGAACACAATAAAGTAACAAAATTAAAACAGACTCATAGATACAGAGAACAGACTGACTGTTGTTGGGGGTGGGGGGTTGGGGAACTGTGTGAAAAAGGTAAAGGGATTAAGCAAAAAAACCCTCATAGAGCACACAATACAATATACAGAGGATGCATTATCGAATTGTACACCTGAAACCTATATGTTTTTATTAACCAATGTTCAATAAATAAGTTAAATAAATTCAATAAATTAAAATAAAAAGTAAGAAAAAACTGCTTCAGAGGCAACTTCTAAGCTTCAGATACTCAGGCTAGGACTCATGAGACATAATTTCCTACTAGTCATTGAGCCTGCAATGAAGCCAAACAGCAGATATGTGAACAAAATATCATCTCTTAAGGAATAAGTACCCAGAGACACTTCAGACAGGGTATCTATAATTCCTGATGTCTTACCATCAGTCAGACACTAATCTAGGGTTTTTTTTAAATATTCTCCCTAATTTTCACAGAAACTCTGGGAAGTAGAGAATATATTGATAGATTAGGAAATTGAGGCTTGGAGGAGTTTAGAAACTGTCCAAGTCATTATAAACAGTACGTGATGAAGACCTGAAATCCAGCTCTTTCTGACTTAAGGTCCCTGTGTTTAATCATTAAATGTCAAGGTAGCAGAAGCAATTTAGGAACATTACCAGCTAGACAGACAGCAGAAAATTAGCAGTAAATGTCACGAGGGTTGGTTGTAGGGATGTTGATGTTCAGGTTTCCTACTGCCTTCTATTTACCCATGGAATGGTGCTGTTAGTGGCAGGCCAAGAATTAAGGCAACAAAGCAGAAAGCAATCACAGCTCATGGTGTGGCTGGCCACATATATATAATGACCTGAAGAACAAGGAGGCCAGTATCAATCGCTGTCAAATTTGTGGAAAGCCATTTTTCTTGAGAGAAAGGAGAGGAGTAAAATAAAATTTGAGTAAATCAGCCTTCTTGGCATCATCTCTTGTCATTTGCCATTTGCCTTATCTCATCATTTGCCACATGCCCATCCCTTGCATTCTCCCATTCAGCACTGAGGATAGCACATCATTGCTTTCTTTTGACACTCACAGCTCAATCTCAGTTTTGTTTTTTTTTTAAAGATTTTATTTATTTTATTTTTAGGGAGGGAACAGAGGGGGAGAGAGAGAGAGAGAGAGAGACATCAATGTGCGGTTGCTGGGGGTTATGGCCTGCAACCCAGGCATGTACCCTGGCTGGGAATCGAACCTGCGATACTTTGGTTCCCAGCCCGCGCTCAATCCACTGAGCTACACCAGCCAGGGCTTCAATCTCAGTTTTAATCTTCCTGACAGTGTTTTCTTAATTTGTCATTGACATTTGGTATGCAACTTGGTTAGATACCTTTATCTTTTATGATGATTTTCTTAAATCCAAGTTCTTCAGAAATTTATTTCATAGCCATGGTTAAATATTTTAAATATTTTAAATATTTAATTGCAGTAAAATACACCTAATATAAAATTTACCATCTTAAAGGTTTTTAAGTGTTCAGTGCAGTAAAGTATATTCCATTGTTGTGAAACAGATCCCCAGGACTTATTCATGTTGCAAAACATAAACTCTTCCTGTTAAACAACTCTACCTTTTCTCATTCTCCCAGACCCTGGAAACTACCATTCTGTTTTCTATCTATGAGTTTCACTACTTTAGATATCTCATAAAAGTGGAACTGTGCAGTATTTGTCTTTTCTGATGGTTTCTTTATCATAACATCTCCTAGGTTCATCCATCTTGTACCATGTGTCAGAATTTCCATCCTTTTAAATGCTGAATAATAGTCCATTGTATGTGTATACTACATTTTTGTTTAACTATTTATGTGTCAATGGACATTTGGGTTATTTCCACATTTTAGCTATTGTGAACAATTCTGCTATCGACATGGATGTATTAGCACCTCTTTGAGACCCTGCTTTCAATTTTTGGGGGGGTATAAACACAGAAGTAGAATTGCTGGATCACATGGTAGTTCTATTATTAATTTTTTAAAGAACTTCCCTACTCATTTCAATAGTGGTTGCACCATTTTACATTCCAACCAACAGTGCACAAGTTTTCCAATTTCTCCACATCTTCACCAGCACTTGTACTGTATTTTTTAAAAAATAGTAGCCTTCCTAATGGGAGCAAAGTGATATCTCATGGTAGTTATGATTTTCACTTATCTAATCCTTAGTGCTGTTAAACATCTTTTCATATACTTGTTAGCCATTTGTATATCTTCTTTGGAGAAATGTCTATTTAAATATTTTGCCAATGTTTTAAAATAGGTTACTTGTTTTTTGTTGTTGAGTTACAGGAGGTTTTTTATATGTTCTAGAAACTAATCTTATTAAATATATCATTTGCAAATATGTTTCCCATTCCTTAGGTTGACTTTCATTCTATTCATTGTGTCCTTTGAGGCACAGCATTTTTTTTTAATTTGACACAGTCCAATTTATGTTTACTTTGTTCTCTGTTTTTGTGTAATATCCAAAAAAAATCATTATCAAGCCAAATGTCATAAAGCTTCTCCCTTATCTTTTCTTCTAAGGATTGTATAACTTTAAGTCTTATATTTAGTTCTTTGATCCACTGAATTAATTTTTTTATATAGTACAAGGTAAAGGTCCAACTTCATTCTTTTGCAAGTGAATATCCAATTGTCTCAGCACCAATTGTTGAACACAGCCATATTTTTTAATGTTCCTCCTTTACCTTGCTTATTGGAATCATTTGGGAAAGATCACTTTCATTTTTTAGAGTATCCCACCTTTCTAGAGCTATCTTCCTTTCTAGAGTCTTGAGCCATGGATTCACACCTGACTTTTCATTGAACTTTTTGAAATCATAGTCTGTGGTGGGCTTTTATGCACAGCTTCATTTTTCTTTGCTTTTATAAACACTATGATAGACCCTGTCTTTCACAGTTACCATTACTTCTTTTAATTTTAGTACAATGTAGCCAAGCTGAGGATCTCTGAACCTGAGTAAGTCCCATTGTCTGTCACTATACTAAAGGACAGAACATTAAATTCAAATGCCCACTATTATGCTTGGCCTTCACATTGGTCTCAAATATGTGTGTGGACTCTATTATCTAATTAACAGTGTGAGGCTTTAAGAATTCCTTCTGCTCAGATACAAGAAATGCCATGCAGCCACTGCTTCGGTGCTTTTCCTTTGAACAACTCAACTTCCCATCCACCAAAGTCTGGCCCTCTGAATTAATCTTCCAAAAGTGGTACAGAAAAATCAACTGAAAATTATAGCACTTCTCATAGCCCTATCCTGGTCCTAGTCCATTCTAAGGTAACTGGTGTGTGGGGATGAGTTTGAGTATGCTGAGCAAAGGAATACTGATAAAGAGGCCCTTCTCTAAGAAAAATGTGGTTCAAGTACATATTACTGATTGGAACACATGAGGAAAAGAGAATCCAAAATGGGTATACCACCACAAAGAGAAAGCTCCACCCTCTTCAAAAAATTATATTACTGGAAATCACGAGGTAAGTTCTAGAAATAAATTCATATTGCTCTTTTGTCCAATACTTGCCTATTTTAGTGATACAAATTCTGTGTCTTATGGTCATGCCTTTCTTATCCCAGAGCACATTAAGTCCTCTAGTTGATAGTTGAAATTACATGCAAGGTAAGTCAAGAGCCTCTTGGGTGGGTATAGTTGAAATGTGTCATCAGTACTCCACCTTGCTTTTCTTCTATTTTTTTATTGGTATTATGATGGCATTATCCAAAACAGCCATCTATATGTTTAAGAATTCCATGGTACTCTACCAAAAATATCATGACTCTGCTTGCTTTTTATCATGTTTATCCTTAGACCTATGGATTGAGATTGTGAGGTACAGCATTTTAAAACTCTTATCCCCTTATCAGGTAAGTTTTTTAGATAAAGTTTATACATCTATTATAGTATTCTAGTCAGGAATTCCACTGTATGTGCTTCAGCAAAACTTATAATATAACAACAACTCCATGTCTGAAATCCTTAAGGTCACTTTGGCCATAATGCTTCTCTGTACATTAGAAATTAATATCTGAGGCCATGAAAAATTATCTTCATACCTTTGCATTGTGAATACTGGATACCATCTTCAATTTTTTTCTTATACAGCAAGATTTTAAAACTTTAAGCCATAAATCTTCTTCAATGAATTTCTAAGCAGAGGACCCTCCCACAAAAAAATGGATAAAATCATAGTTGGCCTGGTTAAGCTGGTGTAGGAAATATGAAGCCTCACCTATATCATTCCCCTTCCACTCCTCCACCATCTGTGTTAGTCCCACAGGTAACTTCCTCAAACTCAGAAAGCTCTAAATGGCACAATTTGATTTTATAATAATTTCCCCCATAGTACCTAATTGTGGTACTCTTCTCCCTTGTCCTCAATTTCAGCCCAAAGTTTTTTTTATCTAATTGGTAGGGCTGAATGTCTTTAGCATCTTTTGGCACTTAGGTATCCACATGACTTGGTAGAAGCAAACATCCTAACAATGTAAAAGGGTAATTTTTCAGGTCAAAACAACTGGTTGAATATACACTTTAGGAGTACCCAAATTCACTTGCCATGACTCTGTTTTAATCATGCACCCTTCTGCTCTTACAGAGTTTCCCAAGTATAATAGAATCTCTCTTAAACAACCTCTATTTAAATTACCCCAAAATTAATCAAAGACTTCATTCTATCTGTAAAATGTACTGCCAATACCCAAAACATGCTGAATCATCAGGGATAATAAGCTATGTTTTAGTGTATGCAACTACTCTGCTTCCATCATTAGGCTGTGTGCATACTAAGTATAAAGCAATTTATTTCCAAATCTGTTTATTCAAATGTTACTTGTTATTATAATTATCAGATTTAAACATTAATTAAATCAAATAAACAGAAGTTCAAAGAAAAGGTAAGCTGTTCTTTGTATAAAAGTTAAGCTGAAAAGCTCTGTGAAAAACAATATCCAGAAGATGAGAAAACAAGCCACTGAGTGGGAAAAAATATTCGCAAAGGACACATCTGATACAGGACTACTATTCAAAATATAAAGTACAATACAATACAAAATACAAAGAACTCTTAAAACTCAACAATAAGAACATGATTAGAAAATGGACAAAAGACCTTAACAGACACCTCACTACAGAAAATATACAGATGGCAAATAAGCATATGAAAAGATTCTCCACACCATATTATGTTCTCAGAGAAATGCAAATTAGACAATGAGATACCTCTATACATCCATTCGAATGGCCCAAATCAGAAACATTGACAAAGCCAAATGCTGGACAAGATGTAAAGCAACAGGAACTCTCTCATTCATTGCTATTGGGAATGCAAAATGGCACAGCCACTTTGGAAGACAGCTTTGCAGTTTCTTACAAAACTAAACATACTCTTATCCTAAATCCAGTAATTACACTTCTTGGTATTTACCCAAATGAACTGAAATCTTATGTCCACACCAAAACCTGCACATGGATGTTCATAGCAACTTTATTCATAATTGCCAAAACTTGGAAGTAATCGAGATGTCCTTCAGTAGGTGAATGGATAAACTGTGGTATATCCACACAATGAAATATTATTCAGTGCTAACATGAAATGAGCTATCAAGCCATGAAAAGATGTGGAGGAACTCTAAATGTATATTATTAAGCAAAAGAAGCCAATCTGAAAAGGCTAAATACTGCGTGATTCCAACTACATGACATTTTGAAAAGGCAAAACTATGGAGACTGTAAAAAGGTCAGTGGTTTCCAGGGTTTGGGAGAGGGAGGGAGGGATGACTGGGTGCAACACAGAAAATGTTCAGGGCAGTGAAAATATTTTATATGATACTATAATGATGAATGCATGTCATTTTACATTATTCCAAATTCATAGAATGTACAACACCAAGAATGAACCACAATATAAGCTGCAGACTTTTGGTGATTATGATGTATCAACAAAGATTCTATCAATTGTAACAACTATACTACTCTGGTGGGGGATGTTGATAATGGGGTAGACTGTGTGTGGAGTAGGGGAGCTGGGGGTATATGGGAAATCTCTGTACCTGTCCCTCAATTTTGCTGTGAATCTAAAACTACTCAAAAATTAAATTCTTAATTTTTAAAAATTAAGCTGAATATTTCAGAAAGACTTTATAAATGCATGTCACTGTAAAATTATATATAGAAAAGACATCTATGAAATAATGGGGAGAATCCTAGGAAGATTGTGCACTCAGTTGTATTGTAGTGTCATTATCAAATTCATTATCTAGTTTAAAGAAACACAAACTGTAAACATTAGAGGAGGTGTTGTTAGTGCAAGAAAATAAAACTCAACCTGATGTTAAATATTAATAAATAATGAACATTTTTGTTTTAAATTAAAACGTTAGAATTTGTATGTAAAATTTATCTAATCACTACAACTGTCATTTAAAAATTAACTAGTCAAACCACTCTTGTATATCCTCAAAGTAATGAAAACCAAAGATGGAGAGAATCTTAAGAGTAAAAAGAGGAAAATGACACATGAAATATATGTGAACAATAATGCACATGAGATACCTGGATTCTTGAATGAAACAATGGAGTCCAGAAGACAAAGGAATAATATTTAAAGTGTAAAAATATATATCACAGAGAGAGATCTATGATAGAACCAGAGTAGGTAGAAGATAAACCACCTCCTCCCAGGACCAAACTGGAATTACAGCTAAATCATAGAGCCATCATCCATAATAACCAACTGAAGACTAGCTGAAAAGAAGTCTTATAATTAAGGATTTATGGACAAAGCCACATCAAGAGTAGCAGGAAGGGTGGAGATGTAATAAAGGCTGGCCCTATTCCCATGGGTGATGGCTGAGTTTCTAAAAACATATCTCAGCTTTGAGAGGTTCCCCCTGATAAGCATAGAGTCTAAAACCCAAGCCAGTACCCCCACCCAGAACACCATAGACAGGAAAGAGGCACCCATATAACATCTGGCTGTGAAAAGCAGCAGGGTTTCTCTCCACTAGGGAGAAATGAGAGTTTGTTAAAGACATAAGCATATTCTCAAATGGTCAAGGCATAAAATTTCATGCACAATCACTCACTCTGGGCTCTGGCAGAGGGAGGGTGGAGCAGACTAAAGTCACAGGAGCAGAGTCTGGGATTTGTGGCTCTGGGGAGAGAGCTAAAGGGACAGCCATCAGGATCCTTGTGCTAGTCATTCCCCCACACCACAGACATCATATTTCTTGGGTGGAGCACTCCCCTCAGTGTGGCATCAGCCTGGGGGAAAGCAATAACTTCACACTCTGGAGTCCCTTTTGCCCCCCAATGTACAGCTTACATCCTGCTAAGGAGTTGGCAACCTAGGACAGTATGTATAGATCTAGACACACTCAAGAGGTGTCAGTGACTGAGTGTTGAGTAGTCAGCAACTGCACAACAGTTCACATGCCATAGTCAATGTTGAGCTTCATGGTCAGCCAGCCTGAGGGTCTACCACATGCACAAATGGGCCAATAGCAACCAAGCCTCAATCATAACAAAAGGACCCACATAACACACACAAGAGACATTTCTGGAGAACTAGCTCAGGTGATCAATGGGAGAGCACCATTGGACCCCACAGGACACCTATTACATAAGGCCACCCCATAAAGACTGAGAGCCATAATAGATCTATCTAATACATAGAACAAACACAAAGAGGCAGCCAAAATGCAAAGATAAAGAAACATGCCCAAAATGAAAGAACAGGAGAAATCTCCAGAAAAAGAGCTAAATAAAATGAGGCATAAAACTTATCAGATATATAGTTCAAAGTAATGGTTATAAGGATGCTCAACAGCATTAAAAAAACATAGAAACCATAAAAAGGATCAGTCAGAAATTAAGAATGCAATATTTGAAATGAAGGATACACTGGAAGGAATAAACAGTAAGTTGGATGAAGCAAAGGACTGAATCAACAATTTTGAAGACAAGGTAAAAAAAACACCCAATCCAAGCAGCTAAATAAATAAGTAAATAAACAAATAATAAAATAAGAAATAAGGATAGTTTAAGGGGCCTTTGGTACAACATGGAGCATAACAACATCTGTATCATAGGGGTACCAGAAGGAAAAGAGAAACAGCAAGGGATGGAGAACCTATTTGAAGAAATAATGACTGAAAACTTCCCTAATCTGGTGAAAGAAAATGGCACACAAGTCCAGGAAGCAAAGAGATTCCCAAACAAGGTGAACCCAAAGAGACCCACACCAACACATCATAAATAAAATGGCAAAGGTTAAATAAAAAGAGACACTAAAAAGCCACAAGAGAAAGACAGTTACCTACAAGGGGGGTCCAATTAGACTGTCAGCTGATTTCTAAACAAAAACTTTTCAGGCTAGAAGAGATTGGCATAAAATATTCAAAGTGATGAAAAGCAAGGACCTACAAACAAGGCTACTTTACCCGGCAAGACTATCATTTAAATTTAAAGGAGAAATAAAGAGCTTACCAGACAAGAAAAAGCTAAAGGAATTTGTTACCACCTAACCAGTATTGCAACAAATGTTAAAGGGCTTGCTTGAAGAAGAGAGGAGAATTAAGAAAGAAGGAGAAGAGGAAGAAACAACAGAACATATAGTTAAATATATAGTTAAGAGAATAAATCCTATCAATAATCACATACCTATCAATACTTATCAATAATCACATCAAATGTAAATGGCTTAAATACTCCAATCAAAAGACATAGGGTAGCTGAATGGATAAGAAAGCAAGACCCATATATATACTATCTACAGGAGACACAGCTTATAATGAAAGACACACATAGACTAAAAGTAAGGAGATGGAAATGATATTCCATGCAAATTAAAAGGAAAAAACTAGGACAGATACGTTGATCAGTTGCCTCTTGCATGCCCCTAACTGGGCACCTGACCCACAACCCAGGCATCTGCCCTGATTAGGAATTGAATCAGCAGCATTTTGGTTCACAGGTCAGCACTCAATCCACTGACCCACACCAGCAAGGGCAATTATTTTTTTTAATTTTAAAAAGAAAATGTAATGGTAAATATATATATATATATATAAAGCTGAGAATATATGTTACCAATAGACATAGACAATTTCTTGAGGTGTAAGGAAAGGACACCAAATGGTAATTCACATCTACAGGATTTAATTAGGAGCATTTGAATCAGTAAATATGTTGATAAGCATAAAGACTATATATTTTCTTCCCTTAAATCCTTATTGTCAGTATTTATAACATATTCAGATGTGATATATATGAAAACTATAGTACAAAAGACATGAAGCCAAATGGAACTGTGCAAGTACAAGATTCTTTTACATCATGTGAAAATTCAGTATTAATTCTATGTAGACAACAGTAAGTTAAAGATGTATGCTGTAATCTGTAGAACAATCAATGGCAAACAATGAAAAGAGTCAAAATTTAAAAGTTAATAGAAAAATTAAAATGGAATACTGAAAATGCTCAATTAACCTTTCAAAAGAAGGAAAGGAGCAATATATGGGGGGAAAGACATGAGACAAACAGAAAACTAAAAACCAAAATGATAGACCTAAATACAAATAGATGAGTAATTACACTAAACCACCTTGGCTGGTATGGCTCAGTGGATTGAGTGCTAGCCTGCAAACCAAAAAGTTGCCAGTTTAATTCCCAGTCAGGGCACATGCCTGGGTTGCAGTTCTGGTCCCCAGTACGGGGTGCACAAGAGCAACCATACATTAATGTTTCTCTTTTTCTCTCTTCTTCCTTTCCCCTCTTTCTAAAAATAAATAAATAAAATCTTTTTTAAAAAAGTAATTACACAAAACCAACTATATTAATACATTCAATGCAAATTATCTAAACATAAATAATAATCAGAGGTAGACTGATTGTATTAAAAATCAAGACTCAGCTATACAAGGTCTGCCTATAAAGTATCTGCCATGTAATATGGAAAGGAGAGACACTTATTAAAGAAGATACAAGATACAAGAAACATTGTACATAGGACACTCATGCCTTAGTCCCCTTCAAAGTAGGCACCTAGAGACCTCACACACTTCTCCCAATTGCCATCTGTTGCCTCATCATACAAGGTCTGTCCAGAAAAAGTCCAGCCATTGTTAATATAATGAGAAAAGTTTGTGCGACATCAATGTAACCTGGCAGCCAAGGAGAGTGGACTGGAACATGTGTGCATGAACAATGACGACTTCACAGTACTAGTCAGTGGGAGCAGTAGACATTGTTCAGTCAGTATGTGTACTGTGTGGCCATCACATGCAAAATTAGTGAGCCAGTAAAGCAATGAATTTCCATCAAAATTTGCATTAAGCTTAAGCATTCCCCCGCAAAAACTATTCCAATGATTCAGAAGGCTGCAGCTATGGGCAATTGGCAGCTTCATCACAACAACATGCCTGCTCAGGCATCACATTTCCTGCAGAGTTTTTTGGTGAAACATCAAATCACCCAGGTGACTAAGCCTCCCAACAGCCCAGATTTGGCATCCTGTAACTTCTGGCTTTTCCCAAAACTAAAATCACCTTTGAAAAGGAAGAAATTTCCAACAATCCATAAGACTCAGGAAAATATAATGGGGCAGCTGATGGTGATTGGGAGAAGTGTGTAAGGTCCCATGGTACCTACTTTGAAGGGGACTGAGACATGAGTGTCCTATGTACAATGTTTCTTGTATCTTGTATCTTCTTTAGTAAATAGCTCTATTTTTCATAGTATATGGCTGGATACCTTCTGGACAGGCCTCCTATACCTGGAAGATATTTTAAAGGGCAGAGATATGTTATAATCATGCCAAATGTTTTTTTTCAAATTTTCCTTAGTAATTGAACACAATTTCTGTACCACCTTTTTAAGCCATGTTAGGCTTAAAACTAAAGATCCACTGCATCTCATTGCAATATTAAAGGGTAACCAACAGTCAGAAAGAAGTCTTTGAAAATCAGATCTGGCATCAGAAAATTAAAGAGGAATGTAATAGAGTAAGCACATGCATGTTAAATGAGGGAAAGTCAATTGAGAAAAACAACTAAAAGTGAGTTTAATGAGTTGGAAACAATGTTGTTAACCAGGGGTGTGCAACCTTTTGGCATCTCTAGGCCACACTGGAAGAAGAGCTGTCTTGGGCCACACATTAAACACACAAACACTAACAAAAATGGATGAGCAAAAAAAAGGTCTGTGCATAATTTTCATGATATCTGGCACCACAGATATGCAAAAACATCCTCACATAATAACCCCAATTATGCAATAGCTCTTTCACTAATCTTTTAAAATCATCAAGCATGTCCCAAGTTTGTGATCACTAATATAGAAAATGTACATATCTAAGTAATAAAACTAGTAATGTTTTAAGTAAATTTATGATTTTATATCGGGCTGCATTCATAGCCATCTTGGGCTGCATGCGGCCAGCGGGCCAAGGGTTGGACACCCTTGTTGTTAACTGTAAACGCCCAAGTATGTCTCCCCAGGAATTAAGCCAGGATTCAACTATGAGTATTTGTTAAATGAAACATAGTGCAAATACATTTGTGCCAGACCAAAAGGCAATGGCTTTAGCTGACAGGGTGAAGGAAAATGCAATCTGAACATTGTTTCTCCAAACTAAAGCAATGTTTTTTGTTGAGTGTATAATGTTGTAAATGGCTGATTTATGAGTTCCAGAATGTGCAGACAGAAAACTGAATGTACCCTCTGAGCAGTCATTTGTTGCTCTGCTAAGTGGAAAGCAAGAGAATACTCATATTTCCCAAATGTCCAAGAACATTCATGTCAGCAAAACAAACCTTGGTGTTTGCGCAGAACAGGCTGAGAGGGTCAGTTCTCACCCATGAGGAAATGAGCTATAATCTGAATCTAAAAGAACTACTGTCTTACCTCTTCTCTTTGCTGAACACATAAAAAGAGTCAAGGAAAAGAATGAAGCCAGAATGCAATGAAGAATAAAGAAATTATTTGGATCCATTGGGTGCTCTTATAATTGCTATATTCAGAAAATCTATTGATTTATTGTGAAATTGAATTTAATTCAACACATTTGAGTGTCTATCAGTGCCAGGTATTGCTAAATTACTTAAGGATAGTCCCAGTAAAGGGCAACTGTAAATGTAAATACCATGGATAGAAGTTTTCCTGTTATAAGAAACAGTGAAGAGGCTAAGGAGGCTGGCATGGAGTGATCAAGAGGAATAAAAATAAATAATGAGGTAAGAGAGAGAACAAGGGACAGGTCATATAGGGCCTTGTGGGCCATTATAAGGAGAAGCCATTGTAGAATTTTGAGTAAACACGTGTAGCAATCATTCTGGGAAGAGACTGTAGTGGGCAGAGTGGAAGAAGGAACAGTGAAGAATCTAATGCAATAATAAAGGTAAAAGATGATGGTGGCAGATCCAAGATGGCTGCAGAGTAGCTGGAAGCTCAGCCCACTTACTTCCAGATCCAAACCAGTCTTGCAGCTAAACCACAGAGCAATAAACTTGAAAATCCAACTGAGAGTGAATGAGAGTGTGTGTGAGTAAGTGTGTACATGGATAAGTGTGCAGGGGATATGCGTTAGTGGGCAAGAGCCTGCCCACCTATAGGGCATTCAGAAGTGAGTGGCCCAGGCCCTCCTAGTAGAGCAGCAGCTCCCCAACCCAGCACCTCTGGCTGTACAGATTTAGGGAGGGAGCCATTTTGAGAAATTTAAAATATCCTCCTTTGGAAGAAGCCTCCAAAGCACCCACATCTTGGCACCCTGAAGTGTCTCTACTTTCCATCCTGGCAGGGCCATACACCCTGCTGCTGTCAGGAGCCAGTATCTGGGGACTATGGTACTTACTGGGGAAGGGGCTGCCACCTCCCTGACCCTGGACACTATGGGAACTACAAACAGGACAGAATCTGAGTGAGGAGGCTGTGGTTTGGCTAAAGAGCAGTGAGCTACAGAGGAAGAGAGATGGCTGAGGGGTGCTGGCTACAGAAACAGTGTGGTAGGATCAGGCCTTCCCAAAGCTGAGAATCACTGGAGGGAGTGGCAAGAGCACCCCACCAGCACCCCTTGATATAGTGTTGCTGCTGGACTATTCACAGCATCATCTCAGAGAGATCCAGAGAAACCCTTTATCTAAAACTGTCAGAGGCTCTAGCAGGCTGTGGCCACCTCTGACCAAGAAAGACTTTGTACTTTGGGGGGAGGGGGAGTATGGAGACAACAGGCCCTCCAGGGCTTGGTGCTGCACTGTGGGGGCCACACAGAAATTCTTTTAAAAGAGGAACTGAGATGAGACTCAAGACTTGGCATGGACCCTGTGCTTGTGTGCTGCCATGCACATGTGCAGCAGCTCTGCCAACAAAGAACTCAGAGTGATAGACTCATGTTAAAGAGGCTGTGTGAACTGACCCAGCACAACTGGTGAGCAGGGGACTGTGCAGCGTGGAGAGTTTGGGCACAAATCTCCTGCAAGAGCAACAGGCTGGGGACTCAATGGGCAGGAGCTGAACATCTGAGACTCACCACAGCCAGGAAGGTGTCCTCACAGGCAGGTATGCCTGACTGCCCCCATCTGTGGGATTACAGGCTCTGCAGATCAGTTCATGCAGGCTAAGATTGGGGAGACCCTGCTGGGTGCATATCTGCAGGGGAAAGAAGGAAAAGCTCAGAAAGGGCCCCCTTTTTTAATTTTTTTATTTTAATCATTGTTCAAGTACAGTTTTCTCCCTTTTACTCCCATTCCAGCCCACCCACCTTGATGTTCAAAGCAGCACAATTTACAATAGCTAGGTGCTGGAAGCAACCTAGATGCCCATCAGTAAATAAATGGATCAAAAAACTATGGTACATTTACACAATGGAATTCTATGCAACAGAAAGAAAGAAGGAGCTCCTACCCTTTGCAACAGCTTGGATGGAGTTGGAAAGCATTATGCTAAGCAAAATAAGCCAGGCAGTGAAAGACAAATACCATATAATCTCACCTTTAACGGGAACCTAAACAATGAAAGGGCCCTTTCTACTAGACACTACAAGCTACACTATTCCTCAGGCCATGATCTGCTGAAACAAGCAGAACAGAGAGATTAGAGACAGGTGCCACAAGGGGTATTCATGGCCCCAGCCAGTCTCAGTGCCTAGACAGAGCTGCTGTTGTGCCAGGCAGGAAAGAGCTACCTGCTTTACGCAGATTAGCCCCTCACAAGAAACAGAAAGTTAATTCACCAGGAACCATATATTATTGGAAACAACCTGGGACAGACTATGACGTGTGATGGAGGGACATGGAGAGGTGGGCAGGGAAACACTCCCACAATCTTCCCTTGAGACTGAATAGCACCCCCCTGGTGGTGACCCAGGGTTCCCACCCTCCCAATCACACCACAGGCCCCCTCTGGAGGCAGGTGAAGAAGGTACTGACAGTCCTCTTAGGTCATTAAATGAACCACTGTTGGGCCCTGGGCTGATGGAAAGCTGGCAGGACAGAAGAGTGGGGACCAACCAAATCTGGAAACAGCCACAGACTATGGATCATGTATAGTCTCGAACAGGCTGCCTAGGGCCAGACTAAGACAACATCTGACATCACCAGGGCAGATCCAAAAAGAGAAGACAGTGGTAAACACTGTATGCTACTGAGACTAATTCCACCATGGTCTTCTTCATTACTTGTGTTATTTTTTCTCCTGCATAACTTTTAAACACTCATTTCTTTTTTTCAAACTTTTTCTTATTATTTCACTAGTTTTTTATTTTAATTTCAAGTCACATACTTTGCTCTTCCCTTCTTTTACCCCATTTTATCTTCTTTCTTTCTCTTCTTATTTTTGTTTTAAAATTTATTTTTTTCTCTTACTATGCCTTGTTTCTATTCTGCACTCTTACTATTTCCCCCCTGTTCCAGCCTCTCAAAAGCTTTTATCTTGTCATTAGTCATCTCACATTCTTTTTCCCATTCTTAAAATATCTTTATTCTCTCTCCACTTTTATCAATCTTTGCTCATTTATTGTTGATACGATGGTTGTTGTTGCATTTCTTTAATTTTATTCCTAGATCTTCACTATTTTTGTATTTCAAATCTCAAATTTTACAGTTCCCTTCTTCTACTCATTTTGCCTTCCTCCTGCTCTTTTTTTCATTTTAAAATTTACTTTTTCCCTGTCTTAGCTTGGTTTTCATTCCTCACTCTTAGTATTTCCTCTCCCTCTATCGTCTCAAAATCACTTTTCTTTCCTCTAAAGATCTCATAAGATTTTTTCTTTTTTTTTCTTGTTATTATCATTCCACCGGTATTAATCTTTGCTCATTTGTTGTTGATATTGCTGTGGTGGGTCTTTTCCTCCAATTTTGTTCCTATTTCTTCAATATTGTTTTTAAATTTTTTTAAAACTCACACTGTACTCTTCCCTTTTCTTACTCCATTTTGCCATCTTCCCCCCTTTTAATTACAATGCAAATTCTATTTTCTTTCTTCCTTCACCTTGTTTCTATTCTGTACTCTTATTATTTCTCCTCTTTCTACCCCATCAAAATCATTTTTCTTTCAGTTAGTCATCTCATATTCAGTTTTCCTTTCTTATAATAATCTTAAACTCTTTATACCTTTATTAATATTGTCTCATTTGCTGTTAATAGTGTGGTTGTGGGTGGGGGTTATTACAGCTGGTGTAGGTTTTGTTTCCTGGGTTATTTTGTCTGTCCTGGCAGTAACGGTACAACAGCATACAAGACGTGGTCAGAGGCATAAATGAGTCAGCCAGCTGGAGGGAAGAACCATGAAAGAATGACCCAACAACAATCAAAACCCAATTAATACAAGACAGCCCACATAAACAGCATAAAGGGCATCCCAAGCACATCTAGCTCAAGAGATCAAGGAGACTGCACCACTGAGTCCCAAAAGTCTCCTACCATAGAAGGCCACTCCATTAAGACAGAGTGTCAAAGCAGATCAATCTAATATATAGAAAAAAAAACAGATGAGCTACATAAAATGGGGAGACAAAGAAACAACCCTCAGTCAAAAGGAAAGGAGGAATCCCCAGAAAGAGTGCTAAATGAAATAGGAGCAAGTAAACTATTAACCATTGAATTTGAAATAAGGAAATCTTCACAACCTTGAGAAGGGAAGTTTAGTAAAGTAGTGAGGGTGAAAGCCTGTCTGAACTGGCTTCAGGAGAGAATGGAAAGAGATGAATTTGAGACAACTAGTGTAGACAACTTTATGACTTCTTATGCAGATGGGAAATGGGATGGTTAAGTGGGGTCAACAGAAGACTACTGTAAACTGACAGGATGAAAAGCATGTCTTTATGCTGATGAAATTGATCCAGTAGAAAAGGAAAAAAATATATGAGGGAGAGAGTAGAATTGCTGAAGTGATGTCCTTGTGTAGGTAAGGGGGAGACAGGGACTAATGCAGGGTTGGAAATGTTGCCTTTAGAAGCAATTAGACTTCATCCTTAGTAATCAGATAGGAGGAGGAGAATAGTACACATGAATATATGTGGGTAGATGTTTTGAGTAAGCGTCAGCAAAAGTTGTCTTCTGATTACTTCAATTTTCTCAGTGGAGTTGGAAACAAGAACATTATCTGAAAAAGAAGTAGAAGGAGGAGGTGTTTAGTGTTTAAAGAGAGAAGAGAATGTGTGAAACAGTCATCTGAGAGAATGGGTGACAAATAGACTAGGGAAGAGTAGTGAGATTTTAGATGGCACTAAGGGCCCGTTTGAAACAGTCAGCAAGGCTGTGTGTTTTCTCAGTCATGTTCATTGCACAGGTGAGTGGACAGAGAAGGCAAAGTTAGTTTTAGCCAGAATTGTAGTTTTGCCACAAAATACATGAAGACAAGTTATTATAGGATATGTACAAAAGTATCAATAAAATAATTCAGCACATAATATGAACTGGAAAAGGAAGGAGGAGAAGATATGAGATATGCAAATGATAGTGAACCATAGTAAAGCATACCACGGTTGGGCTCCTAACTCCAAAATAGCTTGTCAGAAGCAGAGCTAGAAAAAATGAAAATGAGTCCAACAAATCATGGGAGATTTATTAATATACTTCAGCTTATAGAGAAATGAAACAAGGCAGTACATAGGTCTCTATGGGATCTCAGCAATGGCAGCAAGTTCCACTAGGATTCATCACCTTTTCCAAAGCAATATCTTAAGATGAGAAAATGAGTCAAAGCCTGTAGGAGACCATTCTGCGTGGCACTGGCCCAGCTCCCCCTCAGAGATGCACAGGACCCACACCCATGGATAGGTTCTCCTGTGGGGAATCAGGCCTGCAATGTACCTAGGCCACTATGAGTCTTGCTTTCTGCTAATATACATTATATTTGAAGAGAAGCCCTCAACATGACTTATTCCCAAACACGCATGCTACACCAGCCAATCTCTCCATCAGCAACACCCATTCACCTAAGAGAATAATATCCTTCAGCACTGAGACTACAGAAACCAATAATGTCCAAAGTTCACAATGTACATCAACAAGGGGTTGGGGTTTAAAACAGACCTAGATTAAGTAGGAATGGTATCAAAGATGATCATTATACATCACTGCAGAGCAAATAGAAAGATTGGAAAAAGCTTCCAATAATAAGCAGGAAGCAGGTATAAAATTACAAAGCAACTGTGTAAACACTACTTCAGGAAAGGACACAGGGTGAAGTGAAAAGAGTTGGAATACAGGAAGACTCAGCAAGGCTGGAGGAAAACAGGAAAACAAAACTTAAGAAAACAACAATTTTTGTTTTTTTCTGGAAGGACTTTACATTTTTTAAAGGAAAGAAAACAGTTGTTAAAACATAATATAAAATCAGAGTAAAAAGATGGAGAAGCTAAGAAAGTAAAATGAAAACTAAAATGCTCCTCATACAGATTATAATACATTGTACATAGCAAGAAAAATAGAATCAACTGAATGAAAGAAATATTTGAGATAACAAAGGTGGATAAAACTGTGCAGATCCCAATTCTGATTCATGGTGGGGAGGGGTTCTCCACCACTACCAAGCAATTCTCTGAACCAATTTGATGTTGTCCTATAATCAACTCAGTGCTGACACTATCTGCCAGGAGATAGCATCAGAATCCACAAGCTACAGGCTGAGTCCTACAAGATACCCTCCCCACCATTCAGATGCCAGTCCCAAGCCCAGGTGTTTAGAGAAACATTTCACTTATTAGATGACCAGTTTATTACAAAATTATATAACTCAAAAAAAGCCAGCTGGAAGAAATATATAGAGCAAGTTATAGGTAAAACCATGTAGCAGTCTCCAGAAGAACATCTTACCATCCCCTAGCAACAGGGAACTTTTACTTGTGCCCTGGGAGATGGACATCAGCCCTTGGTTGGCTAAGCCATCTCTCCCAAGTACCAACTCAACTAAATTTGTACTTTATTCCTTTCATCTCTCCTTGCTTGGAATATTAATGTGATTAATCTGTCATTGGAGTAAGTTATTTCTTTGTTGGCTTATTAAGAGACATTATGTTAAATACCATTGGCTTGTGGAGTTATTACAAGTCCCTCAATGAACCTGTGATTAAGTGAACTATCAGCAAAGACAATCTTGGTCTCCAAGCATAATTTTACCCCCAAAGCAAAACAGATGACCCATCAATTTGGTCTCTGAAATAGAGAACATTTCCAAGAATGAAGAACTGGATCTTCCAATCAAAAGGCACACTATATACCAAGAAACACTGATACAAAGCAAATACTATCAAAACATACTCTGGTTAGTGGTGTCAGATGGGTACTAGACTTATCAGGGGGATCACTTTGTAAGTTATATAAATATCTAATCACTATGTTTTACACCTGAAAATAATATGTTTGCAGATGACATGATAGTGTGCAGAGAAAACCTTATAGACTCCACCAAAAAACTACTTGACCTAATATGTGAATTTGGCAAAACAGTGGGATACAAAGTCAATATTCAGAAATCAAAGGCATTTTTGTACACCAACAATGAAATATCAGAAACAGAAATCATTTAAAAATCCCATTTGATATAGCTAGAAGAAAAATAAAGTACCTAAAAATAAACCTAACTAAAGAGGTAAAAGACCTGTACTCAGAAAACTATACAACACTGAAGAAGGAAATTAAGGAAGACACAAATAATTGGAAGCATATACTATTTTCATGGATTGGAAGAATTAACATCATCATAGTGTCCATACTACCCAAAGTAATTTATACATTCAATACAATCTCTATCAGGATACCAATGACATATTGCACAGATACAGAACAAACATTTCAAAAATTTATATGGAACCATAAATGACCCCAAATAGCTGCAGCAATTTTGAGAAAGAAGAACAAAGTAGGAGGGATCACAATACCTAATATCAAAGTATATTACAAGGCCACTATAATCAAAAGAGTCTGGTACTGGCATAAGAACAGACACACAGATCAGTGAAACAGAATAGAGAGTCCAGAAATAAACCTATGTCTCTATGGTGAATTAATATTTGACAAAGTGGGCAGGAGCATAAAATGGAGTGAAACTAGTCTCTTCAACAAATGGTGTTGGGATATCTGGACAGCTACATGCAAAAAATGAAAATAATATATCGAATGTCAACTATAATTGAAACAGAAAAATTAACATATTCTGGTTATTAAACCTAAAATACAAAAAAAACTGTTTAAATATGCAGGAAGAAAAAGCAAGTTACCTACAAGTAAGAAAATTCTTACTGGCCTCAGATTCTCCCCCTGGGAACTTTTAGTGCTAGAAGATAGAGCAAAATCCTAAAGGAAAGTGCATATGACTCCAAAGTACTTTACTCGGACAAGTTATTCAAGTACAAAATTAACAGGTAGATATTCTCAAACACAAATAAATTAAACACTCAGGACGTGTAGCCCTGTGAGCTCCTCTGAAAAAAAAATGATAATGCAGTTGATAATGCAGTTGATAAACTACTTGATAATGCAGTTGCACCAACAAAGAGGGGAGTCTAATGAAGAGCTCAGGACAAGATAAGGTAATGGGATTGAAAGCATTAAATTCAATTAAAGGTAGAATTTAACCAAGGGAATCGTGATTGTACAATAGCATGTAAATAATTATAAGCCCCGATGACATAAAACCCAGCCACAAAAACTGAGAAATAGAGTAGAAGCAAGTGAGAGAAGTAGTAAGAAAACTAATTAGCTGTCCTTTCAAGGTCACACATAATGTTAAAAATTGAAATGTGGAGTCCTATAAAAAATCATTACATCAGTCTCCTAATGATCTTTAGAATCAGATTTCTTAATTTTAAATGGATATTTTAGGAACCAACATCCCTTATGGCAAAGACAGTTTTATCTAGCATTCAGTGATTTCTTTGGCTCAATTTTATTTTACTTTCCTTTTGTTAAATTCAGGAAAAATCTAATACCTGTTATTATGAAGATAATAATATGTTTCTATATGACCCAATTATTTTAAATTTGTTTTTATGTGCACACCTACATATCCATTTATCCTTCTTTCTTTATAAGAAGAGATACCTATAATAATGACCACAAAGTATGTTAATATCACTCATTTCTGAGTACTGAAATTTTTATTTATTTTATACACATGTACTTTTTTGTATTGCTTGAATTTTTATAGCTAGCCTGCTTTACTTTCATAAAAATATCCATTTCTATTAAAATTAGAGGATAACTCTATGATAAAGAGGAAATAAAGAAAGAGAGTTGACCAAATAGCTATTTTTGACCCTAAAATGAGGCTTTAACTGTAAGTCTCCCATGTCAGAACTATTTTATAAGGGTCATCACTTAGAGCAATTCCAAATTGATTTAAGTTACTGAACATGTGCTGCCTGTGCTGTTTCAACATGTAATTCTTTTTCCTTTTGTTTGTTGTGAAACAAACCCTGGCCAACAGAACACTGACAGCAGACATAAATTATCCTGTTTGTTAAAGGTGCAACCAAGGGTTTTATTGTCTGCGGCAGTTTAGGAGCTGCTCAGAGACTGAAAGCAAAAGAACTCTGGGGTCAGTAGCTGGAGACTATGGTAACTGTCATGTCCTTCTGCCATTCAACATACAAGACCATAGCACATGTCACTACACATAACCCAAAGCACAGCCTGAGAGAAACAACAACTATTTAGAAGCATGCAGAAACAACATAATTCTGAGGTTCTAAGTACAGTGATAACAGGATCATTTTTATTTATAGACTTATTAAACTGTAGATTAATTACTAGCTCAGTGAAGATATAATTAATAATGGTGTATGCCCTATGAAGATATTAAGGGGAATGGGAATCAGCTTCCCTCCACCCCCGCCTTGAAAATCAGGTAAGACTTGCTCTCAGGGATGGAACGAGAGTTCTTCAGAAAAGGAACTTTCCCAGTAGAAAGGTTACAAAAATCAGAGTTCATACCTACTCTTTATCCAGCCTCCCCTAATGTTAACATCTTATGTAACAATAGAACAATCATCAAAACCAGGAAATTAACATTAATGAAATGCTATTAAATACATGCCTTATTCAAGTTTCAACAGTATTTCCACTAATGCCCTTTTTCTGTTCCAGCGCCCCACCTTGCATTAAGTTGTTATTTCTCTTTAGTCCTCTTCAATCCACATGAGTTCTTCAGTTTTCATTTGTTTCATGACCTAGATACTTTTAAAGAGTACTCAGCAGTTATTTTGCAAAATGAGCCTCTCTCTGGCTTTGTCTTGTTTCCTCGTGGCTGGACTGAGATCATATACTGTTGGCATGAATGCCACAGAAGTAATGTGTGTCTTTCCCTGGGCATCAAATCAAGAGGCACATCATGCCCTACTGTCGCTATTATCCCTGATTACTTGGTGTAGGTGGTATATGATTGGTTTCTCCACTGTGAAGTTAATATTTTTTCCTTTTCTAATTGGTAAACATCTTTGAGATATTTTGTTTTTTAATATATTTTATTGATTATGCTATTACAGTTGTCCTATTTTTCTCCCTTTATTTTCTCCTGCCCTGTACCCCCCTTCCACCACCATTGCCCCACCTCAGTTCATGTCCATGGGTCATACATATGAGTTTTTTGGCTTCTCCATTTCTCATACTATTCTTAACCTCCCCCTGTCTATTTTGTACCTACCATTTATATTTCTTATTCTCTGTACCTTTTCCCCCATTCTTCCCCCTTCCCCTCCCCGCTGATAACCCTCCATGAGTTCTGTTTCTGAGAATCTATTCCTGTTCTACTTATTTCCTCAGTCTGTTTTTGTTTTGGGGGGTTCTCTTGTTGATAGTTGTGAATTGTTATCATTTTACTATTTGTATTTTTTATGTTTCTTTTTCTTAGATAACTCCCTTTAACATTTCATATAATAAGGGCTTGGTGATGATGAACTCCTTTAACTTGACCTTATCTGGGAAGCACTTTATCTGCTCTTTTATTATAAATGATGGTTTTGCCAGATAGAATAATCTTGGATATACCTCCTTGCCTTTCATGATTTGGAATACTTCTTTCCAGCCCCTTCTTGCCTGAGAGATTTGAGAAATCAGCTGATAGTCTTATGGGAACTCCTTTGTAGGTTACTGTCTCCTTTTCTCTTGCTGCTTTTAAGATTCTCTCCTAACCTTTAATCTTGGGTAATGTAATTATGATGTCCCTTGGTGTGTGCTTCCTTGGATCCAACTTCTTTGGGACTCTCTGGGCTTCCTGGACTTCCTGGAAGTCTATTTCCTTTGCCAGATTGGAGAAGTTCTCCTTCATTATGTTTTCACATAAGTTTTCAATTTCTTGCTCTTCCTCTTCCCCCTCTGGCAACCGTATGATTCAGATACTTGAATGTTTAAAGTTGTCCTGGAGGTTCCTAAGCCTCTCCTTGTTTTTTTGAATTCTTGTTTCTTCATTCTTTTTCCTTCCCTTCACTGTTAGTTCCCTGTACATTTTCCTTTATTTCACTTGTCACAGCCTTCACCTTTTCCTCTATTTTGTGTCCATACTCAACCACTTCTGTGAGCATCCTGATTACCAGTGTTTTGAACCATGCATCTGATAGCTTGGCTATCTTTTCATCACTTAATTGTATTTTTTTCTGGAGCTTTGGTCCGTTCTTACATTTTTGCCATGTTTTTTGTCTCTGCACTCCTGTTATGCAGTAAGGGGTGGAGCCTTAATATTCACCAGGGCGAGGAAACCCACTTTGCTGTGTTGTGGCACTGTATGAGGGAGAAGGATCAGAGAGGGAACAAGGCCACTTGCTCAGCTCTGGCTGGCTTTCAGTCACTTTTCTGCTACCCACAAGTAAATTGGGCCCTTCTGGTGTTGATTCCCAGGTGGGTGGTTTTGTGTACATTCTAAGACCCTGTGGATCCCTCCAACAAATGCTCCTGTGAGGCTAGGAGTTTCTCCCACCTCAACCCCCACAGTATTTTTTCAGCCAGAGGTTTTGAGGCTTTATTTCCCCATGCTGGAACCCTGGACTGTGTGGTCTGTCTTGCTCCCCAGTTGTCCCTCCGAGCTTATCTGCATGTAAATGTGGGACAGTGCATTCCACCAGATGCAAGCTTGCCTGGTCCACCAGTCACCACCTTGGTTGCCCTGGTCCTCCAGCCACTGCCTTGCCTGTGAATCCTCTCCACCCTAATTGCCCATTTCTGACCCTCCTACCAGTCTGGATGAATGTTTCTCCTTTAAATCCTTCATTGTCAGACTTCCATCAGTTCAATTTTCTGGCAGTTCTGGTTATTTTTTGTTTTTAAACTTGTTGTTGTCCTTCTTTTGTTTGTGTGAGGAGGCAAAGTGTATCTACCTATGCCTCCATCTTGGCCAGAAGTCCATGTTTAAGATATTTGAAACATGCCAATATCTTGTTTCTTCTCAACTTCACTTACTGATTTTACCTATGAGCATGTCTTACTATAAATAAATATCATTGTACTGTTTGTCTAGTGATGACTTTGTATTTTTCCCATTTTTCTGCACATATGAGGTCTATCCAGAAGATATCCAGTCATGTAATGTGAAAAATAGAAACATTTATTGAAGAAGATACAAGATACAAAAAAACATTTTACATAGGGCACGACGCCTCACACAGTTCTCCCAATCACTATCAGCTGCCCCATTGTATTCTCCTGAATCTCATCAATAGTTCAAAATCTCTTCCCTTTCAAAGGTGATTTTAATTTTTGGAAAAGCCTGAAGTTACAGGATGCCAAATCTGGGCTGTAGGGTGGCTGAGCCACCTGGGTGATTTAATGTTTCACCAAAAAAATGCTGCATGAGATGTGATGCATAAGCTGGCATGTTGCCGTAACAAAGCTGCCCATCACCAGCTGCCCATAGCTGCAGCCTTCTGAATCATCTGAATAGTTTGGACATACACAGAGGAATGTTCAAGCTTAACACAAAATATGTTGCAAATTCATTGCTGTACTCACTCAGTTATTTTGAATGCAATGGCCACACAGTATACATGCTCACTCAAGAGTGTCTACTGCCCCCACTGACTAGTACAGTGAAGTCATCATTGTTCATGCATGTGCATTTCAGTCTACTCTCCTTGGCTGCCAGGTTACATCAATGTCATGTGAACCCATTCTTGTTACATTAAAAATTGCTGGACTTTTTCCACACAGACATATTAATTGGAATCCTTCTATAAGGAAGTGCTACCCATTCTCTTCTGTCATAGACTGAATGTTGGTACTCCTCTAAAATTCATATGTTGGAATCCTCCCCTCCAATGTGATGATGGTATTAGGAGGTGGGGTCTTTGGGAGGTAATTAATTAGATGAGGTCATGATGGATTAATGCTCCTGTAAAAGTCAAGAGAGAGCTTTCTGCTCTCTTTCTGCCATGTGAGGATACAAAAAGTAAGCAGTCTGCAATGTAGAAGAGGGTCCTCACCAGAACTCTACCATGCTGGCATCCTGACCTTGGACTTCCAATCACCAGAACTGTGACAAATTTCTGTTGTCTATAAGACTGCAAGTTTATGGTACTTTGCTTATAGCCGCACAAGCAGACTAAGATATCTTCAATTTGTTTACTCATTAAATCACTTATTTACATCAATAGGGACAAATGGATATTTATTTCATTAAACAGGTTATAATATAATGCTATCACTATTTATTTTGTTGCTCAACTTGTCCCAGATTTGGCCATTGGGGGCCCCATCAGTTTGGATCCTATCTAATTTTGACATGCTTTTGTTTAATTTAATAATTTCTTTACTGTGTTTTTCATTACCATTTAGTCCCCTTACATTCCCTGCCACAATCACCATACTGTTGTTCAAGTCTATGAGGCCTTTTTCCTTTTTGCTCAATCCCTCCACTGCCTACTCTCCCGCTGCTTAGCTGTCATCCTGATCTCTATCAGTCTGTCTCTATTTTTCTTGTTAGTTCAGTTTGTTCATTAGATTCCACATGTGAATGAAATCATATGGTATTTGTCTTTCTCTACCTGCCTTATTTCACTTATCACATTGTTCTCCAAGTATATGAATACTGTCACAAAGTGTAAAACTTTCTTCTTTTTTATAGCCAAGTAGTATTCCATTGTGTAAATGTCCCACAGTTGTTTTATCCACTCATCTACAGATGCACACTTGGGCTGCTTCTATATCTTGGTGATTGTAAGTAATGCTGCAATGAACATAGGCGTAGTTGTGTTCTTTTTTAAAATATATTTTATTGATTATGCTATTACAGTTGTCCCATTTCCCCCTTCACTCCCCTCCACCCTGTACCCCCTCTTCCACCCACGTTCCCCCCCTTTAGTTCATGTCCATGTGTCATACTTATGAGTTCTTTAGCTTCTACATTTCCTGTACTACTCTTGCCCTCCTCCTATCTATTTTCAACCTACATTTTATGCTACTTATTCTCTATACCTTTTCCCCCTCTCTCCTCCTCCCCCCTCTACTGCTAGCCCTCCATGTGCCTTCCATTTCTGTGGTTCTGTTCCTGTTCTAGTTGTTTACTTAGTTTCTTTTGGCTTTGCTTTAGGTGTGGTTGTTAATAATTGTGAGTTTGCTGTCCTTTTACTATACATGTCTTTTCTTTATCTTCTTTTCTTAGATAAGTCCCTTTAGCATTTCATAAAATAAGGGCTTGGTGATGATGAACTCCTTTAATTTGACCTTATCTGAAAAGCACTTTATCTGCCCTTCCATTCTAAATTAGAGCTTTGCTGGATAGAGCAATCTGGGATGTAGGTCCTTGTCTTTCATGACTTGGAATATTTCTTTCCAGCCCTTTCTTGCCTGTAAGGTCTCTTTGGAGAAATCAGCTGACAGTCTGATGGGAACTCCTTTGTAGGTTACTGTCCCCTTATCTCTTGCTGCTTCTAGGATTCCCTCCTTCGTTTTTACCTTGGCTAATGTAATTATGATGTGCCTTGGTGTGTTTCTTCTTGGGTCCAACTTCTTTGGGGCTCTCTGAGCTTCTTGGATTTCTTGGAAGACTGTTCCCTTTGCCAGTTTGGGGAAGTTCTCCTTTATTATTTGTTCAAATAAGTGCTCAATTTGTTTCTTTTCCCCTTCCCCTTCTGGTACCCCTATAATTCGGATGTTGGAACGTTTAAAGGTGTCCTGGATGCTCTTAACCTTTTCTTCGATTTTTTGAATTCTTGTTCCATCATGCTTTCCTGCTTGGTTGATTCTATCTTCCTTCTGGTCCACTGTATTGTTTTGAGACTCAGATTCCTTCCTTTCACTATTGGCTCTCTTCCGCATATCTTCCTGCATCTCTTTTATGGTAACCTGCACCCTTTCATCTAAATTGCACCCAAAGTCTACCAATTCCATGAGCTTTCTGATCACCAGTGTTTTGAACTGTGCATCTGATAGATTGGCTATTTCTTGGTCGCTCAAAAGGATGAGTCCTGGGGGACTGATCTGTTCTGCTGGAAACATATCTTATGTCTTTCCCTATCTCTCCTATTATTTTATTTATTTTATTATTTTTTTTCGGTCTGGTCGCTCTTGTTACGGTGGGGGGCGGAGCCTTAGGTGTTCACTGGGGCTGGGCTCCCCAGTCGCTAGATTGTGATGTTATATGTGGGGGCAGGGGTGGGAGCGGGGACGGGAGGGAACAATGGCAACAGTTCCGTTCTCCTGGACTCAGACACTTCCCTGGGCTTCTGGGCCTCGAGCTCTGCCCTGGTCCACAATCGCTGCCCCACTGATTCCCCCAGCCGCTGCTTGCGTACTCCAGGATCACCTCTGCGCTCTTGAGCCCCAGATGGCTGTCGCGCAGATTTTGCGCCAAATTTCCCCCAACCTCCGCGCGCCACCGACCCGCACCAGCCCCGCACCCGCTCGGCTCGTCATCCCCTACCAGTCTGGATGTACGGGTCCACTTCAACTTCTTGGCTGTCTGACTTCCATTCAGACAAATCCTCTGACAGTTCTGAGTGATTTTATTATGACTGTAAATTATAGTTGTTCTATTCTTGGTTGTGCGAGGAAGTATGGTGCATCCACCTATTCCTCCATCTTGCTGGGGTACCTCAGCCATGTTCTTTCAAATTAGTGTTTTTGGGTCCTTCAGATATATTCTCAAATGCAGGATTGCTAGATCAAAAGGCAGAGCCATTTTTAATTTTTTGAGGTATCTCCATACTGCTTCCTATAGTGGCTGCACTAGTCTGCATTCCCACCAACAGTGCAGAAGGGTCCCCCTTTCTCCATATTCTCGCAAGCACTTGCTTGTTGACTTATTGATAATAGCCACTCTGACAGGTGTGAGATGATATCTTATTGTGCTATTAATTCATGTTTCTCTAATGATTAGAGGCATTGAGCATCTTTTCATATGTCTCTTGGCCATTTGTACATCCTCTTTGAGGAAGGGTCTATTCGGGTCCTTTGCCCATTTGTTAATTGGGTTGTTTGGTGTTGAGTTTTGTACGTTCTTTTTTAATAATATATTTTATTGACTATGCCATTAAAGTTGTCCCGTTTTCCCCCCTTTATTCCCCTCTGCCCTGCACACCCCCTCCCACCTACATCCCCACCCCCCCACCCCACTTTAGTGCATGTCCATGGGTCATACATATAAGTTCTTTGGCTTCTACATTTCCTATACTATTCTTAAACTCCCCCTGTCTATCGTCTACCTACCCTTTATGCTTCTTATTCCCTGTACCTTTCCCCCCTCTCTCCTCCTCCCACTCCCCTGCTAATAACTCTCCACGTGATCTCCATTTCTGTGGTTCTGTTTCTGTTGTAGTTGTTTGCTTAGATTGTTTTTGTTTAGATGTGGTTGTTAACAACTGTGAGTTTGTTGTCATTTTACTGTGCATATTTTTTATCTTTTTTCTTAGATAATTCCCTTTAACATTTCATAAAATAAGGGCTTGGTGATGATGAACTCCTTTAACTTGACCTTATCTGAGAAGCACTTTATCTGCCCTTCCATTCTAAATAAAAGCTTTGCTGGATAGAGTAATCTTGGATGTAAGTCCTTGCCTTTCATGACCTGGAATACTTCTTTCCAGCCCTTTCTTGCCTGCAGATCTCTTTTGAGAAATCAGCTGACAGTCTGATGGGAACTTCTTTGTAGGTGACTGTCTCCTTATCTCTTGCTGCTTCTAAGATTCTCTGTTTCATTTTTACCTTGAGTAATGTAATTATGATGTGCCTTGGTGTGTTCCTCCTTGGGTCCAACTTCTTTGGGACTCTCTGAGCTCCCTGGACTTCCTGGAAGTCTATTTCCTTTGCCAGATTGGGAAAGTTCTCCTTCATTATTTGTTCAAATAAGTTTTTGAATTCTTGCTCTTCCTCTTCTCCTTCTGGTACCCCTATGATTCAGATGTTGGAATGTTTAAAGATGTCCTGGAGGTTCCTAAGCCTCTCCTCAATTTTTTGAATTGTTGTTTCTTCGTTCTTTTCTGGTTGGAAGTTCCTTTCTTCCTTCTGGTCCTCACCATTGATCTGAGTTCCAGTTTCCTTCCCATTGCTGTTGGATCCCTGTGCATTTTCCTTCATTTCACTTAGCATAGCCTTCATTTTTCCATCTAATTTGTGACCAAATTCAACCAATTCTATGAGTGTCCTGATTACCAGTGTTTTGAACTGTGCATCTGATAGGCTGGCTATCTCTTTGTCGCTTAGTTCTATTTTTTTCTGGAGCTTTGATCTGTTCTTCCATTTGGGCCATTTTTTTTTTTGTCTTGGCACACCTGAGGTAGGAAAGGTTAAGTGCCTAAGGCAGGTTCTGCTGAAAGGCCTGATATGCCCAACTGACTCAGAACATGCAGGTAAAAATGCTGGAGTAACTCATCCCTGTGTTAAAAGTCTACCCGCATCCACACAACTGCGGTTCCTCAGAAGAAAGCACGTTCTTGGTGGAAGGGATGGATCACGGCTCTTTTCTTTCCAAGTTTTCTGCCTGCCGCATTCCTTTCCTGCAGCATGTCGGCATGTGCTGACATAATCTGTAAGTTCTTTATAAATTCTAGATATAACCCCTTATCAGATGTATCAGTGAATATGTTCTCCCATTCTGTGGGTTTTCTCTTTATCAATGTTTTCCTTTGCTGTGCAAAAACTTTTTAGTTTGATGTAGTCCTATTGTTTATTTTTTTTCTTTTGTTTCCCTTGCCTAGGGAGATATATCTGATAAAATATCACTGTGGGCAATGTCTAAGATTTTGCTTCCTATGTTTTCTTCTATGATGTTCATGGTTTCAGGTGTAACATTTATGTCTTTGATCCATTTTGAATTTATACTTATGTATGGTGTAAGAAAGTGGTCTAGTGTAATTTTTCTGCACGTAACTGCCAAATTTTCCCAACACCATTTATTGAATAAACTATCTTTAGCCCATTGTATGTGCTTGCTTCCTCTGTTGAATATTAATTGACTATGACATGCTTTCTTTGTGTGTGAACATTTTCTTATTTTCTGGTACCACTAGATGTTCCAGGTTCATTCAAAATTTTCTGTGTCCCAATTCTGAAATTAGTCACTCTCTGAGGAGCTTTGGTTCCTTTTATTAAAAAATTGTTTCGAAATCAAGGTCTGGGCACTAAGTGTGCTTATTGCCAGTGGATTGTCATGAGCCCTAGGCCCTCTGGGGACAAACCTAGAAATATAGGTGTATATACTAACCCATATATAGCAATGACATCTATTTCTATATTTATTTCTCTGTATCTACACTAAAAGCCATGAGTTTATACCAAAACCTCTGTATCCAAACAAAACCTCAACCATTCTCACATTCCCTCTTTCCTTATTTGTAACATCTTTGTTTCTCTGCCAAAGAGAAAACTGGCTCTCATTATCCACAATAGATTCACTTTATCTGTTCAATCTTTTTTTAAAATTTATTTATTGTTACATAATTGCTAAACAATACCACTGTATTAACAGTGTTACCAAAAGGAGTATTTCTGCAGTTAGTCTTTAAACTTACAACATCAAATCACAATGCTGTTTTCCAAAGTTACTATATTAGTTATCTATTGCTACATAACAAATTTCCCCCAAAATTTAGCAAATGAAAACCACCATTTTTCTCACAATTTATTTAGGTCAGGAATCTGGGCATAGCTTAGGTAGATGCCTTTGGCTCCTGGTCTCTCACAAGGCTGCAATCAAGGTGTCAACCAGGGCTGCATTCATCTCAAGGCTCAACTTGAGGAGGACCTGTTCCCCACCTCACTTAAGTGTTGTTGTCAGGCCTCAGTTTCTCAATGACTGTCAACAGGAAACATTAATTCCTTGCCACATGGACCTCTCTGTAGAGCAGCTGACAGCATAGCAGCCAGCTTTTGTTGGAATGAGTAGGGAATAAAGGGTACCCAAAACAGAAGCCCTGTCTTTTTGTACTCTAATTTCAAAAATCACATCCTATCACCTCTGCCACATTCTTTTCACTAGAAGTAATCACTAAATCCAGGCCAATTCAAGAAAAGATTACACATCAACATGAAAGCCAGAAGGCGAGGATCATTGGGGGCCATCTTATCAGCTACTCTGGTCAGTTTTTTTCTTATCATCCCATTTGGTGCGGTTATGTTAATCATTTGAAATACACTTTGGGTCATTTATTACTGTTTGTATTTCAACTGAGTTCTTCCTCCCACATCTTTGTTGATTTTAGTTATTGATTCATTTTGGCAGGGTGTGTGGAACATTACCACAGTTCTAAGAATCAAAGCTACACAAAATGATAAACTCTGAGAAGTGTCACTATCACCTCATTTCCTTTTTTTCCCTTCATTGTACCCCTTTCTCACCCAGACTTTGTAGGTAATCAGTCTCTTCAGTTTCTGGTTTATCCTTCCTGTATCTATTGTACAAATGAGCAGATATGTATATATTTTCTTTTATCCCTTTGTTACTTACATAAATGATAGCATAGCATAGCTAGTGTTTTGCATTTTGTTTTTTCACTTAAGAATTTATAACCCTGAAATTATTCCAAATCAGTTTATTAGAAATCCCCTTTTTTTTATAGTGGCATGGTTCTCCATTGTGTGGATGTGCCACAGTTGATTCAGCCACATGGGGAGAGAAATTTCTATTTCTTTATGAGCAAGAAACATTCCCCAAACATTTAAGGATAATTTTCAATAACTAAGGAAGAATAATATGCTTTCTCAAGGCTTCTCTGCAGATTAGAAAAGTACTGTTTTAATTCTCATTGCCTGATAAAGTTCAAGTGGAACTTGAATCTCCACACTCTACTGGTGGCCTTGTAAATAGAAATATCAGTTTAAAAGCAGCAAAGCAATATGGAAGAGCCACCTCCTTTGCCTAACTCAACTCATGAGAATTTATTATAAGGCAATAATTTAACAGAGGAAAAATCCTTGAAGCATAAGGATGTTCACAGAAAGAAAATTTATAATCCTCAAAACCATAAAAATAATCCAAAAGTCCGATAAGAAATGACCTAATAAATTATGATTTATCAGTACAATAGAATATTATGTGGCAACTAAAATAATTATGCAAACTATGCAGATAGAGAAGGTTTTACTGTATTGAGTGAAAGGGCAGGGTACAAAATGATGTATTATTATTGCAATGATGCCAAGTTGAAAACAGTAGCTGTGTGTAGCTGTATCAAAGTGTACTGATGCTGGAAAGAGGCTGCCCTGTCAGTTAATACTTTTCCCAGTACCTCTTGCATTCTCATAGAATCATGTGGCTGAATCCTGGCTAACAGAATTGTGTAGACTTTATGTGAGCAATCTCTGCCTGATCTATACACATCTCCCATGCCTTTTTTTCCTTGTCTACCAGCTGCATATCAATACCAAAAAAAATGTATTGAAGATGGCAAAGTCTGTCAATATGAGTCCCTGAGCATAGAACAGAGCCTCCTCTCCCTTAACATTGCTAGTTGGGCCTTAGTAAACATGAAATAAATATCTACTATTTTAAGCCACTGAGATATCAGGAACTATCTAATTCAAACTTGTCTTTAACACTAATATTTTACCATCTTTTAATAAAAATAATTGAATATTTCAATCTATAGGAAAAAAACTAAAATAAGCAAGTGAGTTATTAGTATTCTTCCTATGGTACTTCATCAGGAAGACAGCCAATGGAAGGCAAATGTCCATTGTACAACTGATTATTTTAAGCAGAGTCTCAGAAAACTCCTGGGTAGGGGCTGGAAAGTGTATTTATCTTCTTTTGACTCTCAAAATTCTTTACTCACAGGGCTGCCACAGCCAGCAAGAATACAATCATCTCGGAAGCCAAGAGTCTCAGATATATCAGCTATTGCCTTAGTGTGCTAGAGTCCTACAAGAACAACTGCTGACCTTATTCACTGACTCTGGCCCACCTATGGCATGGTCAGTCACCAGGTTAGTGACATGCATAAAAAAAGAGTGTGAGATATTTGGGGCTATAAAAAGTAACTAGCAATATGTCAAAATATCACCTTAATCCAATTGTTCAAGCAAAGATGTATTAGAACAGCTAGCTGCCTTGGACCTGTTGGAGATCACCTGACACAGCCCTCCAGACCCTGACAAAAGGAGGCCATGGGGCTGTATATCATCAGCCTAAATATTCACAACCACATCTAAGAACAGCATTGCTCCTCTTGTTAGAATTCCTGCTACTAGTTTGCCTCTTGTGCCTTTGTGCTGATATGGTTGTGGCTTACTACATATTCAGAGATCAAAACATGGAACTAGATAAATGAACAGCTAAAATAATTGTACTATAAATATTTTAATTAAATTTATTGGGGTTACTGGTTAATAAAATTATTTAGGTTTCAAGTGTACACTTCTATCATACATAATCTGTATGTTGCATTGTGTGCCCACCACCCAAAGTTAAGTCTCCTTCCATCACCATTTATCCCCTCTTTAATCTTTACTACTTCCCTCATCCCCTTCCCTCAGGTAACCTCCATACTGTTGTCCATTTCTATGAATTTTTGTTTGTTATAAATATTTTTAATTTTCTATGTTTTATGGTGTTTTGATGTCCTAAAAAAACACTTCTGTCTAGAAAAGGTCTGCCTGTCCTGAGGCTAGCCAATTCTTAGAGATAACAAAGGGCCCAGCCAAGAGCATTCCTTTGATATGCAGACCAACTAATCCAGAACCCTATCTCCTCTGCCTGACCCATTATACCCCTTAATTTCCCAGGGCCTGGTGCCAGACAATGAGGAAACACCCCTATAGCCCAAAGCTCAAGGAAATTATTCAAACCAGTCAATCCAAAACTCTGTACCCTGACTTGCCTTTCCCACAGAAATCCTTTGGCACCTAAACCTTTACCCCTTGCTCCTGTGTTCTGCCTTCTGAGCATCTTGGTGCTTTCCCAAGTGGTCCTGCAGGGCCTGCCATGCCTCCTGTCTCTAGTACCTGTGAATATAATAATGTTTGCTTTCCTGAGCCTCTCTACCTTTTCTCCTCTTGTGGCCACACCTGGCTAACCATCCATAAAAGAATACAAATAAGGAACCTACATCATTTTTAAATATGTTTTTAAAGATTTTATTTATTTATTTTTAGAGAAGGGAAGGGAGAGAGAAAGGGTAGGAGAGAAACATCAATGTGTGGTTGCCTCTCATGCGCCCCTACTGGGGACCTGGCCGGCAACCCAGGCATGTGCCTGGACTGGGAGTTGAACCAATGACCCTTTGGTTCACAGGCCCATACTTAATCCACTGAGCCACACCAGCTAGGGCAAGAACCTTCATCATTTAAAAGTGTGGATAGAAACTCAGTCCATCTACAACACCACCCTGCCACCCCTCTCTAACAAGAACACCAGAGAGAAAAAAACCTTGATTCTTATGACCTGTTGGAAGGTATTCGGATATATACATATAGCTAGATATAGCTAGATATAGATATAGATATAGAGTTCTAGATAGATCAATATATATCCATATCTATATAGATATACACATATATAATCTCCTACAACTTCCTCAGAGCAGGAATTCACCCCTACTCACCTTCTCATTTTAGGGCCTAGAAAAGGGCCACATGGATCCTCTGTACTCATTTATTGATTTGAAATAGATTTGCAAACACCCAAATAGTCAATACATTTCAACTACAGAATGCTTTCACTGCAGTAAACTGATAACCTAAAGATGATGGTATCATTGCGGTTGGTAAACCCCAATAATATTTGTTTTACTTTAGGGAAATTTTCACAGAATGCCTCTCCTGATTAGGCTGCTTATATTGGCCTTTCTAATAAATCAGATTTTTTTTAAAAATTCAGTACCAAATAGCTGAGTAGACAGACTGGTTTTCTTTCCCACGGAGGTAACTAATTTTGAATATAATCAGTTGTTCAGCCTACCCTCTGCCTTACATGAATATAATACAAATTCTCTACTATTGGATCTATTATTATAGCTTAGGTAATCTGTTAAGTGTAACTAAACTTTCAACTCATGTAATCTTCATTGATACTCTGACGTGTAGATATTATGCCCATTAAACAAACAGAAAAACTCAGGCCCAGAGAAGTTCATTGATTTTTCCTATGCCATGTGATAAGTAAATGATAATACTAGGAGCTGAACACAATTCGATCTGATTCCAAAATCTGCTGGGCTAAGATGTGTCCATAGAGAAAAAAAATTAAAAAAACAAACCTAGTCTTTTCTCTGTGTTAAACAGGTCCTCTACTTTAAATGGAGTAGCTGGAATATCAGGGATCAGGCAGAGATAAACAATGGGACATTAAGTCTTCTGAAGGAGTAATTAAGTAGATGGAGAAGGAACAGGGGGAGCTAAAATTGGTATATGTTGGGAGATTTCCAATTATGGTGAATGGAACCAAACAGGGTTATAACTGTTTCATTCCCAAACACCATAAAAATGAGGGTAAAGGAATAAAAATAAGACATTTGTACAAGAACACAATCCTATAGAGAAAAGGAACATTCCAGAAACAAGATTTACTCTTGTGGATTAACAATGCATTACAGAATTTCTTTAAAAGACCACAGAAGAGTTGGAAGCTAAAGTTCAGACAGTCTGATCTCCTTAATTGCAGATTGGCTGGTAGGTAGGCTGAAGAAGGGATTTGAAATGATTCACCTTTAAAAGTAGCAGAAGCACTCAAGTAGTTGTTGAAATGAATTACTACTGTCATGGGACTCTCCTGCTGCTAGAACAGGAGGCTCTAGAGAGCAATACCGTACTAACTCTATGTCCGCAATGTCTAACGTTCTGTTAACTCCTCAGACAAAAACATAGATGCTCAAAAGGATGATATCTCTTTTTCACCCCCAATACCTGGTTTACTTTGATGAACGTAGTCTAACCATTCTCCAAATGCCATGCTCTTAGTAAAGAACTTCCCAAGGCACATACCAGCAATCTTTGGCATCACTAGCCCAGATAAAATACAAAACCATGCACCTACAAGAAACTTATCCCTCCAAAATGGGCACCTAAAATCCCAATACAATGCTAGTTTAAAGTACTGATATCAGTTTCAATAGAGGGTTGTTATATCCGGGGTGCATGCTTTGGTCAGCAATTTAACTAAACCTATATTATAGAAAGGTTGGTGTCATGGAGTTTGTTTGTCTCAGTCAATTTAGGCTGCTATAACCAAATTCCACAGACTGAGTGGCTTAAACTACAGATGTTTATTTCTTACAGTTCTGGAGGTTGGGAAGTCCAAAGTGCTGGTAGATTTGGTTCTTAGTAAGGGCTCCCTTCCTAGCTTGCAGATAGCCATCTTCTCATTCTGTACTCACATGGCAGAGAAAAGAATCTCTGGTGTGTCTTCCTCTTCTAATAAGGGCACTAATCCTATCATGGGAGCTCTACCCTGCTGAACTCATCTAATCCTAACTCCCTCCCAAAGGCTTCACCACCTAATACTGTCACATTGGGGGATGGGGCTAAAGCTTCAACACACAATTCCTGAGAAGATACAAACGTTCAGCTCATAAAGAGTTCTACTTCATTCAGTCTTTACAGAGGCAAGTAAAACTCATCCTCTATTGTCCTTCCAGAACTGAGAGCAGAAGACAAATTTATAGTCAAGGTATTTTAATTCCAAGGACTTAGATTAGGTTAAAATTATTTTTGGAAAATATTCCACACTATATCTCACTCAGATCATCTAATTCAAGGAAGATTTACATCTCTCTCTTTTTGATGCAATTATAACCAAGCAACAAAGTTCTAATGTTAAAATGCATAAGAATATAGATGATAGTTCTAAAACTGAAAGCTTGAGTTAGACTGTCTTCATTGATCTTGCTTTGCAATGTAATAACAGAGCCAAACCATGTACATAAGTGACCACAGAGACAGTTCATCAGTCTCTGGCTTCTCTCCTAGAATCCCAAACAGAGAACAGGTAGCTGAAAAGTTATTTTTTGTTTGTTTTTATGGGTTTTTTGTTGTTGTTGTTTGCACCTCTTAGAAAATGAAATTGGAAAGGAAAACTGTTGGTGTGAATGATGTCCTTCTCTGTAAAGATGCTTCCCAAGGACCACAACAGCTACACTCACCAATACTATCCTGACACAGAACCATTAGAGGGACTCACAAAGTGAAAAAAAAAAGGATAATAAAGACTTCATTATCAACTTACAATTACTGGAAGTCTCCCACTTTTCGAGGCTTGAATTTTTTTAACACAGTTGTTCATTACCATATTTTATTCTTCTGTAACATGGGGAATAAATTACTCCCGTTAGTCTTTGACTAGGACCAGATGTACTACTATTCAAAATATTTAACAATTAGTATCCCACAGGCATTGAACAATCAAAAAAGATGCATACCTGAGCTGGTTACTGAAAGTCCCCTACTTCACTAGAACTTAATTCTTTAGTTGCTAGATTTGGGAGGGTATGTTGTAGGTTGAGAAGGCTTGTCCTATCCTTGTAAAGCATCTGGAACTGGAACTGACTGCAACTGGGAGTTAGGCTACAGTAGTCTAAGTCACACAGCTAGTCCATAACTGAGCCAAGATTGGACCCCAAGACTCCAAAAACTATGCTAATACTGGCCCCTCCTATGAAAAAAGGAAATCAAAGGCTAATGCTCTCCACCCAATGGTTCACATTTCATGACTTAATTATGACACATGCTTGCAAAACTTATAATTCTATAATCAGCTTCTGCAATGGAACAAAAAAAATGTAGTTCACATGGAAAGGTTTATCTTCAATGACTACAAGTTTCACCAGTAAAATTAAAATTTTGGAATAAGAAAAAATGATATAAGCATTATTTTGTATGCTAGGTCAATCTACATTTTTTTTCATTTAAAGATACAGGACTCAGCTACTTAAAGACAGCCAAAGTTCCCCTTTCTAATAGCATCTAGTAATTTTCAAAAGAATGATTAGGTGTGGAATTGATTGACAGGTGTAGTGACTAATATTCTTCTCATTAGTACTTCATGCTCATTTCTTTTATTTTTATTTTTTATTCTTGTTTATTCTATTACAGTTGTCCCAATTTTTTAAACCTTGGAAAACATAGACAAATATAAAGATTATGAAAGTCACCCACTATCCTACTGTCCAGGGATATAACCAATTAATTTTTTTATATATTTTTTCAATCTTTTTACTATGCATATATATACACATGAATTGAAATTGCCTATATATATTTAAAAACTAAATATTATGAGCATTTTCTAATGGTTACTAAAATATCTGAGATACAAAATTTAAAGTGTTCTTAATACTCCAACATATAGATGCAGCATAATTTATTTAACCATTCCCCTATCTTTAGAGAACAGCAGGCCTCAGTCAGGAAATGAATGGTTATGGAAATAACAGAGCCTGCTTTAACTGCAGAAGATTAAGAACCCAGGTTATTCCTTGGTAGCTGCAAGTTAATAGTATCCAGGGAGGCAGGACAATCAAATATAGTATTTTTAGCCTCTATAAGAATACATCCATATACATATATGTTTAGCCTTTTTTTGGAGATGTGTTATGCTGCAAGGTGTCCCCAGACCAAAATGTTTAAGACAGGGGCTCCTTACCACAATGGCGTGAGTCATGCTGTGTGGTTAGAAACCAGTACCAGGGAATACCAGTCAGGGAACTCAGCTAGGCCAATCAAAACCCAGCTTTTGTCTAAGAAAAATGAATCAAGGTTTCTAGTTACAAAATTTATGCTATAACAAATATGAAAATTTTAGCTGAAATTAGTCAATTGTATTTTTTTATCCTCTAAGTGATGGTCCAATTTTAATGAGGGAATTTTTGGCTCCAGAAAACATAAATTGTAAAGTATTGTGGGCAGGCACATAAAGAGGTGCCCACTCTTCTCCAGATACATCATTTATAGTTTTAAAAAGAATGACATTTCTTACTGGTGGCTTTGACCCGAAGAAGACTGTGTGATGACACATAGTTCAGCTAGTATATGGAACAAAGCCATCACTTAGGGATGGATCAGAGAGCTGAGGCACTCTCATGGAACACTGCTTTCCAAGGATGGTGAAAAAGAAATAGACAGCAGTACACAGAAGTGTACTACTGTCATTGGGAACTGACTGCCAAGCCTCGGGCTACATTTCCTAGTCCCTCTTGCATTTTGTGGGAACATGTGATTGGTTCTGGCCAACAAAATGAAAGCAAAAGTGGAATATGTAACACTTCTGGACAAAGTGTCAAGTATTCCATCCTTGTGCTTTCTTTCCCTTCTGAAATGCCCATAGAGGCTCATACTGAACATAACAGCAACACAAGATGAATGGGGGCTGCATTCTTGAGTCACCATTTAGAGGAACTGCCCAGGACAACTGACTACCCAGGAACAACAGCAATGGATTTTGTGTGAATGAGAAATAAATATTAATTATGTTAAGCCATTGATGTTTGAAGGTTATTTGTTAAGTTACCCAGCCTATCTCAACAGGGACTCACTGAAAAGGCCTCTCGTATCTGAAAACCTGATATGGCAAAGATGAAGCATGGAAGAAAATGTGGAGTGCTTCTTGGAACAGACTGACAGCTGTCAGAGGGGAGGAGAGAAGGGGAACTGGATGAAAGAAGGTGAAGGGACTAGACAAAAAACATATACTCATGACCCACAGACACTGGCAGCAGTGTGGTAATGGCCAGAGGGAAGGGGGGTGGGAGCTGGTTAGAGGTGGGGAAAGGGGGAGGAAACGGGAACATCTGTAATAGTGTCAACAATAAAGACAAAGAAAAAAGATGGAAATCATTATTTCTTAATAAAACTAGGGGAGTTATGGAGAACACAAATGGAGGGTGGGGGAACAGGGCAAGAAGATAACAAAGAATGAAGATTTATAGTCACAGGGAATCAAACTTGAAGTTCCAGAAAATCAAGGCAGTGGAAAGAAGTCTAAAATCAAATTTCTTTTTGATGCAACTGAGGTCCTGATTTGTTCCCTGGCCTACATGACCAATGAAACAAATTACACACATATATTTCTAACAACAAGCAGTGTTTCTTTGGTATTTTAATCATTCCTATTCCCCCAAATAATCTCCCTTTTTGATTGATGACTCTTGATTTTAGGTCACATTCCATTTCATTGAGTCCTCTTGAGATTTTGGTTACTGGTTGAAGCAACAATAAGGGCATGAAAAATAGTTCAAGATTTCATTACACAGATTAAAGATGTTAATCAAAGCTTTTTGATCCTGAGTGAGATCACTCAGAGATTTTTAGTCAGCTACAGATTTTTCAGAGCTCTAAAAACATTCACAGTGACATGAGCTGCACCAATCTGCGTACTGATATCTTGAGTGGTAAATGCTGCTTGTATTACTCTCCAAGGATAAAGGAGTGTTGAATTGTTATAGTGTTAGCCCTGGCCTTCTGCAACCCCCCTCTACTGGAATTGCTGACTTTCATTTTCATCTATCTATGTATCTATTTGTCTATCTATCTATCTATCTATCTATCAATCAATTTTATGCTTGCTAGCTAGCTAATTTTAAGCCCTAATAATAAACTAGGCAGGGAGTACATTAACTGCTAAAACCAAATCTGACTAGGGCAGAGATTCTTATGGGAGCCCCAGCCACACCAAAAGATGTCTTATTCTAGTATAAGGTGGGCATAAGCGGGCTTACAATTGTTCATATGGACAATAATACAATAATTAATCAATAATATGAGAATAAACTCTGTCTCAGGTACTCAAAATTGTAAACATACTTTTGCCCCACCCTGTACAATCCTAGGTTGGCCTGGTGTGTATTATCTCCATTGGCCTCTCACTTCCTTATAGTATGGGCATTATATCTCCAATACCCAGCCAGAATCTGGCCTATTGTAAATACTTGACAAATATTCACTGAGTAGAACTAAGTTCTGGAATGCTTTCAGTTATGATTTTCTTGGAATGCTTTCTGAATTTGTAAAGGCTGTTTGCATGGGCCTCTGCCTCAATTTCTTATTAGGGCTGAATATCATCCTTGCAAACCAGCTATAGCAACCTCAGCACTGCTCAGGACCCTTTCACAGGATTTTGGACCCTGTTCTAAGTAGATACAGCTATAGTTTGAGCACCTTCTCCAAAAGAAACAAAAGCCACTCTCCACCTAATTTAAGAGCATCACTCACTCCTGCCAGATATTCCCCTGCCACTCACATACACACATACAAACATACAAACTAGGATTTTGAGGGGTCCCATATAAACTTTGGTCAAGGAAAAATTCACCTCACTCCACAGGATATTGTGTTTTCCATTGTTGGATAGTCATGCCTTAGGAACACAGCCTGTAACTCTTCTGTTTTATCTCCTAACTTCTCCCACTATTCCCACTGCTTCTCCCTCAATGCCTACTCACTGCAAGGCTCAAGTAAATCCCTCAAAAGAGTCTCCTCATTCCCCTAACTGCAAGGTATAGCCTAAATCTAGCTGGAGGGACCTTTTAAATGATTTCTGCTACTTATCAGCTCTGAAGTTTGCTACATGCAATTAACAGAATTAGGAAGCCATAAAATATTATTGTTTTTTACCGATAACTCACTTGATCCAGGATATATTGAAGGTAGAACTCTGTCTACATATAAAAGGAATTGAGGTGACATATACATGTGGCTAATTATAGACAAAATGAATGGGGGAGGGAGGGAGGCATGGTTATAAAACAGTGACATGAGGGAATCTTGTGAGGTTATAACTGTTCTGTATGTTGACTGTATTAATGTCAATATCCTGGATATGATATTGTATTAGCATTTTTGTAAAATGTCACCTTTGGGGAAAGTGTTTAGTCTGTATTATTTTTTGCTGCATGTGAATCTACAATTATGTCAAAATTAAAAACTCAACTAAAATAAAAGTGTGAGAGTAAAAATATATTAGACACTTTGGGAATTCTACTCTTAAAAGTCTTATGTACATAGGCAGAAAGTCCATTAAGCTTTAGCTGAAAATGACTAAATTGATTTACTGGTAAGGAAAATTCAGATGAAAAACAGGTTAGTTAGGCAGTTCTCAATAAGGAAAATGAAGAGCCACCAAAAGCATAGTATCAGAACTTTCCAGAACTTACCAGAATACAAACTATTCAACTTCTGACAATAATATGCAAAACTCCTCAAAGCAAAACATTTATTTCAGTCCCCATATGGTGTATGTCACAGTGATAGCTATAGATATAAAAGAGTAGTCTTGCCTTTCTACCACCTTCCATTTAAAAGACTAGCATATGAAACAGCAATATGAAGCTCTGATTCTAAGACATATGAGATAAAATTTGCTTAAAGGTCAAGATGCCTGATGACCAGAGGAAGTATTAGGCTGCAATAAAAAAGCGAATGAGCCCTGGCTTATGTGGCTCAATGGGTTGGACCATTGTCCCATAGACTGAAAGGTCATGGGTTCAATTCCTGGTCAGGGTACATATTTAGGCTGCAGGTTTGATTCCCAGTTGGGGGGCATATGAAAAGACAACCAATTGATGTTTCTCTTTCACACTGATGTCTGTCTGTCTCTCTCTCTCTCTTTCCCCCACTTCCTCTCTCTCAAAATAGCAGTGGAAAAAAATATCTTTGGGTGAGGTTAAAAAAAGAAAAGTCAACTAAATAAATCCATAGCATTAACTTGGAACACTTCTTGGCAATTGCAACATAAACCAAATTATTAATGAGACAATTGCTCATAGGCTGCAGTCCTCTGCGTAGTGATGCTAAGTTGCACCTCTCATGTTTACATTCACTAGGAAATAATCATAATTACATTTAGTATAGCCCTGAACTATCATTAGTGATAAATAATGATGATGATTACATTCAATGTTATTGACTATATGACTGATAATACTATTAGCAAATTAGACTAAAGATCTTATCTACAACAAATTTCTAATGAAGTAAAATCCTTTCCATGAGAGGCCCAGAGCTACTCACATGTTGCTAGTACTGTTTCATGTGAATTCTGATGGTATAAGGTAGATAACCTAAGAGATGATAAGTTTCCAATTCAACAAACACTCAGGCCCCTGCTCTGAGTGGAAATGAATAATAACCTGGTACTTCTTACTTGCATTAATGAGGCAAGGTTTCCAGCTTCCTGGAGAGAGACCCAGAGAGCTGGCACTGGATGCACCTAATAAACTGGGAAATATTCAGGTCAGGTCAGTGTTATTAGAGTAGAGATTACTTCAGAAATGCCAAATCACAGGGTAAGGAAGAGCATGAAGAGCTTGTGCTTACCCAATTGAAATCAGTCATCAGAACCAGGCAGGGGCCAAGTTCAAAATGCACACTCAAGCTCACAGGACACAGCCAAGCACAGGCATGTGCCTATTTTCCTTTCTCCATGTCCACCTCCAAGGCCTTCTCTTAATATTTATCTTGAACTGTCTGATTGCAAGGCATCTCAAATTCTCTTTTGGATAAAGTACAAAGGAAAGAATAAAATACCAGTCAATAATACACTGGCCTTTCTTGTTGCCTTAAAGGCCTATATCAACCTTTGTTCAGGGTGACATGTCGGTTATCTAAAGGCAACTTCAGTTGTACAATTGTAACCATTAATCAATCAATCATGTGGACATGGGCATTTCTGGAGAAATGTCTTGATTAGCCATCTGGCCCCAGCTAGTAGCGGTCTCTGAAAAGAGAGATGTCCTTAGAGAACTACCCCTGTACCCCCTAGTTCCCAAAGATAGTGTCAGATTATAAGAGCTGATCTAGACCAAGCAGCACCCCCATCATTAAATGCCTAGGTAGAGTTAAAATATTCAATGATTTTATCTTTTAAAGTAATCTGAACTAAAAAATCATTGAATATTGTTACTCTATTTTCAAAAGGATGAAGTATGTTCAACAGCTCTAACTAATTGTACATAAAAATGGATGGGAGAAAATACAGGTTGGTCATTTTTGAAACTTTCTCTTAAAGCCCTGTTAATACATGCAGAAAAATAAAGAAACTTCAGCTGAAAATGACTGAATTGATTTAATGAGAAAGAAAAGGTAGCCAAAGTATAGGCTACTCAGTCAATTTTCAGTGGGGTGAATGGGAGCTGGAGAGCAAAGAGAAGAAACCCTAAGAACAGTGGGAAAGAATAGTGCAGGTCTACTGCCTCAGTATGTTTGTACATGTCATTCTTCCCACTTGGAAATCCCTTCCTATAATTTTCACACCCACAATGGATGTGCCTCTATTGCTCATTAACTCTTCCCCATTTTCATTTCTTATTCTCCTAGTGGTGATCCACTCCTTTTGTGATTAAAAAAAAAAAGAAAACAAGGCAAAGAAGATGTGGTGTCAGGAATAAGGGAATAGAGGTTAAGTACACCTGAGCCATGACATGGTTTTCCCTGGCTGGTGATGGAATATATTAAGATGTGTAAGAAGGTCTGCAGTCCAGTTTGGTCCCTACAGTGGAGGATCAGATGAAGGAATGGCAGAGGTGAATGAGGTGAAATTCTCTTGCCTGGCTCCAGAAGCATCTGGTGTGTCCCAAGGGCCCAAGCATAAGGTCATTAAGGGAGAAGAGAGACAGCAATAGACCAAAAGAAACTTAATTCTGTGTGAGTGAGAAGAAAAAGGCAGGGATGGCACCCAGGGGTTAACTCTTCCCATTATGCCCCTAGAAAGAGATTGTCAGATTTAGCAAATAAACATATAACACCCCCAATTAAATGTGAATCTCAGATAAACAGTGACTGATTTTTAGTATAAGTTTGAAGAGGGACCCCCCAAAAACACAGAATTATCTTCCAGAGGGCAGGCCCCTTGTAGTACAGGTTTCCTTCACTAGGTGAGTGTTCTAGGAACCCATCTGTATCACTGTACCAGCTTGTGTTGTTGTGAGAGGCTGCATTCAGCATCAGTGAATGTTTTTTGAAGACTCTTTCAACGTGTTTGCCCATTTCATGATGGGTGATTATGAGCTCACCTGCCCACACTATGCTGAGTGTTCACCAGATTTGACCACAAACAGCATGATCCCTGTGCCCCACCTTCCCTATATACACAATCTCACCCCTAGAGATTTTTTTGTTTCCCTGGGTCAAAAAAGTCCTCAAAGGGAAATGTTTTGCCAATGTGGAAGAAGTGAACACAAAAACAGCACAAGCACAAGTTCAAAAACTGTCTTGAATAGTGGGAAAAACTCTTGATAAGTGTATTGCATCAAATGGAGAGTACTTTGAAGGTGACTGACATTTAAACATGTAAGAATAAATACAGTAATACCTTGGTAGTCATCATTAATTCATTCCAGAACTTGTGACCAATGCCAAAATAGACAAGTGCCAAACTGCTCAAGAGCTACCGTAAGAATGACACATTGACATCTGTTTCATTGTGAGAGAGGGGCACCAAGTGGTGAGCAAGCACAAAATGCTGAAACATTTTTTTCCTCATCAAAATGTGATGAGTTCAGGGTTTGACAAGTTCTGAAGCTGACAAGTACCAAGTTATGACTATGCACAATTTTTTAGAAATAAATTCTGGGGTTTCTGCGTCCCCCTTCATAAATCCCAAATATGGAATGGGACATACTTGTGCTTTAAAAAATTGCTGTTTATCTGAAATTCAAATTTAACTGGACAACCCTACCCAGGAGTGTTCAAGAACTTGAGTATTAGAGTCAGACAGAACTGGGTTTGAAAACAGCTCCACTGGGCAAGTCACTTAATTTTGTGTGTATTTATCTCAGTTTCCTGAGCTGTAAAGGGGAATAATAATAGTGCCTACTGCACAGGCCTATTGTGAAGGTAGTAATTACTCAGAGAATATTAGTTTGATATTATCCAGAAGCTCATCAAGGGACACAATAACTGGATCAGAAAAGTGGCAGTGAACAACTTCAATTGTGACCTTTACAGAAATGAACTCCCAAAGCATTATCTCTAACAAACTCTTCCTCCACTGGTTGCTGATAGACCAACTTCCATGGCATCTCAGACTGGCCAAGGCAAATACAATATCTTCTCCAGAAGCTACAACTCCTCAAGACAACCTTGTGTCTTTCAATAGCACCACCCTTCTCCCAGGCTCAAAATTCACAAGTCATCTCTGCCACTCCCTCTCTCCTGACCGCACATCTAATATCTTTGGTTGAATTCACTATTTGCAAGTTGCATGTTAATTCCTTTTCAGTGCTGTAAGACTATGAAATTCTGTTCCGGCATTATAACCATGCTCTTCTTGGTTATAAACACACACATGCTACTTATTTTACCAACACTCCTTTCAGAAGCAAGAGATATTTTTATTGCTTTTAGTGTAAATGACATAGTCATGGCTTCCTTCATATAAGAAAACAATTATGTGAGCCTTAACTATTGGAAAGGTCACAGACCTTGGATCTGAGCTAAATATCTGAGTTTTATTTCATTGAAACACCAGTCCATACAAACCTATGCACTCCAATGTTCACAGCAGCACAATTTACAATAGCCAAGTGCTGGAAGCAACCTAAGTGCCCATCAGTAAATGAATGGATCAAAAAACTATGGTACATTAATGCAATGGAATACTACACAGCAGAAAGAAAGAAAGACGGAGCTCCTACCCTTCTTGACAGCACAGATGGAACTGGAGAACATTATGCTAAATGAAATAATCCAGGCAGTGAAAGACAAATACCATATGATCTCACCTTTAAGTGGAACCTAATCAACAAAACAAACAAGCAAGCAAAATATAACTAAAGACATTGAAATTAAGAACAATCTGACAAGAACCAAATGGGAGGTGGGAGGGGGTAATGGGGGGAAAGCAGGGAAGGGTTTTCAGGAACAACTATAAAGGACACATGGACAAAACCAAGGGGGGTGGAATCAGGGGACAGAGGTGAGGATGGCTGGGGTGAGAAAGGAGTGGTGGGGGTAAATGCAGACAACTCTATTGGAACAACAATAAAATATTTTTAATCTAAATAAATAAATAAAGTCCTCTAAAACCTCAAAAAAAGAAATATATATACACACATATGTATATACACAGCTATAAAATATATACACACACATATATAATATACTTAAAGACTCTTCCACATCTTCCGCATTTTTAACCACATCAAGGCATGCTTCTATGCAATCTGAATCCAATTGCTTTTGAAACTGTATACTACACCAACGCAGAATATCCATCAGTCCACAGACATACCCTTCATTTTCTACCTCCGTGCTTCCTAGTTTTTTAAAGATTTTATTTATTTTTAGAGAGAGGGTAAGGGAGGAAGAGAGAGAAACATCAATGTGTGGTTGCCTCTCACGTGCCCCCAACTGGGGACCCGGCCTGCAACCCAGGCATGTGCTCTGACTGGGAAATCAAACTAGCAATCTTTTGATTCACAGGCCCGCACACAATCCACTGAGCTACACCAGCCAGGGCCCCTGGATTTTTTAAAAAGTTTTATTTATTGACTTTTAGATAGAAAAACATGGACTTGTTTTTCCACTTATTTATGCATTCATTATTTCTTGTATGTGCCCTGATCAGAGATCAAACCCACAACATTGGTATATCAGGATGACACTCTAACCAACTAAGCAACCCAGCCATGGCCACACTTCTTTGATTTTTGTTACTCCTTCAAATTGACATTTTGGAGCACGGCATCAGGTGATGTAACAGACTATCTCATTTATTGCTTATAACCAATCTGTCAAGTGTCATCACCTTCATTTTATTTCTTTTTTAAAATATTTTATTTATTTTTAGAGAGAGGGGAAAGGAGGGATGGAGGGAGAGAAACATCAATGTGAGCAAGAAACATCAATCAATTGCCTCTTGCACACACCCGATTCTGGGACTGAACCTATAACCCAGGCATGTGTCTAACTGGGAATCGAACCAGTGACCTTTTGCTTTGTAGGACAACGCCCAACCAACTGAGCCACACTGGTCAGGGCTCATCATCCCTATTTTATATGTGAGGAAACTGAGGCTGAGAAGTTTATTGACTTACTCAAGGACACATGTTAGTGAGTGGCAGAGTTTGGATGTGACCTCAAATCTTCTGACCCAAATCCCATATTCTACCCACTACACCACACAGCTTCCCTTGGACAAAAAATGCCTTAAACTGCACCCAATTCCAAATTTGTACCTATGAAAATGCATCTTTTAAAGCCTGTTTCAAATACTATCTCTATAAAGTCTTCCCTGATAACCCAATCCAAAAATGAGCTCTCCATACACTGATTTCTTTAGAATGTTCTTTGTCCATTCATTCAATGGACTGAGCACCTACTGTGTGCTAGCTTCCACAGTAAGTGCTAAAGAAATAGCAGTGAATGGCACATAAGAGACACTCTCTTCTCTTGGGTCATATATTTTTATGCTGTATATCATAAAATCATAGAATGATTGTTTTAAATTTCATGTTATCTAGAGCCTTATTTTATGGATGAGTAAACTCCTACATATGAAGTTCTGTGTCAGGCTTTCATAAGCAGAGCCCAGACTAGAGGGTTTCATCCACAATTATCAACAATGTGTCCACCACCTCTTTCCTATAATAGGCTGTCAGCAACTTCAGGGTAGCAACTGTGTCTGAATCATCTCTGTACAACCTTCAGCATTAACACAGCCATTCCAAAAGTAAGTGGAATGTATAATGGTAGCGAACAGGACAGATGGATTAGCTATATGCTCAGATCCCAAACAGGCCAAAGAACTAGATATTTAACATTCATAAAGTATGTTACAATTCAAAGTATTCCCCACATTCCTCAGCAAAGGAGTTTTCATAAATTATGGATATACACTGTGGAGCTAAGCTTGTGGAAAGGAGTACATATTTTAAAAGTAGAAAATATTGTTTTCTGTAATAACCTCTATTTTTTCATTGTTTCCCCTTAATTCAATTTCCAGAATTACAAATAACATACTAATACCTAACTTATTTGAAGACTACATACCTATTTACTTCGACTATGAAGAAGCCACCTTAAATGAAAAAGGAAGCAAAAACTTCCTCTGAGTAGCCAAAATAGATTTTATGAAGCATAGGCACTAAAGAAATATATTGCATTGAATCTTTAATGTTTGTTCATTGCAGAGTGACTGAGTACTTATGTTTCCCTGTGCAATTAACTCACTGTGGGACTCTTAACTCTAGTTTGGGCACATTTCAGACATATAATTTTCATATCCTGTAGTCATTGAAAAGCAGCTAACAGGAGGTGGAATATATTGGCCAAAAGCAGGCTATTTCATCCCATTCTCATAGTTCACTGTAATTCCAACAGCCATAGGCATATGTCATAAAAGCTAAAGAATGGACACAATGTACGACCAGTCTATCGATTACAGTACTTCATAACATCTGCAAAATGTGTTATGTAAACATGCTGTGCAAGAGAAGTGGGGTTTTGGCTTAGCAGCCAGACCACAATGGCTTAAAGCAAAAATTATTCATTTATCTTTCCATATTTAAAAGGCAAAATCATTACCTTTGTGTAAGTGAAGGCGTTTTGTTACTGCAAGACTCAAATTCCCTTCCTTTACATTTTTCAGCTTCTGAACAGATTTTATGTGGATTATTTTTCACCAGCAGGGGGAAGTTAAAAGAAGGAAGTCCTAAAAATGTCCAAGTCTTCACCAGAGGGGCTGAGCCTTTTGGAATATGACTTTAGCAGCAAGATCTCACTTAGAAAGGTTAGGAAATAGTGTTTAACATTAACTGAGGAAACAAACTGAGGAAAAACAAGTAGCAAAATGGAAATACTCTCAGCAGGACTGGCACTTGCACAGTGGCTTCAAGAACAGCTGAGAGAGAAACTCGGCGATTTCTGCACCACTGCACACTGACAAGAAATCTTTTTTTGCCATAAAATCACACTTGGCATATGTTTACAGTGAGAAGACACCTACAGGTCAACTCGGGGAGAGGCAAGTGCTTACTCTTCGTTGCACTGCAACTGATTACGTAAAGGCATCTGTTGTTATTTTTATGTGGAAATCTTCATGGGTAAACCCAAGTGTTTGGCCAGATAATAGGAATGAGCAGAGGGCAGCCAACTCCCCACTGTAGATTCCAGGAGTTCCAGCAAAGATGGGTGTGGCGGCCTGAAGGAACATACTGTTACCAACCAAAGTGGGGTTTGGCTGCTTGCCACCACCAACAGGAAAATTCCAGAGGCAGGGGTTGGTAAGGAAGGAAAGAGGTCTTTATTCAAATGCCTCACAGTCTGGGGGAAAGGAAGACTCTTGTCTCTAAGTCCATACCCTCTGGGAAACACAGAGGGAAACCACGTCACCCTCGGTCAAACCAAAACCAAAGACAACATCCAGACTTCCTTTTCCTATTCAAAGTACCATCCCTTGGGAGCCACAGGTGACTGCTGAGTGGTCATCCAGGCAGGTCTTAAGCTTTCTCCTTGGAATCCACACGTGCGGTTGGCACCACCAATGGCCACATGGCTTCCAGGGCCAGAAACTCCACAAACATACTGGCCAGTACATTCTGAAGGTGAGCAAGGGACCCATCCCTTCCTTTCTTTGGGTTTATATTCCCACGTGGGCCAGACCAGATGCTTTCTCAGACCAAACTTCTGTGTACTCCGAGAGGTTCCATCCCCCAACCAATCCCTCTTTTTCTCCTGGCTAGACTGTCAGGTTTCTTTGATACAGCACCTCCCCTTGCCACCATTTTTACCTCTCTGGTGCTTGTGCCTGCCTTCCCCTGGTCCCACCCCCAATCAGGTACCAGAAGTGGATAGGAGGGCTTCCCCACCATCCAATCAGCTCATGAGCCTCGCGCATGCTCAGTCCAATACTTCCGTCTGTTGCCATCTTGCCTGGTGGTGGGGCATCTGCTGTCAGGCTATCAGTGTCAATGCCATTCCATTTAGAATTTTTTCCAGGAGGCTGAGTAAGCAACAAACTGTGAAGCTTGCCTTCACCTTAGCACAATACTGAAGAACCACCAGACAAGAATCACACTGCAGGGCAGAAGGAGGTCTGCTTTAAAAATGAAAATTTTGCCAAACCATTTGCATCTCCTGAGACACAAGAACAAGCATAGAAAATTCTGGGGGAGTCCAAGCTCTCACACGTACTTGGTATGACCGCAAACAAGTTATAGATCTCTTTCTTCAGTTACTCTATGTACAAATTAACAAAGGAGTATGGACTACAGAATCACTAAAATAATCTCAATCCCAGCATCCTGGGATCAATGATTCAATTGCTAAATCAAAAATACGTAAGTGGTATTATCTTTCCAAACTAGTATTATCATATTTATTTGTTTATTCATAATAAGAAAGATGGGTCAATTATTGTCATTATAATGGGTCAAACTTCATGAGGTCTGTTTAAATTCTGGCTAGGTAACTCTATTGAAGGACAATAACACTTATGCTGAGTTGGCTGTAAAATTCCTCTCTGGGAGAGAACTGTTTATATTTAGGACAAAGTCCATATCTGGTTATGAAGATGAGCCCCCTAGTCTGTGACTGAACAGTTTGGGCTGAGACTATACTAATAGTTAAACTGCTCTCCACAAGAAATGAAAATAAATTGGTGTGGTTAAAAGGAAATGAGCTGCAGAAGGACAAGAAGAGGTGAAAGGCAGAAGCAAGAGGTCGTGCAGCTCAAAGAGCAGCAGAATCATAAATATAAAGGAGGTCTGGAGAATATCTCCCATGGCTAGTGTTATGGATCAAACTTAAGTAGACACTTTGTATTTTAATTTCAGGTGTGAACAACGCATAATTTTTAGTATTCAAATGCCCCAAATATTTCTTGAGGCATAGTTATACTTCAAAAAAAATTCATTGTTTATCTGAAATGTAAATTCAACTGGGTGTACTGTATTTTTATTTGCTAAATTTGGCAATCCTACCAGGGCAGAAATTACAAATATTTTAAGAATTTCCCTCTGATGTTGTTTAGCTGTACTAGGGTGTAAACCCCTTTCAGGGCTGCCACTAACCCATACATCAAGTTTGAGTTAATTAGTAAAAGGTGCCCCTTTCACCCAGGACTCAGTGAGAGCACAAGGCTTAAGCAGTGGCTCATGGGCTGAATTTCTGCCTCTGTTTTCTCCCCAATTCCACCTCCTTTTCATGTCTTAAATCCTTAGCAAATTCGGCTACACACAGTCCTAGGTCAAAGGCATGAGTAACAATGAAGTCCCATCCCCCAACCCCTGATACACACACCCAGTGCAGGACTTATGTGAAGCAATGCAGGAAAAGAGAAGCAGGTTTATTTCAGGGGATAAGCCTCAAAGCAAAGATCAAGTGGCCACAGAGAACAGAATTCAGAGGTGACTAAATAAAACAGTTATTAGCTCTTACCAAAAATCCCTAGATATTGGAGGGCATCTGGGCTGCCCACTTTGTATTGGATGGGATTAGAGTCCATTATAAATGCCAGGGTAAAATTCAACCATGGGACTATTTGAGAGTATAAGTGTAGATATATAACTAAATAAAGAAGTAGAAGAGTGATAAAGATTTAGAGAACAGAAAGAAAGAGGAACTCCTACTCAGACTTCAAGACAGGTCAACTGTTACCTGCTCTGTGAAGATTTCCTGATGGCTCAAGGCATAATTCATTCCTTCTTTGTGTTCCATTATTCTTGACACCAAGCTCTGTTAAGCCACAGGGAAAGAAACAATCTGAATATAATGTACAACTCTCTCTCTCCAACTAGATTATGAATTTGAAGGTGGTGTAAGAAACTTCCAAACCTGTAGAGAATTTTTATGAATTTATTTGAATCAAACTGATAACATATGCTGGGAAGCAAGATCCTAAATGCTCTGGACAATAAGAGTTTTGCAGCTTCTTTTATTTGTTTGAAATTAAGGAGGGAACTTAAGGAAGGTTACAAAGTGGGGAAAAGCAAGACAGATATTGGATTACAGGATAGTTAACAAAAGTATGTGCTTTCTTGTGGGTGGCTACAATTTATTTCAAAGGTTCATAGACAAAGGTCTATGTTAATTTAGATGCATAAAAACAATGGACAGAGTTTGTTTAAGGCAAAGATTAATGTTTTATTAAAAGTTATATGCTGAGCCCTGGTTGGCGTAGCTCAGTGGATTGAGCACGGGCTGGGAACCAAAGTGTCGCAGGTTCGATTCCCAGTCAGGGTACATGCCTGGGTTGCAGGCCATGACCCCCAGCAACCACACATTGATGTTTCTCTCTCTCTCTCTCTCTATCTCCCTCCCTTCCCTCTCTAAAAATAAATAAAATCTTTTAAAAAAAAAGTTATATGCCTAGGGCATGACTATCCACAATGACCTGCCTAGTTAGAGATTTATGATCAGATCACCATGTGAGGTTACTTTCCATAGAACTCCTTTTTGTTTTTCTCCAAAAAAAAAAAAGAAGCAATATGTCACCCCAATATATGTCTCTTTGGCAGAAGCATTATTTTGTTATTTCTAGTCATTTTGTATGTTTTATTTTTGCTCTTGTATATAGTATTTTTAACTTTGTTTTTCAGTTACTGTTGACATTCAATATTATATTAGTTTCAGGTGTGCAGCATAGCAGTTACATGGTAGGCAGTCAGACAGACATAAGCAGAGCAAGGACGGTGGGCCAGGTACAGAAAGTCACCAGCATGGAAAGCCTCATGTACCTAGCAATGGGAAAAACTGGGAAAACAAGGACCTCAGCCCCAGGGTAACCTTTCCTTCCCTAGCATATCATTGCTCATGCAGTTTAGAGCCCCTGACCTTTCATAGTGCTGGCCATGTGGTCCAGACCCTCCCCTGACCTTTCTTCTTGTGGCATGTCACTAGTCCTGAGGTAGACCCCTTCCAGGTGGAACAAAGAGCAGAAGAGTGGCTTCGTGCAATTCCCATCTAGGCCCTTTCATGACCACTCCTTTAAGCATTAACCCCTATGGATAATATCTACGCCTCAATTCTGTTTCAGCTCCAGGCCCAGAGAAGCAGCAAAACCAGACAAGTGACTCCATGGCTGACATCAGGACCAGCTGCAGTGACTAATGAACCCCTGCTCTAGCACTGACCAATTACTGGAGACCATGACCCTGCAAGGACACATCTGGAAAGCTTATGAATATGCTATTGGGGTTCTCCCCTGGGACCTCCAGATAAATACCCTCAATATGGAGGACCCAGTGTGGCTCTCTCTATGGAATGGAGCAAGCCAGTACCTTTCCCCACCCTCTCCCCCGAGGTACACTTTTCCTTGTCTCTCCCTTTCTCCAAAGAAAGGGCCTTTCTTTTGCCCCTGTAACTTGTTTCCTGAGTCCATTTCTTCTACGACTGACTTAGTCTACCTCTGTGAGTTTCTAAATAAACTTTCTCTTACAGTTTCCATCTTGACTCTGAATTCTTTCTTAGCCAAAGCTCAAGTACCAAGGTTGCTAAACCAAGGCCCAGTCTGACTCCACCAGTATAACACCTGGTACCATTTCACCTCCAACAGTTAGATGTTTATAAAACTTACAAGGTGATCTTTTCCCCCTCATAACTCTAGTACCCACCTGGCACCATACACAGTTACTACAATATTATTGACTATATTCCCTCTGCTGTACTTTACATTCCTGTAACTATTTTGTAACTTCTAATTTTACTTCTTAATCCCTTCACCTTTTTCACCTAGTTCACCAACATATCTCTCATCTGGCAATCATAATTTGTTCTCTATACCTAGGAATTTATTTCTGCTTTGTTTGTTTATTTTTAGATTCCACATGTAAGTGAAATCATATGGTACTTATCTTTGTTTGACTTATTTCACTTAGTATAATACCCTCTAGGCCCATCCATATTATTACAAATGTCAAGATTTCATTATTTTTTATGGCTGAGTAATATTCCATTGTATGTATGGACCACTCTTTATCTAATCGTCTATCAATGAACATTTAGGTTGCTTTCACATCTTGGTTATTGTAAATAATGTTGCAATGAACATAGGGGTGCATGTGTCTTTTTGAATAAGTGCTTTGGATTTCTTCAGATATATACCTAGAAGTGGGTTTAGTGGGTCATATGGTAGTTCTGGTTTTAATTTTTTTTGAGGAATGTTCATATTGTTTCCCATAGTTGCTTTACCAATTTTCAAAGCAGAAGGATTATCTGTAGGGGTTGGGGTTTTTTTTTGTTTTGTTTTGTTTTGTTTTTCAGAAATAGCAGATGGGCAGAATCTCTGAAAACCAGTAGAAGTTACGCTTTTCTAAGATATACTCACATTTGTAAGGGAAATCTCTATTAGTAAGGGGGTCTCCCTCTCTGTACCAGAAAGAGGAGGATGACTCAATCTCTAGAAACTCTTTTCAATGGAGAAGGCAATAGCCTAAATCTGTAAAACACTCATACCCCTGTTTACTGTGCTTTGCCCAAAAACCTCCCAAAATTGACCTCTCTCCACCTCTGACATCTTGTTTTTAGCTTGAAATGGTACTTAAGATGATAGCTTGGGCCATTTCTGGGAGCTACTCAGTTTTCCTGGGTCTCTCCTATGTATACAAGAGATATACATGTTATTAAACTTCCCTTTGTTTTTCTCTTATTAATCTTTTATTATGGGGTAGGTGGGAAGGTCTTAGCCAAGAATCTAGAGGAATAAATGGAAAATTATTTTTTCTCCCTTACAAATTTTTTAAAGCAAACAGTGATTCATTAATTTATTAATTTTATAGCCACAGTGACTGGCAGATATTAGCCACTTGATAAACTTCTGGGAAAGAAAAACGATACTTTGAGTTTGAAATTAAGACTGTGGTACAATATAATAATGGTTTTCTAAGAAAAATGAATATACAGAAACCTGATTTGAAGTGAAGTTGGGAGACTTCCAGCCAAGATGGAGGCATAGATAGATACACTGTGCCTCCTTGCACAACGAAAATAAGGTCAGCAACAATTTAGAAATAAGATGACAACCAGATCTGACAGAAAAGTGAACTGTATGAAAGTCGGACAACCAAGGAGTTAAAATATACACATTCATCCAGACTGGTAGGAAGGGAGGAGTCAGGCAGCCGGGCGGAGAGGGGTTGCAGCACAAAAGGCGGTGGCACCAGACACATAAGGCATCCCTGGCGCAAGACTGCAGTGGGCAGACCCTGGGCATGCAGGCAGCTGGCAGACCCAGCAAGGTGGCAACTGTGAAGCGAGGCACTGCATGCAAGGCACCAGGCTGTCAGGGCAATCCCACATTTGTGCGCAGATAAACCAGGCGAAATTGGGCAGTGAGACAGACTGTGCAACCCAGGGTCCCAGCACCTGGAAATAGAGCCTCAGGACACTGATTGAAAACACCTGTGGGGGTTGAGGTGCAGGGATGGACTCCCAGCCTCACAGGAGAGTGTGTTGGAGAGACCCACGGGGATCTAGAACGTGTACAAGCCCAACAACATGGGAATTAGCACCAGAAAGGCCCAGTTAGCTTGGAGGAAGCAGCGGTAGGGACTGAAATCTGACAGAGAGGAGCAAGCGCCATTGTTCCCTCTCAGGCCCCACCCCCACATACAGCATCACAACCCAGGAACTGCGTTGCCCTGCCCCGGTGAACACCTAAGGCTCTGCCCCTCATTTATAACAGTCCCAACAAGAAAAAAAAATGGCCTGAACTGAATAACAGATCAAAGCTCCAGAACAAATATAACTAAGCGATGAAGAGGTAGCCAGCCTATCAGATGCACAGTTCAAAGCACTGGTGATCAGGATACTCACAGAATTGGTTGAATTTGGTCGCAAATTACATGAAAAAATGAAGGCTACAATAAGTGAAATGAAGGAAAATGTACAAGGAACCAATAGTGGTGGGAAAGAAAGTGGGACTCAAATCAATGGAGTGGACCAGAAGGAAGAAAGAAACAACCAAACAGAAAGAATGGAGAAATAAGAATTCAAAAAAATGAGGAGAGGCTTAAGAACTTCCAGGACATCTTTAAATGTTCCAGCATCCGTTTATAGGGCTACCAGAAGGGGAAGAGGAAGAGCGACAAGTGGAAAAGTTATTTGAACAAATAATAAAGGAGAACTTCTCCAATCTGGCAAAGGAAATAGACTTCCAGGAAGTCCAGGAAGCCCAGAGAGTCCCAAAGAAGTTGGGCCCAAGGAGGAACACACCAAGGCACATCATAATTACATTACCCAAGATAAAAATGAAGGAGGGAATCTTATAAGCAGCAAGAGATAAGGGGACAGTAATCTACAAAGGAGTTCCCATCAGACTGTCAGCTGATTTCTCAAAAGAGACCTTGTAGTCAAAAAGGGGCTGGAAAGAAGTATTCCAAGTCATGAAGGGCAAGGTCCTACATCCAAGATTGCTCTATCCAGCAAACCTTTCATTTAGAATGGAAAGGCAGACAGACTTCTCAGGTAAGGTCAAGTTAAAAGAGTTCATCATCACCAAGCCCTTATTATATGAAATGTTAAAGGGATTTATCTAAGAAAAAGAAGATAAAGAACATGTAACAACCACGATTATTAACAACCACACCTAAAACAAAAAAAAAGAAACTAAGCAAACAGAATAGGAACAGAACCACAGAAGTGGAGGACACATGGAGGGTTGGTTAGCAACAGGGGAGTGGGAGAAGGAGAGAGGGGGAAAAGGTACAGAGAATAAGTAGCATAGATGGTAGGTAGAAAATAGACAGGGGGAGGGCACGAATAGTATGGGAAATGTAGAAGCTAAAGAACCTATGACACATGGACATGAACTAAAGGGGGGAATGTGGGTGGGAGAGGGTGTGCAGGGTGGAGGGGAGTGAAGGGGGGAATGGGACAACTGTAATAGCATCACCAATAAAATATATTTAAAAAAAAATTAAAAAATAAAGTGAAGTAGGGAGGCCAGAAGGGGGAGCTCTTATGCCCTACATCTTTGCAAAGCACAACAGGAAAACAGCTTACCCAATTTCTTCTTCCTCTTTATAAAAGATATTATTCTCCTTTGTTTTAGTGGACTTGGCTCACAACAGTTGCATGTACTAGATTTCAATTCCTTGTTGTTCCTGAATAAATCAGTTTTGCTGGAGAAATATCTGGTTGACTTTTTTTTACAGTCAACACTCCTCATGTATACAAAGGCTTGCACGTTTGTTCTCATGCCCATAGAAAGCAAAAGAAAAGGACAGATATCTCAAATGCAAGATGAGGGAACCAGGCTAACTATAAGGAACAACAGAAACAACTGGGTATCAGCTTCTGATGTGGGCTTTATAAAATAGAAAATAAATAATTTTTCATTTACTTTAGTCAGTTTAGTATGGTCCTACCTCAAGGTCCCTTGCAAATCTAGAATGCTGTTTCTCATAATGTGGAATTGTAAATATAGTGTAAGTAATAGCATTACTGTTTCCCTAACCTAGTAGCATAGTTCACTATTCAAATTGTAATGGTGTGACCATGGCCAGGAGAACTGACACTTTGGGAACCTACACAATAACACGCTGTTCAAAAAGGGAAATATGAAACTGCCAATCCAGAGGGGACCCTGAAGCTTTGATTCAACTCAGAACTTTACCTTTAAGATGGATAGATGCAATTTACTCTTGAATGCCCTGTTAATTCAATCCTGGGGCAGGGGTATTTTCACCGGGGTCCACATCAGCCCCACAGTTGCCATCAAAGGGCCAAATGTAATTTCAACTCCTTAACAGTTAAGGAGCAGTTACATTTATACAGTCCTAAAATTATTTCAGCCCTTGGAAGGCAGCCGAGGCTGATGAGGCCCCTGGTGAAAATGAGTTTGACACCCCTGCCTTAGGGCAATTTTGGAAGTGCTGGAACTCTCTGAACTCTCATATAAAAGAATTGTAAATAGAAATCTAGAAAGGAGAAAGGAAGGGACAAATCAAGTCTCAGAATAATATTGCTAATAGTGATACATTTCTGTGGCCTACAAAATGAGAGACTTCCTTCTCCTTCTTTTGTTCACATTTTACTTTTCCTTAAGAGTCAAATGTGAAACATTCCCTGCCCATAGGTATCTTTGCGCTCACCCTTCTTCTAGGACTTTACCCTGTTAATTCTTGTTTTTTTTTTTCTTACCCTTTTCCTTCCACGCTTCAAATTCCTCTTCTGGCACCTTTCTCTTGGCCTACATCCATGCTTAGCTCTCTCCCAAGCCAGAAACACTTTTCAGCTTCTCTGACTCTTCCTCACTAATATCTGGTCCTCCTCTCTTTCTAGGAGTATAAAGTCTTCATTTCCTACTCCCTTGCAGTTAGGTAGACTCATGTGACTAGTTCTGGCCAATGAATTTGGGAGTGAAGGCAACATTTCATTTAGAGACAAAGTTTAAAAGAGTAGGTGTGAAATGTTTGACAAGATATGGCAGCAAGATGATTGAAGTCTTGTCAGCCAGGTTCAACAGGACCTCTCCCCTGGCTTATGATGATCATACAGTATGTGTAAGAAATTAGCATTTTTCACTGAGAAATGGGTCAAAAACACTGATATGTGGGGGTTGTTAAGGAAATTTTTCCTATCCCATCCTGATCAATAGTCTCCTTTCTCTTCTACTTCACTGACAATTTTCTTCACAAAACAATCTAGTAAGTGGTTCTCAAATCGTCCTGTGTATAAGAAATACCCAGAGTGCTTTTTAAGAAGCCAAATTTCTAGGCCTCAACCCAGACTGGATGAATCTAAATACAATTCTGGGTCTGACACTGGACCACCTTTTTATAGTCTTACCAGCTGATTCTGAGTTAGCTATCCTGTACCATTCCTCAGACATGTCCTACCATGAATGCACCACCCCCCATAGTCAACAGTCCCTCACCTCTCATTTATTCATCAACATTCTATAACCTGGTTTCTCCATCCCCTACCCCTTACCATAGGCCATGTAAGACTTCCAGAACCTCCTAATTGTAAAACCATTAAGTCTCTGTCCTACTCAAATTCCCTGGAGCATTTGGCACTGTTATTTGCCACTCCCTTTTTTGAAATTCTCTCCTCCATTGGCTTTCATGACAGGATACTACTGTTATTCTTGTTTCAACTCTATAACCAATACATTTTTTAAAATTTCCTGTCCTCTCTCATCCTTGGTAGAAGTGATCCTATGCTTTTAACTTTAGTCCTCTGCTCTTCATTATATAGTCTCTTCCTCTATTAGTGTGCTAGAGCTGCCATAACAAATTACCACAGAGTGGGGGGGTGGGGCTTAAACAACAGAAATTTGTCTCACAGTTCTGGAAGCTAGAAGTTTGAGGTCATGGTCTCAGCAGGGTTGGTTCTGCCTGAGGCTGTGAGGAAAGGAAGTATTCCAGGTGTCTCTCCATGGCCTGTAGGTGGCTATTCCCCCCCATATTTCTTCATACATTATTCTTTCTATGTGAAATGAAGCAGTATATGTTAACCCAAAATATGACTCTTTGGCAGAAGGATTAGCTTGAGTTGGTTATTTTTTAAGAAATACCAAACAGGAGAGAAGCTCTGAAAACCAAGAAGAAATTACCCTTTTGTAAGAGGCATTTACATATATGAGGGAAATATACATTTACAAAGGTGTCTTCCTCTCAGTACCAGAAAGGGAAGGATGACTCTAAATCTCTAGAGCTTTGCCTGGTAACCTTCCATGACTGACTCCCTTTCCCCCAACATCTTCTTTTGTCTTTTTCTGGAGATGGTGTTTAAGGTGATAGTTTTGGCCATTTCAGATAGTCACTCTGTTTTCCTGGGTATCTTCCTTCTATACAGGGGGTAAACAGGTCATTAAACCTGTTTGGTTTTCTCCTATTAATATACCTTTTTATTACATGGGGATCTCAGTCAAGAACCTAGAAGGAAAGAGGGGAAATTCTTTTTTCTCCCCTACATATGCATGTCTGTCTCTGTCCAAATTTTCCCTTTTTATAAGGACATCAGTCATATTGGATTAGGTCTCACCCTAATGACCTCATTTTAATTTGATTACCTCTGTAAATATCCTATCTCCCAATAAGGTCACATTATTAGGTATTAGAATTTCAGAATTCAACACATGAGTTTTAGGAGGAAACCATTCAACCCATGACATTCCTTCAGTGACTTCATCTACTTAGTGGCTTCAATGATCACTTCAGTAAATATGACCCATCAGATTTGGCCTTGACCTTGCTCCTAATCACTGATTTTAAAAAGTAGTATTGTGCCTTGGCTGCTGTAGCTCAGTGGATTGAGCACAGGCTGTGAATCAGGAGGTCACTGGCTCAATTTCTAGTCAGGGCACATGCCTAGGTTGCGGGCTGGGTCCCCAGAGGGGGCCATGTGAGAGGCAACCACACATTGACATTTCTCTCCCTCTCTTTCTCCCTCCCTTCTTCTCTCTCTAAAAATAAATAAATAAAATATTTTAAAAATAAAAATAAAAAATAGTATTGTGAACCTATGATTTCTCAGTAATACACTGAACAAAGAAACGTCTCCTCCAGGCAGAGCTAACAGAAACTCATTACACAAAAAGCTACAAGGGAAGGTGGTGAGTGTAGAGGTAGGGAGAGTATGGGGACCTATGGGAACCTATGAGAATGAGATCTATCCTCACTTTTGGATGTCTCCATTTAGATGTTCAGCCAGTACCACAAACCCAATGTACAAAACCAAGCAAATCTCCTCTTTCAAATCAATGACTTCAGGTGACTTCTCTATTTCTATGAGTGACTCTATTCAACAAGTCACCCAAGCTTCAAACTAGTTGTCATCTTTGTTTCTTCTCCTCCTTATTCCCAACAGTCAATCAATCACTAAGCCAGAGTCAACTTAACTCTCCAACATGTCTGTGAGTCCTGTCTCTATTCTCTTTTCACTAACACCAGAGTAGGTCAGTCCCATATCATCCTGACTTAGACCAATGCAATGGCCTAACTGCCTTCCACACTTCCAAAACATTCTACATAACACTGTCCAACTATCATTCTAAGTAATAGCTACTGTAGCTGGCATTGGAGTCTATCCCAACATATCTTTCCAGCCTCATTTCTTGTCACTTTACTTTCCCCTACTTTACCTGACTGTAACTAGAACATGACCCATGTTTTTCATCTCTCTTCATGATTTTATTATGTAAGGTGAGATACTTTCAATGTGAAAGTAAGGTGTAAGGTGAGTGCATGGAATGTAATACCCATTTCTATACCCACCATACTCTAGTATGATTTTCTCATAATCAATAAATACAGCTCAGTAAATATTTGTTAAATGACATGTGTGGTGTTCTATGTTTCACAAAAGATATATAATTAATCCTCAAATTAACTTTTCAGCATAGGTACTGCATTTGAAAAGTGTCTACTAATCCCATTCATACCTCAAAACATATAATTCCTCATGATTGTCAGCTCTTGGCTAACCTTACTAGACCATGAAGAGGGGAAAGACAGCTATTCTAGAGCTTTAGGAGCATATCCCTTTCCCAGCAAAGCATACCAGGCCACGCAGAGGAGGGCTGTATTCCTGAAATTGCTTCTGTCACCAGTTTCAACTCCCTGCATCTTGCTTTCCTCTCTGCTTGCTCCCTTATGCTTCTCTGGCTCCCAGATAGTACTGCCCTTCCAGTGTGGTAACCTGTTTGATCAATCTTGTGGCTCTTGACTCTCCTGCTTTTCTTCCCAGCTCTAAATTACTTTCTTCTTCCAGACTCAATGTTCTGAGACACTTCCAAGAAACCATTAGGCTTGACCCAAGAACCTTAAGACAAGGAAGAGCATAGTGCCATTTTTTTCCAAGAGGGATCATCTATCTAAGGAGTTCTTTTCAAATTTTGTGCTCAAGTCATAGCGGTAGTTATAGTTTTCATAACTGAAAACTACCTCCAGTATTGTCTTAGCATGAGCAGTACAGCTTGCAAATGCTTGGGTGCACAACCTTGCATCAATTATTCCTGAAATCCTGGGTCCTGATGTGGAGGCTATCAGGACCAAAATTGATTAACCTCTTAGCAAAATCTCCTCTGAAACCACCATATTTATTGACCACAGAGGGACTGTACATTGATTTCCCCCATTGTGTGTGGTGTCCTTATCACCTCCCAGCATAAAGCTCCTTGTTAATTTTTCTACACTGAAAAGAGAAAGGATTATCTGTTTTTCCCCTTTCTCATTTGCTTAAAACCCTGTCATACATTGATGCTTCTGAGATGGGTGATAGAAAGGTTTTGTCTGAAGGGCTTCAGGACACTAATCCAGACACATGGCAGACCTGGTATCAGTGTGTTTGTTGTGCTTCTCTCTTCACAGTTCCTGAGCAAAAAGCACAGGGCTAGGATGAAAATATTCACACATTCTTTCCACAACTATCTAAGGAGCGCCAACTCTGCACTAAGTGCAAGGAAACCAGAGGTTGCATCCCTGAAGTAGCTCACAGTACAGTAGGGGAGGGTCACACAGATCATTTTCTTTTTTTTATAATGATCATTCAAAGTACACATTTCTCACATTTTGGAGGGCCCTATTCAACCTTTTCTCATCAGCTTCTGCTATTTTTCCCCTGCAAAAGAAAATGAGAATTTTGCTTAGGGAATTTTACATGTAGATCCAGTGGGCAAAAGATAAAAGATTTCCATGGCAGTGGTTTATTACAGCCTTTTCTTTGCAGAGATTATTCAGCCATAGACAATATTCCATCCACAGGAGACTTTGCTTCATTTTCTTTCTTTCATCTTGAAAAAACTCTCTCATCAGGTAACATGGACTTGAAAATGCCCCACTTCCACAAAGAGATCACTTCCACACATTGTGAGTAGAGCAGAGAAAGATGTGAGGCCATGCTGCGAAATAAATACAAGAGACCAGGCCTGGTATCCAGCCCAGGCTGGATTGGGTAAGCAGGCAAGGAGTGAGTCAGAGTAAGAGGACCATGGTGGGGGAGGACCCCAGGCAGAGCAGACAGCATGGGCAATGGTGTGGGGGAGGGAGGAACACACCACCACAATTACTGGACAGCCAGCAAGAGATGGGAGATGAAGCTGGCACAGTAGACTGAGTCAGGTCACCAATGAGCTAGCTTCACTTCCTCAGTAAATAGGAATAGCAAAATGTCTGAAAATTATCTACCTCTGTTATTTGGGAAACCTCTTCATCAATTTGGGGGTGATTTCTCCCCATGTTGCTATAAAGAATTTCCTTTTCTCCTCTAACTGTATAATATATCAACTGGGTGCCCATGTCATTTGGGAGCCTCTTTAAGTCACTGCAGATACAGCAGGTCCTCAAATAACACCTCATTTTAAGGTTGTTGAGACACTGCAGGAACTTACCTCTTGTTTACATCAATTAGCCTATGGTAAAATTGGTTTCATGATATGTCATTTCACCTAAAGTTGCAGAACCTATTGAGGACATTAAGTAAAGACTTACCATATATATAGGGTAGTGAAAGTCACTAGGTCTCCTTTGAAAATACAGAGGCCTTAGGCAGCCATTAAGGCCCTTTTGTGAATGTATAAGTAACAAATGTCCAACTGCCAGAGAAAACTAGAGGACAAGTTCTCAGCCCAGAACCAAATAACAGGTGCAGTCTGTATCAAAAGGAAGTTTTCACAAATGACACTGAAGCAAAGAGCACCAGTGAACTGGCAACAGAAGTCAGTATGACTCTTTGAAGATGCCATACAGTGATGCAGGGCTGAGGAAAGCCAGAGAAAAGATCTCAGTCAGCTGTTGATGCAGAAGGAATAGTGAATGGGATACATGGCCCATTGTAGCATATATTAGTTTCCTGTGGCTGCTGTAATAAATTACCACAAACTTAAAACAACAGAAATGTATTTTCTCACAGTTCCAGAGGCTGGGGATATACTCCCTCAGGAGACTCTAGGGTTGACTCCTTCCTTGCTTCTTCTAGCTTCTCTGGCTGTTAGCATTCCTTAGCTTATGGCCACGTCATTCTAAAGCCTACTTCCATCTTCACATGATTTTCTCCTCTGTATCTGTGCCTTCTCCTCTTCTGCCTTTCGTAAGGACATTTGTTATTGGATTTAAGGCCTACCCAAATAATCCATAATGATCTCATCTTGAAGGCCTTAACTTAATTACATATGCAAAGACTTTTTTTTAAAGATTTTATTTATTTATTTTTTAGAGAGGGGAGGGAGGGAGGGAGAGAGAGAGAGAGAGACATAAACATCAATGTGCGGTTGCTGGGGGTTATGGCCTGCAACCCAGGCATGTACCCTGGCTGGGAATCGAACCTGGGACACTTTGGTTCCCAGCCCGCGCTCAATCCACTGAGCTACACCAGCCAGGGCCAAGACTTTTTTTCAAATAAGGTCACATTCATAGGCTCCAGGGATTAGGGCATGGACATAGATGGGGAGAAGGCAATCATTCCACCCACTACAACAGTGTTTACAAGGGGTAGAGGTATCCATTCTTTTTATGACTGTAAATTTAATACATATTCATTATCAAAGTATAGAGAGTATTTTTAAAGCACAAAGAAAAATAAAACCCATCTTTAACTCCACAACTCAGGGACAGCCACTGTTGCAAATTTGAGGAATTATATTCCAGACTTCTATGAATATATGTATGTATTTTTATTAGGTTCCTACTGTACTTACTAATGTGTAATCTCCTTCCTCCTAATTATAGATATATTGTGAACATCATCCCATGCCATTAAATCTCTTTCAACAACATTTTACCAGCTGCATAACACACCATCATATGACTGTATCATAGTTTAATTAGTCAGCTCTGTACTCTTCAATATTTGAGTGGTTCCCAATTTTTCAGTGTTATAAATAACATGGAGATGAGAACATTCATGCCAGCATATTTAAAAGAGGAATTGGGATGTATGACACAAAAGGATATTGATTGTGTATACCTGACATTCTCTGAATTTTATAGTAAAGCATACACTGGACTGCATGGAATCAGGCCAGAGTTAGGCCAAGGATTTGCCCTGAAGTTCAGAATCACTTTACTACTACTCTCTTTCTTTCTCAGAAAAATTCCTCATTTTTCAGCTTCATCTCCTGCCATGCCCTGTCTTATGCTTTTTATTTTCAAGTCAGGGGTAACACAACCATTGCCTATTTTTAAATTGTATTAATATTTTATTAATGCTATCTTATCTAGTGAAGCAAACATCTTTATGCAGTGACATACAAATACAGCTTTTTATTTTAAGCCCCATGATAAAGTCTGAAATGAATAGCACTAGAAAAAGCTACTATGATTCTTTTTTTTCTGTACCTGCACTGAGAAATATATATATCTAGACTAGAATAAATTCAGAATAGGAGAGGGACCATGGGTAAACTGAATAAATACAGAGTTATTTGAAAAAGCTACTGAGGCACCAGAAACAAAACAGAAAAGATTCATGTGAAAGAAGGGAAGGGTTTACAGCAACAACTATAAGGGACACATGGAAAAAACCAAGGTGGGGTGGAAGCAAAGGAGGGAGGTGGGTTTGGCTGGGGTGGGGGGAGTGGTGGCGGGTAAATGCAGACAACTATACTTGAACAACAATAAAATATTTTTTTTAAAAAGAAGAGAAGTTTATGTTGAAATTATAACAAAGTCAATACAACCTATCTCATAGTCTGATAATAAGAACAACAAAGAGCTTCCAGAGTGTTAATTAAAGAAAATTAGTATTTGCTGAGGAAGTTCATTCATTGTTTAATTTAAATTTTACTTCTCAATTACAGTTTAATATTATTTTGCATTTGTTTCAGGTGTACAGCATAGTGGTTAGACAATCATATACTTTACAAAGTATTCCCCCCAACATTTCCAGTACCCACCTGGCACCATGCATAGGCATTATTGACTATATTCCCTGTGCTGTACTTTATATCCCTGGGACTATTTTGTAACTACCAATCTGTACTTCTTATTTCTATTTTTATTTTTTCAATTACATTTTACAGTCAATATTATTTGGTATTAGTTTCAGATGTACAGAAAAGTGGTTATAAAATCATGTACTTTACAGAGTGGTCACCCTGCTGCTTCAAGTACCCACCTGGCCTCTTGCATAATTATTATTGACCACGTTCCCTATGCTGTAATCTATAGCTCTGTGACTATTCTGTATCTACCAATTGTGCTGCTTAATCCCTTCACCCTTTCCACCCTGCCCCAAACCTTCTCTCTTCTGACAGCTGTCAGTCTGTTCTCTATATGTATGAGTCTACTTTTATTTTGCTTGTTCACTTACTCTGTTCTTTAGATTCCATAGATAAGTGAAATCATATGATATTTGTATTTCTCTGACTGACTTAGCATAATACCCTCTAGGTCCATCCATGCTGTTGCAAAAGGAAACATTTCATTCTTTCTTATGGCTGAGTAATATATTCCATCATATATATGTACCACAACTTTTTTATCCACTTTTCTATTGATGGGTACTTGGGTTGCTTTGAGGAAGTCTATTTTTGTGACGATCCAGCTTACTTTTTAAATGACATAGGAACTAGCAAGTTCTGATATATTTGGGATTTCTAGGATTATTGCCATATAATTTTGGCTCCTAAAATTAATGCTCTTTCTGGTTTGTCATTCTGCATTCTTAAAGTGAGAAACTGCTAAAAAATTTAAACATTTTAAAAGGTTAGTCTTGATGTTATCTTTGCATCTGAGTAGCACAGGGAAACAATTAAAAAGCGACAGCAATATACAATAGTAGTATATACAGTTTCAAAAAATATATTGAAAGTGCATTTTCATCACCCATTCTGGTTGACTCCAATGGTGATTTACCAAATTATATTTTTAGCCAGTCCTGGAAGAGGGAGTTGTTGAGAACTTCAGAAAAACACATTTCAGTCCAAACAATCAACCCAACAGCATCTTCTGCCATCTTGCAGACTCATACAATTCATTGCTTTCCACACTGAACCTTGACACAACAACATGGACACTTGGCTCTTGGATCAGCCAATAATGCACTTTTAGATTTGTCCCATTCAGTTATTTCTTCATTCATCAAATATTTACTATGTCCACTATCAATGATCTCAAAATCTAGTAAGAGAGGAAACACAGCTGAAAGCATATAGACTGCTAAGTGTAGTGAGAAAGGTAAGAGCATAGAGGAGGAACAAACACCTACCATGGTTAAGCCATGCTCAGTCTCTCACCTCCAGAGTGAGATACCATGTAACTTGGTATCTCAGCTGACTAGCCAATGTCTAGACTCTTCCCATCCCAGGTACAGAGCTAACATTTATGTTTTTATTTCTATTGTGCTTACTATATGGTACATATTTTATATATATTATCTTCTGTAATCCTCAGAAACACCATATGAGGTATATAAAAATTCTATTTTGTGGATGTAGAGAAGATGAATTGAATTACCCAAGAATTTGAGCCCAGCTTGGCCTAACTCTGGTACTCTGGCATATCATATCCCATCATGCTGAGCCTCCAATTTTAAAACACAAAGTGGCTAATAAGTCAGAGGAGTTGACCAAGGTGAGTAAGAAAGGGTCTTTGGATTTCATCCTTAGGAAATCACATTTGTGCTCACTGTACTAGTTAGTGTCCTAGGGCTACCCTAACAAAGTCCGACAAACTGGGGGGCTTAAACAACACAACTGTATTGTATCCCAGTTCTGGAGGCTAGAAGTCCAAGACCAAGTTGTCAGCAGGGTTGGTTCCTTCTGAAGGCTCTGAGGGAGAATCTATTGTGTCCCTTTCCATGCTTCTGGTAGCCTCAGGCATTCATTGGCTTGTAGGTGGCCATCTTCTCCCTGTGTGTCTTCATATTGTTTTCCCTCAGTGTCTATCAGTCTCTGTGTCCAAATTTCCCCTTTTTATAAGGTCATCAGTCTTACTGGATTAAGGCCCACATTAATGATGTCATTTTAACTTGATTATCTCTATAAAGACTCTATTTCTGTTTTAATTTTTATTTATTGGTTTTTACAGAGTGGAAGGAGGAGAGAAAAAGAGAGAGAGAGATTTGTTTTCCCACCCAATGATACACTCATTGGTTTACACCTGCGTGTGCCCTGACCAGGGATAGAACTGGCCATGCTGGCATATGTGGATGATGCTCTAACCAAATGAGCTACCCAGGGCAAGACTCCATTTCTGAATTAGGTCACATTCTGAGGTACTGGGGTTAGGACTTCAGTGTACAGATTTTGGGAGGACATGATTGAACCTGTAATACACACTGAATAAGCACTTTCAGCTCAATAACTACAGAATGCAGGGAAGGGATAAGGGCCGTGATGTAAGGTGGCAGGAATCAGCTGGGAGCTAAGGGAGGCTTGAGAACATTTTCTAGGTGGGAGAAAGCCTTCAGGAAAAAGAGATAACTTCAAGAACTGTAGAGAGAGGATACCTGATGGAGCAGAGTCTGGCAGGGAACTGGACGGGATGCAGATCCTCAGAAAGAAGGTAGGATGCCACTTCTGCAACAAAGGAAGAGGGGAGAGATTTAAACAACTGGTATTTATGTACATTTCTAGAGATATCTGCATCACATCAGCCCCAATGTCATCCCAGATTCTCCAGAAGCCTGCTTCATATTTCTTCAGTAACTTAATTATAGCTTTATAACCATTCAATTTGCAGCTCTATAATTCTCAGGTATTGCTTACCACTTAATACAAAGTATCACAGGAGATTTCCCATAGTAATTTCTAGAAAAACAGTGAACAAATGAGGGCATAAATATAAAGAGAAAAAGGAAACATCACACAAAATAATCAGGTCTTGTATCACACTGCTCTGCATGGGTGAGGTTAAACAGTGAGGCAAAGCCTGTGGGCACAGGCAGGGAGAAAGCTCTGAGCAAGTATGTCAACAAAGCACATGCCTGTGCCAAGGAACATGACAGAGAACAGTCCTCCATTCACATCTGCTCATATTCCAATAACAGGACGCTAGGAGAAAACAACTGCAAAATCCATCTTCTTCATTTCCTGGTAGGGTAAGCAGCAGCTACGTGTGAACTGAAAACCTCATCATACAATGAGCAGCTTCTATTAAAAGGATACTTTATTGCCTAAAATTCAGTATTTCAAACCAGTTGTCAAAATTTGAAGTGTTTAGATAAAGGGCAAGCCCTACAAATTGGTGCAAGGTGAGCATTTTTGAAAATGGACATTTTGGATATGGTGACTGACCAGCCAGCAAAGTGCCAGTGATTCCAGCAGTGCTATGTGGAGTTGGCCATGGTGTGCTGACCTGGGACTTGGTAAAGCTTGCCTCTTGCTACCTCATCATGTTCATTTCAGCACATTAAGAAAAGCTCATTAGGGAAAATTGAAATGCTTTCCCCTGGATCTTTTAGCAGATCAGTGCAAGTGTACAGACTGTGACCTGAGAGGTCCCTGGGTGGCCAGCTTGTCTCTTAATCATGAACAGTGGCCTTAAGAACATAGCACAAAAGGCAAGTATGACAGCATTTCCACTATTTCTGTTTCCCTTCCCAATTTCTCTTGTACTCATACTCATTGTATTTATAAAAAGAGTTTATATATAGCTTACCTGCCTAAAAGCATGATTCATTCCTTATAAAACATACCTTATAATTGAGCACATACTCTATACTCTTTATTCTCTCACTAATCTGACAGTTCTCTTTTGAAATGAAAAGCTCTCAAAAACGAGCTGCATGTGTGTACATGTATGTATGTGTATCATTGGCAAGAGAATATTTCAGTATTTAAAGCAACAGGGGACTAAATTCAATAAGCCTATTCCAAAAAGAAAATGAAGTTTTCAGAAAACCTAACAGGTTCAAACGTTAAGCCTTTTCTCTTCAAGGTATGGACTCAAAAAAAGAGATTTTTGAAATTTTATATCAAATTACAAAAAGTATTATAGAGTCCCACTGCTCCACTGCCTGTTTATAATTCAAATATTCTATTTTCAAAGTAGAGTTCATATGAAGAAACAAACCACAGAAACAATGCCTGTGGAGTAATGCAGTAAGATGATTTCCTGCTTGGTTTTCTTTTTTCCCTTATCTCTTCTCCTTTTGGGATCTAAGAGGCAATTAGTGTTGTCTGTATGCACTCTGGGTTAACCATGGCAGAACTCAATTCAGAAAGTCCAACTGTTGCTCGCTCATACCAATTAAAGGGCTCTGTGCTTAAATATGCTCCAGGCCATCTTTCATAAATGAGCCTTTCTGACCAAAATTCTCAGGTGGGGAAAGGCACTGAAAATTAATTAGTACTATTCCTGGGCACCAGTGAGGATGCTGCAGTGCCACTGTGCTTTAGGAAAGCTCACCTGGGACTTGAAGCTATGCTCAGAATTTGCATCAGCTCACTGATTTTCTAAATTGATTCTTACAAATGACAGATACTGACAGACAAGTTTCAGGGAAAGTAAAAGTCAAAGAGCAAGGAACCAAAAGTTGGGCTGAGCTTTCAGTTCATAATACACGTGGCCTTGACCTTCCACTTCAGAAGATATTTGTATAGCAAGGATAGTGACTGAAGTTAAAAACAGCTTTTGGACCCTCTTTTGTGTGACCTAATGTTAAATTTAAGAATAAACAATGTCAAATGTTCAATTGGTTGGTCTCTGTTGGCTCTTCTCTATCCCATCACACCCTACCCCCAAATCAAAAAAAAAAAAAAAAAAAAGAAGAAGAAATGAAAGAAATTGGCAAAGAACTAAATTGACCTGTCATGATGATGGAGTACAATGATGTCTTAATTATAATACATTGCATTCACTAGAACAAAAAGTGGTTCTATTACAATATTTGCTGTGACACATTTGTCACTGCCCAGTATATTTGCCATCTTGTAACAAAATTATGAGGAAATTATCTCCCACCAAATCTTTAAATGAGTGAGGAGTCCCCCTACATACAGTCAACTCTGAAGCCCTCCTTCCGAACTGAGGAGAGTGCAAGGTCTAACAGAGTGATGGGACTTCTGCAAACAACAAATTTTGTCCTGCATTTACTGCGTCAGCCATATACCTGGGGTCTCTCAGATCACCTCACTGAGGTGGCTCAATATGTCTATTTCAGTCCTTCCGAACTCATTGATCTTTAAATGTCAGAGGGTCACATGGCCCAGTGTTCACACATCTTCCCTTCTCTACACTTACTCCCCTGGTGAATTCATCTGTTTCATATTTTCGTTGTTATATTTTTTATTTTATTTTTATTGTTGACACTATTAGAGATATCCCCCATCTTTTCATCTATATGCTGACATCTCATATATATGGTGTGACGAGAGTAGGTTTACAGTTGTGAGTATGTGAAATGAAACACCACTTATTCTTATATTACTATTTATTTATTGTATTATTTTCCATATGAACAACTGTAAAACTACTCTTGCCCCATCCTTTGTGTATGGGGGTGGGGGTTGTATATATATTTTTTGAAGCCCAGATATGTATATCCACCTGCCTCAATAGCTACATTTGAATATATAATAGGCATCTCAAATTGAACATGCCCAAAACCAAAACATAGACTTTCCTCCTAAACTTGTTCCTCCTCAATTTTCTCCATCTAAATTCATAACAATCCCATCATTCCTGTTGTTCTGGCAAAATCCTTACAGTCATCCTGACTTCTCACAGTCACACTCCATGAGAAGGAACCCATCAGTAATACCTTCAGAATACATCTGGAACCCCTTCTCTCTTACTGTCCTGGTCCACCTCAGATTGTTGCTTCTGCCATGGCTTCTTTAAGTCTGTTTTCAACACAGCAGGCAGAGTGATCCAGTTAACAAATGTCAGATCATATTGCTTCTCTGTGAAAACCCTTGTACTGGGCTCCAACCTCTTCAAGTCCTTGTGCTGGACTACAAGACCCCCCATGATCTGCTCCTCCATAAGACCTATGACTTTGTCTCCTACCATTCTCTGCCTCCTTTACTCAGCTCCAAACACCTGACATTTCACAGACTTGGCTACACATAGATCTATCTCAGGGACTCTGCACTTGATGTTCTCCCTCCACCTGGCCTATTCTCTTCCCCAGATACCTGCATGCATCATTCTTTGAACTTCTTCAAGTCTTCACTGAAAGGGTGCCCTCTCAGTAAGGCCTTCACTTGCCACCCAATTCTAAATGGCACCCTCTCCCATTTACCACAGGGGCACTCCTTGTCCCCCCACATTCCTTTGTTTTACTCCATAACAATGACATAGATTACATAAACAACATAGAGTACAATTTCATTTATTGTTTCTGTCTCTCCTAACACTTGAATGTTTTTTCTATGAGGTCAGAGATTTATTCCTGTCTTCTTCTCTGCTTTACCCCTAAGCCCTAGAACAGTACATAGCACATAGTGGGTGCTCCATAAATATTCATATATAACAGGTCACACATTGGCTTCATAATCACCAGTAACAGTTGGCATGGTTCATCATGTAGGCTCAGGGTCAAATTCTGTTTCAAGATTAAGGGAATTTCACCTATATATTGTTTTCTGAAATACACAGTGTCATAGGGAACTGTGTGTAGAGACAACCAGAGCCCCCTGCCACCTCCTTCTGTCTCCTAGAGTGGCCAGTTGGAGGCAGACACAGTCAATGCAGCCAGAGGCTGGATTCCGAGGGCTGGTCCTTGCATTCAGCCATATAGCTGTTGAGATAGCCATTGGTCTTCTGCTTGGAAAGCCCTCCATTCAGGATGTTCTGGATGTGCTGCATGATGAGGTTGATGGCCACTGGGTTGTCTACCGCTCTAGGAATGATCACATCTGCATATTTCTTTGTTGACAAGCAGAATTCCTCAAAGGCACGTTTGGTGAACATAACGTACTGGGATAAAATCTCCTCCAGGTCTTGCCCTTTTTCACTGATATCTCTTAATACTATGCGGGAAAGCCGGGTGTCCGCATCTGAGTCCAGGAAGATCTTCAAGTGGAACAGATCTCGCACTTCCTGGGAGTAGAAGGCCAAACTGCCTTCAAACAAGACCACTTCCGCGGGGTAGACAGTGACCGTCTCCTCCTTCCGGGAATGGGACACAAAGTCATACACCGGAATCTGCACGGTTTGCCCTTTGGTGATTTCTTTGAGAGTATTGAGAATGAGTTCATTGTCAAAGGCATCTGGGTGATGGAAATTGAACTGACCTTTCAGGGCTTCGATCTTCTGCTCTGAAGTGAGGACGCGGTAGAAGTTGTCCTGGCTCAGGATGACCAATTGTTTCTGGTGGCACTCCATTTTGCTCTGCCGCAGAAGCTGCACAAGCTTTAGACAAAAGGAGGACTTGCCGCTGGCCGTGCCCCCGCTGACACCAATCAGGAAGGGTTCGCTGTGGCAGTTGGTCAGTTTGTGGTTAAGTGGGGTCGGCTTGCCATCGACGTCGCCATCGCTGTTGCCGGCCATGGCTGGCACCACCCCTTCTCAACGGCCAGCACGTGCTGATGCACGGACCCTCATTAAACATTCTTTGAATAAATTAAAATTCCAAGGCAACCCGTCAATTCAGAAGAATGAGATAAATATATTAAAGTAACTAAACGTTTATTAGAATGTTAAGTCCAGCCAACTATTTACTATTTGTAGGGGAAAAGTGTGTGTGTGTATGTGTGTGTGTGTGTGTGTGTGTGTGTGTTGAGATAGAGAAAGAAAGAAACACAGAGAAAAAGAGACAGAACCTTTGAAGCAATAGAGACAGAAGAGGAGATGGGGTAACTAAGCAGAGATGCTCCCAGCCCCTGGGGCCCCATCAAAGCCAAGGCCAATTTTGCAGGCCTAATGTTTTATAAAAATAATTTGCAAAGTTATGATGAAGTATTATTGACAATCCAATAGGCCATAAAAAAGGCAGATTCATCCAACCCCAGGCTAATTTTTTTTCATTGTGCTACATAAAAGGGCTATAATCAGTTATAGCTATAAACAGAATTACCAAGTCTGATTATTTTTTATCTGGTACTTCATCATCAATAGAAAAACATACTAGACTCAATAGAAGGAAAATGATAAATGCTATAAGAACAAAATGTGGTTTAAAAAATTAATAATCATGTTTGCCTATTCTACTGTAAAGCCCTGCCTTTCTCACCACTCATTTCTGCCATTGGAGTAGAAAAGCTATCTTCCCCTCTTCCAAAAATTAAAATCAGGCACTTCATCTCAACCTGCATTTTTTTTTACCATTTCATGTTTTTCTTCCCAGACATGTTGTACCATGACAGAATTTCTCAGATGAAAGCAGAGTTCAAGATAAGTTTCTATGCATAAATCTAATTAAATATTTTAGAAAAATAGGTCTTTTGATCCAGTAAGAATTCAAAAATTTACTTATTTTTGTCTACTAAAAGTAAAATCGGGGTCATTAAGATGGCTGAACAAAGAATAACTAAGCTGGTTCAGACATCAACTCAGCTTGTGTTACAGCAGAATGAGATAAAGGCAAGAACACTAGCCAGTTTTTAAGAGTCTTGGTTTCTATACCTACAAGACAGTTACTCTTTTGCCTGCCTATCTCAAATGGTTGTTGTGAGATCCAAATATGAAAATGAATGGGAGTGGGATCTATCAATTTTAGAATGCTGCCCACATATAAGCCAAAGTATGAATACTTGAAAACTAGAAGGAACCTGCTTCTACTTGATTCCCAAGATGGGAGAGCAAATGGAATTGTTTAAATGTAGAAACGTTTGGCTCCCAAAGACAACGAAATGCTTTAAAAATCAAAAGAACATTGTTGTGTTGAAACACTCAAAAATTCCTTTTATGTTTCATCTGCTATAATGTATTATCTTTGGAGGCAATATGATGCTTCTCTTCTAAAAATGTCACACCTTTGACAATAATAATTTAAGAATTTCAGACAATTCAATGAATTTTTCTTAGAACATCCTTTTTGAAAAATTATTAAGTATAGCCCTGGCTGGCGTAGCTCAGTGGATTGAGCGCGGGCTGGGAACCAAAGTGTCCCAGGTTCGATTCCCAGCCAGGGTACATGCCTGGGTTGCAGGCCATAACCCCCAGCAACCGCACATTGATGTTTCTCTTTCTCTCTCTCCCTCTCTCTCTCTCTCTCTCTCTCTCTCCCTCCCTCCCTCCCTTCCGTCTCTAAAAATAAAAAAAAAAATTATTAAGTATAAATCCTTTACTCTCAATTTGTGTCATAACAATTGATAACCAGAATGTCTGGCTGACTTATAATTGCCTACATCCTACCAACATGGTTCTTGATTCTAGAATGCAGGGGGGGAAGCAACTACCTTTATAAAAATCAGAGATACATATTGAAAGTCAGCTACTTATATAGCATTATTTTCTTATATGTGAAAAACCTTAATACCTAACATGGGTAGAATGGTGTCCTCTCTGTTCCCTTTTATCCATGTAGTCACAATATGCTATACAATTGTACCTCATTTTCTATGAGCTCCTTTCCTAATTTGCAGATTCTTACACAGAAAGTATGCCAAGTGATTATCATGGCACCCTCCAGTTAGAATTCATAAAGAGATTAAGTACAACTTAACATGTTTCTGCAGCTGAACTATGAGAGGGTTTACTTCACAAATCATCCACTAGTGCAATCTAAATCTCAAAACAATAAAATGGAAAAAAGTCAAATCCTTTTGCTGTCAGTTATAAGACTGAGCTCCAGTAAACCTGTATAAGTAGGTCAACCAGTTGTACCTCAACATTCCAGCTCTGTAGGTTTCCCAGGTGCTTTGTCTTGCTTTCTTTATTCAAAGGCAGCAAAATTATTGATAATAGGTACAAACATTAGCTTCCACCCTATTATGATACACAGTTGGCAGAAATCAAAGATGAAAGAAAAGTACTGTTTATTTTATCAAGTGCCTACAGTGTAACCAGCAGTTTAGACATCATTTCACTCATTTATTCATTAGTTTCTTCACAATGACCTCTAAATATCAGACAACCCAAAATAAACACAGCAGACAACATTCCTACTTTCAGGTAGATTACAATCAAGTTTAAGAAAAAGACATTTAAAAATAATCACACATCTTCTGTGGCTGATTAGAACATAATAAATCACAACAAGTAAACACTCCTACTATAATAATTAATTAAATACAGATACATCACAAAAATCATATTTTAAATGCCTTGGAGAAATGCCTAATGTCAATAACAATTAGGACTAGATGAACTACAATTTCAGAGATTATACAACCACTCCAAACTCTGTGCTACAACAAAGACATAAGAAAATCCTTCAGCATGGATGGACCTAGAGGTTATTATGCTAAATGAAATTACATGAGTAATTCAACAGAGGAAGGGCGGTCTTTTTTAAAAATGGTGCTGGAGGAATCAGACATTTATAAGCAACAAAAATGAAGTTCAAATTAAACCTCATACCTTATACAAAAATTAACTCAAAATGGAGTACAGGTATAAATCTAAAACTTAATACAACAAAATTGTTTTAATGGGAAAAAGCTTCAGGATTAATATTAGTGGAAAAGTTCTAAATGTGACACTAAATGTGTGATCCATTTAAAAATGTTAAATTGGACTATATCAAAATTACAAAATTTACCTCTGTAAAAGACCCACTTAATAAGATGAAAAGACAAGCTACAGCCTTGGAGACAATATTTACAAACCATATATCTGACAAAGGACTCATATCTGTAATATGCAAAGAACTCTAAAAACCCAGTGGGGGAAATGCAGACAACTGTACTTGAACAACAATAAAATAAAAATTAAAGAGTTAATTAAAAATTTTAGAGACTGAAAAAAAAGAACTCTAAAAAAAATCAGTATAATTGGAAAGTAGACAAAAGACCTACACAGACATTTCACTGAATAGGATATGCAGATGGTTAATAAGTAAATTATAAGGTGTTCAGCACCATTAGCCATTAAGGAAATACAAATTAAAACACAATGAATTATTGCTACACACTTATCAAAATGCCTAAAATAAAAAATAGTTACAATAACAAAAGCTTTCAATGGATGAGAAACTGAGTCCCTCATACATTGCTGAGAAATGTAAAGTGGCACACCAATTGCAGAAAATAGTTTGGTAGTTTATTTAAAAACTAAACATTTAGCCCTGGCTGGTATGGCTCAGTGGATTGGGCATGGGCTGCAAACCAAAGGGTCGCCAGTTTGATTCCCAGCCAGGGCACATGCCTGGGTTGCAGGCCAGGTCTCCAGTAGGGAACACACAAGAGACAACCACACATTGATGTTTCTCTCCCTCTCTTTCTCCCTCCCTTCCCCTCTCTAACAATAAATAAATAAAATCTTTAAAAAATAAAAACTAAACATTTAACTACCATATGATCCAGCAATTGCATTCCCAAGCATTTATCCCAGAGAAATTTAAATTACATCCACAGCCTAGTTGGGTGGCTCAGTTGGTTGTAGCATCATCCCATACACCAAAAGGTTGACAGGTTTTTCTATTGTAAGTAATGTGCTCTGAACATTCATGTACAGGTTTCTATGCGGGTGTAACTATTTTTTAAATCCTCACCTGAGGATATGTTTTATTTATTTACTTGGTTGTTATTTATTTTTATTTATTTGTTTTCTAATCCTCACCCAAGGATATATCTTTTTAAATTTTTTATTGCTTATTTATTTTAATTTTCTTTGTTATTTAGTTATTTTTAATTTATTTTTAAAATTTTTAATCTTCACCCAAGGATATCTTTACTGATTTTAGAGAGAAAAGGGAGAGAGAAAAAGAGAAAACTTGATGTGAAAGAGAAACATGGATCACTTGCCTCCTGTATGTGCCCTGACTGGAGATCGAATCCACAACCCAGGCATGTGCCCTGCTCAGGAATTGAACCCATGAACTTTTGGTGTATGGGATGATGCTCCAAACAACTTAGCCACCTGGCCAGAACACCAAATTACTTCTTAAAAATGAAGGTGGCCCTGGCTGGTGTGGCTCAGTGGATTGAGTGTTGGTCTATGAACTGAAGGGTGGCTGGTTCTATTTCCAGTTAAGGCACATGCCTGAGTTGCAGGTCAGGTCCCAGTTAGGGGCACACAAGAGGCAAGCAGTCAATGTTTCTTTCACAGAACTTTCTCTCATATATTGATGTTTCTCTCCCTCTCTTTCTCCCTCCCTCCCCTCTCTCTAAAAATAAACAAGCAAAATCTTTTAAAAATGAAGGTAACATGGAGGCATTTTCAAATAAACAAAAGCTGAGACAATTCATCATCATAAGATCTACATTATCAAAAATATTAAAGAATATTCTTCAGAGTGATAAAAATTATAATATATTAAAACTTGGATCTACACAAATGAAGAATATCATAATGGCAAATACATGACTAAATAGAAACTATTTTTTCTCATTTTTAAACTTTGAAAAATCATTGATTGCTTAAAGTAGAAGTAATGATATAATATAGGTTTTATAACATGGAGAAATAAAATGTATCACAACAGCACAAAGAACAGTAGGTAAATGTTGGTATAATGTTATGAATTTTTTTATATTACATGTGAAGTAGCATAATATACGAATTACTATATGGCAGTCATTTATTTTATATACATAATACATATGCATATTTGTATACATACGCATACATTCACACATAAATACATGTGTTCTGAGACACAGTCCATAGGATTCACCATTTAAGTACATGGCACAGCAAGTTTATAAACTCCTAATTGTGAGAAGGAACACAAAAAATCCACCAGGTGACTCAAGATATGTGAGTATTGAAGGTGTTTTAAGGATGGTGACAGAATGCCTTTGTATGTTCCATCACTTTATAAGACAGGGGTGTTCCTTGACAAGCATAAGATGGACTTCTGATGAATTTTGCTGCCAGAGCAACTGTAGCCATTATCTCTCTCCTTATTTTAATGATGTGTCGCTTCCTGCTTCAGCCTCAACTCAGCCACGGGGACAAAAGTCCATGGAATGTGAGTGAAGTTTAATGGCGGCTACTGCCTACTCTCTTCACTTAACCCAAGAAGCCATTGCAAATAGCCCAAAGACCCACTGTGGGAGATGGACATTATTTCCCAGAAGTAAATACAGCTCAGCTTGTACTTTGGAACAATTGGTGAACCTTGCTGCTTGCACAATCTTCTAGCAAAGGTTATGCAGTACCTGAACATGATCATGGCAGAATCACCAGGCCTCGTCACCATCTGCCTTTTAGGATATCTACTCAGTGCTGAATGTGCAGGTTTGTTTCCTTTTAAAAATTACATTGAATATGCTTGTCTTTTAGGTATATAATGTCTGGTACTGTCTTCTTTACTAAATAATGAATACAGGATTTGACAGCAATATTTAAGATTCTGGTAGTCAGCATGTGTGTTGGCAAATACTGGTTCTCTGGTAGCTGTGTCTCCTTAGTATTTAAAACTAAATAGATTTACAATGCTTGTGGTACATTTTTAATGGACACTGTTGGACTTAGGATTTGACCATGTAATTCCTCTTAGAAAACAGTCATCTCCTTGGTTAAAAAAAACCTTAAAAGTTGTAAAATGCTTTAACAAGGAAATAGAATATAGAGAAAAAAATAACTGTCATTTTGGTTATTTGTACTCATCACTTTGAAATCAAAAAGGGAAACATTAAAGCCACAAAGATGCTTTTATCTGCACAAAAATTTTGATTTTAAGATCTGTTATCTGTTTCAAAATTTTATAACTATATAATAAGACATGTCTTTAATTTTTTAATGTATATACCTTCAACTTAAAGCTTGAGTTAAAACAAATATTTTCATTAGTAAGTTGTTATTTATCACCAACATTTTTCATGGATTAGGAAGAAATTATTTTATATCTGACTCTAAACATTTCAGAGTTAATACATGAGGGAACTCAATACTTGAGCTCTTAGGAGAGCAAAGCCAGTCGAAGAATTGACATAAAGGGTAGAAATTGGTTAATGCAATGTGTGCCACTTGTTTTTTTCACAGCTTCAGTGACTTTATGCACTGTCCCCAAAGGAAAGCACACAGGAAAGAAATTACCTCATTTAGACAAACAGCATGTTCTCACAGGAAGCATTTATCACACTTAATTGTCAGCCTACTATAATCAAATCTAGTCACTGACAGTGCCAGGATCAGGGGTGCCAACCCTAAGGGTCCCCAGAAAGCAGACTGGCCCTGTGGTTCCCACTCCAGACATGATGTCAGACTGAAATGCAGAAATAATGGTACAAGAATGCAAAGGTTAAATCAAACTAGCCAAGTGGGTAGAGTCCAGGAATAAAGAAATTTAGCTGGAAAACTCACAAAGCAGGACACAAAGCTAGGCCTTTCTCCTCAGTGTGAGATCAGCAGGACAAAAGACCTAAGACCTTCCTTCAGGATAAGTGGTGAGATGATGGAGATGTTAAGAGGGCTGCTGACCCCTTGAAGAACTCAGATGTTGGGGGAAAGGACAAATAGGAAGAAAAAAAGAGGAACTTGGATTTCAGAGCTTGGGAAATAATGACTAAAATAGATAAACCTGAAAAAATTAAGATACTTGATCCTCCAACAATATGAGGAGAAAAGTAATGTGATTCTGGAGTGACTGGAGTCAAAGAAAAAAGGCCCTTGAGGAGAAATGAAGGGGACTTTCCCTAAGGAAGGGCAGTATTGAGGCAGCACTCTCTGCTGCTGTTAAATTGGCATTGACTTCTAAAAGCAGTTTTGATAAATGATCTACCGAGTTGTTGCATTTTCATGGCTGCTGCCCTTAGGTTTTACTGCATCAATTTGGATTTTGAAATCAAAACTATTCTGTGAAACCAATTGAAGTTTGTAAACTACATGGACCAAAACTGTCTTTCATTCATAATGAATGAATGAAATGAATGAGAGAGAGCATCGATCCATACACTTTAGAAAACTTTACAAAACCAAGTGACTACTACTATGGTGCCAGGTACTGTGGCAAGGTACTAGGGACATGGGGACAAACCAGACTTCCTTCTTTGGCCTAAGGCACCATAAAGTCAGGAAATATAATTTAATATAATGTGCTAAAATGTGTACCAGGTGCTAAAGGACCATAGAAAATGAAATACATTAACTGGGGAAACACTTGACAGAGAGATAATATTTTGAGCTCGGCCTTAAAAATGAGTAGATTCATCCTTGAATGTCTGATGTAGGGCATTCTAAGCACAGAAGATCATTCATGTGCAAACATCCAGATCCACAAAGAATGTCAAGGCTTTCAATAACTCATTATGTTTTGAGTGTTGAATAGGACAAATGAGGTAGGATACCAAGGCAGGGTCAGGTCATCAGATAATAAAAGCCCTAAACTAAAGAGTTTTTACAATAAAAAGCAATGTGGTCCTGGCTGGTGTGGTTCAATGGATTGAATGCCAGCCTGTGAAGCAAAGGGTCACTGGTTCGATTCCCACTCAGGGCACATGCCTGGGTTGTGGGCCAGGTCCCCAGTAGGGGGCATCTGACAGGCAACCACACATTGATGTTTCTCTTCCTCTCTTTCTCCCTCCCTTTCCCTCTCTAAAAAGGAAAGAAAGAAAGAAAGAAAGAAAGAAAGAAAGAAAGAAAGAAAGAAAGAAAGAAAGAAAGAAAGAAAGAAAGAAAGAAAAGAAAGAAAGAAAGAATCTTTAAAATACTCCCTTTAGAAAGCCATGCGGACTCATCAGAAGTACAAACAAATACCACTGATGGCTGGTTTTTGATGCTCAGGCTAGCAACATTATAATCAACTGTCTGAGGAAGGGGTAGCAAGACTACAGGAGACCAATCTTGAGGCTATTGTAATCATCCAGGGAAGGCAGGAGGGCCAGAACATGGACATTGCCTATATAGCCAGAGGATGAAAAGGAATTCAAGTAACATTAAGGAAGTAGAAATGATATGACTTAACCATCTGGGTATGGGAGGGGAACAGGTTTAGAGAAAGTGTACTGAGTATGTCCTGGTCATTTTATGTGATTACTGGACACAACCTAGGGCCTAAAAGCATGAACTGTGCATCTGACTGCCAGAGTCAAAATCCTGGCTCTGACACATTACTATGTTACCTGGGGCAAATTACTTAACCTCTCAGAATCTCTGTTTTTCTTAGTTCCAAAAATGAGATAACAGTGCCTATCTCATGAGACCATTGTGAGTATGGAATGAAATGTTAGCAAATCACTGAGTACAGTGTACAGCACATCAGAAGCATTAAATAAACTTCAGTGCTCTGTCATATTACAGTGTACAGTTAAGGATCTGGAATTCAGAAGATGTATCTGACCAGTGATGAATATTTGGAACTCACTGTCAAAGAACAGTAGTTACAACCATATGAATGACGATCCAGGAAGTGAACATGGGTACTGTGGCACTTAGTATAGTGCCTGACAGTAGTGAGTGTTCAGAAAATTGTGTTAAAAAAGCTAGGGCTGTATTATGGTGAGGCAAGCAAGGCTACTAAGACATCAGCACACTTGTATACACTAAAAGAGAGTGCCTCATTCAATTTTGTGCCCTAAATGCCTTGTTTACCTCACCACAGTCCTGGCCTTGGCAAGAATGGAAAGCATGAAAAGGAAAATGGCTGAAGCTGGAGCCTGGGAGAACTCTGAACATTTTCAGGGCAGGCAGAGAAGGTGAATTAACTGATTCAAGTGGCAGATGAATAACAATAGTTAGAGCAAAGAGGAGAACCAGAGTAGAGTAATTTCATGGAAAGAGTGTCCTGAAAAGGGAAAGATCAATAATTAGGAATGTTTCAGAGCAATCAGGAAATACATAAACTCAGAATTATCCTTTAGGAGGCCCTAGCTGATCCTGACACCAGTAATTTTATTACATGACAGTAAAGAAGGGAAGGAGCTACAGAAAAGAGCTTTAAAGAACTAATGGGAATTGAGGAAATTTTGAGACAGTGTAAGTTTCACAGGTTGATGTACTTAAGACCATCTACATTAACACAAAGTAACCTGCACAGCAAATTCAGAGTCCCTTCAGTTTGAGAACCAGTTATATTTTCCAGGAAAGAAGGAAAGAAGAAAGGGAGGGAGGGAGGGAGGGAGGGAGATAACCAACATACGAGGGGGCAAACAACCCAAAATTATCTTCTGGAGGGTAAGGCCCTTGTAGTGCAGGCTTCCCCCACTAGGTGAGTGTTCTAGGAACCCATCTGTACCAGTGTACTAGCTGGCATTGTTGTGAGAGGCTGAATTCGGCTTCAGTGAATTTTTTTTGAAGAATCTTTCAAAGTGTTCGCCCATTTCATGACTGGTGATTTACAAGTGCACCTGCCCACACTGCTGAGTGTTCAGCAGTTTTTGACCACAAGCAGCATTACCCCTGTGCACCACGCCCCACCCCTATTCAACCAATCTTACCCTGAGCAACTCTTTTGTTGTTGTTGTTTCCTGGATGAAAAGAGTCCTCAAAGGGAAATGTTTTGCCAATGTGGAAGAAGTGAAACAAAAAATGGCAGAAACACCAATACACATCAAAATCATTGAGTTCAAAAACTGTTTTGAGCAGTAGAAAGAACATCTTGATAGGTGTATTGCATCAAATGGAGAGTACTTTGAAGGTGATTGAGGTTTAAACATGTAAAAATAAATATACAAGTTTTTATAAAAAAATTTCAGGTGTTTTGGGCCCCCCCTCATATACCAGCCTACACATATTATTATCTCATGGATCCTTTCAACAACACTTTGAGGTACATACTCGTATTATCCTACTGGTACACCCATTTTACATTGAACCAAGTTAAGTTTCAAAGATTATGTGATCTCACAAAATCTTTGTGAGATTCATATGAGATCTAGTGATCTCACAGCCAACTGATGGTTGATTGAAATCCAGAGGCATCTGATTTGACTCCACAACTCTGTTTCTCCACTAGACCACACTGTAAAGGGATACAGACATAGATGATATTGTAGATGTGCCCAGGAACAAGCCAAAGAATTGCCCAGCAGGGAGGAGGGCCTGGTGGAGGCTGGGAGGCATCAATATGAGGTGGCATCCACCTGCAGCATGGGAATTGTATCCCATGGTGCTCAGGTGCCTCAGAAGAGAAGGAAGGCACAGATTGCTGCACTGATCTAGGGGTTGGGACTGCAGGATATTGCAGCACCGAAGGAAGGGTAAAAAAATGGAGAAAGTTGGCAGGTGAATCCCAAGGGTTATTTGCTGAACAAGAGAAAAGCAAGGTTGTCAAGAGACTGGAAGGGTCCCTAAAGTGAAGAGCTGCAATGAAAATAGGGGAATATAGTTTAGTTTCTTTTTTTATAGTTCTTTTGGAGTTAATGAGAAAACAGTCCCAAAATGCCCTGGAAAGTTCATCTTAGAAGCACCTGGTCCTCTAAGATGGTGTCAGATAGTCTCTTGAAGAAAGAAACAGCTCCAGGCAACTTCCTGAGTTCCTGTTATTAATTATAGATATAAATATAAATAATAGATCTGTATCTATTTATATATCTATAGAGGGAGACAGAGAAATGGGAAGAGGGGGATTTAAGAGGGGAATTGGGAGAATTGGTTAGAGATCTCAGTCCTCCAGAGCTCAGGAGTATCTCCGCAGGCTAGGCAGTCATACCTAAGATAAACCATATCCTGAATCCCAGGGGAAGATTTACATCACTGAAATTCCTACAACACTTGCCAACAGAAGGTGTTATGAGTCTGAAGATAAAAGCAGTGAAGGCAGTGTTTTTTTTTTCTTTTAAATCTAGTGAGAGCCCCTGGGTTTGCGTCTGGAGTTGGACCACAATTAGGCTTCTGTTCTTCCAAGGGAAATTTGTCAAAGTAATTTGGGCAACTGCATCCTGAAAACAGAGCCCGGTCATCAGGGTTGGAGGGAAGGGGTTGGACCACCTTGCAAGGATCTGCAATTAGCTATTTTCAAATAATGACAAAGTATGAAGTTAACTGCTTATTTAAGAACTTTCTTTTTCATGCAATGTAAATTCAAATACAATGGAAAATCTGACCTTTTATTAGTGAGGCTCTCTTGACTAAGGGTAAAATTGAATTTTAATTCCTCAGGCTCCATCTCTATATAGTACCATGAGAACATGATAGATTTTTGGCTCAATTTTCCAAAGATAAATTGGCTTTAGGATTACTTAGATTAAAAAAAAAAAGGCTTCCCTAAGAGTTGTATGTAATTTTCATGATATGTTCATTTTCATAAAGCTAAATAATAGCTCTTTCAAATTTCAGTTTTCCTTGATCGTGAAAATGCCAACAAAATTCTGAATCGGCCAAAGAGATATAATTCAGGTAAATTGGAAGAGTTTGTTCAAGGGCATCTGGAGAGAGAATGTATGGAAGAGAAGTGTAGTTTTGAAGAAGCACGAGAAGTTTTTGAAAACACTGAAAAAGCCGTGAGTATTTCCACAAAACATCCTTCAAATACAGAACAAAAAATAGTAAACCTTTTTTTAAAAAAAGAAAACAACTTCTCCTTGTAATTTTAAAATATCTATACATATATGTATATTATAAATGGTATAAAAGAGAAGGAATCAAATCCAAAACATTTTAAATGCCACCATTAACCTCTCCTTTTTCTTTATAGACTGAATTTTGGAAGCAATATGTTGGTAAGCAATTCATTTTATCCTCTAGCTTGCATATGAAACATTTGAGAATTAGGTATTTTCTTTCTCTGTGTAAACACATAATATATTAAACTCTGTCAAAAGAGCTCAGATAAATAAGTTCCACTCTTTTACCCAAGATTGAAAGGTGATACACTACAGGTTTATGCCAGCATGAAAGACATCAGTTGGCAGATGAGCTTACTCCTCCCTAGGGCTTCAAAAAGAACATTGTTCCACCTCAGGAAGCTGGAAGGAAGAAACAGAGATGACTGCATCTGGGGACTGAATGATGGTTTGCAATCCCCAGCGGAGAATCAGAGAATGTTGATTGACTTAAATGTTTATTATTTAACCATCCTTCTTATGATGGTCTATAAGGCCCTCCACAATTACCCAGCCCTTCCCTTACCATTGTCCCTCCCATCTCATCTCCTACTGCTCCCCGCCTTACACAATGGACCCCAGCCATCCTGGCCTCCCTGGTGCTTCTTGCATGCTCTAGGTATGCTTCCACTTTATAGAGTCTTGGATCTGGCTGTTCCTTTAATGTGGAATGCTCTTCTGCTAGGTTTCCCTAGACTCACCACCTCACCTCCTTTGGGTCTACACCCAATGTCACCATCTCAATGAAGCTGACCTTGATCATATATTAATATTCCAACCTGCCCCCCCCATAACTCCTTCACTCTAGACACTGTGTCCTGGTCTATTATTATTAATATATAGCACTTTTCACCATCTGAGATATAATATAATGGTCTTACTTATACTATCTATTATTAATTTTCCCACCTCAATAGAGGGCTCACTTCATATTGGTAGCATTCAATTAGGGTATTCATTTTTTTTGTTGTTTATTGATGTATTCTTAGTAACTTGAACAATATCTGGTAAAGAAGCACTGAGTAAATATTTGTTAAATGAATTTACCATAATGAGGAAAAGTCAAAACTTCAATGGCAGCTAAGTTTTAAAATCAATTTAAAATCCAGCAGTAGGACTTTGTGGCAGTGTCAATTTCACAGGTTGACTTACCCAGGCAGCAAATTTACTGAGTTCCTTCAATTTGAGATCCAGTTCTATTTTCCAGTTTCTGTTCTGGAGATACCATTGGGCTTGTTCATACTCTGATAACTCATAATTCCTCCACTTTTGTTCTTAAATCGTGGTGGAAGAAGAGGTTCCCTTCATTACATTTGCTTTATCTGCCTTTCCTTGTTCTTGGTAATAAACACTACCAGGCCAATTCTCTACTGAGGTATTCCCACACAGTTATTAGTCTAAGCAAGATTTCTCATTCTCTATTTCAACTATATTTAAAATTTCTCATCTTCTGATATATTTTTAGAGCACACCAATTCCTAACACCCCCCCTGCCACCAAATATTCCTGGCTGTATTTAAACCCCTATGACCCCTTCATTGCCAACCCCATGACCTGATCTCCCACCCCGTAGCAGGGTTAGGTCAGAACCTATTAAGACCTATATTTTTAAGTTCAGGTTCTTGCCTTCTGATCACAGGCAGTGGTTTCTGTATCTCAGGTAAAGATACCTCAGAAACATTAAGGACATGATTCTGTCACTACTACTTTGTCTATAGAAAAATAAAACACAAACAAGAACAAAAAAGAAAAAATAATAACCCCATAAGAGGCATCTTTTCACTTGCAACTAAGATTCCTAATTCCCCCAAATAGACTATGCTAATTCTCACTGTGTGGGCGGCCACATACATCAGGGAGGCAGGTCCCACACTCCTGCTCCATTCTGTACCATCAACTCACCACATAAAGAGCCCAGATTAAGAAGGACTATCATTCAGTCACATTAACCAGCACTTGTCAAGTACTTTACAGTTTACAAGAATGCCTGTCACATTTAATCCTCACACCAACCCTGGGAGAAAAGTATTATTAACCTCATTTCACAGAGAAGGAAACTGAGGCTAGCCAAAGTTCACCCAGCTGGGGAGTCAAGGAGCCCAGAAAGCAATCCAAGCTCTCTAATGCCCAATCCCTTGTTTTCACTATTATCCCTATCAGCCTTCAAATTTAAATGCAGTTATTTGCTAAACACCAACTTAGTAGCCTTAAACAGGAACCCCTCTCTTGGCAAGGTCTTGTTGCTTGTTGTCTTTGACCCCTACTGTCTGTGGCTTTGCCTCAGCCCAAAGTACACACAGACAAGCACCCAAAGGAGGACTAAATGCAGGATAAAATGACACTCATTTTAAAGATATGTCTCAGCAAAAGAGTTGCTGTGTAGCTGGCTGCAAGCCCAGACTCTTTCAGTGAAACATCCTAAATAATTCAGATCTGTTAGTCTATAATATAAAGTGCAAATGTGGCTCATTTTTTAGACCAGTTCTGAACATCAATAATAATAAGCCAGAGATAACATATTTTGTTTTCATGGAATTAGAACAAATTGAAGTATTTGTGCAAAAGCACATTGGATCAAGGGGCAGAGAGGACAAGGTCTAATTTTTACAGCAAGCAGACTTTCCAGAGAGGGACTATTTCTGAGAAAGGGATGTTAGTCTTTAATCAATGGGGCCTGGATACATGCTACTGACAGAGAACATGACAGACATTCTGGTGCTCTCCCTAGAGTAGGATCTCCAAGCTAGATGACAGGGAGCTTCACTCTAAAGTGTGACTGATAATCAGGAATTATTTGCCCCTTTTCTCTCATTCTTTCAATCTTATGTCATCTTTAGCTCCCACTGTTTTGTTTCTCATGTATTGACTTGCTTATGTAGCTCCCATTTTTTCTTCAGGGCTATTTCTCCTAGCTCAAAGTGCATACCAGTCTACCTTATGGTACTATTCATCCCTTTCTCCTGAAGCTGCCTCAGAAGTGTGGATGGAGGCAGAGCTCTAAGAAACCAGACTTAAAGGTTCCCTTCTCATCTTGACCCTACCTTCCCCTCTTGTCTATTTCTTCCTTCTGTTTTCTTGCCACCAGTGTCTTCAAAGGTTTTCAAGAACTCTACAAAGGTAGAAACTTTAGGAAAGGTAGAAAAGAAACATAGTTGATTTGTACATAAAAAGGAACATTTTTCAGAATTTTTTTCTTTTTTACTTCTTTGTATCAAAAGTTGTTTCTCACTTTACTTAGACCAGTTAGGACCTAACTCATAGACAGAATACCTTTAAGAAGTAACATATGCTTCTGGCATCTTTTCTATTGTTTTGAACCATTACTGCATATTATACTTAAAAGTGAAATGCCAACACAAGGAAGAAGATGCATTTGCTTCATGCCTAGGTGACCAGTCCCTTGAGCAGAAGTACCATATGTTATCTGACTGAGCTTGTGCTGCAATGTAATAGAACAAGCCTTGTATGGCATATAGTAATAATTGTTGAAGTGATGTGATTTGATTTGGAATTAAATCTGCCACCATTCTATAAGAAAGAACTGAAAATTCTTCTTAGCCTATGCTGCTCCAATACATTTTTATACTTAAACATTCTTCTCTGTTTGCATAAACTATGTACATGTCTTCCTCAAGGCAACTTCCTAAGACACTGTTAGCATAAGTACCATTGTCTGGGTTGCTTTTAGAAATGCAGAAAGTCAGGGGCATCCCATAAGCACCTAGCTTCCTGACCCTAAAATTAGGCTCCCCTTCCCATGAGTCAGTGGAGGGAGGATCAGGCATTGTAAACAATTTATCTGCTAATTTAACATCTTAACCTATCTCAAAGATGGAGACCAGTGTGAGTCCAACCCATGTTTAAATGGTGGCATGTGCAAGGATGACATTAATTCCTATGAATGTTGGTGTCAACCTGGATTTGAAGGAAAGAACTGTGAATTAGGTAAGTAACTAGTTTTGGATTACTCATGGTTCAAAATTTCCCTTTGAAAGCAGATGAAACTGGAAAACACAGTATTTATATATCATAATTTTCCCTTAAAACCATTCACATTTTTATTATGGTAGAAAACACAACATGAAATTTTGAAGTGTACAACACAGTATTGTTAACTACGGGCACTATGTTATACAGAAGATCTCTAGAACTTATTCATCTTACATAACAAAAACTATACCCATTGAAAAGCAGCTCCTCATTTTCCCTTCCTCATTCTGTGCTCTTATGTGTTTGACTATTTTAGCCACTGCCTATAAGTAAAATAATGCAGTGTTTGTCCTTCTGTAACTGGCTTACTTCACTTAACATAATGTCCTCGAGGTTCACTCATGTTGTTACATATGACAGGATTCCTTCTTTCTAAAACCTGAATAATATGCCATTGCATGAAACATACTTTCAAAGCTTATAAACATTTGTTTTATCTGTAGTCATATTTTCCTGGATAAGTTCAAGAAACTATATTAAGAGCAATAATAATATTTGGTAGATAGTAGGTAACATTGTTCCACTCACTTATTAATCCTCAATAAAGCCATATGCAGTCAGTACCATTATTATTATCCCAATTCCATGATGATGAAAAAACTACAGATCAAAAATAAATGGTCGAGCCAGGAGCTGGACTTCAGTTTGACAAAAGCCTATGCTTCTCACTACTATCCACAAAATGCAAAGAAAACTGAACCTGTTAACCTCATGACTAAATTGCTATCAACATAGGCACCAGAGGTCAAGCAATTATAGAATCGGGGTATGACAAAGTCAGTTCTGTCATATAGTAGGCACTTCTCCACACACACAAACCACTTTACATGTAAAATTTGTTGACAAAAATCTGGGCTCATACACTGATTACATTGAAACAGTAACATATCAAATTGAGTTTCAGTGTACATCTTTTCCTCTCATAGCCTAAACTATTTTTTTCCTGAGATTTTGGCAATTGGAGCTGTAAACCCTCAAAGTCCTTCAGCTACTTGTTTATTGCTTCTGGATGCAAGATTACTGGTATTGTGATTGTGAAAATCACACAGTGCTAATGATAGATTCTCGTTCTACTCTGAAACTCCAGAAGAATAGAGATGCAATCCTGGGGAGCAAATTTAACACCACAGGCTGTATGACTAAGGGCAAAGAGTAGAAAATTAGCAGGACTCTATTAAGGCATTATAGCAATCCACCCAACCCATAGATGAAAAAGGCATAAAACAAAATGAAACACAGCAGCTGCACTTGTCCTATTGAGAAAGGGAAAGAAGTCACCTGCAATGCTCAGAAATCCTTTCAGTATTAAAGAAAAATCCATTGATCATCCTCCTCTGAGATCAAAAAGATAAAAAAGAATAGAAGATAAGAAAAGGAAAAGGTGGCAGGGACAAAACACTTTAAAACACAGAAAAGAGTGAATGCAGGTGGATGCAGGAGTGAACTGGTACACCTGGCCTACATTCCCATTCCCTCAGATTTCCTAGTGAGGGGACAAACCGATGCCTGGGCTCCCTTTCCCATGAGTGGGTTGACTGGTTCAACATCTCTGAGGTGCTACCTTCATATGAAAGGTTATGATTTCAAATTCAGATTTAGCCAGATAAATTTGAGCTTGTTATTATGGAAATCTACAAAATTCTTTGGAATAGTTACTCATTTTCAGCTTAAATAACATAACTATTGGAGCTCAGGGAATGAATAACTCAATTAGTCTCAGTTAAAAATGAAGGACACATTATGGTAAAGTATAATTGAAAATAGTATTTTGCATTAAATATTCTTAAATGTCTTCAGTTTAAAAATAAAGTCACTGTAAAGAAAGAGAATAGGACTCTGGCCAAGATGGAGGCATAGGTAGACACACTGTGCCTCCTCACACAACCAAAGGAAGGACAACAACAATTTAAAAACAAAAAGCAACCAGCACTGACAGAAAATAAAACTGTATGGAAGTCCCGACAACCAAGGAGTTAAAGAAGAGGCATTCATCCAGACTGGTAGGAGGGGTGGAGACAGGCAGCGGGCAGAGAAGATTTGTGGCAAGGCTGCAGCTGGTGGACCCAGTGAAGTGGAGGCTGGTGGAGCTGGTGGTCCCACATTCATGAGCTGATAAACTGAGAGGAACAACTGGGGAGCAAAACAGACCGCACAACTCAGGGTCCCAGCACGGAGAAATAAAGCTTCAAACCACTGATTGAAGACACCTGTGGGGGTTGAGGCCACCACAGGAGAAACTCCCAGCCTCACAGGAGAGTCTGTTGGAGAGACCCACAGTTCGTTAGAATGTACACAAGCCTACCCACTCGGAATGAGCACCAGAAGGGCCCACTTTGCTTGTGGGTAGTGGGGGAAGTGACAGAAATCTGGCAGAGAGCGGAGCAAGCGCCATTGTTCCCTCTTAGACCCCTTCCCCACATACAGGGTCACAACGCAGTGAAGTGGATTACCCCACCCTGGTGAACACCCAAGGCTCCGCCCCTTACTATATAACAGGTGCACTGAGAAAAATAAATGGCCCAAATGAAAGAACAAATCAAATCTCCAGAAAAAAATACAACTAAGCAATGAAGAGGTAGCCAACCCATCAGATGCACAGTTCAAAAAACTGGTAATCAGGATGCTCACAGAATTCAAAAAAATGAGGAGAGGCTTAGGAACCTTCGGGATATTTTTAAATGTTCCAACATCTGAAATATAAGGGTACCAGAAGGAGAAGTGGAAGAGCAACAGATTGAAAAATTATTTGAACAAATAATGAAGAACTTCCCCAATCTGGCAAAGGAAATAGACTTCCAGGAAGTCCAGGAAGCTCAGAGAGTCCCAAAGAAGTTGGACCCAAGGAGGAACACACCAAGGCACATCATAATTACATTACCCACAATGAAAAATAAGGAGAGAATCTTAGAAGCAGCAAGAAAAAAGGAGACAATTACCTACAAAGGAGTTCCCATTAGACTGTCAGCTGATTTGTCAAAAGAGACCTTACAGGCAAGAAGGGGCTAGAAAGAAGTATTCCAAGTCATGAAAGGCAAGGACCTACATCCAAGATTATTCTATCCAGCAAAGCTTTCATTTAGGATGGAAGGGCAGATGAAGTGCTTCTCAGATAAGGTCAAGTTAAAGGAGTTCATCATCACCAAGCCCTTATTTTATGAAATGTTAAAGGGATTTATCTAAGAAAAAGAAGATAAAAAATATGAACAGTAAAATGACAGCAAACTCAGTTATTAACAACCACACCTAAAACAAAAACAAAAACAAACTAAGCAATCAACTAGAACAGGAGCAGAACCACATAAGTGGAGATCACATGGAGGGTTATCAACAGGGAAATGAGAGGGGGAGAGAGGGGGGAAAGGTACAGAGAATAAGTAGCATAGATGGTATGTAGAAAATAGATGGGGGGAGGTAAGAATGGGGAATGTAGAAGCTAAAGAACTTATATGTATGACCCATGGACATGAACTAAAGGGGGGAATGTGGGTGGGAGGGGGTGTACAGGGAAGAGGGGAATAAAAGGGGGAAAATGGGACAACTGTAATAGCATAATCAATAAAATATATTTAAAAAAGAAATAGAATAGCCCTGAGGAGTGTAAATAGAAGAACAAAACCCCCTAACAGGTTTTGCTACATGTGTGAGTCTACAGTCTACATAATGAAAGTGCTAAGTCTACAACTGGATCCCTCAGTCTCTTGGGTTCCCCATATTATGGTTTGGTTGCACTACCTTCACCACCAAGCCTGGCCTCTGGGTTACATTGATCTCCCCAAGGCCATTTTATCAAGGCTTAGAAAAATCCTTCCAGCTCAGTTAGTTCAGAAACAAAGGGGGAATTCTCTCAAAAAAGCACTTTATCTCAGACACTAGAGGACAGCAACAGCAAAAAGATACAAACTTCTGTTTATGCTGTTGTTTTAAACTGAACTAAAGACTAATCTCAAAAGCTCCTACATAGCACAGTTTATGGAGTACCTTGGCCCCAAGTCTCTTGCCACATCCTGGCTTTGAAAGGGAAGGGAGATTTCCATTGTTCAAAACATTTGGTTTTCCTTTTCTCTTGTCCATGAGGCTCCTCTCTGGGGAGAAAGGTACAAACATTCGGGACACGTTTTCTACTTAGAAGAATAACCATTAATTGGCTATTGTGTCCCTTTGGCTAGAATAAAGATCACTGTATATTCCCAGCTACACATCACATCTGAGTCCTTTGCAGATAGATCAAGGTCTGTAAGAACTTCGTCATTCTTGTCCTTTCTCAGAGTACAAGAGGCATTTCCCTATAGTAAGATAGGATGGAAAGAAAAAAATCACAAGCACATAAACACTGTTTTTTTTTCATTTTGCTAACACATCACAGATATTACTGTCTCATTTGCTATGTATTTCTGTGGAGTAAAGAAAATAAAATACCTTCAGTTTAGCTGAATAACAGCATGTTTTGTTGTAAACTTGATAGAACATCTTTTGTCCAAGCTTTGATTTTCACATCAGTCAACATATCAGCATAGGAGGCAGAACAAAATAAAACATAACAGTAACTTTTGTGGTAGACACAAGGGGAATGAGAAAGAGAAGTCTGGACCAACATGGAGGGAGAAGAACATAAGTTTTAGGCACTGAGACCAGCCTCAGAACCAGGGAGACCCATATCCAACACAGTGCCTAACATTCTCATGCTCAATAAATGACTGATGAATGCGTTTGATAATGACTGTTCCTTAGATCTTGGACTTCAAAACTTTCCACTGGATATCCTTGTGCTGTTAAACTATTTCCAGAATTTTGAGTACATGATCTGAGGGCAAAAGACTGCTGATTGGACAGCAATATTTCCCACTGCATGCACAAACCAAGCTGTAGAGCAACAACAACATACTGGACCACAAAGAGCAAGGACAAAGGAGAAAAATCATGGAGAGGTCTAATTACTCAGTCAAGGGCACAGAATCAGATTTGGGAAACCACATAGAGTTTCCTCATGCCTGTTATACATGCCCAGCACCAAACTAGACTGGACCTACCACCTACCTCTGTTAACTTATCACAATCTCATATTGACTGAACACTTTCCACAGGTGGTATTTGATTTGGCTGAACACTCTAGTACTGCTTTGTAACAACAAAATGATAACTAGCCTCATGAAAGAGCCAGGAATGGAGTCACTATGACTGAGGAGAAAGGTCTTTAAAAAATAAATAAAAAGGACCAAGTGACATCTTTTTGGATCATGCACTTAATGGATTATTGGTAGCAAAGGTTTAATGCTCAGGCTGGTTTCTCTCTGTCTATCTGGCAACCGTTGATTGGTGATTATTTCCTGAAGTGTCAGTAAGGAATATGAGCTAATTATTATCACAGCCTATGCTAGCCTGTATAAAATACAATTCAAAAATTTTAGGCCTCAAAACTCAAAACTTCATAATAGCTGTGGCTAGTGTGGCTCAGTAGATTGAGCACCAGCCTGGGAACCAAAGGGTCACCAGTTTGATTCCCAGTCAGGGCACATGCCTGGATTGCGAGCCAGGTCCTCAGTAGGGGGCATGCAAGAGGCAACCACACATTGATGTTTCTCTCCCTTTCTCCCTCCCTTTCCCTCTCTCTAAAAGTAAAAAAATAAATAAAATCTTTTTTAAAAAATTCCACAATATATTCCAAAACCATACAGTCACTCTATTAGTCTGGATTCCGCCAGAAAAAAAAAAGGAGTCTGTGATACAAGCTTATTCATTACAGTGTGCAATCCTAGGGAACAAGTGTAAAGGACAGGGGAGTGAGGCAGTGAGGAAAGGAGACCTATAAGTCTCCTCTTCATCCTCAAGTGATTGCTCAATCTCCTGGGACTGTTTTTCAAGAATCCATATGAATTGGCCTCAGGATAGTCCATCTGGGAGGGGGAAAGAAGTGAAAAAATTTGTCCATCAGCATCTGTCTCCCATTGGTCAAAAGTTCAGCCCATGGGTTGAACACATCTCCAGCTTATACATGGTGGGACACTCAGAAAGGTCATGTGGCATCCCATGGCTCAGCATCAACAGGGAAGTGCCAAGGTAGGAGATGAGAGGCACACAGTGCAGATATGAGCCAAGGCCATTCAAGTACACACCTATGAGGTCAGTGGAAGTCTGTGCAGAACTGATCACCACAGTGTTGGGAGAAGACACAGGAAAAGCTGAGAAGAATTAAGGTGGTGTATAGGAGGTTTCTAATAGTCACTCATTTTCAGTTTTTCCATGTTCTAACTGCAGTGACAAGTGAGTATTTCTATTGAAAGTTGTACTGCTGTTGAGCATGTAGGTAAGACAGAAGGTGTTTTCTATTCACTGTGTTCCTCTGCTACTCTAGAGACAGAAACAGGCTCAAGGGCAGAGCCTGTTTCTCTTAACTCAGTCATTTCAGCTAGCAAGCCCTGAACCATACTACTTCCTGATATTGAGATGGCATGGGAGAAACAAAGGGAAAACACAGTAATTAGAAAATATGAAATAAAATGGTAGAAATAAGCCAAGTATATCAGGAATCACAATTAATTTAAAATGGTCTTGATGACAGTTTTCAGTATGGTGTTAAAAATCAAATTGTATCTTGTGGACAAAAGAGATACCTGAAATGAAAATATAGCAGGAGGCTAAATTAAAGGGATGTAAAAAGATTTTTTAGGTAAATACTAACAAAAAGTAATGGGCGAAGCAAACTTACTATCAGACAAAACACAATCCAAGACAAAAAGCATTACAAGAGAGAAAGAAAGATATTTTATATTAATAAGGGCTATTGTGTAGGAGAGTAAAGAAAATGTGAGCCACTGAAATGCTTATCAGTATCAAAACATGTCTTCAGCATTTAGCTACCTTAAAAGACTCTATTTCATTCTCTTGTGTTGTTACATAACCCCCTCAGCCAGCTTCAAGTTTCCTTTGATAAATTGGGTTATACTAAAACTATGAACTTCTGTTCAGCAAAATACACTATGTAGTGTGAAGAGGCCAGTCAGATTGGGAGGAGAAATATGCATCACATATAACCAATAACTGGAACTCTCAAACACTGCTGGTGAGAATTTAAATGTGTACGATTATTTTAGAACACTACTTGGCAGTATCTACTAAGCCTGAACATATGATCCAATAATTGCACTAACAAGTATACATCCAGGAAATATGCATGCATATATTACCGAAAGACACATACAAGAAAAAAAATAAGATTTTATTTATTTACTTTTAGAGAGAGGGCAAAGGAGAGAGAAACAGAGACAGACAAACATCAATGTGTGAGAGATACATCTATCGGTTGCCTCTCACGTGCCTGCAACTGGGGACCTGGCCCACAACCCAGGCATGTGCCCTGACTGGGAATCAAACCAGTGACCCCTTGTTTTGCAAGCCAGTACTCAATCCACTGAGCCACACCAGCCAGGGCTTAATAAACATTTATAATTGTAGTACATGATTTCTTGAAAGTAGAATATCCAAACCTTCAGTTTTATGCCAAATCAAACATATTGCTGCCACCATTTTATACCTTATGAAGAATATTTTTAAGAATTTTATTTTATGTTTCTACTTTTAGCTCAAGGCTCCCCCAACCCAGCTTTTCTCCAAGAATGTTACCAGCTTATACTTGACCTACACCTGAGTCAGTAGTTTCATGTACCTTTTTGAAATGCATGTTAAATAATGTTATTGCTGTTGATTTTGCTTTCTTTCAGATGCAACATGCAGGATTAAGAATGGCAGGTGCAAGCAGTTTTGTAAAAAGGGCACTGGTAACAAGGTGCTTTGTTCCTGTACAGCAGGATATCGACTTGCAGAAGACCAACAGTCCTGTGAACCAGCAGGTCAAAATCTAAATAAGTTTTTTTAAAGCTTGGCAGATATACTCTCCAAATCTGTACTTGAACTGTTAGCATTTTAACTAACCTACATAATTATAATCCCTACTTGTTTCTACTTCCTTTTGAAAACATAAAGAATAGTCACTTGAATTGGAAAAAATTAATTTTTCCAACTGCATCATCATTTTAAAATAGAAATTCTGTAAATGTCTTTAGTCTGAATTTTTCCATGTGTCCATTTTTTTTTGACTTTTATGTCATGGAGCAATTGATTCATGTGATTTCTGTATATATATATATATTTGTAATTCATCCAGTCAAATTAATGTAATAATCCTATGCCATAGAAGATACATAAATGATTGATTGATAGGCTTCTAATATAAGGATGGTGAATTTTAAGCATAATTCTGCTAAGGTGTGGCTGATTTCCTCTGAGAGAGTTATTTCCTATCCATTGGTCTCACGCTGAGTTTATACCCTTGGCATCATAATAGTTCCAACAACCATTTGCTTTAAGTGGTGCTAGGGTGCTCAGCATAGTCCATCTATTCAGCGGTGGACAAAGCAGTGTTTCCCACTCATATCAACCATGCCACCATGTTGACAGCTGCCTGTTGTATTCAGAACATCACTATTCCACATTCACATTGCTCTTGTCTGAAAATGAAAGCAGTAGAAACTTTGATTTAAAAAAAGTATGCTCTGCAGGATCAATTTCATTTGATAAATGAGGGGCCTTTTTGAAGCAATATACAATTTCTTTTGCATTTCCGAAGCCTGATATCTTATTAAATTGGTACATTAAATCATGCGTCATTCCTCTGTAACTGGGTTCGATACCTATCTCAGCAATGCACTCAGCAGAGGAAATTAAAGAAAGGACCAGAAGCCAAGAGTATTCATGCTGTAACTAAAATAAACAGTATTTAATGCGTCAAGGCACCACCTGCCTATCCTACCTGGTTCTTCACATATACTGCTTCAAAGCCAGCCTACCTTGGAAGGAGAACATATGTATGTTCCAGTGTACATAGATGGCATAGTAGCTAAACCCTTATAAACTCTTCTATGGTATGAGAGAAAAGAATTGAGAACCACCTCCAACTATTATTATATCTGAATATAGCCTTAGCTTTAGCAGAATAAGTAGGCCAAACCTAAAATAAGCTTTTCTGCCTTTCAATAGTAATGGTCCCTTTTCTCTAACAAAATACATAAGTATTTTGAACTAATTGCCTGTTTTCCCAACCACATGCTGCCTTCATGATACTTTGCCGCAGTTGGTTGCTATAGAAATGTCAGTTATAAGGAATGTGGCTGAAAGGAAAGTGAGAAATAAAAATGAAATGTAAGGTGACTTTATTTGACTACAAATTTCCATTCTGGTTGTCCCCAATGCATCAGAAGACAATTTCTTTTCTTTTCATTTATTTTTTTATCCTCACCCAAAGACTTTTTGGCTCATTGCTTTTAAAGAGAGGGAGGATGAGAGAGAGAGAGAGAGAGAAAGAGAGAGAGAGAAAACAAGAGGACACATTGATTGGTTGTCTTCTCATAGGTACATAGGTACCACGACCAGGGCACATACCACACAATCAGGCATCAAACCAGCAACCTAAATATGTGCCCTGGCCAGGAACTGTACCTGTGAACTTTTGGTCCACAGGACAATGCACCAACCAACTGAGCCACACTGGCCAGGTGACAATTTCTTTTCTTTAGGAAATAAACCAACCCAAGGTAATAAAGTGGCCAGTTTTCATTCCCAGGTGGATATGACTGTAATAATCATATTAGTAATTTATTTGGTTAATGCTTGACAGCCAGGTAATTAAATCACAATTATCTCTCCCCTAAGAGATACCTAAAATTCATCTTGGAATGTAGAAGGCATTGTAGTCCACAAAAGAAATCCTGTCAACAGTAAGCAGTGGGCATCCCATTTACCTAATTCTGAAGTTAAAGCTACATGGCACCAATCATCAGATTTTCATTGAAGGAGAGTACTTGGGAATGACTCTTTAGTTCAAAAAAAAACAAAAACAAAAACAAAAACAAAAAACAACCCTGCCCTGACTGCTGATGAGGCTCAGTGGGTTGTGGGTTGGGCATCATCCTACATACCAAAAGGTCACTGGTTCTATTCCCAGTCAGGGTTGTGGGCCAGGTCCCCAGTTGGGGGTGTGTGAGAGGCCAACTGATCAAAATTTCCCTCACACATCAATGTTTCTCTCCTCTTTCTCCCTCTCTTCCCCTCTGTCTAAATAAATAAATAAATAAAATCTTTAAAATACTTAACAGAAAGTCATTAGACTTTATAAAAGTCTTACAAAATTTGATTCTGGAACTCTTATCCTATTTCTGTAAAGATGATGAATTCCTGAGTCAAATGTTTTTTTTTCATGAAGGGCTTGAAAATTTTCCATGAAAATAATGCAATTAACCTTTTAGTTTGAGACTATATTCATTGATTAAATTTTTAAAAATATTGATGGGCCTACTTTTCAGAAGTGACAAGGATGGGCCTCAGTTTTGATCTTTCATAATACATGTTCTGCTTGCCAATGAGAAATATTCAAATACTAATTGTTTTTTCTGTTTTTCTAGTGCCATTCCCATGTGGGAGAGTTTCTGTAGCACTCACTTCTGACAAGCTCACCCGTGCTGAGACTATTTATTCCAATAGGGACTATGGAAATTCTACTGAAGATGAAAATATTGAGGATAACATCACTCAAAGCACCCAACCATTTAACAACTTCACTCGAATTGTTGGTGGAGAAGATGCCAAACCAGGTCAATTCCCTTGGCAGGTAGGTACTCTATATAGATGTGTCATAACTGGAGTTCAGAGGGCAAGGGGCAGGCCAGGTGGAGTCTGAGGCTAAGACACTAGGTAGACTGTCCTGTATGCTGTGGGTCAGTGAATTGAGTGCCAGCCTACAAACCAAGGGGTCGCTGATTCAATTCCCAGTTAGGGCACAGGCCTGGGATTTGGGCCAGGTCCCTGGTTGGGGGCACGCCAAAGGAAACCACACATTGATGTTTTTCTCCCTCTTTCTCTTTCCCTTCCCCTCTCTCTGAAAATAAATAAATAAAATCTTTTTTTAAAAAAGACACTAGGTAGTCCTATCAGGGTGAGGGAAGTGTTTAGGCAAGTTTCAGCACTAAGCAATATGAGGAAGCCCCCAAGTGGGGGTGCAGCTGGTGAAAGAGAAGTCCAGAGACAGATTCTATAAAAGGTCATGGAGAATTTGGCATCAAGGAAATAATAGCATAGCAGGATCCCAGACAAGCAATAGGGAGGGATGGAAGTGAGGTCACAGGTACTGGGGTTCAGGATGCTACTTTTAGCTTCTGCCCCTGTGAGAACTGGTAAGAGTCAGAAAATCTCTAGGTCCCAAAACACTGTATTATTTCAAAGGGATTTTATAAAGGACTCAAGTAGGAAGAATTAAAACAAGAACTGGGCAATTGGAACCAGGGTATGAGAAATCAGCTTGATCTAAGGCTGTGGTTCTCAAAGTGTGATAGCATTGGAATCTCCTGGGAACTTGTTAGAAATGCAAATTTCCATCCTACACCCTAGGCATACAAAATCAGAGTCTCTAGGGAGTGGGTGGGGCCCAGTAATCTGTGTGCTATAAGTACTTTGGGTAATTCTAATGCACACTACAATTTAAAAGCCACTGGTCCAAAGGCAATAAACTTGTTACATAAATTAAGGTCCAAAACCCCAAACAGTGGATTCATGGTACCTAATTGCATGTTGCTCCAGGTGTGATCTACAGACAACACGTGTGAGAATCAACTGTGCACAGTTTTGAGGCAACATCCAAGAGCTAGACTTGTAGCAAAGCCTGGGTTGTAATTAGCTATAGCTAAAGCCTAAGTGATTCCATCAGAGAGAAAAAGTAGGCCCCAGAGGCAAGGAGTCAAGCCAGTCCTTATATAAAGTTGTACTGTCAAATAAGATAATTACTAGCCACATGTAGGTATTTAAATTCAACTACTGTTAAATCAAATTCAGAGTGGATTTTCTCAGTCCATTTCAAGTGCAAAAGAGACACAGGTAGCTAGTGGCTATACCATATTGGAAAGCGCAGGTACAAAACATTTCCATCATCATTCTATTGGACAGCACTTAAAATAACTGAGTCTAAGATAAAAACTCCTAGTGGCCACAATCATGTAATTTTGTAGTAATCTCAAGAATGCTTCACTAAACCTCTACTGAGGTTTAAACATTTGCCCATAAAAAACCAATAGCTTTAAAGAATTTTTAATCATCAAAGAGGTTAACAGTTTAAGCCAGGATCAGGTAAATGTCCCCGGGTTTAACACTAATGAAATTTTCTGAGACCAGCTATGTCTCTATCCAGGATTCTTTAGATTGCCTGTTATTTTCTAATACAATGGGTGAGATAATGAACCTATCCCTGGAAGGCAGAGATTTGGCACAGACATTGTAGAGAATGTTACTGAAGGGTTGTAGACCATCGCCACCAGAACTTCATATTTTCCTTTCTTTTACCTTTGTTTTTAATAACATTTGTTGGGCTTCATCTTATAAACAGTAAAATATACATATGTTCCTTTACATACCTTCCGTCCCCTACTTAAGCATCCTACCAGGGCTTAATCCACCTTCATGCACCATGACCCGTTCCTTCACTCACCCACATCTTTACTTTCATTCATGACTATTCATAAGACTGACCCTTGACCTTGTTCCTCAAAGTCTCCTTGAACAATCCCTTTTGGGTCAGCCACTATAATTATGCTTCATTCTATTTAACATCCATGTATCTAATTCCCTCTAATTTTACTACTTGTGATCTTGTGTATTTTCATTCATTCTGTATCCAACTTCCATGGGTAAGGTGCTTAGAACAAAAAAAATTCTACTTTATAATTACTATCTTTCTTGGGCTTGTGGGACATAAAGCAGTACCTGGAATGGAGGATTCAATCATTCAGGGGTATTTCATCAGCTAAGAAGATGACTTCCCATTAAAAAAAAAAAGGATTTTTTAAAAATCCCAGAATGCATGCATTGCAGGCTTAGCATCATTCCCTTGTCAACCCAGAAATGAAATGCAAATACATTTAAAGGAGAGCTAAAAAAAATGAGGTTTTATAAACTCTCAATTGCGTTACATAATCTATTCCCCATGCATCCCCTTTAAGCCAGTTGCTTGCCAATTTTTTTTTACAATTCCAGTCTTTCCTAATAGAAATTTTACTCTAGAAAACTATTTTTTTTCTTTTAAGCAGAAGAAACTATTAGATGATGGTACAATTGTACTGTGAGGAAGAAGGTATAAATGATACACATCATTTAAAATCTGTCATGTCCTCCTTACTTAACACTGGTAATTAAGTGTATCTGTTCTCTCTTTCCTATCAAGTCAAGCTAAAATTATTTGTAATGTTCAAGATCACTCATCCACATGTGTGCATACATGTGCGCCCACACATTCACTCCCTATTTCACCCACATGAAGTAAGATTACTGACTGGAGAACTGCAAAGTACTAGGTGTTTGTTCTTAACCAAAGATAAAGAACTGTGATCTACTTTCTAGGATACTTGAAAAACACCAAGTTGTATTTCTTCATTGTTTTTGTCCATCCCCATCCCCACCCAATTTCTTATGTAAGGTTACTTGTTTTAAAAATATGAGATAAACTGAGCATACAAAAGTCACTTTTAGACAAAGAAGAAACAGAAATAAAACAAACTAGAATCACTCATTTGTGGAAGAGCCAGCTCCACCCCATCATGGCTAATCTGCAGGGTGGAAATATTTGATTTGATTGCAGACAAGACTAAAGTGCACCTGCTACAGCCAAGGCATCAAGAGGAAACAAGCAACAGCTGGGGTTTCAAAGGCCAAACTATTCTATGGCAATGAAATAGAAAGTACTGTTTAGCAACATCACCTAGAAAAGAGTGGTTTAAAATGCTGATGCTTCAGAAACAAGGGGGGTAGGGGGATAAAGCAAGCACTTAAATGTAGAGATCCCACAAAGAACATAGGGAGATGACTTTCATCTGGAGTAATGAACAGTTTGAATGTAATAGAAAGATTTAGTCTGTTAAAGAAAAGTTTTAAGTGAGCTGTTTTGCAAGAGCTAAAGTGCCACAGGGGGAAGGGGAAGACGACTTTTTCTTTGTGGATTTACATGTGAAAGTTACAGGCAGGTAGGCAGGTTTTGGCCTTGGTTCCAAAAGCCCTTTGCAACCACAGGGTCAGTTATGTGGGCTAGGCAGCTTTGGGAGGAAATGCTGGTTGAAACAATGTTTGTCTGGTTGTTCACTGGGGACAGCAGTGGTGCATAACCCCATGGGGAGAATGTTGAGAGCACTGGTTCACCTAGGGGGAGATTAGAGTAGGCTAGGGGACAGCTTTGACACCCTAAGGAGCTATGTACACCTTCCATGTGGCCCCTCCAGGTCGCATTCATTTCTTACCTTATGCTGTTTAGGACTTTCATCTCCGGGACTGGAGGTAAGGGCTCCACAGCAGCCACTGTGGTTGCCACAGACACTTCAAAGAATAGCGATTGGTTCCAGCCTGCAAGGCTCTGACCCAACCCCCAACCTCAAAGGTGCAGGCCAGCTAGCCTGACCTCAAACCCTCATCCACTTGACAGAAGGCCTGAGAGAAAGTGTGAGGGAGGTACAAGGGTAATTTCCTTCATTTTCCCTCCAGATGTCCAGTGGTGGGCTCAGAGACACTTTGAGAACTGGGAGAAAGGGAGCAGGGACTCTGTACGGACACCTCAGGAGGAAAGAGAGGAAGCTACAGGGTTAAGTGCACTATATAGGAACATAAAGGCTATTTCCTCATCTCAGTATAGCCTCAGCCTCCTTATCGCAGTGGGAACTAAAACAAGACTCAATTTTCATACAGCTACGTAGGGAACCAATGGAAACTCTTGAACATTAGAGAAAAAAGGGAAATCGCAACCCCTATACTACAAGACATCTTAAAAATGAAAGATTTGATGAAGCAAGGCAGTGTTGAGACTTTCCAAAGCTTTAATTTGGTTTTGGTCCCGTGACCTTGAGCCTGCCAACTGATCATTCTGAGCATGCTCAAACTTACCCCAAGTACCTTATCCCACATCTTCTGCTTTGGCTTAGATCTGTTTGGCCCTGAATGCCAAGTACCTGGTCTTCTGTTTTCTGTTCTATCAAGAACAGAATACAACGGAAGCCAGGTTGTTAAGCTTTCCTTATCCTTTATATTAGATTGTATCATATGCATTTAAATATTTAACAGACAAAATACGTCTATTCTTTAGTTTATTCTCAGCCTAAACAATCTTAAAATGTCTTAGTTTTTTCCCCAGTCTGGGCTTTCCTCAACTTTGGCCTGAAGCTATCCTTAAAGGTATGCAAGTTCTTGACTGTACAGCTACCTGCACAGACCAAATTCTTTCCATTCTATTAGGACATGCCCATGGCAGACAGCATGCAAAGTTACCATATGTATGAACCAGAAATTTTCCTTTTGCGGGGGGTATTGGAAGGAAGATGTTATATCAAGATCCTAAGACTATAGCAATATCTTCACCTGGAAAGGTAACCCTCTATCCTAGCTCAGATGATAAAGTTCCAATTAGGAGAAATAAAAAGATGACAAACATAATCTTCACTGGTCTCACAAAACTATTTTGGACAGAACATTTAGACTATTATTCTCTAGAATAGTTTGATGAAATCTATTTCAATGACCAATCTAGTTAACTAGTCATTAAAAACTGAAAGTGAGCATTGACTCCATGCCCAGAAAAAAATGAAGTAGGGTTTAGGGCTGGGTGAATCACACCTGTGGCCACAACAAGCTACACACCATTCAGAAATGATTTGCTTTTTATATGAGAATGAGTATACAAATATAGAAAAACATTGTAAAGCTGGAGGTGGCTAGGTGGGCAGAATAAAGATTTGCTGAAATCACAGGGAAAGGCCAGGCTCAAGTTAAAAGTTTAGGAAGTGAACAACAGGGCAACAGCTGTTACGCCTGAGTTGGCATTGTCAGTGAAGAACACCAGAACAGATATGTAAATGTGTATTTTGTATATGCATGTGAGTGTATGTGGTGTGTATCTGTGTCTGAAAGGGAGAAAACAGGCTTGTGTTGGGACATTACAAACATTAATAGGTCAGAACTCAGATGCCATGCCCAGAACATATGCTTTCCCATTTTTCCCATCATTCTCCAAAGGGACGCCTTACAAGAAGTTGGCCTTGGCCAAGCAGACAGCTCATCCCCAAATAGCTAATATTTATATAGCTGTGATCCTGAGGTGATCAAGCAAACATTCCAAAACCAAGTCATTTATAATATCTTTAAATGCAAATATATTTTAAGAATTTTCTTGGCAAAGATGTTTGCTAAAATATCAAATACCAATCAGGGATTGGCAAAAAAAAAAATGCTCTTCAGGCTTAAAAGAACACAACCCTATTTCTCGGTCATCCACCAGAAAGCTGTTGAAGCTCTAGGCAGCAAGTCTTTGGCAGGAGTCAGACTGGCTACATCACAGTCTCTCTGCCCAAGGGCTATAGATATCACTCAATCTGGCCTAACTAGCGTATTGTGCTGAGAGATGTCTAAGTCACCTCTGACACAGAGGAGAAGTGTCCTTACATCACTGCTTGTGCATTCTTAACTCCAGTTACTTGAACAGAGGTATTCAGTTGTAACCATTAAGACCAATATAGAACAGTATTGCCCAAATTTGCTTGGTGATGAAAATCACTTGGGGTCAGGACCAGCTTCATGAGCTTGTGACCATTGCACAGGGCCCTGCATCAAAAAGAGTCCCCCATTTAATCTTCAATGCTTTGCATTTGTGTTTTATGACTCAAGTCTGATGAGACAATGGGATATACATGGGCTATGGACTTGGAACCTGGAATCACTGCAGTCTCACTTCTCACACCCTAAGGGGATGTATTTTGGATCTCCTACTCCCCTGTCTCCTGGTGCTTTGTCCAGCCCTGCCTCTGGCTTCTAACACTTGCCCAATGACCACTGCTACTCCCAACCCATGGCACACAGACATATTCCCCTTCCTCATCCCCAATAGCTACCACAGTCATCTTCCCCCTGCACAGTCACAGGGAAGGTTGAGATGGGTGCACACACCCTATGACATCTTTGGAGGGGGAATGGCCACATGACTTCTCAGGACCAAAAGTGTCTCACAGAAAATTTGGAGGGTGAATTGTGGGGCAAGATGCTTGCCCATCTCCATTCCAGATACTGAGCACATGCTAGCATGGAAGTTGCAATCCCTTGGGAATCCCTGTTCTGGGAATGATTGCTGCAGTGGGTCAGTGGGAAAGCAAGATTGACCTACCCTTACCACTGCTGGGCACAGGGCACCAGTCAGGTGTGAGGAGGGTACATATACTTGCATGCTAACTTGCAGGATGCAGGCCCTGAGCACCTGTCAATATCTGCCTTCCCAGTAAGGATCCCCCATTCCTGAGGGAGCAGGACATTAAATAGTAAATTAAAAGTACCCAATAGGTTGCCAGAGGCCACAGAAGGAAAGCAAACTTTTTGTATTTTAATGTCTTCAATGCTATTTTTCTTGGCTTTTAAACAAGGGTTCCCAATTTTCATCTTGCAGTGAGTCCCAGAAATTATGTAGCCCGATCTGGCCAGAGTGAGCACTTTTAAAACATAAAGGTCACCAGCCTTTGGGACTTCTGAAACAGTTTTTCAAAATTATGTGTGTGTAAGGATATCCCAGAGATCTTCATTTTCTGTTGTCCCACGCCACCCCCAAATATTCTGATTAAGTCTTGGTGGGCCTCCAAATCTGCATTTTACAGGCATCCCAGGTGATTCTACCACAATTGGCCCACCAACCATACTTGGAGAAATACTGGGCACTTAGAAACATAGATTCTGAAGCCAGGCAGACTCAAGTTTGCATCCTAGCTTTGCCACTAACCTTAGGGAATTAATGTGCATATTCTAAAGCTCAGTTAGCTCAGTATAAATGATAATATTAATATCACTCCCTGATGTGTTGTGAGTATTAAATATACATAAAACACTTAGCACAGTGACTAAACCATCATAAGCAACAAATAAATGTTCCCCCAAAATTAAGACTATTAAGTCTAGGTGGTGTGTACACTGGAGTTTATTGTATTACGTGAGTTTTCCAACATTTTTTCAACTTTTCAAAGTAAAAAAGCAAAAACTAGAATGAGAGGGAAAACTAGAGCATGGAAAGGGGAGTCAGAAGCTTGCAATGAGTCAGCCCCATGGGTCGTAGGACACTGGTGCTCCTGCATCTAAGACTTAGTGGGTGTTCAATTGAATTCAGGACAAAAAGAATCTTCACTAGAACATGTCCCAAGGACCTTTTCAGACTCACCCTGAAAGGAACTGACCATTCCTTTCTCCTAGTGTGTGAATGGGCTTATGCCTGGGGCTTTGTGTGCTTTATTTAGTAAAAGAGCATCTATTCACAAGAGCTAGTCAGAGTCCACAAAGGATTTATCAAATGTTAAGTGTGCCCTCTAGTGTTCACTTTCTCTGCTTTCCTCCTAGAGAGGTGGATCAAGGCCTTTGCTTACATTGGAAGTGAAATTCTCCAAGTTGATCTAGTCACTGAGGTGGTGAAAATGTTCACGATCTACTCTGATTATGCCATGAATGTGCAGATGAAAGACTAGAGTGGCTTCTTATCCAATAATGCCCAGGCTCAAAGCAGCACCCAAACTACCTTTGTCCACTGTGCCTCAAAATAAGGCACAGCTAAGTACACCTTTTAGGACAAAGACAGCTGACAAATCTAGCCACGGGCAGTCAAATATAGTTAGGAACACTGGAAGGAGTGCATGAGTGGATGGCCATAAACATAGCCCTTATGGAGGCCATAGGTCTCATTTCAGAATATTCCAGTTTAAGAATGGCTTGAAAACACCTCCTTTAAAAAAATAAATATTTTTTTCTTCAAATAACCTGCAACAAAAAGATTTCCTCATGCAAGGACAGGAGACTCAAATAATAACTACTGAGCTCAAGGAGTCAACTCAGCACATTTGTGAATGTACAGTTCTAGCCATTAGAGAATCTAACTCACCAGGAAATAGAATCTGAGGGTCCCAGATTTCGAGGAGAAGCTGTTCCTTCATATTTACCTCATCTCGAGCTTCCCCTGGCTCTTACCGAACATTCTCTTCAAGACAGTTACAGAAATGGCTTTTTTGATTATGCTCCAGAAACACTAATTAATCTGCAATGCTGACACTTTCCAGAAACACTCCAGTTCTGCCAGCACCTGCAGGCCAAATTTTTGACCACTTCTATAAACAGCACACATTTATTTTGTTCTGAATCAAATTTGTTATAAGATTTATAATTTTGTTTCCACAGGTCGTTCTGAATGGTAAAATTCAAGCATTATGTGGCGGTTCCATCATTAATGAAAAATGGGTCATAACTGCAGCCCACTGTATTGAACCTGGTGTTAAAATTACCGTTATTGCAGGTAAATAAACAAAAGGATAATAGTCTGCAGCATCACTAGATCTTCTATAAGACTAGTATATCATATTTTACCAAAGTCTAAAAAGATCATTGATAAATAAGTTGGGTTAATGGTAGAAGGGCCATAGTTTCAAAGCCCAACTTGTTTTATCCGCCAAGCTCCCCAGAGTTCTTTTTGTGTACCCATATTAGTACTCACTTCAGTGAAAAACAATTCTATATTGATGTCACTACAAGACTGAGCCTTCCCAAAAGCTGTGTCATATCACAGATCTTTGTATCGCTGGCCCCTGCACAACCTGTAGTGGACCCTCAACTAACATTTGAATGAATGACCATAAAAAGGAGCCAAAATACTTGCAATTGGGAAAGTCTAGAATAATTCATGACAAGCAGATTATCACCTGCAAACAACGTTAAGACTTGTAACAGCAAGGGTGAATGAAACCATCTCTAAGATGGGTCTTAAACCATGTTTTGGTCTGAAAACTATGCATTGGCCCTCATTACATTTTACCCAAATGATACCAATGTAAGATTAAGATCTTTGATATTTGGCTGCCACTTAATTGAGTGATGCTGAGTGGACACTCTGAAGGCCTGTTTCTTTATGTGAAAGACTATTTGTGACTGAAGATAAATTTATTTTCAGTGGGTGAAATGCTAGTTAAGTAATTGATGCTTGGTGGACACTTGGAAAATGTGTCTATGGGAAAATGTTTCTCTATGGGAAAGACAGTGACTGACAAAGAAATCTGTTTTCAATAGGTAAACATAACACTGAGATGGAGGAACAAACAGAACAAAAGCGAAATGTGATTCGCACTATTCTTCACCACAGCTACAATGCAACTATTAATAAGTACAGCCACGACATTGCCCTTCTGGAATTGGATAAACCCTTAATGCTGAACAACTATGTAACACCTATTTGCATTGCTGACAAGAAATACACAAACATCTTCCTTAATTTTGGGTCTGGCACAGTGAGTGGCTGGGGGAGAGTCTTCAACAGAGGGAGATCAGCTTCAGTTCTTCAGTACCTTAAAGTTCCACTTGTTGACCGAGCCACATGCCTTCACTCCACAAAGGTCACTATCTATAATAACATGTTCTGTGCTGGCTTCCATGAGGGAGGGAAAGATTCATGCCAAGGAGACAGTGGGGGGGCCCATGTTACTGAAGTGGAAGGCATCAGTTTCTTAACTGGAATTATTAGCTGGGGTGAAGAGTGTGCAGTGAAAGGAAAATATGGAATATATACCAGGGTATCCCTGTATGTCAACTGGATTAAGGAAAAAACAAAACTCACTTAAAGAAAAATGTATGTTTAAGATTAACACATTTGGGGTTCAAAATTAACAAGGTCATTTACTAACTAATCACTTTTCTATCTCATCAAATTTGAATATATACATTCTATGAATATTGCTTTTGCAGTTTATGGGAGAAGTCTATCTAGAACTGATATTTTACTAGAACAAGTAGATTAGAAAATGTAATCACTTGAAAATACAGGGTCCAGCAGAAGTAAGGCCTGCTTGAGTGTGGTTGGTAGGAAAATAATACAGGTGTAAGTAATTTATAGTTTTAATTTGGACATTTCACCTAAAATGTCATATGGTGTGCTTGACTGTGATATTGTTGTGTTGCAGAATTACAAGCTTATGATTTTGTAATAAAAGATTTTGTAATATAAAATAAGTGTTATTTGTGTTGGACCTGTATGTTGTGGTAAGAATTTTTGGACATAAAAGCACTGGGAAGTTAACTTCTTTATCCTGCCCATCAAGGCATTATGTTTATCCACTGAAGCAACTTCCTGATTCTCCCTCCTTAGCAGGACGCCATGTTCCAGTTCTTACCTTTCCTACCAAAACACCAACATGTATTAGAAGTGTATTCAGGATATTTGGTCTATTCCATCACAAGTCCAGCACTACACTCATAAAGGAAGAATACAGGAGTAGCTGACAGGTTAAAACTCATAAGAAACACTACTTCTGTACCCTTATTTTTGCATCCTTTAACTTTTCCAACTTTTAATCTCCAAATAGTTTTTTTTTCTCTCTCTCCCCCCTTCCCCTGACACGTAGAGGAGGGAAGGGGAACATCATACTGTTTTACTGGTACACACAATTATATATGTCTGTCAAACCCAGACTTACCTTCAGTTTAGTCTTGGACTTGCTTATCTAAACATAGGGATTAAGTAAGTCCTAAAGAACTTGGGTGAAATGTTCCTCTCAGAGAGTCACGTTATTAAAATAAAAATGTAATTGAAGAAATGCCTTATCAGAATAGTTCCCTAAGATCTTGTAATTGTGTTGTTATGGAGGTCTGACCAGAAGTGGCTCTATAAATGCAAGTTGATGTGGTATTGTAACTAAGAAAGCTGAAAAAACATTAAGATAAAGAGAATACTCAGGTTATATGAATTCTGCAAGGAAGAATTCATCAGTGTGTCTCCAGTACTGACCAGGGCTAAGGAAGAAGTTGCCCAAAACAGAGAACATTAGCATCATGTCCCTCTAACTAGTGTATCCCTGTAGTGGAGAAGGGTGCACCAGGTTCACAGACGTGAGTCATTCCAATGAGCCAATTGACTCTCCCTTTTCTGGTTTCATGCCCACCAAGCAACTTTTTTATTATAATAGGCCTTCTATATTGGATTTTCTACACAGTTGCTGACCAGCCAACATGTGTACTTCAGTTGATTAGACAGAATATCTCCCTTTATGAATTAATAAACCAGTGCTCTGGTTCATACATCAGCCTTCTGAATTTAGTTGATGTGAACTGGTCACCCCAGCCAGACCTCGCTATTGCTGATTTTTTTCAAGTTATTACAGTTAATAGCTTAGTCTTTCAAAATAAATATCAATACCTGGCTGGCGTAGCTCAGTGGATTGAGTGCGGGCTGCGAACCAAAGTGTTGCAGGTTCGATTCCCAGCCAGGGTACATGCCTGGGTTGCAGGCCATAACCCCCAGCAACCGCACATTGATGTTTCTTTCCCTGTCTATCTATCTATCTATCTATCTATCTATCATCTATCTATCATCTATCTCTATCTCTCTATCTCCCTCCCTTCCCTTTCTAAAAATAAATGAAAATCTTTTAAAAATATATCAATAAATGTATTTCTCAATTTCTCAAAAAGTGTTTCTTGTTGAATCATTCACAGAAAAGAATCCCAAACACTACATTCATCCTAACAATCAGAAGAATGTGTCCAAAAGCAACGCAACACATCAGAGTTTTGATGCTCTGTTGTGTCTCAGTTTTCACTTGAGTGTGGATCCTCCTGGGACAGAACTGAGTTCAAGCAGCTGCGAATATGGTCTTGCATAAGTCACTCTACATTTTGGCCTTTGATTTCTCCATTTGTATAATGAAGGATTTTGACAGGATTCTCTCCAAAAGTCCTTATTGACTTTGATAGGCTGTGCTTATATTTCTTTATTTAAAAAATATTCTTTGGGAGTAAAAGGGAGAAAACTGTATTTGAACAATGATTAAAATAAAAAAATATTCAAACAGAGATTACTCTGTGCCACATATCATTGGTGTTCATTAAATTTCTTTTTTAAAAGATTTTATTTATTCATTTTTAGAGGGAGGGGAAGAAAAGGAGAGAAACATCAATGTGTGGTTGCCTCTCGCGCACCCAGTCCTAGGGACCTGACCTGCAACTCAGGCATGTGCCCTGACTAGGAATCGAACCAGCGACCCTTTGGTTCCCAGTCCATGCTCAATCCACTCAGCTACACCATCCATTAAATTTCATTAAATGTGTTCATTAAATTTCAATCCTTATTTATATATGTTGTGAGTTAACTAAAATAATGTATGTAAATTGCTTTGTCAGTGCTAACTGTATTACTACCCACTAGATGCTCAATAAATGTCAGCTGAATCTGAATCCATGTTTATTCCAGAGTAGGAACAAGCATTGTATTGTGTCATGTAAAGAGGCCATACCTAAATAATGAATGAGATTGAGGTTTAATAAAAAAAAAAGAAATCAGTCCTGCAATTTTTGGCTAAAGAAGGGAGAGAGGGAGGGAGACACTGTAATTGTCCATCTTAGGTTTACAGAGGATACTAATTCATGCATGGAAACATGTTACTTCAAATTTTAATGACCAAAGGTCTTTAGACACATTAATTTAGCATTTTAATGACTGGGTCTACAGTGCTCTGCAATTGGTAAAAGCGAGTCACTCTGGCCTTGTTGCCATGGAGACTACCCCTTACAAAGGCAGCGGTGGGGGCATAGACTTACACCTTCTGTGATTGGTCTTTTCTGTCACAGAAGGAGATCCTAGACCCATAAATGTCTAAGCCACAGTTATCCTTTTTGCCATGAGCTCAGAAATGAGTGAATTGATCATGAGCCACCTGTAGCATGTTGCCATCATTAAACACATGGGTCCTTCAAGTGCACTTAAGAGCCAACATCTTCAGAGCCATGCCCCCCTGGATGCTACCTAGAGCATTTGAAATTGCCATATAAGAATCATTAATGCTTTCAAAATTGCTGTAGCTTCTTATCCTATATGGGCTGAAACATACATGCTGCTGCAATACTGGAAATGACAGATTAAAATAGAACTCTCACTGAGTGAAGAAAAGTATGTTAATATAGTACGGTCATTTTAATTTAAGTATAATTGTTTTTGGTTCTTTTTGAATATTAGATGCTTCGTGCAGATAGAAACTAAGCATGGTTCAATTTTCTGTGCCAAGGGAAAAATAATGGGTTTTCTCCCTACTCACCTGAACCATGACAGACCAGTTCACAAAACTGCTTCATTATAATTTTGCAACAATTTCTGAATGCAATCTAACAGCATCCAATTTAAGAATGTCAGAGCTGCAAAGGCCTGTAGGCAATATCATAACCACTCTGCCCATTTAACAGATGAAGAAATTGAGGCTGAGCCCTAGCTGGGGTGGCTCAGTGGATTGAGAGCTGCCCTGCAAACCAAAGGATCACTGGTTCTATTCCCAGTCAGGGCACTTGCCTGGGCTGCGGGCCAGGTCCCCAGTGGGGGATGTGTAAGAGGCAACCACACATTGATGTTTCTCTCCCTCTCTCCTGCCCTATCCCTCTCTCTAAAAATAAATAAATAAAATCTGAAAACAAAAAAATAAAGGAATTGAAGCCCCTGGTTGGCGTAGCTCAGTGGATTGAGCGTGGGCTGTGAACCAAAGTGTCGCAGGTTCGATTCCCAGTCAGGGCAGATGCCTGGGTTGCAGGCCATGACCCCCAGCAACCGCACATTGATGTTTCTCTCTCTTTCTCCTTCCCTTCCCTCTCTAAAAATAAATAAATAAAATATTTAAAAAAAGAAATTGAAGCTAAGATAAGGCTAGGCCCAAACTAACAGTGGCAGAGCCAAAACTAGAATAGAAGTCAGGTCTCCCACTCCATACTATGAAAGCATAGTGCTTTTTTGACTGGAGCACTGTCTATATTTTTAGAGCAACTGGAGAATTCTGCATTGGTGGCGATCCTTTCAGCAAACCTGGGACTGAAACTGCCTGGAATTCTTATTAGTAATGCTTGACAAACAACTGACTAAATCAAGAAGATGAACAGATAGCCTGAAAAGCAGAGTGGCAGTCAAATAATAAACTGAAAGTACAGTCCCTGACTCATAGTAGGCACTCAGTAAATTTGATGGGGGACCCTAGAGAACCAGAATTTATTTGTAAAATATTGTGTATTTATTCTTACGTTTAAACTTCAGTCACCTTCAAAGACTCTCCATTTGATGTAATACACCTGTCAAGACTTTTTTCCATTGCTCAAGAGTTTTCGAACTTGTCGATTTTGATGCCGTTTAGTGCTTCTGCCATATTTTTTTGTTTTACCTCTTTCACATCAGAAAAATGTTTCACTTTGAGGAATTTTTTCATCCAGGGAAACCAAAAAAAGTCATTTGGGGTGAAATTGGGTGAATAGGGAGGGTAGGGCATGGAGGCCATGATGTTTTTAGTCAAAAACTGCTGAACACTCAGTGTGGTATGGGCAGGTGTACTCATAAGTCACCCATCATGAAATGGGCAAACACACTGAAAGTCTTGAAAACAAATTCACTGAAGCCAGTCACAGCCTCTTACAACAACGCCACTGGTACACTCATACAGATGGATTCCTAGAACACTCACCTGTCAGGGGAAGCCTGTACTTCAAGGGGCTTGCCCTCCAGAAGATAATTTGGGGGTTTTTGGGTTCCCCATCATACACATGGAATGGACTTGTGCTGCTGGTGTCTGGTTTTTAACCAGCTGTGATTACTGGGCCTTCCAGATGTGACATTTGACTTCTAGAGCACATTCATCAGTGTCACCTGGCACACAGTAATGTAAGCAACATTTCAACTCACTTCATTGCAACTCTGCTGGGTAAGCCATATGTGGCCCACCAAGACAGCAGACTACTCCAGAATCACTTCAAGGTTGAAGAAAAGCTTCAAAGGCCCACTGAAGGTGAGATTCTGACAATGCAGTGGCAGATGTGTGTGACTGGGAAACAGACTTCAGTGGTTGACAGGTCTGTCTGGATAAAGCATGTAGGAATCAGGGCTCTTTTTAAACCTGAAGCTTATGCCATCTCCAAATGTCATGATTAAAGCCACAAAAACTAGCATGTTCTGCAAAATATGGAGGCTGCTGAGGGAATTACGGCAAGGAGAAGGCTGTGGCACTCTGACCCTTTTCACCCAGTCCAGGTACACAGATCACTCTACTCATTTTCTCCAATTGTACTTTCAAGGCATACTTTTTTTCACCCTCTCTTTAGGGTTATGGCTTGCCTTGAAATTCCCAAAGTTCATCTCAACCCCTGCTGTGGATAAAGGTATCAGAAGGGATGAACAGCAGGAAGACCCTTTCTTATACATATAGATAGAGAGACAACAGCTTCTGGAACAGGACCAAAGTTTCTCCACACCCTCACAGGAATATTTCAAACTCCTGGCCAGATCATTTCACTCTGGTAGAAGAATTACCCTCTTGGTTGAAAGAAGAATTGAAATAGGAACACAGATATTCCTGATTCCAAACACTTCCCTTCAAAAGGTTGCTCCATTGCAACGTTAAACATGAGATCCAAATCTATAAAAAGTTGCCAACATAGTAAATCTCCTGGATGTGTCATTCTTGAACTTTTAGAAATCCTGTATTTAGCACCTCCAGATCAGTAACCATGAGGTGGCTTAAAGGCTGACCTCATAAAAAAGGGGGATCTCATGATCTATACGTTACACGTTTTAGTAAAGATCTGTATATAAAAATCTGCCCTGGCTGGTCTGGCTCTGTGGATTGAGCACTGGTCTGCAAAACAAAGGGTCCGCCAGTTCAATTCCCAGTCAGGGCACATGCCTAGGTTTTGGTCCAGGTCCCCAGTTGGGGGCATGGGAGAGGCAACCACACATTGACATTTCTCTCCTTCTCTTTCTCCCTCCATCCCCATCTGTCTAAAAAGTATACACACACACACACACACACACACACACACACACTGTGTGTGTGTAAATTTCCAACTTCCTCTTGGAATATTTACAAAAATAAGCATGCATTTTCATGATATTAAAACTCAGCTCTACCCCTTGCTGGTATGACTCAGTGGATTGGGCATTATCCTGCAAACCAAAAGGTCATTGGTTCAATTCCCAGTCAGGGCACATGCCTGGGTTGCAGGCCAGGTCCCCAGTTGGGGAGCATGCAAAGGCAGGGAGGGAGAGAAACATCAATTGTTTCTCTCCCTCTCTTCCCCCCTCCCTTCCCCTCTCTCTAAAAATAAATAACTAAAATATTTTTTAAAAACTCAGCTCTAAAAGTAAAAAGCTAAATTAAGAATGCAACAAGTCTCTGAGAATTCCAGGAATCCTTGTTATTGAACCATTAGTACAAAACTCAGTCATCTAAGTTAGGAATGAGATAGTCATCCTGAACACATAAGGGACTATGTCATAGGAAGGGAAGCAGACAAATATAGAGAGACCTCCTACATTGATTTCTTTCCAAGGATATAAAAATGGAGTTATCACTAATTTCCAGGAAATGTAAAAAACATTAGCCTAGATGGCTATGGTTATAGCTGTGGCTTTTTCCTCTTAACATTTATTGCTTTTGTGTCTGTGTTCTCTGAAGCTGTATTATCTCTTGTCTATGCTTTGTATCTTTGTTTTGGTAGGTATTTTGTTGTTATACCTTGTTTTTCCTTAAGTCAGCTCTTGGGTTTTATTTGGATCTTCAGGTTTTATATCTGAATTAAGTTGTCATTCTTGGTCACAGGGATTGGATTTCTCTCAATACACCTCGCATGTTTTTCACTGTCCATAGCCTCTTCCAGGTGCTGTTTCTAGAGTTCTACACAATCATGCTTTAAGATTAGAATCTCTGCATCATTTGTTTAGAAAATGTAAATTTGGCTAACATGCTAAGAGGATAACCACACATTATCTAATGCTGAGTTAAAATTCAAAAGTCTTACCACAGTCCAAAATGGAATTTTACTGAATGCTTACTATGGGCCTACCACTGTATCTTTTTCATAAGACAGAATCAGTGGTATGCTGGGACTGGCTTGTACCAACTCCTAAATGCCAATTTTGTACATTTCTTTCCAACTCCCAGTTCAGAGATTTCATGTCAGTAGCTTGAAATCCACCATTGTAGAGATATTTATACCATAGATATTGACAAATACTACAAGTACATATTTTTAAGACATTCAGTTGTTTAACATTTACAAACATACCACATGGATACATTCTAGATATTTGACTAAACGTTCATAATTTTCAATCTTCTAATCAATTATTGCTATGAGTGAGCACTAAATACACTATAAATTAAAATGTAAAGTTGTTTAAGGAAGCTAAATGTTCATGAGCTAGAAATACTGAAAAAAAACAGGCCTTTAAAGTTGTTCTCAGATGGCAATGAGTCATTATTTTATGCTGTAAAATAAAACATTTCTTCTTTAAAATATTTAAAGATAAATTATTTATTTATTTTAGAGAGGGTGAGGAAGGGAGAAGGAGAGGGAGAGAATCATCAATGTGTGGTTGCCTCTCAGACACACCCCAACTGCGGACCCAACTGGCAACCCAGGCATGTGCCCTGACTAGAATCGAACTAGTGACCTATCACTTTGTGGGGCGACACTCAACCAATCCATTGAACCACACTGGTCAGAGCAAAACATAATATTTCTTAAGTGCAAATATTTCTCCTATACAACACACATTCACACATTGTTAAGTCAACGGAGCTTTATTCTATGGTAGTTTTTTTTTTCAGGTACATTAGTTCATAGCAATTTGTAATTTATTTATAAAGACTGTGGGAAAGAGTTCTTAACTGTTATTTTCACCAGCATGTAAGATAAAAAAGAAAGTCCCACAGGCATGCATGGAAGGTAAGATGTCACACAGTTTTAGTACACTTCAGTCATCGGGGCACATGGTATTATACTTTACTTTTCCAGTACTAAATTAAAGTGAGCAGAATTTTTTAGTGTGAAATGTTTCAGACATATAAAAATGTACAGAGAATAATGTCATGAAGTCTTAAGCACCAACACTCATCCATTCCTTCTCTTCCGCCCACCTACCTTCAGAGGTAGCCACCATCCTTAATGTGGTATTCATCACTATCTAGCCTACCCATATACCTTTAGTCTAAATTGTCCATTATACATTTTGTTTTGCATACTTTAAAACTTTACGAATGAGGTCATATTGTACCTATTCTGCAATTTGTTTCTTGTGAAATTCACTGATGTTGATACAGGTCAACATCACTCATTTCATTTCTACCTAGTATTTGATTATATGATATTCCATAATCTAGTTACCTCTTCTAGCGTCCATGGCCATTCATGTTGTCTCCAAATATGTCACTCTTCCAAACAATTCTACTATAAACTTTCTGGCCCATGTGTGTCCTTGAGCACATATGCTTCTCCAAGGTAGACACTTAGGAGTGGAGTTGGTCAGCCTTACAGTACAGACTTCGACTTCACTTGGCATTAGTAAATTGTTCACAAAAGGGTTGTGCTAATTTATGCTGCCTGTAGCAATGTGGAAGAGTTCTTTTTGCTTTATGTCCTTCCTAATACCTGATGTTTTTAGCAGTATAGGTAGGTTTTTAAGCTAATACTAATATTTTAAATGCCAACTTTGCATTGAATTGAGGGATCTTAAAACTAGCTGTAAAGGTACAGGTACAGTCTGGTACAGTCTTGCATCTTCCTTGGGGTCTGTAATATTAGAAGCACTTTAGCTCCTAATATTAAATTTCAAAACATCCACTATAATTTTTCCTTTTAAGCATTTTAATTATGGTTGAAAATTAGTCACGTTTTATTTGTTCTCATTTGATTTCTCTCATAGCTTGCCATGTAAAAGAGGACATTCACTATCCAACTGAGATAAAATTTTAACTAAGAAAAGCCTCAGCATATCCAGTTTGTCTCATGCTTCCAATCTTTCTGACTTCCTCTCCTGCTCTGTTATATTTTAATTTCATCTCCAGCCTGGTTGTATTGAGTTTGTTATTTTCACAGTGATTGAGTTAGTGAGTCTATCTCACAAATACTTACACAAAATGTATCTTTCAAATGGTTTATATTTTATTTTTGTTTTGGTTTAAGGAAAGTTGTTTAGCCTAAGGAATACACTCTCACAAAGTCCAACTTCACTGGCTCTTCTCGATATACCTTATTAGTCTTATTTGGTGGACATCAGCTGAAACTATCTCCTTAGAATTTCATGTGCTAGTCCATATATGTGAAAATGAGGTCATCAACAAATATTGGGTTAGACCCTCACAGAGTGCAAGGAAAAATGTAAGACTTGAATGTGCCATGAGCCTTAATACAGAAAATACATTTTGAACTAAGAAAGAATTATGTTTTTAAAAATGTGCCTATTGTTACATGGATGGACATGGAGATTATTATACTAAGTGAAATAAGCCAGTCAGAGAAAGACAAATACCATATGGTCTCACTCATATGTGGAATCTAATGAACAAAATAGACTGACAAAACAGAAACAGAGGCATGGAAACATGAAACAGACCGACAGCTGTCAGTGGGGAGGGGAAGGCTGGATGAAAGAAGGTGAAGGGATTAGATGAAGGACATGTATGCATAACCCATAGACACAGACAACAGTGTGGTGATGGCAGAGGCAAGGAGGGCAGGGGCTGGGTGGAGGTGGGCAAAGTTGGGGGGCAATGGGGATATCTGTAATAATGCCAACAATAAAGTTAAAAAATATTTCTCTAAAACAGTGCCTGTTATAACTTTTATAAATTTTCTTTTGAACAAAAATATAAAAGGTTTAGGTTTTATTTTTAATACTGTTTTGTTCCTAAGCATTTTGCTGTCCTTGGGCAGGCCCCATAAGACTAATTGCAAACTGACCATTCCAAATCAATGTACAAAAGTGTACTGAAATGGAATAAAAATGACTTGTTTTGACAATTTGATACTTGATTCATTGAGACTCTAGAAAGTACTGCCCTTGTGGGAAGCTGATTCCTGTGGTCTAGTATATTAATATGCATTACTATATTTAATAAGCATTTCTCTCAGAGAAAGTGTGAAACTGGATTGATTTCTGACTAAACCCCAAACAAAATCATTGACCTAATTTTTCTTCAAGTGGAGCATTTCTTACACACCCTTACACTTTCAAAAATACACTCTGAAATTTTCTCTTTTTGTAACAGTATATTGTAGCTTAGATGCCAGGGTGTTTTTTGTAACGAATATATATATATATATATATATATATATATATATATATATATATATATAGAATATAGAATGTAGAATATATATATATATATATATATATTCTACATTGTGAGACTGACACATGATTTTGGAAAAACATCAATAATAACATTTACTCCTCAGCCAACATAGGAATAAAAACTTAATTACACTTTAATTTTCAAGGTGTTCTTTGGAGTTGGATCAACTTATTAACTACTTCACTGATCACACGTCTTCCAAAGAGCTCAAAAATAAATTTAAAGGCATGGGAAATAGTTGACCCTGTGATGGGGTGCTCATTAAGCCATTGCAAACAATCTCAGGTTTTAAATGGTGGAAGAGTCAATCAAACCAGCTTCTTACGCTTTTGTCTCCTAACAAATATCAAAACACAAGTTCTGGAACCCAAATAGGCTGTGAAAGAAACCATTAAGTCTGGCAAACTCAACTAAGAATCCTTTGCAAGCAATGGCTCAGAAGATAATCACAGGTATCTAGATGCTCTCCAGGTTTCCTTGGGCTCCATTATATGGAAGAAGATTTTCTCAGTGTGCAAAAATATCAACTCATAAACTTGGCTATTGAACCCAGGAAACCTCATTTATTGCTATCCTAGATTTGGGTGAGGAAGCTTTTTCAAGCAGGCTTTTTACCCTATTGCTACTCAGATATCTCTGTCTATCTCTGTCTCTCTCAGAGAATCATCAAGTTAGGCTGAAGGTAAACATTTAACTCAAAATGCATATGATGCCTACAAAAGTATAACTAATAAACTAGGAGGAAATAGTTTTCAGTATATAATTGATACTATACTAAGCTGAAAAAGTATGTGAATGAATTTAAGGATGGACATTTTTAATGTGGAATTAAAACAAGTATATTTACATTGTAAGTACACTTACAATGTAATTAAAATTTGAAGACTTAAAGGGAAATTGCTGCTATATTTTATAGTAACACTCTTATAGCCCAATAAAAGGAATACAGTGCAGTTACATATACAAATGAAGCATTCATTGTACAGTGATTAAAATATTAAAAGACTCTAACTATATTCTTGAATCTATAGAATTCAGTATTGTCTTAAATGATTAAAATCCCTAGTTTAATACCATGAAATTAAAACATTTTGTGCAGAAGGGCATTGTTATTCAAAAATTTTATCTCCTAATTGTCTTCTAACCACAGGATCAGCACACAAAAGAAATGAATTTTAATTTCATTTTGTTGTTATTTTTGCAGAAGCATTAAGTAAAATATCAAATATATGGGCATTTTCATGAGTGACTCATAAATCAACCATCATAAATTCCAGCAAGTGTACATGAGAAGATTTATAATTTCCAGGTATCTTTGAACAAAATACAACTGGTTTGCCATACAAATTGTTACATCAAATGATACCATTGGCATAAACTATGATCTTGATATGACACACAAACCTAATTAAAAGATAAAATATTTTTGTATTATATAGTTATTGAAGTGTTTATTGTAACACATTTCATCAAAAAACATGCACCTAATATGCCAACTTGATAACAAAATGCATAATCCATGATTCAAAAGGCAGCAATTTCAAACCACTGTCTTCAGTGGACTTGATATAAACTACTCCAAGCATCAATTCAATACTGCATGCAACAGCTGGCCCTGCACTTTAAAACAAGTCATCACACTGTATACATACATAAAAGAAAGACATCTATACATGTATTATTTTAACAAAAAAACAAACCTAGAAAGAAACACAACATAAGAAAACCTTTACTACAACAGATATTTTTCCAGAAAATTCAAAAGCAAGTAAAGACACTGGAAAGTAGGGCGTCGTTACAGGAACACCTCTTGTGCATACATGAATATTTAACTTAAAGCTGTGACAGGTGTATCTAAATTAAATTGCAATGCATAAAATGTAAACTTCAACACATCCTAACTACAGGACTTTTAGCTTTGGATCTTTTTAAAACTATAAGACAGCTCTGAAAACCTTAAATACCAGCCAAAAGTGCAAAAGAGGTCCTTCAGAACATCTCCCTTTGGTGTTTTAGTCACATAGGTAACAGAATTAAATAATAAACTATGACTTAACAAGGTAGTTTAAAATTTCTGATTCTCTCTCCTCTCTCTTTGGATTTTTGTTTTGTTCCTGAAGTTACCAACAAAACTACAGGTAGTCTTTTATCTATAAATGTTCAAACTAATTCATCTCCAATTTTTTTAGATAGAATCTGAATGCATGCCATAAAAAAAAAAAACCCTACTTGGAAACAAATACTGCATTTTTTCACCTGCGGGGAATGGAAGGTGTGAAGATGCTTCTTGCAAAAATGAGACAAACTGTGAATGATGAAGTCCACCTCAGTCTTGAGGAGATTCTGTGAATGTCATGGGCAGCACAGGATCATCCTGACTCTTGTGCTGTTTACTGTAACACTTTTACGAAATATAATCTAGTTCACACCTCCAAAGGAAATCTTAATTTTACAAGTCTATTCATTCTCCTTTAATTCAAGGGGAAGTTAGTTTCCTTGAGTTACTCAGAGCAGCATCTACAAAATAATGAAGAATGATGTTAATATTCAAGTGACTTTTCAGGCCAAAAATGTTCTCTGTGCTATAATTATTAACACTGATACTAAAGTACAAGATGGAATCAGTTAATTTGGGGGAAATGTGATTCATTACAACACATAGTTGGCTTAGGAAGTATTCCAAATGTTAGCATCTTAGATTTTATCTTATTCTAATAGGCATAATTTTTAATGTTGTAAAGTGCAATGTTTCTTTGTATATCTGTTTGATACTTATCTTTTCTGCTTAGTGCTTTTTCTGCCCTGTATAAAAATGAAATTGTTATCATAAAGGGTAGGAGCTCCTTCTTTCTTTCTGCTGCATAGAATTCCATTGTGTAAATGTACCAGTTTTTTGACCCACTCACTTACTGATGGTCACTTAGGTTGCTTCTAGCACTTGGCTATTGTAAATTGTACTGCTATGATCATTGGGGTGCATATGTTCTTTTGGATTGGTATTTCAGGGTTCTTAGGGTATATTCCCAGCAGTGGAATTGCCAGGTCAAAAGGCAGTTCCATTTTTAGTTTTTTGAGGGAGAGGGAAGGGTGATAATGATGGAAAGAAGGGGAAGGCACTACACAAGGAGCATGTATGAAAGACCCGTGCACATGGACAACAGGGTGGGGACTGACTGCGGAAGCAGGTCATGGGCAAGGCAGGGAGAGCAACGGAGGAAAATTGGGACAACTGTAATAGAAAGACAATAAAAAACATTGTTAACCACTTAGCCATGAATATGTTGTTCTGTGTTTGTTTTTGATCAAGCAAAAAAGGGAAAAAAAGACTCATGGATGTGGACAACAGTGTGGTGATTGAGGGGGGTGGGGCGAGGGGGGAATAAAACGGATAAATGGTAATAGGAAAATACAGTAAGAAAATAGTAATTGCTCCTGGGGAAAAAAAGGAACTTTACGATTCTAGCTTTTTATGTTTAGGTCTATGATCCAATCCAAATTAATTTTTGTATATGGACTAGTGAGGTGAAGGGATAAAAGTTCATTTTTTCACCTTGTGGATATACAGTTGCACCAGCACCACTTTAAAAATATATATATTTTATTGGTTATGCCATTACAGTTGTCCCATTTTCCCCTCTTCACTCCCCTCCACCCTGCGACTCTCTCCCACCCCCATTTCCCCCTTTAGTTCATGTCCATGTGTCATACTTAGAAGTTCTTTGGCTTCTAAATTTCCCACACTATTCTTTTTTAATATATTTTATTGATTATGCTATTACAGTTGTACCATTTTCCCCCTTCACTCCCCTCCACCCTGTACACCCTCTCCCACCCATATCCCCCCCTTTAGTCATGTCCATGTGTCATACTTATAAGTTCTTCAGCTTCTACATTTCCCATACTATTCTTACCCTCCCCCTGTCTATTTTCAACCTACAATCTATGCTACTTATTCTCTGTACTTTTTCCCCCCTCTCTCCTCCTCCCACTCCCCTGTTGCTAACCCTCCATGTGATCTCCATTTCTGTGGTTCTGTTCCTGTTCTAGTTGTTTGCTTAGTTTCTTTTGGTTTTGCTTTAGGTGTGGTTGTTCATAATTGTGAGTTTGCTGTCCTTTTACTATACATGTTTTTTCTTTATCGTCTTTTCTTAGATAATTCCCTTTAACATTTCATAAAATAAGGGCTTGGTGATGATGAACTCCTTTAACTTGACCTTATCTGAGAAGCACTTTATCTGCCCTTCCATTCTAAATGAAAGCTTTGCTGGATAGAGTAATCTGGGATGTAGGTCTTTGTCTTTCATGACTTGGAATACTTCTTTCCAGCCCCTTCTTGCCTGTAAGGTCTCTTTTGAGAAATCAGCTGACAGTCTGATGGGAACTCCTTTGTAGGTGACTGTCCCCTTATCTCTTGCTGCTTCTAGGATTCTCTCCTTCATTTTTACCTTGGCTTATGATGTGCCTTGGTGTGTTTCTTCTTGGGTCCAACTTCTTTGGGGCTCTCTGTGCTTCCTGGATTTCCTGGAAGTCTATTTCCTTTGCCAGAATGGGGAAGTTCTCCTTTATTATTTGTTCAAGTACGTGCTCAATCTGTTGCTTTTCCTCTTCCCCTTCTGGTACACCTATAATTCGGATATTGTAACGTTTAAATATGTCCTGGAGGTTCCTAAGCTTCTCGTTTTTTTTGAATTCTTATTTCTTCATTCTTTCCTCTTTGGTTGCTTTTTCTTCCTTCTGGTCCCCTCTATTGTTTTGAGTCCCAGTTTCCTTCCCATCACTATTGGTTCTCCGTGCATCTTCCTTCATCTCTTTTATGGTAACCTGCATTTTTTAATGTAATTTGTGCCCAAAATCAACCAATTCTGTGAGCTTCCTGATCACCAGTGTTTTGAACTGTGCATCTGATAGATTGGCTATCTCTTCGTCATTCAAAAGAATGAGCCCTGGGGCATTGATCTGTTTCTCTGTTTGAGACATCTCTCTCTCTCTCTCTCTCTCTCTCTCTCTCTCTTCGGTCTGGTCGCTCCTGTTACAGTGAGGGGCAGACCCTTAGGTGTTCACCGAGGCTGGGCACCCCAGTCACTAGATTATGACGTTGTATGTGGGGGCGGGGGCGGGAGGGAACAATGGCGGTAGCTCCATTCTCCTGAGACCTCAGTCCCTTCCCTGGGATCCTGGGTTGCGCACTCTGCCCTGGTCCACAATCACCACCTCACTGGGTCCGCCAGCTGCCACTTGCGTACTCAGGGTCCACCCACTGCAATCTTGCGTGCCCCGGATGCCTTATGCACCCAGTTCTCCCAGTTCTCTCAGTTCTCTGCGTGCTGCGACCGCCGCCCAGCTGCTCCTCCCCGCCCCTCCTACCAGTCTGGATAAACGGGTCCACTTCAACTTCTTGGCTGTCCGACTTCCATTCAGATAAATTTTCTGTCAGTTCTGGGTGTTATTCTGCCTCTAAATTGTTGTTCTAATCTTGGTTGTGCCTGGAGGTATGGCGAGTCAACCTATGCCTCCATCTTTCCGGAAGTCTATCTCCCATACGATTCTTACCCTCCCCCTGTCGATTTTCTACCTACTAGCTACGCTACTTATTCTCTATACCTTTTCCCTCTCTCCCCCTCCCACTTCCCTGTTGATAGCCCTCCATGTGATCTCCATTTCTGTGGTTCTGTTCCTGTTCTAGTTGTTTGCTTAGTTTTCATTTTTGTTTTTAAGTGTGGTTGTTAATAATTGTGAGTTTGTTGTCATTTTACTGTTCATATTTTTGATCTTCTTTTTCTTAGATAAGTCCCTTTAACATTTCATAAAATAAGGGCTTGGTAATGATGAACTCCTTTAACTTGACCTTATCTGGGAAGCACTTTATCTGCCCTTCCATTATGAATGAAAGCTTTGCTGGATACAGCAATCTTGGATGTAGGTCCTTGCCTTTCACGACTTGGAATACTTCTTTCCAGCCCCTTCTTGCCTGTAAGGTCTCTTTTGAGAAATCAGCTGACAGTCTGATGGGAACTCCTTTGTAGGTAACTGTCTCCTTTTATCTTGCTGCTTTTAAGATCCTCTCATCTTTAATCTTGGGTAATGTAATTATGATGTGCCTTGCTGTGTTCCTCCTTGGGTTCAACTTCTTTGGGACTCTCTGAGCTTCCTGGACTTCCTAGAAGTCTATTTTCTTAGCCAGAATTGGGAAGTTCTCCTTTATTATTTCTTCAAATAACTTTTCCACTTGTTGCTCTTCCTCTTCTCCTTCTGGTACCCCTATAATTCAGATGTTGGAATGTTTAAAGCTGTCCTGGAGGTTCCTAAGCCGCCTATCCTCATTTTTTTTGAATTCTTGTTTCTTCATTCTTTTCTGATTGATGTTTCTTTCTTCCTTCTGGTCTACTCCATTGATTTGAGTCCCAGTATCCTTCCCATCACTATTGGTTCCTTGTACATTTTCCTTTATTTCACTTAGCATAGCCTTCATTTTTTCATCTAATTTGTGACCAAATTCAACCAATTCTGTGAGCATCTTGACTACCAGTGTTTTGACCTGTGCATCTGATAGGCTGGCTACCTCTTCAACCCTTAGTTGCATTTTTTCTGGAGCTTTGATCTGTTCTTTCACTTGGGCCTTTTGTCTTTGACGCGCCTGTTATGTAGTGAGGGGTGGAGCCTTAGGTGTTCACAGGGCGGGTCGGGGGGGCAACCCAGTTGCTGGGTTGTGATGCTGTATATGGGACAGGAGTCTGAGAGGAAATAATGGCACTTGCTCCACTCTCTGCCAGATTTCTGTCACTTCCCCCACTTCCCACAAGCAAATTGGGCCCTTCTGGTGCTGAATCCCATGTGGGTGGGCTTGTGTACACTCTAGGACCCTGTGGTTCTCTCCAACAAACTCTCCTGTGAGGCTGGGAGTTTCTTCTGGCACCTCAACCCCCACAGGTGTTTTCAATTGGTGTTTTGAGGCTTTATTCCCCTGTGCTGGGACCCTGGGTTGCATGGTCTATCTCACTCCCCAGTTTTGCCCGGTTAACTGTGTGTGAATGTGGGTCCACTCGCTGCCATGCACACCAAGCCATGCTCCACAAACTACCGCCTCGCTAGGCCTGCCAGCCACCACCCTGCGCACCCGGGTTCTGCCAGCTGCCACTTTGCTGCGAGTCCTCTCCGCCCCAGTTGCCCAACTCCACCCCTCCTACCAGTCTGGATGAATGTCTCTTCTTCAACTCCTTGGTTGTAGGACTTCCATACACTTCAATTTTCCACTGGTACTGGCTGTTGTTTTTAAATTGTTGTCATCCTTCTTTTGGTTGTGGGAGGAGGCAGTGTGTCTACCTACGCCTCCATCTTTGCCAGAAGTCCCGCACCAGCATCATTTGATAAAACAATATTCCTTTCTCCATTCAGTTGACTTGACACTTTGACTGAACATTAATTGGTTATGTGTATGTGGGTCTACTTCTGAGCTGTTTTTCTATACCACACTCTATTTACTGTAGCCTTATAGCACAGGCGTCAAACTCATTTTCACCAAGGGCCACATCAGCCTTGTGGTTGCCTTCAAAGGGCCGAATGTAGAGCTCCTTGCCCCTAGTTAGGTAGTCGTTACATTTATACAGTCCTAAAATTACATTTGGCCCCTAATTTTATTAGGCCGTAGTATACAAAATCATTATACAAAATAAATTGTAATTCTGTATCTTAGCAACAGAGAATTTAAAATGAAGTTTATGAAACAACACCATTTACATTGGTAATATAAAACAGATAATAAATAGAAATCGATCTAACAATAGATGTCTGAGGCTTCCATACTGACAAGCATGAGTCATTGCTGAGATATATTTAAAATGACCTAAGAAAGGGAGGAATATATATCATGTTCAAGAATTGGAAATATCAGTGTTAAGAAGTCCATGTCCCCAAATTGACCTGTAGAGTTAATGCAACCAAAATTTTAGCAGGTTCATTGCAGGGGATGGGGGAGTAAAGACAAGTTGATTCTAAACTGTATGCAGAAAGGCAAAGAATTACTTTGCTTTTACTTATTACTTCTAGTATTGTCTATTTGTGTATAGATTCCTAATGGTTTTGTACATAGACATGATCTCCTAAGCACAAGTGTTGCATCTTCTTTTATAATCTTTTTGTTTATCTCTTTATTTTGAGTAATGGCACTGGCTAGGATTTCCAGTAAAAATGTTGAATAGAAATGGTGAGAATAAATATCCTTGCCTTGTTCCCAATCTTAGGGGGAAAACTTTCAATATTTCACCATTAGGTATGATGTTAGCTGTATTTTTTTCACAATAGTGCATTATCAGATTGATAATGCCCTTTATTTATAGTTTGGTGAGAGTTTTTATTGTGAATGAGTAGAGTTTTGTCAAGTACTTTTCTGCATCTATTGAAAAGATTACAAAAATTTCCCCTTAATTATGTTAATATGGGGAATTACACTGAATTTTAAGTGTGTGATACAAGTATTTAAAGTTATCCATTTCCCACCCTCTTTGGCTGCATCTGCAAATTTTGATATATTGCATTTTTATCAAACTTGAAAAAATTCTACTTTCTCTTGTGCTTTTTCTTCTTTGCTCCACAAGTTGTTTAGATTTGTGGCATTTAATGTCCAAATATTTATGGATTATTGATTTCTAATATAATACCATTGAGATTTTATATGATTCCAATCTTCTGAAATTTATTGAGACTTACTTTATGACCTAGCATATATTGTATCTTGGTGAATGTTTTACATATACTTAAAAGTAATGGTGTATTCTGCAGTTGTTGGGTTTTTAAATGAATGTTACCTAATTCAGATTGATGGTATATCAGATTCTTCTGATTACTAATTATCTACACTTGATCTTAGCCAAAAGGCCGAGAAGCGATTGATTACTAATTATCTAAATAATTCCATAATTCAATAATTATCTAAATAATTCAACAATTAGTGCAGAAAACATCTGAAAGGTGACTCAGGTTTGGAGTACCCAAAAAACAACCAAACAAGAAGTGACTCTATTTGTGGGGTTCCCATGTAACCTAATATTTACATTGAGCTCTATCATCCTTTTATTTTATTTTATGCCATTAAATGAAATTTGGAACCAAATAAGTTACTCCTGCTCTATTAGATTTATCTAAACACAATGTACCATTACCTGGAATTTAGATACAAGTCCAAATTAGAAATACATACATATAGAAATAATAATCTTGTTCACAAACAAGTCTGGTTTCTCTTTTGTGCTGCCTTTTCATAGATAGCTCAGTATCAGGGAGAAAATTTACAAAAATATGGGCCTGTATGCAGCAATTTTATGTATGAAGGTTTGAATTAATAGAATAGAACACTAGGTTAGTTCTCATTGCTGCATACTACCTTCACACATTAAATCTTGGGCACAGACTCAGAGAAGTATGTGTGTGCAGCAGAAACCTACCATAAGAAAAGGGCATGTTCTATGCACTAAGTAAAAACACACTAGTAAAGCATTCTTGGGTAGTAAAGCTGGTACCTTAAAAGTATCTTATCAGTATTTAGTTCTGAAGGATCTCTTATAAGACACCACATGATCATGGTATCTTCTCTGCCAGGTCAAGTGAAGGAACATGTATAAAGGACCCAAGGACAAAGACAACAAGGGGGAAAGATTAGATGTGAGAGGTGAGGGTGGGTGGGACAGGGGAGAGTAACAGGGAAGAAATGGGGACAACTGTAATTATACAACAATAAAAATATAAAAATAAAAATAAAGACACCATAGTATCTGAAACTCTTTCAAACCTATCAACCTTGTAGGGAAAAGTTTAACATGTTTATTAAATCCTAGCTAATGTAATATGTTTGCAGCTTTATTTCTAAGTGCAAAGAGGTTGTTACCCTATGCAAATTTTATACTTGGTAAAGCTTGAAAACTTTTAACCTTTAAACAAATAGTATACAGTCTGTTCATATTATACCTGTAACTCTGGCATTCCGAAACCTATAGTCACCGATTAAAATCTGCAAACTGTTCCCTGGAATCAGGCATTTTTTTCTTCTGCTTAGATTTTTCACCAACCTAAATAATAAATTAATTAGTAGCCAACAATGATGATATAAGCTAATAAAAAACAAAGACATTGCATTACAGCTCAAATTTTCACAAAGCTATTGCATGTATTCAAAGACACTGTTCTTAAGTCTTTTGAGTAACCTACAAAGGATTGAGGTTTCCAGCAAAAATGGTTATTATTTTAATGACACATCATTCATTTTCACCCTTGTGTGACCCACCTTTAGGGTCAGAGTACATGGTCAATATAGAATTTCAGTAAAGTTATTGAGACAATGAAATAATAATTTCATATAAAATTTCCAAAATTTGTGGAAGCTTCATTTAGTCCCCTTCCAAACAATATTCCTTCCTGCTTTGGGTTCTCTAAAATTAAACAGTACATTTGGCAGAACCATCTTTGCAATTGGTGCTACATGAAGTCAAATGCATAAGGATAGGATAAGACCAAAAAAAGTCAATTATTTGAATTGATAAAGGGAAGTGTGACTATGTTGTACAGGAGCAAGGCATGGTCCCTGGCACACAGTAGGCATTCATTAAAGATGTGATGAATTAATGAATGGCTTAAATTACCATGTATAATGCAATCTGTAGCCATTACAAAGCCAGATGTATCAGCTGGAATGTTTGAGCCAAAGGCAAACCACAAAAGAGCATGCAGACTCACAGCATTTCATTCTTTCAAAGCATTGTTCACTCACCAAAGGTTAACATTCCTTTCAGTGAGCTATAAAGGCATGGCTGAAGCAATGAAAATGAAACACTGATAAGAAATATGATATTTCTGCTTCTTGAGACTGTATAACAAAGATACAAGTAAAGCAGAATATTTGATTAGATATCCATGTGCCCCAGGCAGAGGTCATCACAGGCATGGAGAACACACCTACCATTGACCCTCAACATCCTCATGGAGAAGCTGAATGACATCTCCATTTCTAATCAGGAGGTCTTCTGAGCCTCTATTCCTGCAATCTGCTAGGGCTTTATATTTGTCTGGAGGCTGTAAGGTTGTTTTGAAAAATTACATTATAAACTTGATTGCAAAACTACTTGCACAACTGCATGCTCTCTGACAAAGAACTCATGTGGTACTTCAATGGCAAATGTGGTAGCTGCAGCAGCTTTGCAGGAACAAACATGAAGCAGTTTGTGATGGGGAAAAAAGCAGAACATGTGTTTATTTAACCTGAAGAACTTGCTTTAATTTGCAAAAATAGAATTACACCATGAACTACACAGAAAATAACAGAGCTACACAGAACTAATTTTAAGTTACATAAATCATAAGCATAACTCCAGAAAAAACAAACATAATTTTTAAATACTATTATTTGTAATCTACTCTCATGAAAAATTTATCTTGGCACATACAAAATGCAATGGCTCTAAACAAAGATTTACTAATGCCCTCAAAGGATTTCTGGTCTTTATACTGTTTGGCACAGGTAAAAATAATGGACACAAAAGCTCTGGATCCAACAAAAGCAGGTTAAATGTTGTACTTTACTTGGCTCTAACCTTTTGCAGCTATAATTTTAACTTAATTCATTAATAAGCTAAAAAATACAAGGCACACCAATTGCATTTAATTACAAAGTAGATGGAGAAGAAATAATAAATCTCATGTCCAAAAGTAGTTGGAGATGTTTCCAGCACAATATCTAACACATTGAATACATAATTTCAAAAAGTAACAGTACCATAATTAAATTTGTTAATGAAAGAAGAGAAATAATTATGTGATGTCGATTCTTTACATATCCAAAAGAATTAACCTAAAAACAATATCCATGTCACTTGCGCTGAATGTCTTTTGAGCAGTACTTTTTATCAAATGGTCTGAGGAGCAGGTAGGAAAGAGCTATTTTCCATTTAACATAGTGGCTTCGTCATAATGGGAGAGTCATCCCCGACAGTCTCTAGGAGGTAAGCAGCACCTATTATTTCTGACTTTTGATTTGATAAAGCAGGGCTAAAAGAGCAGCTCATTGGAGCCCATTTTGCTTATGGGAATGTCTTTCTTTTTTGTTTGCATTTAATCATAGGTGTTTTGTTTTTTGTTTTTGGGGGGGGGTGGGTTTTGGTATGTGTTCCTTAGTAACACACCTTGGGGAACTATTGGGAGAATAGAAGAAAACTAATAGGTGTTTCTACATTCCCATCCCCTATGATTAAATCACTAATCAGTTTTGCATATTTCTGTTATTTTCTGACACCACAGCTGGACAAATGCTTACTGAAGATTTGTCAGTTCTTGACAATCCCCTCATAGAGCACCTACAGCAAACATTTAAACCCCAAATGCCTTCCCCTGGTTTTTCACTCACATCTGAACAACTACCATCCTCAGACATGATTAGTCTAAAAAATGAAAGTTCTTTTTATTATTAGTCTAAACCAGTGGTTCTCAGTTTAGGAGGCAGAGCTTTGGGGGTTCCCGACACCTTTCCAAGGGTCTGCAAGAAGGTCAACCTCTATGAAGACATTATTTGCTTTTTCACTCTTATCCTCTCATAAGTATACAGTGGAGTTTTCTAGGGGCTACCTGATGTGTGAGAGCACACAGACTGAATGCAAAAGTGGGTTAAAGGGACTTGCAAAAATTTTTTAAATACCACTCTTCTCAGTAAATGTTGTGCTTTGAAATATGTAAATTTTAATTAAAATGTCATTTACATGAACTTACTATGGTTTCGTACTATTAAAGATAATGAATAACTTTATATTTACCAGTTTTAATTTCTAATATGGTAAATATCAACAGATGGAGACATGAGTTCTGTGGGATTCTCAATGAAGTTTAAGAATGTAAAGGGTTCCTGCATTAAAAAGTTTGAGTGCTGCTGGTTTAGACATTTAACACTGGACAAACCCTCTTAGCAGCACTGAGCCTCAGTTTCCTCCTCTGTGTGTTGGAGGTAATAAAGGCCTGCTCTGCCTCTCAATAATTCCATGAATATTAAATGGGAAATTATATTGTAAACTGTAAACTGCCCAACAACTCCGTTTATGGTCACTGTATTATTAGTAGAAAGAACACTCTAGTACTTTTTGAAAGAAATCATTCAGGCTGATGCTCTGCAGCTTTGTGGTCCTCCATGCCATTATTCCCTTACCCCGAAACTAAAACCACCAAATTGATGTTGGTGCTCTGAAGGGCACCAAGGAGCAGTCCAGTACAATGCACCATTCCTACCCTCCAAGCTGGTGACTTCAGAAAATTAAAGATATACCCTAAAAAGTCTAACTTCCCTCTAATAACCCATGAGGATCATAACAATATTGCAAACTACTTCTATACAACACTTTTACCCTAAAGCAACTTCCCTTAGTTTTATAGGGTAACCCCTTGCTCTAATATGCTGAGATTTAGTATCATTAGTACATTTTTGATAGCCCACTAAACCCTGTTCCCCAGATTTTATTAGAGTTTTTAATGTGTAGCATTTATTTCCTATATTTTCCAATCTGGAATCTAAATTGATTTTTAAAGTATTAATTGACTTTCCATTGTTCTCTGACTTTGTCTCATGTGCCTCCACTGAAAACACAGTGGTGAAGCTGAATTAAAGACAACACTGGTCAATGTATGGAGAATTGGAATGATTGACTATTCATCTCATCAGCTTCACTAGGAACTCCATGTATAGCTCCAATAAGTTGACTGTTCATACCTGTTTCCAACCTTTGGCCATGCCATATACCTAATGACCTCAAGGATATGGACAAAAGACTGCCCCTGTGTACTTCACCTATTTCATCAGTAAAATTATCTCAAGACTTCCCATTTATTTATTTTAATATGTCATTACTAACCATTAGGGGCCTTTCTTCTTCATTGTCAACATAGGAAGAGTAGAAATAGTCGTTTACCCATGGCTCAGGTCCTTCAGAGATTTCTGCAGTCCAAACAATAAGAGGGTAGCAGTTACTTAATGATGCTGGTCCACCATAAGGAGAGAAGTAAACTTATAGCAATAATCAAGGCTACAGTGATCCAAGAATAGTATCTCCCTATAATAGAACCTCCAATTAGACTGTACTATTTTAGAACTGCTGATATTTCAGAAAGGGCCTGGAATGTCATATACTTCTTTTATTTATTAGGATGGTTTCAAATTGGGGTTTGTGGGAGAGTTATTAAAAACAGTAAGTTAAATAACATTCCAAAGAACAGTTACCCCTTCTTATAGAAAATAATCTCTTCCAAATTTTTTCTATAGCATTTTATTGGCCTATTCAAATAGCACTTATAACATTCTACTTATTAATATTATTTTTGACTTGTCTTAACTCTTATTAGGCAGAGACCGTGTGTTATACATTGCATGTTGCATAAGAACCTTGAATCTAACAGGTACTTCTTTAATAAAATATTTTGACTGACATGAATTAAGCAATTAATATAGGCAGAAAATTAATAGACTTTCAATGTGGCCAATCTAAACACTAAACCATTCACATAACCTTGGAACAGTTGTGTCAACTTTTTCTGACTTGGTTTCCACACCTATCAAATGATAGCACTGATACTAGTCTCTCTCCTGACTTCTCTGGGAACCACAGCATAGATGACCTGATGGAAGTGACCTTTACACTGACAACTAAAAGTTGAGCAGCATTATCATTATTTGTTTTTAAAGACAAATAATGCACATTTAAGTAGTGCATACCACGCACTCTGTTAGGCATTCCTCCAGAGGTCTCTGCTGTGGATCCCAGAGTGGTTTAGGTAATCCCACAGGATTCTTCTACAGTACGTTGTACTTCTATTAAAATAATCATCACATTTAATTTTCATTGCTTGTTGAATTATCTATGTTCTTTAGCTTCATGGGGATGGTAGCTGAGTGCATCTCATTTTTTAAAGATTTTATTTATTTTCAGAGGAAGGGGACAGGAGGGAGAAATAGAGGTAGAGAAACATCAATTGGTTGTCTCTCATACGTGCCCTGACCAGCAATTGAACCTGCAACCCAAGCATGTGCTCTGACTGGGAATCAAAGTGGTGACCTTTTGCTTTGCAAGACGATGCCCAACCAACTGAACCACATGGGTCAGGGCCTTAGAGTATCTTAATTACACTGTATGCCCAGGGCTTTGCACAATTCCGAAACACAGGCTGTGTTATATTTGTTGAGTTAAACAATTTTTGAAACCAGTTTAAATGAAACAATTTGCATTAAAAACTATTCCAGCTGTAAATGACTCTTTTCTATTCATTAAACCTATGGTGAGTAAAGTTTGCATTCCTTTAAGCCAGTATGTGTTTTATTCAACCCTGTATTCTGTGTAGAAGGAGTTCCCAGACTTGAAAATGCATCAAAACAACTGACATAGAGATCTCACTAAATCACAGATGGCTGCATCTCACTCCCAGAGTTTCTGATTCAGAAGGTCTAGGAAAGAGCCAGAGAATTCACCACCTTTACACATTCACAGGTGATGCTGATGCTACTGGTGTAGGAACTGTACAAGGAGAACCACTGCTCTGCAGTGTCCACCAGCATCTTGCACGTGCAAGACATGCAAGCCTTATAAAAATGGGTTAATTTTGTTTTATTTTATATAAGGATAATAGACAGGTAGATTTTCCAAATTAACAATGGGAGAAAAGAATTGCACAGCCGTGAATCTGACCTTCGGACAGCCATGACACATACCTGTACTGGCTTCTGCCTGAACTGCCGGGACTGCCTTACAGACCCCAACCACAGTGCTGGTGTGCTCTGGTTCAGTTTCCTGGGGGCCTATAAAAGCCCCCTGATGCCCTCTGAAATAGTAAATATGCAAAACTAAGTGAGCTTTGGTACGGTCCACAAGTAATAAGAAATTTAAAATGTTTTTTTTTCTACTGATGCCATGTGTCAACGACATACCCTAAGAACCCATTCAAACAGAACTAACTCCCCCTCTCTGTGTGGTAATAGGTTATAATATAGGAAAGCTTAATTCCTAGGATCCAAGCCAGAAGGGCCTCTCTTTAATATGAAAGGAAAAAATTACTCCCTCACAACCTAACGCAGGTATAAGTTTTAAAATTCCAACAGCATATTTAACTGTATATTTGAAATTTGCTAAGAGGTAGATCTTAAATGTTCTACACACACACACACACACACACACAGATAACTATATGAGGTGATGGATGTGTTAATGACCTTAACTATGGTGAATATTTCACAATGTATATGTAGTTTAAGTCCTTAAGTTGTGCTCTTTAAATATATACAATTTTAATTGTCAACTACAACCTAACAATGTTGGAAAAATATGAACAACAAAAAATCTCTGTTACTCTATGAAATGTTAGTTTTAATTAATTAAGATATATGTAAATGACAAGGAAACTTTAAACTGATTAATACTGTTGAGTTCTATCAGCTTCTATGAAGTCAAACACTACATGAAATCTAAAGATTTTACTTCTATAATATATGACAAATGATTAAGTATTATGAAGATAAAGACTTCTTTTTAAAAATATGTTTTATTTATTTATTTTTAGAGAGGGGAAAGGAGGGAGAAAGAGAGGGACAGAAACATCAATGTGTGTTTGCCTCCTGCACACCCCCTACTAGAGACCTGGCCTGCAACCCAGGCATGTGCCCTGGCTGGGAAATGAACCAGTGACCGTTTGGTTTGCAGGCCAGTGCTCAATCTCCTGAGCCACACCAGCCAGGGCTGAAGATAAAGACTTCTAATGTGACTTGTAAATAGTTCACCTAAAGCCCCAGATGAACGAACACACTTTTGCACCTAATTTTAGCTGTCTCTGAAAGATGATATACAACAGACAGAAGGAGTATTTTCAGTAAGCCATTTAATGATCCCTCTATCAGACAGAGGATGCATGCTAAATTTCTGAGACAAAACCCTGGAATCAGTGTGGTGAATCTTTCTACATGTCTGCAAATGTTCAATGGAAACTCTACCCTTTAGCATTCCTAGTGACAAAATACAAGGACCACATCTCTACACCAGTGCTCATCAGTGCTATCATTTTGGACTGCCACCTTCCTCAAAGACTTTATGGTTGTATCCAGGCAGAGTTCCCTCCAAGAATCAGTACCTCATCTCTAACTACACAGAAAGAGAGGCCGAGTCACCAGCAAGTGGTCTCCACCAAGGGACCACAAAGGTGTGGGCCAGTAGAAGCTGCCAGTCCTTTACCACTCTTACAACTCTTTCTCCAAGGAAATAGAAGGTGACCAAAAATATGTTGAAGTGAAATCCATGAGTGCAGCCACTTTTTGGTAAGCCTTCATGTACATGCCAAATCCCCCCATCCCCTGATGTACTGATAACAAAGCATCTGTAATTGTGTTTAGCCCAAACTAGTGAATTATTTTTAACATCAAGGGGAACAACTATATAACTATTAAGGAGTATCAGTTTCCAAGTATAAGGATAGAACTGAGAAAATGATATGTTTATGGAATTTGATCAATTATTGCTAAAAGGGCAGGTAGTTTTTATCTGAGATGCTTTACTAATAGTGCTTCATGTTACACAGGGAAAACAGAAGCTTGTGGGAGTGGTGTTTCTTAAAGAATAATCACTTACTCATCATTCTGCGGAGAAGAGAGTTGGCCGTCTTCATGTAACTGATTGTACTGCTCTTGATGTTTAACTGTGGAATAAAAGAAAGCTTGTATAAGTGTCATTTAAAAGCCACTCTTCTTCCTTCCTTGAAGACCAATGACTTTCATGTGTGCATGCACACCACCCATTCCCATAAGAGTTAACCTACACAGACTTGAAATAACCAGAGGGAAAGCCAGTATGAATCTGGGATGTGAAAAAGAACCAAATAATAGAATATTTCATTCAAGGAGTGCAACTGTATTACTGCAACCCCAGCCCAACATGATGAAGATAATAATAATACTTGAGGTCCTAAACAGTTGTCTCATGGGAAACACTCAGAAATGACACAGTCTTCTTGGTATATGATTTCACCGCGGTTTCTCAAGCACTACAGTTCATTTTCTAGTGTCAAGTTCATTCTCCAAAATAGTTTATATAACCCCAGGAGTCTTCATCTTCTACTAATTAGTTTAACAAACCCTTTCATTGTAAATAGTGTAACATAAATATCAACCCCGTTCCCTGTAATAAACTCTGAGTCAATGAACTATTACAGTACTGGTTCTGAAAAATGCATGCTTAAATGTACCTGTCATAAGTTCTTGTTGCTTCAACAAAATACTTCTTATTTCTTTTAACCATATCATCTTCATATCTATATTCGAAGCCTAAAGATTTTTAAAAGGGGGAAGAAGAAGACATGTTTCCCTTTAAAAGCCAATGTAATCTGGTGTATCAAACATAAACCTGAACCTGAATCCTGAACCAACATATTCAAGTTCTAACATTTTGATTCTTTGGACTTCTAAGAAGCAAGTACGTAACCATCAAATTAGATGAAATAATAGTCAAAACCATTTTGAGCCCTGGCTAGTGTGGCTCAGGGGAATGAGTGCCAGCCTGCGAACCAAAGGGTCGTTGGTTCAGTTCCCAGTTGGAACACATGCCTGGGTTGTGGGCCAGGTCTTCAGCTGGGGGGCATACCAAAGGCAATTGATCGATGTATCTTCCGCACATTGATGTTTCTCTCACTCTCTTTCCCCCTCCCTTCCCCTCTTTCTGAAAGTAAATAAATAAAATCTTTTAAAAAACATTTTGAAATTGCCCTTAAATAATGACACTCACAGGAAATGTGAAATACAATCTCACTTTTCTTTGTGTAACTGTTCTTTTAAAAATATAAATGTTTTTTGCCCTAGCTGGTGTGGCTAAGTGGATTGAGTGCCAGCCTGCGAACCAAAGGGTCACCAGTTTGATTCCCAGTCAGGGCACATGCCTGGGTTGTGGGCCAGGTCCCTGGTAGAGGCAACCACACATGGATGATTTTTCTCCCTCTCTTTCTCCCTCCCTTCCCCTCTCTCTAGAAATAAATAAAATCTTTGAAATAAAATATGATAAAAATATAAATGTTTTTATATTTAATTTCAGTAAAATAAAACAAGTTCTACTGTTTCTGAAAAGACAGTTGATTGCAGAGTAATCTTGATGGTGATAGCATGCAAGCTTCCTTAAATAGCTTTCCATTACTTCCAAGATAAGTTTGTTAAAAGATAGCAGGAACCCTGGCCAGGTGGCTCAGTAGGTTAGAACATCGTCATGTACACCAAAAGTTTGTAGGTTCGATTCCAGGTCAGGGCACATACCTAGGTTGCAGATTCAATCCCTGGTCCAGACACATATGAGAGACAACCAATCAATGTTTCTCTCTCACATTGATATCATATTGATACTCCCCCCCCCTCTCTCATCAATAAATATATCCTTGGGTGAGGATTAAAAACAAACGATAGCAGGAAGTCTTATATCTCAATCAAACCAAGAAAACATTTTATAGATTGTAATCACCTAGTACAGAATTGAAACCAAGAAAAAACTACACTGGGCACTTTCAACAGATAACAGCACATTCACCCATGACAAGTCCTGATACAAATATTGAAATGAAAACATCCTCTTGAAATGTCCTCATTCCTCTCCCCTTCCCTCAAACAGGTTGGACCTTACAGCACATTTGGCCAGGGCTTTACCTATAGGCTTCAGAAACAATGATCAAGTCTGAGTGATCACATTGCCGTGTCTTATAATCAGGTGCTCTCCAAATGTCAAGCACAAGAGGAACTCAGAACTACTATCAATTTGTAACCCTAGAAACTTGATGGGGACAGAGAAGCCCCTGGCAAGCTTTTGGCTATCAGCTATAATTCATAAATCTCCTAGTAAGGTTGCAAACACCAGCCTTAGAAAGCACCATAGGCATATCTCAAGTTAAACAAAGTCACTAAAAAGTATTTAACTACATCACAAAAAATAACAATGAAACAATATTCAAATGACCCACATGAGAAGAATGAGAAGTTTTGTAATATAACTAGAGTAATTTTTAAATGACCAACCTGGACAATATAAATTTCTTCTTTCCCACCATACCAGATTTCAAACTTGCGGTTATCTCCTTTTACATGTTCAGTGATTCCAACTTCTTCCATCTATAAGTCAAAATTTTCATGAGCACTTTATTTTGAATATGAAATGACATTAAACCTACCCCCATCATATTCTAAGTGAAACAGAATGTCTTACTTGGGAAAATACGCATTTTATATTCAAAGAATATGAAATAATATTTCGATCACAGACATGAGTTTTTAAATGTTTTCACTGAATTATGTATTTATAGTACAGATTACATGCTTCATTCCAGTGATTAAAACAAAGGTTATCAATGTGAATATCCAATATGAATTCCATCTAAGACTGAAAATAAATTATTGCATCAAACATAGAAGTAGAAGCAATCAAACATCAGTGCAAAAGGTCATCTAAAATTAAATAGTTTTTAATGATCATTTGCAAGATAAATTAATCTTATAGATTATTACTTATCTGTAGGAAAACCCTACAAGTTACAAAGATCTGATTTATATGGGGCAGGGGAAAATCAGCCAGGTACACAAGGATCCCCTCTATTTCCACCAGTCTCTCAGCCTCTCTAGAAGACAAATAATCTGTCATGGCAGGATGTCTTCTTATAGCCAGTGAAAGTTTTACACACAATATCCCTTTCCTTACCACAGGTTTTCTTCTCCTCCCTATGATTGTGCAAAGCAGAACCTCTTCCATTTTCATTCATTCTATGCTGCTATAGTGTAGTTAATCCCATTTTAAGCAATTTTACTCCCTTTTATGACACACATTCTCCTTTAGTCCCCTTTTGCCTTCTCCTTTTTCGTTCAATTCCTGCCTAATTATCTAAAGGAATATGTCACTCTCCATTCCATTTAGGAGCCCTGGAAATGGCCCAAATTAGGGCTGATAAGCATTAATAGTAGTGCTAGTGAGACCCTCATATCAAGGAAAAGAAAAGGGATGACTAAGAAATAAAATGGGACATATAAATGCAAGAGCCTGAGACATCTACCCTGAATGTTGTCAGAGATTACTTTCAGAATGCCCCCAAACATTTTTCTATTACTATTCAACCACTCTAAGCTACTGTTGCTCAAACATCAGAATTTAAGAGAAATAACAATCTCACAGTCAATACTATTTAAATTGACTTTGCCTCAATACATGATTTTGTCTCAATAGCATGATACAACAGAAAACACAAGTGCTTTGGAATCCAAGAAGCTATGGTTGGAATTGCATCTCTACCACTTATTAGCTATGTGTCTTGGTGCAAGTTGCTTAACCGTTCTGAACTGCAGTTTCCTCAACTGTAAAATGGGAAGAAAACCTATTTCATAGAGATGATATACAATTAAATAACGAGCATTAAATGCTTGGGCTATATACTTTACTTTTTAAAGTATTAGTTTGCTTTCTCAACTTTCCCTTATTTGAATTGCAACAGTTTTTGTTATTTTTCATTGCACATATCTAGTACATCATTATACATTAAATGAACTTTTTCAAGTCACCCTGTAAAAATATCCATTATATTTAGCAGACAATATTGTTCTCAGTTCCAAACAATTCACTTACAAATGATCCACTGGTATACGATCCACTTGTAATTTGTGGACTGTGTATAGTTTCCCATATAACAAAACATAAAGGCTGTTTGAAAGGTTTCTCTTCATTTAATGTTCACTGTATCATGAACATTTATTTACTCACTGAGAACCAACAGGCAGAATTAATGGTCTAACTATATGTGTATAGCTATACATAATATACAATAAATAATATATAATAAAATTAGGTTGATTCTACAGTTAGACCCTGTGGTCTCTGCTTTATCCTTCATATTTTCATTGATGATTCATGATGGCTATGAGTAGGTTTTATTATAAAGCATTTTTATCTCACTATGTCAAGTGTTCAGGGCCCCAACTCTTAACTGAACTGTCCATGATGAAGAAAGTTTGAAGATGTCAACTACCTTGTTAAACATCAACCAGTGGGTGAAGAACTCTGGGGTTATAACCAGTAACTACCAATATTTCCCCCCCTTTTTACTGAATTTATTGCAGTGACATTGGTTCACAAAAACATGAAGTTTCAAGTGTATAACTCAACAAGCATCATCTGCACACAGTATCATGTGCCCATCACCCAAGGCAAAGTAACGTTTTGTCCCCCAAAATAACTACCAATCTTAAGACTTTATCTATGTCTCTGGGATAAAGTTTAGTTATTTTGGGGGTTAGTATTATTAGAAAATTGATCTTGAATCACATTAACAAAAAATGTAGCTAGGCTTAGTCCTGGCCAGTGTGACTTAGTTAGAGCATCATCCCATACACCAAAAAGATACAGGTTTAACTCGGGGTCAGGACACATAGCTAGATTGTGGGTTTGATCCCCAGTCAGGGTGCATAAGGGAGGCAATTGATGGATGTTTCTTTCTCACACTGATGTTTCTCTCTCTCTCTCTCAAATCAATAAACATATCCTCGGGTCAGGATTAAAGAAAATGTAGCTAGGCTTAAGTGCTATGAAGCATTAGAAACAATATACTGGATATAAAGCAGTAACATGACTGTACCTGGAAAACAGTTTTTGAGATCAAAATAAAGAAACTGAGAATTATAACAGATTAACATATATTAAAACTACATGTGCACAGAACATTAGTATACATGTATCAAGAACACACCAAGTGAATGATATACATCAAATAAATTAGAATGGTTGCTACAGGGGTAGAGTGGAGGTAAGTGTGAAGACTAGGCATTAAAAAAGAATGAAGGTGCCCTGGCTGGCGTAGCTCAGTGGATTGAGTGCAGGCTGCAAACCAAAGTGTCACAGGTTCGATTCCCAGTCAGGGCACATGCCTGGGTTGCAGGCCATGGCCCCCAGCAACTGCACATTGATGTTTCTCTCTCTCTTTCTCCCTTCCTTCCTTCTCTGAAAATAAATAAATAAAATCTAAAAAAAAAAGCTGCTGAGTTAGTAAAAAAACACATTGCTCTAAAAAAAAAAAAAGAATGAAGGAAGGAATGAAAAAAATGAATGAATATGAACAGGCTTCCCGGCATGATGTAGTGATTAAGAGCATGGACTATGGAGCCATCTGCTTGAGTCTAAAGCTGTGCTGCACCACTTACGAGCTATGTGCTCTCGGGCAAATGACTCACCTTTCTGGAACTTAGCTTTCCCATCCTCTGAATGGGAATAATGGGTTGATAATAGTTCCTACTTATATACAATTGCTATGTGGATCAAATGAGTTAACGATATTTATAAACACTCAACAGATCCCAGCAATAGTAAGCACTATGTTTGTTAAGTTTAAAAAACAATGACAATAATAAATGCATAAAGTGAAGACTCTGAAGAACTCAAATCTCTCCATCTGACTACCCTTAGGGACCTATCTCAGGGACTTTCGTTTGCATAGAAAAGGTCAAGTTAAAATGCAGCACACAATCATTACTAAGTACGCTGTCAGGCCAGGGAATTGAAGCTTGATATGATGAAGTCAAGGCACCAATACACTGACAGTGATAGAGAGAAGTTACTCAGCTGTAGAGAGCATCTGCATTGATCCTCTCTACCAAGGGAAAGACTTTGAAACCAGTAAACTAACTGTTGCCAAACACAATGACTAGTAATGCTAGCAATGATCTAATTCTGGAATCTCATGATAGGTAAAGAAGAGGAAGTAAGCATGGTGAGGCTTAAGAAATAGCCTAACTTCCATCTTTCCCTCTGTGAGAAGCATCACCATTTTCCTAGTAATCCTCATCTAAATCCTTGTAGGCATCATTGATTAATCCTTTTTATTACAAATACCAAGAATTATTGGGGAAACAAAGAAAAATCCAACTCATTTTTCCCTCCAATGTCAGGTATTTTTTCCTGTATCTAATAAGTCAACAAGCCCATTTATGTACCTTTCACTGAAATGTTTCTTGCATCTATCCCATCTCTGTTTCCATGGTGACTACTGTAGTTTGAATTCTCATGACATCATTACCTGATACCAGTCCCTCCTTACTCTACTGTACTCCAGAAATATTCTGTTGGTGCATCCATCATTGTGACCAGTTAAAGGTAACATGAAAAGTCAATACAGCCCTGGTCAGGTGGCTCAGTTGGTTGCAGCATCATTCCCATACACCAAGAGGTTCAATCCCCAGTTGAGGCAAGTATAGGAGGCAACTGATCCATGTTTCTCACTCTCTATTTCCCCCTCACCCTTCCTCTCTCTCTAAAATCAATGAAATTATCCTCAGGTAAGAATTAAGAATATAAGAAGTCAATACAAACAAGAAACACTTAGGTATTAAATAGGTTATCCCACAAGTAAAAAAGTGAACCAAATGAATTTGGGGCAAGCACATTTATGAAGGTCAAGTACCTTCCCAAGAAATAGGCATACAGACAGCAAGAGATCTGAACCCTGTCAGAGATCAGCTGTAAGTTCTTGGTTCTCAACCAGTGTTTATTAGAGACATAAAAGACCCTTCAAGATTTAAGGGGCTTTAGAGGTGAGTTGCTAATATCAAAGGAGCAGCTGGGCTTCTGCTATTTCAAAAAGTGAGAATTTTAAAGAAGCTGTGACACTGCTCTGAGCTCAGAAGCAACCAGGGAAAGTGGACAGTAGGAAGTTGGAGTCCTAAACCTGGTCAGGAACCTTGTTAGAAACAGCATGGAACTGGTGACCCTCTGGGAACAGGGAAAAGCAGGGACTGCTTATCTAGTAGCCTTCTGACACAAACACTTCTGGCCTATCTCAGAACACTTTGCTTGTCCTCTTTATCATTGCCGACAAAAATTTCATCAATTCTTAAATGTATGGGAGGGGGCAAAAACCCCAGAGTTTATTTATAAAAAAAATGTATATTCATTCTTACATGTTTAAACTTAAGTCACCTACAAAGTACTCTCCATTTGATGTAATACACTTAAGTGAGACTTTTTTCCCCACTGCTCAAAACAGTTTTTGAACCCAATTTTGATGCCTTTTAGTATTTCTGATGTTTTTTGTTTCACCTCTCCCACATCAGCAAAATATTCCCTTTGAGGGCTTTTTTCATCCAGGGAAACAACAAAAAATGTCACTGCGGGGGGGGGGGCCAGTCAGGTGCATAGGGAGTGTGAGCCATGGGGGCCATGTGTTTTTCAGGCAAAAACTGCTGAACACTCAGCAGAGTGTGGGCAGCTGGTCTCACAAATCACCCACCATGAAATAGGAAAACACGTTGAAAAAGTCTTCAAAAAACATTCACTGAAGCCAAACACAGCCTCTCACAACAACACCAGCTGGTACACTAATACAGATGGGTTCCTAGAACACTCACCTAGCAGAAGAAGCCTGGACTACAAGGGTCTCACCCTCCAGAAGATAATTAGGGGATAAACCCCCTTGTATAACAACTATGAAAGAACATGTTCATGAAAAATGACAGAAATGATAGTTGTTAGAGAATCAAGGGTAATAATTCTCTCTATTTTCCAAATTTTCTCTAACAAATGCTATAGTGCTTTTACAATTTGAAACTTGAAAGAAAAAATTAATTAGGTGTAAAAAAGTCAAATTCACCAATTACAGACTCATGTGAACTGGAAGTTCCTCTTGTCAAATGTCAGGCCCACCTGGGAGTATCACTGGACTGACAGTGACTTCTTCAAACAATGTTGCTCTCATTTTCATATCAAACCAAAGTGGGGTGGGATGGAGGGTGGAAGGTGGGAATGGCTGGGGTGAGGAGTAGTGGGGGAAAATGGAGACAACTGTACTGGAACAATTAAATAAATAAATAAATAAATAAATAAAAACTAGTGTTAGAACAGAATGCAAATTTGGGTTATAGGAGAGGAGAAAGTCATTTCAAAGGATAGGACAAGACAGGTGTGATTAGGATTCAGCTGTGGGCAGGTTTGAACACCCAGGAAAGGAGATGCCAGGAAATAGAGGAAGGATACAAAAAGGAAGGTGGGGATTTGCTAAGCAAATATTCATTTGTAAATTACAGGGTGGAAAAGGAAGAAACTGTTTCCTCCCAGTCTCTTCTATTACAAAGGCTCCCTGCTACAAAGACCAGAAACTCCACCCAGTACCAATGGTAAGAGTGCTCATGCGGAAGCCAAGTCACTTTTCATTATTTCAAACTATGCTCTCTGCAGGACACTAGGGAGCCCCCTTGGGGACTGCCAAGGGTTGGAGTAAGAGAGGAAAGGATGGAGACAAAGCTCTGCTGTCCCTCACTCATTTCAGGCAGAGAAGTTCTGCTTTACCTCACTTCTATATAGGATTTCTACCTAAGATTTCATAGATGGGAGAAATAGGGGGAGGGGGTTAAAGGGAAAAACACCTTTCAGTTATAAAATAAATCAAGTCCTGGGGATGCAATATACAGAATGGTGACTATAGTTAATAATACTATAATAGTGCATATTTGAAAGTTACTAACAGAGTAGATATTAAAATTTCTCATCACAAGAAAAAAAATTAACTATGTAGGGTACTGGATGTTAACTGGGCTTTTTGTGGTGATCATTTCACAATATATAGACATATCAAACAATTGTACACATGAAACTAATACAATGTCATATATAAATTATACCTCAAAGGTACGTGCCAGTAAAATATAAAACCCACTTATCTGAACTGAAAAAGTACACAAACTTGAAAATATATGTGAAAGAATATTACATTATACAATTCAAATTGCCTTACTTTTAAGGAGTGCTTAAAACTGTATGACGGGTATTTGAGGGAACCTTCTCCACTTTCAACACGCCTTTTACAAAAAACAATGGCTTTTTCATACAAGAAAAGGTGCCGCTGCATTGGTTTGAATCTAGCAAAATCCTTCATTTTTGTAGTGCCTTTTTTGTGTCCAATCCAAACACTGAATGCACCCTGTATTATCATCTTTCCCAGATCATTTAAGTTTCCCTAGAATGGAAAATCAAAACTCATTAGCACAAAGCAGAGCTACATTCAGATTTCTGACATCAACACTATAGTGTTTAGCTTGAACTACTAAAACCCTGAAGTATAATTGATAAGCTTTTAAAATTTCATCATAAAGTTTGATATTAAAACATGCTATGTGTCAAATAGTTACAAAATTACTATGGACTGAAACATCTGAAAAGCTTCGTTTTCCCTGGCTTCATGTCTCCATGTGGAGGTAGTTGAGACAGGGTAATTCTCCCCAACTCTTTCTTGATCCTGATTGGCGATGGCATCAACTAGTCCAAATTTTCTCAATGGGTGGTGGTAACTCTAAGGATTTGATCTTTTTCTTCCATATCTATCCTGGACTAGGACAAGGAGCAATTCTGGGGCAATATGTCTCCTTAGAAGACCCAAATATTCCTTCAAACAGGATCATTCAAAGTCTAGACTTAGAGGTAGACTACTGGGGACAAGAGGGATGTCACAAATCCATTTGGCTAGTGATCTGAAGCCAATTCTCCACTCAGCATTATCAGTAATAATGCTGACATTTGGGTCTACCTCCATTTGTCTGCCCCCTCTTATTTCTCAATTGGTTCCCTGAGAGGAAGAGAGGGATATGTACATGCTTACCCTTTAAAACTGTGATAATCATTAAAGTCTACTTACAATATAGCCATTTATTGCAATCTGATGCATAGAGTCATTAACTGACTTGAGTAAATCCAGCATCGTGTCAAGTGCCTCCTTTAATTGTTCATATCCTTCAGAGTCTTTGCTATATTTTAATAATTCCTGTAATTATAAGTCAAGAATTAAACTTAATGGTAGGCAGACATCAACAGCTGGAGGAAATGAACAAAATTTTGGCTAACATGCTTTCAAGGAGGAATTCCAAATAATGTCACTTTTTGTTTGTTTGGTTTTTAAAACACATTTTATTAGCTATGCTATTACAGTTGCCCCATACTCCCCTCTACCCTGCACACCCCCTCCCACCCCCATTTCCCCCCTTTAGTTCATGTCCATGTGTCATACACGTAAGTTCTTTGGCTTCTACATTTCCCATACTATTCTTACCCTCCCCGTCTATTTTCTACCTACCATCTATGCTACTTATTCTCTGTACCTTTTCCCCCTCTTCCCCTTTCCCCCTCCCCCTCCCCTGTTGCTAACCCTCCATGTGATCTCCATTTATGTGGTTCTGTTCCTGTTCCAGTTGTTTGCTTAGTTTCTTTTTGCTTTTGTTTTAGGTGTGGTTGTCAATAGTTGTGAGTTGGCTGTCATTTTACTGTACATGATTTTTGTCTTCTTCTCCTAGATAAGTCCCTTTAACATTTTATATAATAAGGGCTTGGAAATGATGAACTCCTTTAACTTGACCTTATCTGGGAAGCACTTTATCTGCCCTTCCATTATGAATGAAAGCTTTGCTGGATACAGCAATCTTGGATGTAGGTCCTTGCCTTTCACGACTTGGAATACTTCTTTCCAGCCCCTTCTTGCCTATAAGGTCTCTTTTGAGAAATCAGCTGACAGTCTGATGGGAACTCCTTTGTAGGTAACTGTCTCCTTTTATCTTGCTGCTTTTAAGATCCTCTCATCTTTAATCTTGGGTAATGTAATTATGATGTGCCTTGCTGTGTTCCTCCTTGGGTTCAACTTCTTTGGGACTCTCTGAGCTTCCTGGACTTCCTGGAAGTCTATTTTCTTAGCCAGAATTGGGAAGTTCTCCTTTATTATTTCTTCAAATAACTTTTCCACTTGTTGCTCTTCCTCTTCTCCTTCTGGTACCCCTATAATTCAGATGTTGGAATGTTTAAAGCTGTCCTGGAGGTTCCTAAGCCGCCTATCCTCATTTTTTTTGAATTCTTGTTTCTTCATTCTTTTCTGATTGGATGTTTCTTTCTTCCTTCTGGTCTACTCCATTGAATCCCAGTCTCCTTCCCATCACTATTGGTTCCTTGTACATTTTCCTTTATTTCACTTAGCATAGCCTTCATTTTTTCATCTAATTTGTGACCAAATTCAACCAATTCTGTGAGCATCTTGACTACCAGTGTTTTGACCTGTGCATCTGATAGGCTGGCTACCTCTTCAACCCTTAGTTGCATTTTTTCTGGAGCTTTGATCTGTTCTTTCATTTGGGCCTTTTGTCTTTGACACGCCTGTTATGTAGTGAGGGGTGGAGCCTTAGGTGTTCACAGGGCGGGCGGCGAGGGGGGCAACCCAGTTGCTGGGTTGTGATGCTGTATGTGGGACAGGAGTCTGAGAGGAAATAATGGCACTTGCTCCACTCTCTGCCAGATTTCTGTCACTTCCCCCACTTCCCACAAGCAAATTGGGCCCCTCTGGTGCTGATTCCTGTGTGGGTGGGTTTGTGTACATTCTAGGACCCTGTGGGTCTCTCTAACAAACTCTCCTGTGAGTCTGGGAGTTTCTCCCACTGCTGCCTCAACCCCCACAGGTGTTTTCAATTGGTGTTTTGAGGATTTATTTCCCTGTGCTGGGACCCTGGGTTGCATGGTCTGTCTTGCTCTCCAGCTTCACCTGGTTTACCTGCGTGCAATGTGGGACCGCTGTTCCACCAGCCGCCTTGTGCACCATGACCGTCCACAATCTGCCACCTCAGGGGTCCGCCTGCTGCCGCTGCTTTGCCCTGAGCCCTCTCAGTTGGGCTGCCCGACTCTGCCCCTCCTACCAGTCTGGGTGAATGTGTCTACTTTAACTCCTTGGTTGTTGGACTTCCATACAGTTCAATTTTCTGTCAGTACTGGTTGTTTTTTGTTTTTAATTTGTCGTTGTCCTTATTTTGGTTGTGGGAGGAGGCATAGTGTGCCTGCCTATGCCTCCATCTTGACCGGAAGTCCTAATGTCACTTTTTTTAGTAGTTTCTTTTATATGTTATTTGTCACATTAATACTACATTTAATAACAATATCCAATTGGAGAAGGCATGGAATACCGAGTAAACACTGTGAAGCAAAGCACATTCAATGCTTTTGCAGCTAAAGAACAAAACTGTTAGGATATACTAGAGATTAGTTTGTGAAGCAACTATACATTTTTTGGTCCTCTAGATACAGCAATTTATTTCATTTGGTATGTATATACAATAAAACATTGTGAAAATACATTTTAAACCAAGCTCTGCTGCATTCATAATTAACACATTTCACATTACACAAGGGATGTACCATCTTCACTTTCCATTGAAAAGACCCATATGAAATGTAGTTGCAAAACTCTAAGAAGTATTTGCTTAGTTCTTCTTGAAAACAATAAAAGTTCTGCAATAAATGTTATACATATGCCATTGTAACTTGTATGAATACTTAAATAGCTAGAAGGATGCCTGATATACTCAGCTTTACAGCTAAGCCTCCAGTATTTGCATAGTCAGTGAATTGAGGGCCACACTGCATTGATCCTACCGCTAAATCTAACCTTCGTAGTCATTGAGTCTACCTACTTCTAGTGCTTCCTAGTTAGCCACTTCCTTTTTAATGACTTTGGCACATCTGACCCAAAGAAGTAAATAAAGAAGCAAATGCTTAATGTACTTACTTTTAACAATAACTGATATTTAGTGAGTCGTTGCACTGGTTTGAGTAAATAGGAGTCCAGACCAAGTCTGTGTTTTAATTTTCTTTGGCATTCCTGTCATTAAAATATAATTATTAATCAACTTAAATTAAGACATATACCTGTGAAAATGCCAAGTGATTAGACCCAATGCATACTGATTTCTTAACTCACAAGGCAAATTTACCAGAAAATCACAGTTACATATGGTATGGTCATTAGAGGCAGAAAATTCTAAAATTTCAAAGACTAAGTTTTACATATAAATTCACATCGATGTGGAATGTTTAAAAGGTGAAAAAAACAATGAGTGACCATAGATGAACACCATTAAAAAGTTCTTCAGTATATCCAAGAAAATTAACAAAAGGCTCAGCTCCATAGGCCAAGGCCCAGAAAAGAAGTTGGTTTTACTGACTATAAATCAGACTGGGCATGAGAAAAGGTTTTTTTTTAATATCACAAGAAAAATACAGTCCTCATCAACTGGTGCTATATTTCATGTAATTACTGTCTCACTGCCACTACAAATATAAGCATCATGACTTTGGGTCCTGGGAGCATTGTAGGGTCCATAGGAAGGACAAGATGGGGGCTGGATAGGATGAAGAAGTGCAGAACAGAAAATAAGTGGGAGAGGTTACACCTATGTAAGATCCAGGTCCCCTTCTGGATATGGATAAAATCCAATAAGTAATGTAACTTAAACAGTCATCAACTGACAAACATGGTGGATAAATACATGTACTGAGCTCTCCTCACTCATGAAACCCAACTACAATGATGGCAAAGTTATTTTTACAAGGCAAAATCCAAGTTACAAAGATGGGAGAGGAAAAAACATTGACAAAATGTGGAAACTGGAAACCAAACTGACAAGTACTAAACAAGTGAACATATAAGAGAAAGTGAATCTGAAGTTGACAGAGAGGAAAGCCATGGAGCAACTCAATTTACGTTATAGAACACTTTTCCCAGCTCCACAATGAATTACAGATACCAAGTACCTCTGAAAGTAGGAGGTGAGAATAGGGTTTGAAAAAAGACGGTTGTTAAAAATCTGTTTAAGAAGTAATTAAACATGCCCTGACTGGCATGGCTCAGTTCATTGAGCATCATCCTGAAAAGCTAAAGGTCTCCAGTTTGATTCTGGTCAGGGCACAGGCCTGCGTTGCAGACCAGGTCCCTGGCAGGAGCGTGCATGAGAGGCAATCGATCAAAATTTCTCTCACACGTCGATGCTTCTCTCCCTCTTCTCCTTTCCTTCCCCTCTCTCTCAAACAATAAATAAATAAAATGTAAAAAAATATTTATGTAACTCTTCTACTGGGAAAGTTTGAGGTAGAATTAAGGATAAGTACCTAAAAGATTGAGTAAAAAAGACAACTGCAAGAAAAACAAAAGGGAAAGAAAACAATCATCTTATGGTACATAATTCATCTAAGCATAGAAATCGCAGGGTCTTAATAATTTAACACTGTATACCATCCTAAGCAAAATTATGATATAACTATATTAAATGATTTGGAGGAAAAAAAGTATGTGTATGAGTATGGGGGCAGATGGGCAACTCTTCATGGTCCATGGTGGGAAGTAGCAATATAAGCATTTAGCTACCAAAAGAAGTAGCTAAAAGAGCTGAAAGCGTTTGCCTCTGGGAAGCAGCATAAATGTGGTCATGTGTCTGTGCATGCATGTGCATGTGTGTTTAGGGGAGTATAAAATTGTTCTTTAATCAATGTACACATATATTAAAAACCACTATATGTATATAGATAATTAATATATGTATGTATTGATTAGAGTACTTAAAGTATTTGACCTTACATAAAGTAGAAACTGAGTTTATAAATAAGAAATATCCCAATATCTTCCAGAAAGAGTATATCCAAAGCCAGAAAAATTACTATACCTGGAAAAAGGCACACTCTGAATACTTCTTCCACACTGCCTCTGATCTGGGCTTATTCTGACAATACTTTTCATACATCTGAAAATCAGCTTTCTGTGATAAAAGTGAATTCAAACATATTACCAATGTGTGACCATGTACTTTTCTTATCAAGAAAGGCTGAGCGAGAATGGGTGCGGCTGAGCATTACAGGGAATGCGGCTTAAAGGGCTGCTACATCGGCAGCGGGTCAGGAACAGCATGCCTATCAGACCAGGTAGATGGACACATAATTATCCCAGTAATTTCATAGCTTCCACTTACCAAACTTGAGAGTTAGAGTGAGAAAAACCTTCTCTGAATGTATTATAAAAGCAGACCCATATTTTCACAACCATGAACTAATAGGATACCAGAACATATTATCTTGTTATGTTGTTAGCTGATTCCCTTCTAAGTGAACTTGTAGCTAACTCTCGAGGTCCTTGGTTTATCATTAGGAAATCATTGTACTATATAACCCACTGGACATCTGGCCATGCTATTCTCTCTCCCTGGAATCCTCTTTATTTGACCCTTTTCTCATGGGCTGACTCCTACTAACTCTTTAACATTCATCTCATGAGTCACCTCTTCTATAAAGCCATCATTTACACCTCCAGTCTACATAAGATGCACCTCTTCTTGGCCCCTATATGTCCCTTTGTATATCTCTAACATAGCACAACTCACACCATATACAATGGATTCCCTGTTTTCCTCCATGAATAGTCTTAGGCTTTGTATCCATATAGCCTAGCACAGTGCTTGGCACATAGCAGGTTCTAGTAGACGGCTATTGAATGAATGAACATATCAAAAGGCATGAATTAAAAGTAATACTGGTTGCCAAGAACTCTGCTAACTTTATAAGAGACACAAAAATATATAGGATGTGGAGACTCAGCAGCCATTGAAGGGAGGACCATGCAGCTGTGGCAGTGAGGAGAACCACGTGCTTTTAGCAGAGTGGGGACCCCTGCAGCCATAAGAAGAATCATCATGTGGCTTCAGCAGAGAACCACCAGGCAGCTTTAGCTGAGAACCACCACTCAGCTTTAGCTGCAGATCCTGGTGACACAGCTGATGGTGCTGGGAACCGAGGGAGGCCTCCAGCCGAGCACGAGTTACTGGGAAGAACCAGGGGCTGCCTAAGCCATGGACTTCTATTTCTTTTCCTGAGATACGGCTGAGCCTTCAACGAATTAAGCTTAAAGAGATGGAACATGTCACCTCCATTTATAGAGAGGCCCTGCCATGGAGGCAGCTGAGCCACACCATTCCATGTAGCAGCACAATGAGGAAAAGGAAATCTTCGATCCCCAACAGCATGGAAAAGCCTGGGCAAACAGCATCCTGACTCCCAGACCAAAACTCTCCTGCAGGTACATCCACTTTTTAATCCCTATTTATGGGCACAACAGGTTTATGAGCTGCCTTCAATTTTCCACTTCCAGACTTCTCCCCAGTTTTGTAGCAGTCCAAGATTAGAAATAATTTTCTCTCCAGAATCAGGAACAGCCTTCAGGGAGACTGGCCTGTTGACTCTCCATATGCTCTCTCATGTCTTCTCACATAAAGTCATCTAGTACTCTGCATCACACGCAGCTCCTAAAGGCCCTCATAAGTAGGGCTCAACTCTACCAGTTATGTCCAATCAGCATAAAAGAAAAGAATGAAAGCAGGGGAAAAGAAAAGAGTAAAGTATAAAGAGAAAAAAGAAGGGAAGGGAACGAATGAATAAGAAAAGAGAAAAGGAAAAGAAAGGATAGAAGAGAAGGAGTAAGAGTAGAAGGGAGAAAAAAGAAGAAAAATTAATAATTCTCGTTTGCTAAAATAATGTGCATTTACATCTTTTAAATGGAATTTAGATTCACCTATTAGACTCATATTAGTGTTTTTACCAGTGATACCCACTTTGTAGATTGCTAATTCACTGCTGGATATAATCATACTTAAACTGACCCAGAAATCTGATAGGAAAACAAAAATTATAAGTAGTCTGTTGGGAAAATTTCCCCAGGTGTACTTTAACCAACCTCCAAAGGAGAATGGGGCCTAGAGACCAAAGAAAGAGGTTGACCTATCCAAAATTGAAGGGAGTACTTAAGGGAACTCACAGAAGTGGAGTCTTTGGTGGCAGCAAGACAATCGAACTCCACACCCAAAGGGGGATGGAGGCTTGCAGCGGGGGGTGGGGGGGTACAGGGGTACATGTGTGTGTATCCTACAGGAACATAGGGCTTGTAGCAAAGTGGCATGTACTTGGTAAGAGCAATATATTCTAATTCAGCTAAAAAAAAAAGATATATAGGATGTGGACCTTGTCTCGAAGAGTTTTCCATGAAGTTGGGCTTTGAATATATGTAAAGATGCATAGTAAATGTAAAATCCCCAATAAGTAGCACAGTCACTAAGTCCTACAGGAGTCCATGGGAAAGAGAGACTGCTGTTGCTGAGGGCAGAATCTAGGCATGGTTTAAACATGTTTAAAATTAGGGTATGTTGAGAGAGGTAACAACACAAATTTCTTTCTTAACCTTAATGTTTCCTCAATCCATAAACACTTTGAGATTATCTACTAGGAAGCTTTCAATAATCATTCTTTCCAATTGACCCTCAAATTAAGACAGAACTGTTATGTCAGGAACAGGAGGAACCAGATAAGCAGAGAACATTCTGAGAAGAAACTCTAATGGAATAGAGTATGATTATGAAACTTGAGAACTCAACTGTATTAAGTATACTCTTGGAACATGGAGAAATGAGCCTCTCTGACTGATCTCATAGAATAAAAAGAACAGACTGTTTATGCAAACTTCCTGTGATAGATGCTTTGGGTCTGAACACCAGATTACATTTGATTCTACTAAGACTTCACATGTATTAGAGGGGAAACACCAAGGCATGTCTTAGGCTAAAAATTAACCAAGCCAAGAATGGTTGTGCTAAGACGATCCCAACTCTCACATCTTCATAGCAGGGATGGTCCTTAAACTCCCGGGATCACCCAGGGGTCAGCGGTCACAAGCTGAGCCATTGAAGCATTTGCTAGCACATAATACAATGGCCATTTGCATGCTCTTGATACCCCCATTGCACCAGTTTCTGTAACGAAACCTAGTTTAGCATTAAATACTTGCTGGAGTGATGTGTCTCCTCTAAAAACATAAAGACATAAAAAACAATACCTACCTTGTCTCTAAATCTGTTCTTATAAAATGAGCTGCTATTTTGGTGGTCCATATTTATATATATTTTAAATAATAATTGAACTAACCCTTTCCAGGAAACAAAGTCCCACTCTTTCTGGAGCATCAATGCAATTTTCCAGACTGCTCATGAAAAGGCTATGAAGATTTCAGAGAAAAAAAAAAAAGAATATATGTTTATGTGAAATAATTAGTCAATTGCCCTTTAAATAATACCATGAAAAATTCAATTCAGCAATTACATACTTGTTATGGAATTCATATATTTCTGCCATATTTCCAAAGAGAACATCCTTTTTATTTCTCAGGAGAGGTGGCATAAGATCAAACATCTCTGGATTGTCCATCTCCGCTCTATAGCCCTGCCCAAAATAAACACATTCATTTAAAAATATTCACATTAACAGTTGACCGGCCCACCAAAGGTGTAGGTACAGCAAAATGCATAGGGGATTAGTGCATGAAACTGTTTGTAATTTTAACAGTCAAGTCTTCTAGTTTTCAAATTTATCCATTATCATTACTATTTCTTTTTTTAGAAAGTAGGACAAGGAAGTGAAGGTCTTCCACTCAATGGGTAGATCAAAGTGACTGCCCTTTGGCCTTCCAAGTAGTTTATAGAGTAGGAAACAAAGCAGAAGCAAGTATGAAAAATTATATTACGGATTATCAATAAGTGTTTAGGTTTTTTCAGACCAAATTCATACTATGACATTTGTATGAAATGAATGTTTTTCTCTCATTTTTGGTTCTTTACATCACAGTCTTTAACTAGCATGATGGGAATAGTTAGAGCAACCTGCTGTATCCCTAAAAGAACAGCTTTTCTTGTCAGTAATAAACTGTGAATCCACAATTCTCACTCCTGAGGGGGAACCTGAATATGTACATCTCACAAACATGTAGCCTCAAAACATAACAGAAATACCCAGTGCTGCCACAGGACCATCAAGGAAGAATACAGAAAAAGAAGACTGCCCTCAGCACTTCCTATGGATGAAGGAGGGAGCATTTAGAAAAAGATGGGAAAAATGCAATGAGTCCCTTACCAACAAAACAGTAAACAGCTCGCAAACATACACCTTCTCAGTCTGTATCAGCTCATTCAGGACATGGCTAAAATGACAAGACCATGTTTATCAATTACTTTATCACTTTAGAATTGTATTACAATGTTTCAGTTATTATCACTATAAATTGTCTAATGTAAAAACTGTGTCTTCACAGGAACTACCAATGGTTTTAGTTTTATTATCAAAATATAAAATTAATTTTATGGTTTCTAGAATAAGTACCAAGAGAGTCTAAAATATATTTAAAAGAAATGGGAGCAGGGCTCAGAAGTTATTTTTAAGTGAAAAAAAACCCCACTTTATTTCTAACTCACTAAGCTTAAGAACCTAAAACCTCACAATCTCTGCTACTAAAAATCTGGGACATATTTTTTGGGGGGCAGCACAGTTTTTGAGCTATAGTTCCCTTTCTATCTCCCTCACACTCAAAAAGAAATATTAGCATTTTAGGAATAATTTTTCCTTTTCTCAGTAATGTTCTGAAATTTTCCAAGACATTAAATGGATTTATTATAGCGGTTCTCCCAAGTATAAATCATACTTAGGTTTCTGTAGTAATTTTTGTTACTGTATCTTTAAAATAAAATACATTTTCTTTCCAATATCATTTCTAATTGACATCATATTTAAAATTCATTTCCTCATTCCCCAATATAAGTAACTCTCTTAATTTAATGTCTATCTTTGGCCTCTTTTTTAAAAAAATTTTTACCCTTTAAGCATTAACATTTAACAATCATATACACACAAGGTGGTGCAAATATAGGCTTACAGTTGTGAGTATGTGAAACACAGTTTCTCCTTGTATTATTTATTAATTGCATTATTTTCCATACAAACAACTGTACATCTACATTTTCCCCACCTTGTGTATGTTCACATATACCTTGCCCTAAAATACTGGCTACTTACAACTGTATGATACAAAATTTAAAAGGTAGATATAGTTATGTGTGGAATATTAACAAAATACTGTAAAAGTAAACAAAACAATGATTACTAATTTCTATAAAATAACCTTGTACATATACATAGTCCTTTGTAGCTTTTGGAACACTGTCCCATTCACTCTGACCTCTTTTACATAAAAGGAGCTTAAGATTCTGAAAAGCTCTAATTTTCAAGTCACATAAACTGAGCATTGGTTGGCCAGGCCCAAATCCAAGACTTAAATCTCATCTAATGCTCTTTTCATCACACCCCGCATAACCCATACTGTGAACTCAAAATCCCAAGCATGTTCGCCTTGAATATTGAATTGGTGACTCCTACTGATAGATTGTATAGGAATGTCTGTTAATAAATAAAAGATACTTCTTTAAAATATCCAAGCTACTGTTACTGTCCAAACTGGAGGATGGAACAGAACTTGTCTTCTCCAGACAGTCATGCAACACTTCAATCTGAAATGACAAAAATAACTGAAATTAGCATCTAAGCAGGTATAGTTCTTCTTCAAGGAAATCAAGTTCATATTAACTTTTCCCTAACTCTGTAGATAAGTTGAAAAGTATGATTATTATTCTTTCAGACATAATATGCACTAGTAAAAAATGATTTGAATTGCCTAAGAGAACAGATTTAACATACTAATTAGAATTTATTTTATCCATTAAGTCATGTTTCATTTATTTGGCACTTTGGGAAAATAAGGTTAATTCATGAAAAGCTGATTGTGCAAATAACTGAAGTTTATTCACTGAAGAACCAAAATGGCCTTTTAATCTTAATGATTTTTGATGGAAACCTTTCTAGAAAATATTACATGAATCCTTGAATTCTTTAACCAAGGATACAGAATACCATGACTCCCTTTCCCATTGACTCACTCACATCAATCATGAACATGAGCCCTGCCTGGTGTGGCTCAGCGGATTGAGTGCCAGCCTGCGAACCAAAGCGTCATCAGTTCAATTCCTAGTCAGGGCACATGCCTGGGTTGCAGGCCAGGTCCCCGGTAGGGGGCGTGCAAGAGGCAACCACACATTGATGTTTCTCTCTTTCTCCTTCCCTTTCCTACTCTCTAAAAATAAATAAAATCTTTTAAAAAATCATGAACATGAATGACATGATAAAATCTAATGACAGACTCCAGGACTAGTAACATATGAAGTGTCTGTTTCTTGAAATGGCTATAACCTGTTCATCTGTCTCTGTTCTCTGCCACATGTCAGTTTTTGCCACAAGTGACCTCCCTGATCCTCAACTGCTACCTAATGTGCAAACTCTATGGGACTCGGTCTGCCTTACTGAGTCAACTACATGAGATTTATCACAAAATGAGATTTTTTGCTCTTCAGAAGTATTCCAGGGATCCTGGTTTCATTGGACAGCTGAGATGTGCAAAAAAGCCTAACCCCTGAGTAAATGTGGCATTACCTTGTGACAACTAGAACCCAAAATGAAGTATGGAATCTATCAGCTGCAAAGCATTTCCATGGAATATGACCTACTGATCACAAGTGCAGGTGGAAAGGAATGAACATTTCTTGACTACTTTATATATAATATATTGTGCAGGCACAGTCCTAGGTCCTTAACACACTTCATTATATCAAATCTTACAGCAATTTAGCAAGCTATGTCACACTCGTCCCCATTTATAGGTGGGAAAACTGAGGCTCAGAGAGGTTTAGCAACAGGGCCAATGTTGCATACCTAGTAAGTGATGAAACAGAGTCAAGCCTATGGTCTGCCACCCACATCATGCTCCCTCTTTAAGAATGTGCTTCAATTTATGTCTGCTCAATGTACCAACTTTATCATTTTAATACCATAATTAAGACCGAAAAGACTACATACTCCACTTATCAGGTAGGTATACATCATTTACTTCTAAAGGGTTTCTGAAATACAAATCTGGAGAGTTCTGAAACATCAATTTATACTTTTAAATACGTAAAGATTGTGCACATTGACTTGAATTGGAATAATATGTTCACTTGGAACAAGGCTCACCAGCTATAAATCTCACTGAGAAACTGTACACAACTACAGCCTCCTATTTTGTTCTGGGAGATATGCAAATGAATAAATACACAGAGCTGAATGTTATGGTAGTCGTGAGTTAAAACTAGAACTGAAAGACATGTGAGACTATGGAATTTGGCGCTCAGATTCTTGAAACCAGAACTTGTGGCTGTACAACATGATAACAGGGCATGGTATATCAGTATAGGCCACTCACTAGCCTGCTAATAACTGTATAAAACCCTGAGAACACTACCATGTGTACCATATGCCACACATTATTCAAAATACTTAACAAGAGTTAGACTATTTTATCTTTACACTAATTCCATGATGAGGGCATTCTATTATTATCCCCATTTTGTAGAGAAGGAAACTGAGTTCCAGAGAACTTACCCAAAGTTATACAGCCAGGGAGTGATGGAGCTGGGATTAAAAGCCAGGCAGATTAGCTCTACAATCTATATCACTATGACAAACTACCTCCTGGAGATATATTCTTGTCCTTATTTATCATCAAAGAAAATGTGGGGTGTTGCAGTTATGATGAGGCTACTCTCTGCAGATACCAGAATATCACGGATAACTGAGGAGGAACTGTGTATTTATTGGGAAAAGCAAAAATGCCTTTTTTGAGCCCAAAGTATGGTCCATTAAAACTCATCCTTTGTCCATGCTTTGCAGGACTAGAATTACTTATGAAAGAAATTTCCTTTTATAAAAACATGCAACACTTATTTGTGTTTATTGAGGTGAGGTGGAGGGAAAAGATGCTGGAACTTACATGAGATACTCTACAGAAATTATTCTGAACTTGACCTGACACTTGAGAATCTGCTCATACATCTGGGGATATGCCAGGACTGCAATTAGACACAATGCAGTAGCAGCTTTTTCTTTTAGATGAAATAGGCTTTAAATGCACAATACTGGTTGATTAAATTAAAATATGGTTTAATTTCCCATACCAATTCTGCAACCACAGCAATAAAGCCAACTTTGAATTAATTAATGGTATTTACTTTTAAGTTCCTCTGACTTTGTTTCCAAATCTTCTTCCCTGGGAGAGAAATGTGAAAGAATAATTTCAGGCCAGAATGAAAATCAAAACTTTTAATAAAAAGACATGAATGTTTATTAAGTAGAGAGGTCATAATATTACAATGTCTTTCTATTATTAGTATTTTTAGATCACATTATGCAAAACAGTTGAATGGTTAAACTTAAGTATATGATCTCAACTTCTTATTGAGTATGATTTTGCCATGTATTAACCCAGTCTCTCTCATCAAACATTTGCTTGATTGCCAAGCAAGCATGAAGTGAGGTATTACTACTCATAATTTATTTGCAGATTTAGTGCTCATTTTGACACATAAGTATTTAATTGTACTGTACATACTTTCTTTTCCTCCTTCGCAGGACCCATGGCAAAGCACACTCAGGGAAAGGCTATGCTTTTGTTTTCTAAATTGTATACTTCACTTTCATTTATTTTAAATATATTTATATATAATTTTATATATAAATTTTAGTGAGTATGTAATAATGTATAAATATGAATTAGACTTATTGGAAATTGTAATATAAAATCAATTTCTCGATAAATACTGATGCCCACCATTTCAAAGACACCTGATACAGAGATCTGAACTGATTCACTGGGTCAAAAAGAGTTTTGGAAAAAAAGTCTAAATTTAACTAATAATTATAGCATTTATTTGGCACTTACAACATGCTGGCACTCTTCTAAGCACTACACATGCATTTTCTTTTTTAGTCCTCAAATTACCCTAAGAGATAAATACTACTTCTACCCCCATTTTAAAGATAAATAAGGAAGGTTAATATCTTGTCCCAAAAGCAGAGGTGGTATTCAAATTCAAACCATGTACTGTCAGAATCCGTGTTCCTAACCACTACATAAAACATTTGTGAAGCATGTTAAAATGCTAAAACAAAACAAAACTAAACACAACTTCATCAACATTCCAAGCTTTAATCTTTCTGTTCTTGCTGTTTAATCTTTTCTTTTTCTTTCTGTTTAATCTTTCTCTTCTGTTCAAAAAGGGTGAGCCCCTATATTGTTAAGCGAGGAGTCCAGATGTTCCTACAAAGACCAGGGCATGGTCCACTCAAAGACTGGGTCATTTAAGCTCCTAATTCTCAGGGCTGCTGAAAAGGCTGCCACCCACACAGGCTGCGTGGATCTCTCCTCTGCATGGAAGAAACATCGTTTTTGTCCTTTCCTCCTCAGCAGGAGCTATTGCAAGGCACACTCAGGGAAAGGCTAGGTTGTTATATTCTCTAAATTTTATACCTCACTTTCATTGATTTAAAATACATTTTATACATAAATTGTATGTGTATATAATCATATAAATATAAATTAGACTTACTGGCAATTATCATATAAAATCAATTTCTCAATAAGCACTGATGTCCACCACTTAAAAGACACCTGATATACAGATCTGAACTGATTTACAAAGGTAACTTAGGGAGCTCCGCTAATTAGCTGTGCTAATTAATTATTGGCAATTGCATTAAGAGATGAAAAAGGAATATTTACAACTTATGAGAAATGCAAGTTTTGCTGAAAAGCAAGATAGATCAATTCATTCTTTTATCAATGAAAATATGTATATAAAATTATTGAGTGCCTATACTATGTGCTAAGCTCCATGTTTGGTGCTAAGGATACAAACATGAATTGTACACAGCTCCTGTCCTTACAGAGCTTACAGTCTATCAAGAGAAACACAAAACAGGAAATAACACTAAAGCTGAGAAGAAATGAAGGGGGGAGTTGTTATCACATAGCCAGAACATCTAACTGAACTGGGTGCAGGGGAGGAGAGGCAGGAAGGAAAGGCTCATCTAAAGGAGCTAGCAAAAGGGAAAGGGAGAGGGACAGGAACAGTGTTCCTGAGAGAGAACAGTATGTGTGAAGTGCAAAGGCAAGGTAACTAAGGGTATTTGAGAAGGGAAAATGGGGAGACAGGGAGACTGCTGCAGCTGTCCAGGCAATAGATGATATTAGGTTGGATTAGGTAAGTGGCAGTGAGAAATAGTAAAAATGGAAAGAAGTGGACTTTGTTTGACTGATTACAGGTGGGGCATGAATGACAAGGGGGAGCCGAGGGCCTGGGTATCATGGTGCTATTCACTGAGATGAGGAACGCAGAGAGAACAGAAGGCTTGCAGAAGGGAAGTGATCAGTTTGTGGGATGCTGCGTCTCAGTTGTCAACAGGAAGTTTGAGGATGCAAATTCTAAATGCAAGTTTGATGACTAGGAGAAAGATGAGACTACAGTTACAGATTTAATAGCTCCAACCACATTTTACCCCTCATGGATGATGTTCTTCCCAAACTTCCCTCTGTATTAAATGTTAATTCAACAAATATTTATTATATCCTGCTAGGTGCGAACAGGCACTATGCTACGTATAGAATTCTATTTGATGCAAATTAATAAAAACTAAAAACAGAGAACAAGAACAGCTTGACTTATTTTATGAAACATTAACACTTATGTTTTGATTTGAACAAAACTTCTATATCTGTCTCAGTAATTAAAACTCTTGGAAAATTATTTGGAACTGATTGTTAACTCCCATTATATAACTCATAGAGCAATTAGGTAAAATGAATGGTGTTTGTAGCATAAGTAATACTTTGATTTAATTTGTAAACCATGATAGATGATGAATAAAATCATGTATCTAACCATGTCATTTGCTCAGTAAGCTGCCCTCTTCCATATAAATACATTAGGCAGTTTGAAACTGCAGCAAATCTAACCTACTCCCAACAAATAGTTTTGTTGTGGATAACACAAGAGTCTATGAAATGAAAGAAAGTTTGATGCCTTTTAACACTGCCAACTGTTTTTCTTCTTTTCTTTTTATGAGTGGCCATTCGATGAAAGAGCCTAATCTACTTTTTATATAATCATTTTCCAGGGCTAAATTTAATACAGAGAGAATAATCAATGGTTATTATGAAAAAGAAAGAAAGTTAATCATGGGCAAAATGCAAGAATGAATGCTGCTGGGTTTAGATGCCAAAGTGGTTTTTCATGTACACAAACTCAGAAAAATGTACTGATGAAAAGTAATAAAGATGGGCTCCTTTTGGAAAAAAAAAAAGTTTACATGCTTGAAAGAGCATCCAACTCCCGCTGCAGAAAGAAAGTGTAACACCATTACATAAAAATATCAGAAAGAAAAACTGAAACAACACAAAACACAATGTAATTTTAGTGATTAAGGCGGGGAGTGGAATTTGAACAGTCTTCAGAACCCTGTTCCTCAATCCAAGGTGTGCCACTACTGGACCCCTTTCAAGGAGCTGAGCATTTAGAGGAGTATAAAGCAAAAAAACTTAGTGAGGACAGTCCAGTTTATTGAGTACTTCTTATATTCTACAATTTCTTTCACAAGAACCCTTTGAAGTCAGTAGGTGTTAATGTTCTCATTTTAACAGACAAGGAAACTGAGGCTAAAAGAGGTTAAGTGAACCACCAAGGTCACATAGCCAGTACATGAAGGCAGAAGTCTGAGATCTTAGGAATATCAACCTGTTCTATTTTTATTCTCATAGTTATTGTTTTTTAGCTCCTTATTGTTTTTTTGTTCCTTTGACATTTCCCTGTATCATCTTAGTGAATGTTCTTTATTTTGGGGATTGTTTATCGTTTCATTTGTGAGTATATGTTTATATTTCATAAGTACTGGTTCTATAACTTGGATCACCTTAACCTAGTTACCTGCTTTTGTCACTCCTTTTTAATCTGATCCATGCTGGGGCTGAGCTGGACTTTTACACTCATTATCCCTGGCTCAACCTCCCTCCTAATTTCCAAGTAGTTCCCATACATTAATAAAGTCTCTGATTCTCTCAGATCAGAGACGAAATTTAGTCCCATGTTCACTCAACTTTCTTAAGGCTCCAAAGCCAAACCTCTCCCCCAACCAACAGGCCCCAGAGGCACTTCGAGGTAAACCTGGGAGTAATAGAGTCACCTCATTTCCAGAGTAGTTCAACATCACAGTGAGGATAATTATTTTACCCCACAGAACACAGAAAGGAAAATGTATATTACATGATTAAAATGAGTCAACAAAGATTAAGACCAGAAAATGGAACCTGTCACAGGTGATTACCAGCAAAATTGTTCAAATTACTTGCACCTATTTAGAAAAGGTAATCTATTCTATTACCTAAGGCATTCACTTACAAGAAGCTTATAAGAACCAAGTTAGTTTACTGAAGTAAGTAATAAGAAAAATATGCATGAGTGCGTGCAGGCACACGTGTGTGCCACTTTCATATGCCTTCCTCTGTCTGCTGAAAAAAAGCATGAAGTTGAGGCTGGTATAAATGTTCACACTCATTGCACAACTGGAGTATTCAGTGCAGACTGGCACCGTCCTGGGCTGCATTAGATCACTACTATGGTGCCAACCTCAACTCCTTCCTGTGCAATATAATCATACATGATCAAAGACACTGAAATGAAATTTCAACTTATCAGGTTTGAAGAACAAATTCAGCGTTTATATCAAGAATAAAAAAGTAAATAAGAGCAGAAAAAGAAGAGGTAGAAAAGGTAAGAATGTAAGATTCTTTACCAGGTTTAGGTAAAATAAATGTTTTAGATCGGAACACTTTGCTGCAAGCAGATGCCCCAAGCTGGACTGGCCTCACACACTTATCTTCCAGGTTCTTGAAACCGGCTTGTTGGTTCTCAAATATATTTCGAATGCTCTCAAGCTTGAGTTGAATGGTCTGCATTTGAATCTACAAGTTGCATAAGAATTTTATGAAATATTTTCTGAAATGGAGTCATTACAAATCTTATTAGATTTCTCAGACTTAGTCAAAAATTAATGTAGACTTTAAAATATAACTCAAAGAAATTTAGGAAAGTAATGGAAAACAGATTAATGTATGATCTCCACATGGTTATAAAACCTGAAGATCTCAAGCAAAATAAAGAAAAGAAGAAATTCATCAAGCAGTCATGAAATAGGTCACTACATAAAGTGGTTTACCCTTCATAGGGTGGAAGGGATATTGGCTGGAAAAGAAGGCTTGTTTAGCTTGAGGAAGCCACCAAGTTAAGAACTGTCACAGTAGTTTGTTTTAAGCTACAGGACATTCTTTAGCTCTTCATGTTGTAAGAGGTTCCTCAGAACCACTGCTAAAGAATATACCCTTCTGCCTCCTTTAGAGGATTTGAGGCAGTTAGCTAAGCTTGGTGGCTTCCAGAGAATGACTGGGTCTTTGCCACAGCCAGGCTTCTGATTTTCTGGGGCATCCCCTAAGGACTGAAGCTAAGAGTGGATTTAGATACTGCTCCAAACTTTGAGTCAACTAGACACTTTTAACAGCAAATAGCACCACAAATGCACTTACCTACAAGGTGAAGACAGTGCTTCATGACATTTCCAATGGTGTGGTACTGAACAAACCTATAGCTCTCCACCCTGCCAAAAGCAACTTCTGCCTACTCCCCCCTACATACCGAGAAGACCTGGATCTTTTCTCTAAACTTTCCGTTTCAAACTCAGTAGAAAACAAGATTTGTGTCTACAGACCATCTGTTGGTGGTCACTGCAGCACAAAGAACATACATTTAGGGTAGGGCGCTCTTAAAGCAGGCCCGATATTTTCCTGTGACAGCTTTGGGCCTTTCTCCAAGGATGCACAAGAAAATGTATGTGAGAACTCGTAGTATATGAAGAGTTTAAAAATAATGGAGTCAGACCTCAAAAAGGAAATTAGTCTTTGTTAAATAGCAAGAATAAGCTTTTGGACTTTTTGGTGCTTAACAGTGCCACTGATATCATCCCTAATCCTTAAGAGAACTATGTAATGGCAATCTGATACAAAGGTAGCTGTGAAGTAATAAAACTATTATCAATACTACTGTACTTATAGTTTTTAAAAACATGTTTACATGAAAAGAAGCTTCTTACCTTGAGTTCAGGAGATAAAATTACATCAAATTCATACTGTAGGGTTTTAGGATCACAATTTATAAAGGGCAGAGCCGTTTCAAGAAAATGTTCGATATCTTGGCGGGTTTTCTGAGCATCTTCTTTAGACTGAAACTTGTCTATCTCCTGATTAGCTAGAATATATTCTCCTTCATCACAGCACTGACGAGCCTGGTGAATACATCACACACACACAAACACACACACACAAAACCATGAGTAAATGAAAAACAAATATGTGTGTCCCTTAAGACAGTGTTTATCACAAAGCAACAAACAAGTGTTGGAGAGATTGTGGAGAAAAGGGGACCCTAGTGCACTGTTGGTGGGACTGCAGGCTGGTACAACCACTATGGAAAACAGTATGGAACTTCCTCAGAAAACTAAAAATGGATCTGCCTTTTGACCCAGCAATTCCACTGTTGGGACTCTATCCTAAGGACCCTAAAATACCAATCCAAAAGAACCTTTGCACCCCAATGTTCATAGCAGCACAATTTACAATAGCCAAGTGTTGGAAGCAACCTAGGTGCCCATCAGTAAATGAATGAATCAAAAAACTATGGTACATTTACACAGTGGAATTCTATGCAGCAGAAAGAAAGAAGGAGCTCCTACCCTTTGCAACAGCATGGATGGAGCTGGAAAGCATTATGCTAAGCGAAACAAGCCAGGCAGTGAAAGACAAATACCATATCATCTCACCTTTAACAGGAACCTAAACAACAAAACAAAGAAACAAGCAAAATATAATCAAAGACACTGAAATGGAGGACAGGCTGACAGTGACCAGAGGGGAGAGAAGAGGGAATTTCAGGGGAGAATGGGTAGGGTTTACAGGAACAAATTTGAAAGACACATGGACAAAAACTAGGGGAAAGGTGGTCATGGGAGGGAAATGGGAAGGGATGGGTGGGCAGGCTGGAATGGGACTAAAAGGGAGAAAAACTGTACTTGAACAGTGATTAAAATAAAATTTAAAAAAAAGACAGTGTTTATCAGTCCTGGCTTCTGTCAATCAGAGTTGCTTTCAGAGCTATTAAAAAAAATAAACATATCCAGGTTGGGTCCCCAGAAATTCTGATTCAGTGGCCCAGGCCATAAGTTGGGCATTTATATATTTACAGAGTTTTAGAGGTGTTTCTGATGTGCAGCCAAGGCTGGGGAAGCTCTGCACTCGTTTCATAACAAGAAAATCATTCTGCAGCAGCAGTCTGACCATTCTCTCAATACGAACACTTGAGCTGCATGCTATTTTCCCAGAATCAATAACTGAAATATGAAACTCATAGCAAAATATAAAGTATAACATAAAAGTGTAATGATTGCCCAGGACAAGGATAAAAGTTTCCTGGCCACAGAAGGAGACACACAGATTAAAATGTTCATGTTCACATACGATGCCTATAAGTGATACCCCTGTTTTACATCCCACTGCCAAGATGAGACCGTCTCTTCACTGCTTACTCATGAATGGGGTCAGACCCACACGCCATGGAGGAATATGTTCCAGTCACTGTTTAATATTTTATAAAGTAATATTTTATTGCTTTAACTATGAAATGTAGAAGGAGTTCCAGGCTTTCGCATAATGCCCCCAGGGCTTTTCAAAGTATTCTGACTACAAACTATCAGCAGAGTATAGGCTTCAGAAATGTACCCAAAATAGAAAGAAGCTGTCACAACCACGATCTCAATATTCACAACAGAGGCCAAAATTCTTGCAATACTAGACCTGCAATGAGCTCTGCAGAGGTACTATGGATTAAATGAGCATAGTCTAGCACGGACTCCTTGCAAATTTAATTCCAAAGCTATACCAGACCCAGACCCTATAACCTCTAAAAAGGACCCAAGAAAAATATTCATCTTGTGTTTCAGAAATGCCCCATGTCCCAGGACGCTACCTGCTGTAGGAGTTTATGCATTTTTAAGGTCCTGCTGAGCTGTATCCATTTGGCTTTGATCTCACTAACCAAAATATCAGAAAGATAACGTAGCTCGTTGCACCTCTGGCAGATCAAATCAAGTGCGTAATGGTGATTTGCTGCAAGTTTGTGTCCATGTAAAATCACAAGCTGGGCCTTTCTCAACAGATCCTGTTTTTAAGAAAGAAGTAAAACAATAACTGCATGATCTCTGTTCGAAGACACAGGGGAAAAAATTAAGAAGCAAATTGGTTGGGCACAGAGCTATTTTGCCAAAACTATTTGATGTCATACTTCTGTAGGCTGCAAAACAGCTTACAGTTACAGCAATTAGCTATAGCAGTTGATATCATCAGAAGCTCACGTATTTCTGATAACAGAAAGAAAATTAACCAGCCTCCCAGAATGGGGATGAGATTTGCTTCTCCTGTGATGTATAGATTTAGAACAGAACTGCCTACATCAAATGAGGTACACACTAGCCAAAGAAAGCTAATTGACTTTATACATCTCAGCCTTGGAAATCCCATTAGAGTCATCATCTACCTGACTCCTTTACAGACATGAAATGAATGTGTCACTGGGTCTCCATGTCAAAAGCGATCTTACCTGCCTTGCCTCCACCTCAACTGCTGACCCGCCCCCAGCATAGTGACTGAAACATAGTAGGAGCCCAGGAAATGTTTGTTGAGGTAAAATAAAGAAAACTGCAGCCCCAAATGAAGAAGTACTAGCCTATCTAGCTAGTGGAAAAACTAGGGTCAAAATAGGAAGTCGTTGTTTAATGGCAATAGAGTTTCAGTTTCACAAGATGAAAAATTTCTGGAAATCTGTTGCACAATAATGTGAATACACTTAACACTACTTAACTGTACAATTTGAAATTGTTAAGGTATTAAATTTTATTTTATGTGTCTGTCACCGCAATTAAAACTGAAAATTATTTAAAACAAAACCAAGCAAAAAAAAAAAAGCAAAGCCCCCTATTTTCCAAGGCAATCTGCCTTCTCTTTCTACTATACCACAGAGATCTGTGAATTGCCCCACAATCACAAAGACCTACAAGCACAATTCCAGAACTGGTCACCACGGCTGCTTCCTCTCAATTTTCATTTCCGGTGCTTCTGGTTCACCCATAAATCTATTTGTATGTTGAGAAAGCACCCTAAAAACCATGGCCTTGCCCTCGCATACAAGACAGGAGAGCAAAACTAGAGTTTGTTAAGTAGTGATGCCATGAGTCCAAGCTTTAAGACTGGCGGCTAGCTGTTTGGAGTACTTGCTATACAGCCATTATGTCTCAGGTACTGTGCTGAGTGTTTCATCTATGCCACCTAAATGAATCCTTACAATCACTCCGCAAAGTAAGTCCTTTCATCCCCAGTTTATAGATGAGGACAATGAGGTTTGGAAAATGTAATCAATTTACCAAAGGTCACACCACTAGTAAAACTAAGCAGATCTACCTGCATGAGTGTATGTCTGGTTCAAATGCATGTATCAAATGATGGATGTTTAAGGAATTATGTTCTTGTGACAAAATTGCATTGTTTAAAAACATTCGGCTAGGCTTTTCAAAAGTGATTTCTGATCTTATTGCCACTGGTAGGCCTGAAACAATTCACACCATTATCTCAGAGGCCTCCTACATGACACATGCAGTGTCACCTCATGGCTCACATTGCACAGAAAACAGACCAGTATTATTGAACGAAGTATTTAGATTGTAGCTGAGAGATTAATCATAATAAGTGCTTAGACTAGTGAAAAGCAACAAAATATAGCTATCATATTCCATAAATAGAATGAATATCCAAAATGTAATCTTACCTTAGACTTTTCATCTAACTTTTCCAACTGCTTTATTTTTTGTTTTACTTGAAGTATATTCCCTGTGACATCTGCTAGCTCTGCTTGTTTGGTTAATAGAAGTTCAATTTCACGTATGAGCTAAAAATAGGAATAAAAATTAGTCTTAAAAGCATATAAATTATTCATCATTTCCCTTAATAATCAAGTTTTATAGGAAATGCTATTAAATCAGAATATCAATATGAAAAAATTGTACATCTGGAAAATACTTTCAGTTATTTTATTCACACTAATTCTTGTATCCTATTTAAATTTAACCTCGTAGAGATCAGTGTGTACTATTTATAAAATATCATTATTTACATATGAGAGCATGTATATGTACACATATAGAAGTATGTATATGTGTCTATACCTGTATGTATAGCCCCTAAGTCAATGGTGAACAGTTCTAGAAACAAAGACACTTCAGGAGCAGTGAGCATACCTAGCACCCAGATCTTGGTTTTTAGTATCATTTCCCAGGAAGAGAAACCAGAGCTTCTCAAGAAAATGGCTTATTCTAGGGCTGAGGCAGAGCAGGAGTAAGATGACCTTGGATCATCTCTTTTTTTATTTTAAAGATGTTATTTATTTATTTTTAGAGAGAGGGGAAGGAGGGAGAAAGAGAGGTACAGAAATAGCAATCGCTTGCCTCTTATGTACCCCCCAGTGAGGACCTGGCCCACAACCCAGGCACATGCCCTGATTGGGAATCAAACCAGTGACCCTTTGGTTCACAGGCTGGCACTCAGTCTACTGAGCCATAACAACCAGGGCTGAAAGCATTTTATATCTAAAATAAATTTCAGGAGCCCTGGCTGGGTAGCTGAGTTAGTTAGAACATCGTCTTGCTACACCAAGGTTGCAGGTTCAATCCCCAATCAGGGCACAGACAAGAAGCAACCAATAACTGCATTTGGAACAACAAATCTCAATCTCAATCTCTCTCCATGTCTCTCAATCTCTCTTCTCTTCTCTTCTCTTCTCTTCTCTTCTCTACTCTTCTCTACTCTTCTCTTCTCTTCTCTCTCTGCCCACCCTGTCCCCTCCCTCCCTCTCCCTTCTCTCCTCCCTTCCTCTCTCTTTAAAAAACATAAAAAATGAAATAAAACTGAATAAATGTCAGCATAGATTGCAACTTTGTCCCTCTCATATTTATTAGCACATAATTACGTGTTCTTTTGAAAGAAATGAACAAGCCACAGAAGTAGAAGTCTTGGCACTTAGTAGGTTGCTTTCTTCATTCAAAGTCAAGATTCACTCACTCACGGTTGCCTCCTTTTTCTCCTCATCTCTCCATGAGTGTAAATGGGCATCTTATGAGACTATATTTGTCATGATCAAGGAATAAGAACTTCTGACATAAAGAAAATAAATGTACAGAAATGTTTAACTGACCTCTTGAAAATCCTGCTCAAATTTCCATAGTTGCAGATACTGCTCCATTTTTAGTTGGTGTTTTTCCCAAAATCCATCAAAAGCAATTTCCATATCATGTACTTGAGCCAGCAATCTTAACAAAGAAAAGCCATAGAGTTCCTTTAAAACACTGGCTTATTTTATAGGTATGTAGATAAACCTGGTCAGGACATTAGGAATTATAGGCAAAGTCACAGCCATGACACTCTAGCCAGAGACCATCAGTGTCCACAGAACCTCTTCTATGAGCAAACTAACTTCTGTGAGACAACTGAGGAGTGAGTCCTCAGATTTCCAGAGATCCAGGAATACTTTAACACTTAACAGATTACAGCAAGACACATGAAGTTCCCTTTCAAAAGTATAAAATAAGAAAGTCTAAACCCAAAAGAAATTACTCACTTATTGATAGTTTGCCAATCACCACCTGTTTGCTCATGAGGTTCAAATCTTGAACTTACAGCTTCTTCCGTGTCAGGCACTTCCAGATTGGTTAGCAGAATTTTTCCTTCTTTGGTTACAGCTGTAATATCATTCTGTACAAAGGTATGACAAGATGTATCAAATACCTGCTAGGAACCTAATCTGAATGACCTACAGAGAAAGAAGCATATGCCTGTAACATGCAGAATAGAAACAGTAGCTCTAGAATGGCATTTGCTTTTATGACTGAAAATGCAAGGAATACCTCGGTACTACAGAACCCAAAAGCTGTTAGAATCTCTGAGAAGCCTCTGCCTGTTGAGGTGGATGTAGCAATCACTATTTCTACAAGATCTTTACAGACAGAAGTACCCTGTGGAGTATTCGTAGCCTCCTTCTCTTACTGGTAGAAAGTTCTGTTAATTTATTATGTCCCGCTAATAGTTTAATTTATGTAAATAAAACCATGGTAGCATAACAAAGACTACCATACTAGAAAGCATCCAGTTCCAAATAATATTTAATGTATATTTAGATATAGTTAGATGCCTTTCCTACTAATCCTTAATTGTTACCCATCACTGCCTACCCTAAGTATTATGCTCATGTTTGGACTAATCAATTAATCACGAAGCATATGCTTCTATTCAGAAGATCTTAATCTTGCGTGGTGGATTCTTCAGGCATGTAAGAGTGATACAGCATCCACGACATCACCACCAATGTGAATGAGAACACAAGCATTGTCTACGGCCATACCACCCTGAACGCGCCTGATCTCGTCTGATCTCGGAAGCTAAGCAGGGTCGGGCCTGGTTAGTACTTGGATGGGAGAACACAAGCATTTAAGAGCTAATGGCAATTATGTGCCAAACAATGCTGTACATATACTGCATGCTGTACTTCGTTTCATCCCCACAACAGCCCTACATGGTATGCATGTGTCATCATTGACCTCACCGTATACACAAAAAAACCCCTGAAATTTAGAGAGGGTAAGCAAATTACCTGATCACATAGTTTGTGAGAGACAAAGCTTTCTTTCCTTGAACAGAGTTTTGCTTTCAGATTATAATTCACAATTTCGCTTTCTCTCCTCTTCTTAATTTAAAAATGTCACCTCTGCATAAAGCTTGTATCTGTCAGTGACCCAGCAAGCCTTTATCATGTGAAGGACATGAATTCTACAGGGAAGCCTAGTGCTTGTTCAGATCATTTATAAACTCTGGGGGGAAAGTGAATTTAAAGCAGTTGGCAATTGTCTGAATTGGGTCTCAGAATCCTTCACAACCCAACACTCCAGACAACTGGGTAGGAGAGCCAAATCAGCTTGCTACTTATTGTACGAAACAACAAGAACTAGTCCTCTGTGGAAGAGAAAGCTGGCAATCAATTTATCAATGTTTGACTTGGTCCCAATGCTAGTATACAGCAGAGGTGGGACAAGAAACCAGGCCTCCTGATTCCTCACCAGGTTCTCCATTTTACATGGTGCCTGTGGTAGATGTTCAAATAGAACACCTGTGTGCCTTTCATACTCTTTCCAAATGAGTGGGCCTTTCCATGGGATAAAGAATATGTGGTAACAAAAATGACTTTAGATTTCTTATTCTGGAGCATTTATCAGCTATTCTATTTACAAATAAACAACTTCTGAAGAGAATGCACCATCTACAAAGGGAGTACTTAGATACAACAATTCCAAGACCCTCTCTTGTGTTTTTATTTTTTACATGTGCTTTATAATATATAACTGTATCTTTTGTCTCCCTACCCACCAAATCGGTGTGAAATGGACACACTGAATACCTCTCTAGAAAAAGACCATGGAAAACATTTGTTAGTCCCCTGTGTCAGACATACCTTCAACAGGTGATACCTTTCAGCATGAATCTCAAGAAGTTTTTCTGTTGAAGAAATATCATCTGGTAGTTCTGTCTCAGCTAGTTCAGTTCCAAAGGACTGTAGCATCTGAGCCATGTCTTTCACTGTGAGGGCAAAATTTTCTATAGCCTGCAAAGAGCCAGTGATTCTTTTAATTTTGTGGGACCTGTGCCAACATATCAGAACCTGGATCAGTAACTGCATTTACTTTTATTTAGGTATGACAGCAAACACATATACTATGAACTCTCCTCTGCTAAGGAGAGTTGGCATTGCCTTTGGCAATCAACTCTAACTCTGCATCTAAGCCTCTAAAAAACTAAATAGTCAGGTGAAGGGTCTTCTTGAATGGCTTTTATCTAAATTTCTGTACTTCTTTGACAATGATGAAAACTCTTTCTAAAAGATGCCATGTCCTGAGTAATTTAGTTTATGACCTTGAAAACCCCAGTGTCTTCCTTGTTCTAGTAAACTCTGCAATTGTAAAACCACTTTATAATAACTTTCCTTCTGGAGAGAGATGAGAACACCAAGACCACTTGATATTTAGTCTAGTTTGTGAACAAGTATTAGCATTCTGAGTAAGATGATGAAATGAGGCGATGTGGGGACTCTAGTCACAACAATTCATCTCAGGTTTTGTTGCCCTAAAATGTCAAGTAAGGTTTTGCTGTTCATTCTGTTTCCAAAAGCAATTACTCAGAGAAAGAAAGGGACAACATATACCCCGTTTACCACACAGCTCAGGGTACCTGCTCTTTTATTTATAGCTTTATCAGTTATGTAAGGCTAGCCACTGCTAATTTTGACAATGTGCCTGCATATGAAGGACTATTGAATGAAGAATACACATGAGGAAAACAGAACCCTGGTCTAATTAAACAGTATTTAATTACTTCCTTCAGAAGTTTCCTATATCTATGGAATTTGCAGTAGAGACTCTTATACCACAAACTCACCTCTGTGAGACGCAGGGCCCTTGCCTATTTGTAAATTTCTAGAACAGAAGGACTCTCTGCTACAAAGCTAACTGCCTCAAGGAACACCACTACAATAGCAAGATTAATAATATGACTTGCATTTTTTGAAGGCACGCCATACTCATAGGCGAGGCACTGTGCCAAACATTTTACATTTGCCGTCTCATTTCATCTTCCCAATATCCCTCCGAGTTAAACTTATCTATTATTCCCATTTTACAAGAGGGAAGACTGAGACTCAGAGAGGTTATATAATTTGTGCAAGGTTATACAACTAAAAAGCATTGGTGCTAGGACTTGAATCCTAACCCTTTGTTTCTTCAGGTTACTACATGGCCACGGGAGTGGGTAGGACAGAGGAAGATCTCCTTATTCCCTAGGCCTCTCTTTCAACTGCCACCCTCAGTGACTCTTCATCATTTCTAGGTATTTCCTATGGAAGAAAATCAAGATGTTGAATTATATGCTTTTAAAAGCTAGAAGCCCCAGAAATCTGTTTTTCCCAACGAGGAAAAGAATTCTAGCACTAGATTTAAAATCTAACAAGAACCACAAGCTCTACAGTAAGGGCAAAAGAAACATACATTTCTGAAGAGGATCCATTCACTGTGGCAGTACTGCAAGGTGCCGCCTAACTCAGGGGTTAATTGCTTGTCATCAATGTATGTCAGCAATTCACTAACTGAGCCCAGCATAACAACCTATATAAATAAGCAAGAAAGATACTGTTAACTGCCCTTTGTGGCATCCCTCCATTCAACTGTACAATGAACTTTAGCATTCACTTAGCAGAAATTTAACTTTTATAAATGCTTCTAGCAAATCTCTCCTGCTCCTCCCCCCACACATGTATTCACTACCTTCTTCAAGTAGTAACGGGTTTCATTTATAAAACATTTCTCTATAAAGCAAAATTAATCTCCATAGAAACCCAAACACCTGATTCTCCTTGATCTAGAATTTTGCACTGTTAACAATCAACCTTCTGAAAGAATATTATGCCTACTGCGAAGTAAAAGGGCTTTATGGAGTCCGTTATAATTTATTAGGAGAGGCTGATCTTTGCAAAAATATCAAAATTTATGAGCACCCTCACCCTAAAAACATATAAAAATATCTTTAAAAAAACAAAAACATGCTGCTCTGAACTACCTCAGGATGCAAGTTCATGGGAATACAAACACATAAAACACTCATTATTTTCTAAAATGAAATGTCCTGATTTTATACACACATGCACACATACACACACACACAGGGTGAGGAAAAAGTAGGTTTACAGTTGTTCATATGACAAAATACAATAATCAATAAATGATAATACAAGAATAAACTCTGTGTTTCACGTACTCTCAAATGCAAACCTACTTTTGCTCCACCCTGTATATATAACATATGTGACATATATCATTTTCAAAAGGAATTGCTTAGTTACAAATTGATTAATCTACTCCTTTAACAGTAGAAGCAGAAGACTTTCAGTCATTTTTAAATGTAGATTAAAAATCTACATTTTCTGAAGACAAATTCAATTTTTTTCCTTTTACATTTTTCATGAGCACATATATAACATGAACAGCATGGCACAAAGTCTTCATGAGAATAAAAGGAACAAAACGTTTTTTAAAATATACTCTTACCGGTAGTTTGAGCATGAAATCCTCCTGACTAAATCGAAATCCAATGTCTGTGAAAGTCCTTTGAAGAAAACTGGTTGGACGTAGAACCAATACCAAATGTATGTTGCCCGGGAAGGAAGTCTGTAAAAAGAAAGAGCACGGGAAAGAAAGAAAACATTGTCAAAACATGCACTCAACTGAGCACATACCAGAAAACTGTAATGAAAGGAAAGAAATTTTAAAATCATAAAAGCCAGCCCTGGCTGGTGTGGCTCAGTGGATTGAGCGCCAGAACCAAAGGATTGCTGGTTCAATTCTCAGTCATGGCACAGGCCTGAGTTGTGGGCCTGGTCCCCAGTAGGGGGCGCTTCAGAGGCAACCACACATTGATGTCTGTCTCCCTCTTTCTCCTTCTCTTCCCTTCTCTAAAAATAAATAAAATCTAAAAAAAATAAAAATGCTTTAAAAATCATGAAAGCCACTAAAAGGACAAACTTTAAAAAGGGATAGTGATAAAATCTAAAAACATGAAAATAAAAATAAAACCAATGTAAGGTCATCAGGTCAGATCTTCACAATGCTCATGGCATGGGATTTTCTCACACTAAAGTCTCAAGTTACAAAGAATTATACTCTTAAGCTTCATTTTAAAGTTATTTATTTATTTGTACTGAAATTGCATTTATTCCCTATAAACAGAATTAGGAGACAGGTTCCTAGAGTATCCCTAAAAGTCAAAGGGAACTAAAATCCTGCATACTTGTAGTAAATAACAGAAGAAAACTATTTTATGAACTCAAATGTTTATTTTTATCCAATCAACATTCACTGAATATCCTCTGTGTGTCCACTCTGTGTATTTAAGTGAGTAATTATCAAGCACTGTTAGCATTCAGCACACCCCAATTAATAAAATATAGTCCCTACACTTCTTACAAGAAAATGACAGTCTGGAAATAGTGGAGCACATTAATAACCATTAGCTCTATAGCACGATAATTTAATAAGTGCAACAAGAGTATTAGTATAAGACACAACAGGAAGTGGTAGCAACTGCATGTTCCAGGCCTAGGAATGTCAGAAAATGTTTCAAAGCATAAGGAGAAGTTAATTGGAACAATAAAATGTCATTCTGATACACCAACACTTCTCCAGCTTCTAGAATACTGGTATATAATAAGTTACCAAAAAATAATTGCTAAATGAAGGACTGCAAAGGACAAGGAGGGAACGCAGCAAAATTAGTAAGGGATGGACTAGTATAGGCCCATATTAATAATAAACTACCACATATCAAATGCTTTACTATGTGCCAAGTATTTTGCCAACATTATCATAGTCCCTCTTCATAATTCTTCTTCCAAGTAGTTAGGCTACCCTCTTTTAGCAAAGAAAGTGAGGCTCATATATTTAAGTGTAATTGACCCAACTGGCGAGGCCTTAATTTGCACCTGAGTCTGTGCCATTAATCACTCTATTATCCCATTTCTTCAAGAGGTTCCAATCAGGAAGGCTAGGGGGAAATGATGCTGGAGGTATAGCAATGGGAACTAGTGCTAAAAAGATGGGCAGGAGCTGGTTCAGGAAAGGCCTTGGGTTTTCTCCTGGAGAAAAGGGGAGACTCTAAGAAGTTTCAAGCAGCAGAGCAACATGATCAGTTTGCATTTTAGGAGGATCACTCTGGCTTTGGGACTGGATTTGGAAAAAGGTGAAAGCAAAGAGGTGAGCTAGGAGGCTAGAGTACAGTAATCCAACCCAGGGATGACGATTTCCTAAACTGGAGCAACAATACCAGGGATGAGGATAGAAATCGGGAGAGAGAATCTGTAAGACATGATGTCTGAATGTGTCTAATAAGAAAGGAAAACCTGGAAATAGCCTAAGTGCCCATCCATAACTGAGTGGATCAAAACACTGTGGTACATTTACACAATGGAGAACTACACAGCGGAAAGAATGAATTCCTACCCTTCACAACAGTATGGGTGGAACTGAAGAGTATTATGCTAAGTGAAATAAGCCAGGTGGTGAAAGACAAGTGCCATATGATCTCACCTATTGAGAAACAGAGTCAACAAAACAAACAAATGAGCAAAATAGAACCAGAGACATGGAAATAAAGAACAAACTGAGAGTGACCAGAGGGGTGGGGGAAGAGGGATAATGGGGGAAAGTGGGGGAAGGAGCAAGTCAAAAAACATGAATAAAGGACTCATTGGCACGGACTATGGGGGGGCTGACTGTGGGAGTGGGGGGGGATGGGGCAGGGAAGAGAAACGGGTGGGGGAGGTGGAACTGTAACTAAACAACAATAAAAATAGTTAAACAAAAAGGAAAACCTAGGAAATCAATCTCCAGATTTCTGGCTTGAGTAACTGGGTGAATGGTACAACCCTTACTAACATGGGGAACACAAGAGGAGCAGGTTTACATGAGGGGGACAAGATACTGATCCCATTCCTGGACCTGTCAGGTTGAAAGGGTAAGCAGAACGTCCAGATGATGTGCATCAGCAAACGTATGTACAAGGAAGAAGGGAAAGAAGGCCAGACTTGGAATGCAGAGTTGGGAGTCAGACTCAAAACAGAAGATTACTGGCTGGCGTAGCTCAGTGGATTGAGCTCGGGCTGCAAACCAAAGTGTCGCAGGTTCGATTCCCAGCCAGGGTACATGCATGGGTTGCAGGCTATAACCCCTAGCAACCGCACACTGATGTTTCTCTCTATCTCCCTCCCTTCCCACTCTAAAAATAAATAAATAAAATCTTTAAAAAAAACAGAAAATTAAAGCACAATATGTCAGAAATGTTTAAAATACAGTAATATTTCAGCCCTGGCTGGTGTGGTTCAGTGGGTTGAGCACCAGCCTGAGAAGCAAAAGGTCACCAGTTCAATTCCCAGTCAGAGCAAATGCCTGGGTTGTGGGCCAGATCTCCAGTTGGGGACATATGAGTGGCATATGATCAAGGTTTCTCTCACTCTCTTTCTCCCTCCCTCTCTCTAAAAAATAAAATCTTTAAAAATGAATATTCAAAAATATAATATTTCAAGCATGTTGAAATATTAGTAATTAAAACAATACAAAAATTATTAAGATATTGTGGGACAGAGTAATGGGAACTCTGTACTTTCTGCTCAATTTGCTGTGAACCCAAACCTGCTCTAAAAAAAATAAAGTCTAATAATTTTCACTCAGCTGTAAGAACTAAACGCTTAGGGAAATGACATGTAAAAGTGGAAATTTTAAAAATTCAATCATAAATACTGATAAAACAAAAAAACAATTAAGTGGCAATGAGAACTAGAAGAGAACTGAGTGTCATACAAATAGATAAGAGAGCACAAAATTAAATCACTAAATTAAACAAAGATAATAAATAGATATAAATTGGGATGGCTGTCCAACTCATAAGTCCTCCAGGTGGCCATGTCTGTACTACTCTCTCCCATCATGAGAAACTTCTTCCCCTCTGCTATACACTGAACAGTGTATATAATAGTGAATAGTGTATAACTGAATGTTTATGCCTCCCCCAAATTCATGTTGTAACAACCCCGAATGCGATAATATTTGCAGGTAGGGCCGTTTAGAGGTGATTAGGGCATGAGATTGCAACCCTCATGAATGGGGTTAGCAATCTTATAAAATGGACTCCCCAAAAGATCCCTCATCCCTTCTGCCATCTGAGGGCACAGAGAAAGATGACCTTCTAGGGACCAGGAACTAGTTCATCAGACATCAAATCTACCGGGACCTTGATATTATCCCTCCAGCCTCTAGAACTATGAGAAATCAATTTCTGTTTATGAGCCACCCAATCTATGGTATTCTGTTACAGCATCCCAAATGAACCAAAAGAAGCCTCTTACAATTTTATTGGTTCCTAATAGAAACTGTTGTCTTTCTACATGACCTTGCCCTTCCAACACACAATGATTAGTGTGATGAAGATTTAATGTAAGTAGGAAAAAAGTCCTGCCCTAGGATTTTTCAAATTGGTGCTAAGAAAAGGAAACTTTGATGGCACAGTTCCAAAGCTATTGGGAATCATGACCCCTGTTGCTGGAGAAAGCTTATTTCAACTTTTCTAGAGAAACAGAGTTCCATTGATAATGTACATTCTCTCTTCTATTATGTACATGATATATATTGTGTTTTATGCTAAGCATGGTACATACCACCCATGGTTATTCTAAGAATCAAAAGAAATAGTAAATATAAAGGTAGTTTGTAAACTCTAAAATAATTAATAACAATTTACTTTGGATTCTTAGACCCAAGGCCAAGCAGGGTTAGATAGAAAACTACCAGAATACGGGCACAGTCTTGCTTAAGGGGAGTCTCTGACAGGGATTCATAAGAACTCTGGACCTATTTTTAGATTGAAAACACTGATTCTGTTTCCATCCCATTCACTTTAGGAGTTAAGTCATTCCTTCTCCTTCACATAGGTAAATTACTGTATTATTATACTTACCTGCTTTAATCCAGCCTTTTGTTTTTTTACTTTTCAATGGAACTGAAAGCACCCAACTTTTGCCAACACTTAAAGCAAAATTACTATTATTCTTTCGTTGATTCTGGGTTGATGTGGTCTCATTGTCTCTGACTTTCCTTAATGTCATAGTCTCTGGTGTGGAGTAGGGAATCTCTGGATGCAAGACCCTGGGGATGGCCAACTTAAAGTCTGGAATACTCACCATCCTCCAAAATCAGGGTGGAAGATACAATGGGAACAGAGAAGGCCATGTGGCAACTCTCTGCCTGATCTAAAGCCCAGGTCTCCACCCTGCCATTCCTCGGAGAACAAAGCTGTCCCAGCAGCCAGGTCTAGGAACAGCTGATCACACAGCAGGGAGCAAAATATAAAGAGAGAAGCAGAATCACTGTCCACAGAATCCACAGGGATGAGTCTCAGCGGGGTTTGAAAGCATTCAGCTGCTCCAAAGCCAGGCAGGGGTTTAGTGTTGGCTGTTTATTAAATGACTTATTGTCACTATTTGACAAAGTAGTTTATCCAAAACATTGGTGGCTGTATAGAATGCTTCTGAAGATAATGCTACATTCTAATCAGATCATTTTAAGTAAAACTTTCTGATTATTTTATTACAGTCTCTTTCCTTAATTCCTTGAAAATGTTTAGTGACTTGCTTATCACCAAAAGCCCACAAAAAGTTGTATTTTTAAAGAAAATGCACTATATAAAGGATGAAGACTTCATTTATTGCCTATATAACATTTACAATATTTTTTATTGTAGAATAATTTCAGCCACTGAAATAATTTATAGATCTTTATTCAGCTACTATGCAAATCTTCCATTTGGATGAATAAATAATGTGCATACAACAGCTATAAAACTACTAAATAATTGGGTGGCACTGAAACAGTTCATTTGATTTGTCAGATCTTTTTGTTTTTTACAAAACTAAATTAAACTGTTCAGACCAGGTATATTGTTTCTATCCCTCATGCCCATTAAATCCCATATATGTAGCAAATACACTTGATTTTTCATCCCCAGGCCCATTCATTTATCCCAAACTGGAACAGGCGCTTGCCGTATTGTCTAATTATAGCAAATCCACAAGCTCACATGAATGACTACTTTTCATAGCTTCTCCCCTCTAGCAAAAAAAAAAAAGATATATAAATATATATTTGTATATATTCAGGGCCTCTCAAGGACTTAAGGTAGGAAAAGGAGATTGACTAGATTGCCATGGGTGGGAGTGTTGCTTTTTATTCAATTGTTATTGCAAAAAAATATGCTAATCCTGAGCATTATTATGACATTGTGCCAAGTACTTTACATGCATTAGGTTCTTGTTTTATCCTCATTTCACAGCTGGAGAAAACTGAGAGTAGTAGGCAGAATAATGATTTCCCAAAGAGGCCCACATCCTAATCCATATAGCTCATGAATATATAACATTACTAAAGAGATTTTGTAAATGTGATTAAATTAAGGATCTTGAGATGGGGAGATGTCTGTGGGTTATCAGGACAGAAATAATTTAATCACGAGGATCCTTATTAGACAAAGAGGGAATAGAGAGGACCAGAGTAAGGGAAGAGATGTGATGACAGAAGCAGAGGTCAGAGTGACATGGGGCCACGAGCCAAGGGATGTGGGGGCCTCTAGAAGATGGAAAGTCAAAGAAGCTGATTCTCCTCTAGAGCCTCCACAAGGAACAAAGCCCTGCTGACACCTTTGTTTTAGCCCAGCAAGACTCATTTTGGCTCTCATTTTCAGAACATTAACAGAACACATTTTAATATATTAACAGAGTACATACCATTTGCAGTAATTTGTTACAGCAGCAATAGAACTCTAATACACTGCTCCGGCTGCTGTGGCTCAGTGAACTGAGTGCCAATCTATGAACCAAAGGGTCACTGGTTGAATTCCCAGTCAGGGCACATGCCTGGGTTGCAGGCCAGGTCCTCAGTAGGATATGCGCAAGAGGCAACCACACACTGATGTTTCTCTCCCTTGCTTTCCCCTCCCTTCCCCTCTGTCTAAAAATAAATAAAATCTTTCAGAAAAGAAAACTAATACACTTAAGTTTTCTGAGGTTCTTTTTCAAGAACTTATAGCTTGCTTAAGTGACAGAATTAAGGACGAAATTCATCTGAGTGCAGAGCCAAACACGTAAACAAGCTTTAATTGAAAAAATAAAAGGATAATATATATATATATATATATATATATATATATATATATATATTCATTTGTGTGTGTGTTCACTTTAGCTTTCCTTCCTCTGGAGAAACACCTAGTGGACAGTAAAACAATCAACAGGAGAAATTTGGGGCAATATAGTAAAGATGGTACAAGGATCAGGTTTAAGGTCAAGAAATCTAAACGTGAAACCTAAAGCAAAGGGAACAAACTTGAATGCCTACCATGTGTTAGGGGAATAATGTAAATGCACGAAGTAGGCAGGGTTTAATTAAAACACAGCCTGATTGAGGTGGAAAGTAGCAACTCACACTCTTTCTAGATGATAAGAAAGAGGAAATGTGCCAAACTGTAAAGCATTGTGGGAGAGGCACTCATTACTACTCAGTTCCAGCTAATTGTCATGTGGAAAGGTGGGCCCAGCTCTGCCAAGTCTTTTGATTTCTCAAAAGAAGCCCAAAATCCACATTTCTCTGGGAAACTTCAAGATTTTTTTAAAGTTTTTTTATTTATTTTTAGAGAGAGGGGAAAGGAGAGAGAAAGAGGGGGAGAGAAACATCAATGTGTGGTTGCCTCTTGTGCACCCCTGACTGGCGACCCTGCCCACAACCCAGGTATGTGCCCTGACTGGGAATCGAACCAGCAACCCTCTGGTTCGCAGGCCGGCACTCAATCCACTGAGCCACTCCAGCCAGGGCAAAACTTCAAGATTTTTAAAAATGGGAAACAAATTAAAAGTTTGGTAAAAGACTTTAACAAACACCAAATAATGTATGGTCTAAACAAAACACATCTATGCACTACTAGTTTGCAAACTCTGAATTAAAGCTTCATATATATGAACATGGGCCCATATCAATAATATGTACACTTCTCTGACTGTGATCGCTGGCAATAAGAATCTAGAGAAGACAGAGAACTCTTGAGAAATTTTAACCTGCAAGGCCATTTAGATTTAAGATGTCTTTGTAGATAGGTATATAGAGACAGTGCTTTTCCTCTATATAGATATTTCTATAATGAAACATTCAAGATAACCCATTTTAAAGCTAGTATTCAAATGAGCAATCAAACAGCATATCACGTATCATAAATAGTATAACTGCATGCACGTTTCTTATAGCAAATGTATTGCAAGACCATTGAACTTTTTCCCATTTTGGTTTGGAGAAACTACATTCACAAATTCTTGGGTATGCTGCTTTAAGGCACTGTAATCTGTATGATTATATAAACATGAAAAGGCACAGTTTCTATTTTCTCCAAAATCAAACCCTAGAATTTAAAACTATAAATCATTTTTAGGAACTTATCGGAAAAAGCAAAGAGATGTGGGCAAGGGTCACACTTGCTTTATTTTGTCACTTTTTCCCCTTAAAGAAACAGGTAGCATGAGAGAGAGAGAACAGTGTTGCTTTCAGCCTACTGCAGGCATTGTTTTTTTTAGAGTTCCAACATGTGACTGCTTAAAGGTACTCGAGTAAAAGCCAAATATGTTGGTCATCTTCATAAGGCTCAGAGTTATTTCTCCAATCACTGTGCGTGGTGCCATCCCAGCCCTCTGCAGCAGTTCTTACTGGTTCTTCAGGTTCGTGGGCACAAAATGAGCTTTCTCTCCCCTTTTCCTTCAAAAGAAAAGACTTACTCCCTTTCTCCTCACATGTTCCCTCAGGTCACCCAGTTATGTGGACTTACAACAGTAAGGACAGCAATAACACCACCAAAAGGCATAAACTTGATACACCACTTCACTACCAAAGTCTAGAAATTCACCTTATTTCTTTTGTACAGTACCTAATGGAGGCAAGTCATACACTTTATGTACACTTTTCATTCATTTCTTTAAAATTGTCTAAAATGGCTTATCTAGTAAAAAGTGTGGTTACTTTAATATAAAAATCATTTGTAGCCCCGGCTGGTGTGGCTCAGTGGATTGAATACCGGCCTGCGAACCAAAGGGTTGCAAGTTCAAGTCCCAATCAAGGCACACGCCTGGGTTGAGTGCCAGGTCCCCAGTAGGGAGCGTGTGAGAGGCAACCACACATTGATGTTTCTCTCCCTCTTTCTCCCTCCCTTCCCCTCTCTCTGAAAATAAATAAGATATTTTAAAACCCATTTATATTTTTATTGCTTTTATTATATTTTTAATATTTAGGATAAAGAAATACAGTAACAGAGGGAACCCTTGACTGAAAGCCTATTACATATGTGCCAGGCTTGTTACATATATTACCCTATTTACTCTTTGTACCATTGCAGTGATGTAGGTAGGATGGCCTTTTTACAGATAAGCAAACTAAAGCAGACTGGTGAAATAACTTGCCCAAGGTTACAGACAGGGAGCAGTGGCACCCAGGCCTACCTGAATCCTAAGGGTGAGCTTTTTCCACAGCACATAATACTTTTCAGGACAGGTACTTAACAATGCATGGACTGAATGCACACTCAGACTTGCTGCCTAGCATTTAGGAATGACTCGACATTGACATCTACAAAATGGAACAAACATTAACAGTCAAACACATTGTTGGAAACAATTTGACATCATGGAGCCCACTGAACAGAAACCATTATAATCTAATATTATAATAGAATATAATGTTGAGTTGTTGGGATGTGATCAGCCTTGATAAGGTCCAAACTATCTGTTTAGAAGAGGCTGGGAAAAATCTCATAACCTCAAGCTATAGAGCAGCTTTTCCAAGGCCATGACTGACTGACTTCTGCACTCTTCCATACCCTACCCCACCCTTAGTAAGTACAGAAAGTATGAGTTACTCTACACATCGCCAAACAACTTGCCAAGTGACCTCAGGGGCAGCACAGTTCCAAGAAATACTCCTTCCTTGTGGGTTGCCCTTCTTGTCACACATCTGTTCTCATCTCTTCCCTCTCACTCAGCCACAGTCACTGCAACTTCCACCAAGTAACCAATTTAATCCTCTCTCCAGACTTTAAATCCACTGCACCATCCTGTCAGGTACTACTTATCAGTCTCCGGAATCAGGCCAACTCCAGAGTTTCTCCAAAGTTAAACTACTGTATCATCAGCTGAGTTTCGGAGTTTTCACTCTGGTCAAGCCCTATCCATGTAAGCAGAACAAATTTGTCCTCCACCATAGTTCTGGATTTTAAGACTTAATCTAATCAATGCCAAGATATCAGTTCCTAGGGACCTCTTAAAGTAATTCATTTAAAAGAATAATGGAGGAAAGAATCAAAGAAAGGTAAGAGAAACATGCTTTTGCATAAGGTCTAAACAAATGTCATCTCCTTTTGAGGACTTCCCCACCAGGTAGAAATTCTTTCGTTTTAGTTATTTATGAACATGTCCTACCTTCTCTATTCAATTGAAAACTCTTGCCTGGCTGGCATAGCTCAGTGGATTGAGCGTGGGCTGTGAATCAAAGTGTTGCAGGTTCAATTCCCAGTCAGGGTACATGCCTGGGTTGCAGGCCACAGCCCCCAGCAACTGCACATTGATGTTTCTCTCTCTCTCTCTTTCTCCCTCCCTTCCCGCTCTAAAAATAAATAAATAAAATCTTTAAAAAATTTTTTAATTAAAAAAAAAGAAAACTCTTTCAGCTCAATAGCCATCCCGTATTTACCTTGGTAGTTTATATTGTGTGTAGCATAGTACTAGATGTCTCTCTTCAATGAGTACTTGTGTACTGTATTTATTTGTGTGTATATTAATGTATGTGTATATACATGAAACTAAGTTTGCTACTGAAAAAGCATCTATATATAAAGGAGTTACGAACTTTCTGAAAGCCTAAGTCAGTTACTTTTGATAACAAAAGTACTAGTGTCAGTTGTACCCAATACTGCAAAGCACCTACACAGGCATTTTTGGTATACCAAAAATTGTTTATTAAAAGTCTGAAACTCTTATTCCCATTATACAAAATCATTTGTAGATCTGAAGATACAATTCTGTCAAAATAAAAAGATTCATAACCTAAACTGTAATTTTAAAATAGCATTCTGTGCTAAGAGGTTTTTCAGAACATAACTCATTTATTCATTCAGTGATGGTCACTGTCTTTCAGCCACAATAAAATTCTTACTCATTTATCTCCTTTATCTTACTTTTGATTCCAAATGTTATTTTCTATGTCTGATCTTTATTTTTTGTGTTATATCAATATTTTTAATGAGCAAGTATATTTTAAATCATAACATAAATAATATTCTCTTAAGTTTTGAAAGAGAAGTTGGCAGTTAAATTCCTGCTGATAACTAGTTAGTTGCTAAATTAGCTACTATTATTTCATATTTACCCCCCCAAATATTTATATATCACTTCATAAGTTTGCTGAGAATTTAGTATACAAGTAAGCTAATGAAGGGAAAATTTTAGGTAGAAAAATGTTGGAAACATATTTGCAAGGAAAGATTTCTAAATTCTAGCCTATAATGCAAAGCGAGTCACTCTTTTTTCCTTTAAAAAAAGTTGTCAATAGGCTAGAGTTCTGTATCTTTAAAGTTTTAATTTAGAGAAGAACTAAAATCAGAAACACTTCAATTCATTAGACTTTAAAATGTTGTTGCTAGTACAATAACACCCAGGGAGAGCTTCCTTTTTAAATACTGATGAAGTTGTCTCCAGGCCTTATCATATCAATACTGTACTTGACCACAGTGAAAGAAAGAATGAATCCTCCATTAGATGTTATTTTAACCTGTGATTTAAAGCTACTCTGCCAAGTGATTCAAAATTTTCCATACAGTCTTAAGTGACTAACGGCACTTCCTCATAAAAACTTGATTACATTTAGATTTTGAAATTACATTCTATGCTTCCCTATGGCATCACCACAGTAATCACATCAATGCAATCCATGCAAATACAAGTCTCCATTCTCTCCATCTGTCCTTAAAAGCCCCATTGAGCAGTTTGTGCTATAGCACCATGCTGCAGCATCCCTGCACTTGAACTTGGGAAGAGGCTTTCCAGGACTGCAGGCAGAGCCCTTACCGCATTCCTTCTGAACCTCATCTTGCCTCTCGGGGGAGTTGCTTCTGCCATCTCGCTTATACACAATAACACTCTTCTTTTCCAATTGTCAATGCAACATTGATGAAATATGAGCTGCTTCTGAGGTAGTACTGAAAAGCGGCAGCCAAAAATCTCTACCAAACAAAGCTACCGTAGCTGTAGCAGCTTCCATTACCACTGTGGCAGGCACTGTAAGAAAACCACTATCCCTGATTAGTCAGCTGACAAATCCTTCCCTGCTGCTCATTGTAATTCAGAGTTGACACATTCCCCAATTACTTAGCCTGATTGAACCTCATGGATTAGCTTGTGCTGGACTGCTCAAGAAGATCAGGCATGTCCTAAAAGTGAAGAAAGGGGGAGAAAAAAAGCCCCGACTCTCCTAGGGGTTTGATGGGACTGGCTTTCTCCTCTGCGCAGTTTGATTTTTAAGGTGGAATGGTAAGAATCTTTGTGAAGGTGGTATTCACTGATACCTTCATCCTTGTCCTTGACCTGGTCTATAACTTAAAATTCAATTCTATCTTTTAATTAAATTCTATTCTTTAATCTAATTCTATTCTATTATAACAGTTTGTGAAATTTTTTCCTGATGATAATCTAGGAAGAATAAAACATGCAAATTTTCTAAGATGGATAGGATTCTCTCCCAAATTAATATTTTCCCAAAATGTATAACTAAAATAATCGTGTCTCCTATCATGAATTATGAAGTATAACCTAACTGCATGGTTTATCTTGGAACTTACAAATTAAGGTCTTCAAATTGAACTACAAAATTATTTTATAGATACTCATTTAAAATAATATAGTGAAGATAGTTACACCTATCTATGCAATGGCAATTTTCACCACAAGTCCTCTCTGAATGCCAACTGTTGCTCTTGAAGTTAGCTTGTATTCAGTATTTACTTTTATTGCAAACAGTGCCAAATGGTTGAGATATAATTAATGTGCTCTTGAGTTTAGGTATACAAACTACCACAAGCAGAAACATTTAAAGTGAAACACTCATCCAGCAAAGCTATCATTTAGAATAAAAGAGCAGAAAGTGCTTCTCAGATAAGGTCAAGTTAAAGGAGTTCATCATCACCAAGCCCTTATTATATGAAATGTTAAAGGGACTTATCTAAGAAAAAGAAGATGATCAAAAATATGAACAGTAAAATGACAACAAACTCACAACTATCAACAACTGAACCTAAAAACTAAAACTAAGCAAACAACTAGAACAGGAACAGAATCACAGAAATGGAGATCACATGGAGGGTTATTGGTGGGGAGAAGGATACGGAGCATGGGGGAAAAGGTACAGACATTAAGAAGTATAATTGGTAGGCACAAAACAGACAGGGGGGAGTTAAGAACAGTATGGGAAATAGAGAAGCCAAAAACTTATATGTATAACCGATGGACATGAACTAAGGTGGGGGAATGTAGGAGAGTCGGGGGTGCAGGGCAGAGAGGGATAAAGGGGAGAAAAAATGGGACAACTGTAATAGCACAATCAATAAAATATACTTAAAAAGAGAAACAATCTATAATGAGTTACATGTTGCCATCACCTGTATCCCCACTCCTTCCCAGTGCCATCAATTTGACAGTTACAAGAATAAAGGGACCCTGAGTGCCCCCATTTCTTTGCTGAACCATGGTTCATTCTTCCTCAGTAACAAAGCATTCCTAGGAAAATAGAAAGGAGAGAACTACCTCCCAAAAATCAAGTCAGTATTCCTCTGTTGACCCCAAATCAATTGGATCATGACTGAATTTTATATTTCTGTTTTAGGAAAAAGAAGACCTCTATTCCAAGCAACATATTTGATTAGTAAAAAAATGAAACTTGAGCCCTGGCTGGTGTGGTTCAGTGGACTGAGTGTTGGCCTAGGAACCACGGGGTCGCTGGTTAGATTTCCAGTCAGGGCGCCCACTTGGGCTGTGGGCCAGGTCCCCAGTAGGGGGCACAAGAGAGGCAACCACACATGGATGTATCTCTCCGTCTCTTCCTCCTTCCCCTCTCTGTAAAAATAAAATCTTAAAAAACAAAAAAATTAAAAAACACTAAAACTTGACCAAAAAACTGATGCTATGTGTCAAATGGTCACTCAATAAAAATTAATTTAATCAAGCAAGTAGTTATGGCCAAAAGAAAAAAGCGAGGCTGCGTAATTTAAAAGTTTCATTGTAACAAGTATTATATTTGGTATAAAATAACTGACCACTGTCACAAACTGAAGTCTGCTCAACATGCTTAAGGACCGATCCTAATAAGCTAGTGGAAGGTAAATAGCTGTTACTTCATTTACCACCACTGATAAGGCCCAACACTGTAGGGAGGGCAGATTTACTCTCTCCAAAGGAATTCTACCTTTTTCCAAAGAACACTGAATTTATTTGTCTATGCACAATTAATTTGGAAAATGATAGAAAGCAGCAGGTGGAAAAGGCACCAACTGAAATTCACGAAAATTCAATTCTTGCTCTGGCTCTTTTTATTAGCTATTTGATCTCACATAACCTTTCTGAAGTGTGTGTGTCAACGCAATGCTCTCATCCATAAGCCAATAATAATGACACCTGCTGGAGCACTTAATCAGGAAATAAAGAGACTCAATATTACTTAATAAATGTGACTGCTTTTATAAAGGCAAAAAGATATCATACATACTCAAGGCTTTGTTATTTTATTTTAGTAACTTGTATCAATGTGGTGTTAACTCTTCTTTCCATTGCTTAATTAAGCACCTCTGTTAATGAAACAAACAAACAAAACAAAAACAATTTGCTGACTTGCCTAAGATGACTCTATTCATACTGGGTATGAAGAGAACAATGATCTCATTCATTTTACCATGTGATTTCCAGTACACAGTTGACCCTTAAATAATGCAGGATTAGGGTCCCAGCCACCCATATAGTTGAAAACCTGCATGTACCTTTTGACTCCCCAAAACTTAACTACTAATAGCATAATGTTGACTGGAAGTCTTACTCATGATATAAACAGTAAATTAACACATATCCTGCATATTCCTGCATATACCTTTTGACTCCCCAAAACTTAACTACTAATAGCATAATGTTGACTGGAAGTCTTACTCATGATATAAACAGTAAATTAACACATATCCTGCATATTATATGTATCATCTACTATATTCTTACAATAAAATAAGCTAGAGAGAATAAAATGTTAAGAAAATCATAAGGAGGAGAAAACACATTTACAGCATTTATTGAAAAAAAATCTGGGCCTGACTGGTGTGGCTCAGTGGATTGAGTGCCAGACTGCGAACCAAAGGACTGCCAGTTCAATTCCCAGTCAGAGCACATGCCTGGGTTGTGGGCCAGGTCCCCAGTAGGGAGCACGTGAGAGGCAAGCACACACTGATGTTTCTCTCCTTCTCTTTCTCCTTCACTTCCCCTCTCTGAAAAATAAATAAAATCTATAAAAAAAATAAAACAAAATAATCTGTGAATAAGTGGACCCACATAAGTTTAAACCTGTGTTGTTCAAGTGTCAACTGTATTTTTCACACTTGTTAGCAACTTAGTATAGTGGAAAGAACCCAGGCTCAGAAGTCCAACAGCCTAGATTTTTGTCTTGCTGTCACATGTAAATCAACTTTCTCTGTTGGGCATGGCCTCCTGTGTCAGTCAGGAGACAAAGTCAGGGGACATCATCGTTGATGATGTTGGACTCTCCAAAAAAAAAATGTATATTGATTCCCAACCACTCTGATCTGATAGAGGAGGTCAACAACATGGTGCTTCCACAAACAGCTCCACTCTTGCCAGCTCAAAAGGAGTCTATGGGTTCCTCATCTTCCTCCTCTTCCATGAAAGAGAAGTATCAGACCACGCCACTATATCCAGGTGAGCCTAATAATGTAAGAGGTCATCATCCCTGTGGGCAGGACTGCATCTGTCATAACATTTTCTTTAGGAAAACTATTTTCTCTACCTGGTTCTTGGGAAGCTAGGGACTAGATTCCAATAGCGGAGATATGTCATTTTGCAGGTGACTCACTTCCTTACTCCTATCCCAGGTGGGGGGCATGGAGTCTGAAAAGATACACTTGTTAAAAAGTGCTTATTTCTGGATTGTTGGATTACTGATTACTGTTTTAAACTTCCTTCTTTATACTTTTTTCATATTACAGTGAGTATACAACACAGCTCTTTGCATTTCTTGAAAGTTCCCATAAAAACTTGCCTAGCTCTGAAAGACATAAGGAACCATGAATCTCTTCTCACTCATAACTTGAACCATTACCTACTCATCTTTTCACATTAGGTTTTATTTTGGGTGGAGTTGTTTAGCTCAATCTCCTATACCAACCCTTCTTATTTTCCCACCTTATCATCCCATCTATTTTATTGTCTCCATCAGTAATTTTTCATCTCCATCACTATCAAATTAATTTATACACCCACAAACAGAAAGTATAATGTAAAACAAAAGTAAGAAGCTACTTAAGATGCAGTGGTACTTACTGAGATTTTCTGGAGAGAGATTTTGACAGAAGACCACGTATCTAATCGTCGATCAAGAATAATGGTAAACCGGGAATCCGATCCATTTTGCCTGTGAGAAGAGAGACAATAATATGTATTTCTTAGTAATAATCCAAATTTGCTAGATATGTGCTTACTTTTGATTATTTAGTTTATAGCTGATGTCTTGATGGAAGACAGATTTGGATTTGGAAGCTATCACAAAGGGCTGCCTTGGAAAACCAAATTTGTTCCATATTCCACCACTCACTATTTAAAATTTTTTTCAGGAGCCCTGGCCAAATAACTCAGTTGGTTAGAACATTGACTCACTACACCAAGGTTGTAGGTTCAATCCCCAGTCAGGATATACACAAGAATCAACCAAGGAATACATAAATGGCACAACAAATCAATGCCTGTCTGTCTCCCTTCCTCTCTTTCTCCCTCACTTTAAAATCAATTTAAAAAAAGTTTTAAAATTTTCTTTTTGGCATGACTGTCAATTTTTTAAAGGAGCAAGTGATTAGTGTAATGCAGAGAGGTTACTAAAATGGATCTGGAATACTGCAGACTTGGTTACGGGCAAATCTTATAGACAGCTGTGTTTAATGACATCAGTTTTTACTTGCCATGGCAATTCATCATAAATCAATGATCATTCATTCATTCAGAAAAATACTATTAAATATGTTTTTATCTCTAGTCTACCCTTTTAGGGAAGGCAGTTTAGTGGATAATAGAACTATTTTTTTTGGTTGTCAAATGATCTTTCATTAAAATATTTTCCATTGTGGTTCTTAACTGGCTAGGCATCTCACTGCCCCACTGCAGATGCCATCTATGATGTCATGAGGGTGGCGATCATCAACACTGCAGCTTGCAGACTGGGCCATCCCCAGGATCTCTTTAATGTTTCCAGAGGGTTCTCTAGCTAAAGATCAGTGCTGCACATGTTAGACAATGTTAACAAGATCATCAAAAGTGGTATTTCCAGTGTGCTTAATGTTTTGTTTTTTATTTTGCTTCTTTCTGTCTTGTGGTAATTCTTTGAGGGCTTTGATGACCAGGGCAGAAGCAGAAGGCACAGCCTCCATCTGGGCCTTTCTGTTCTGAATGATCAGTTTCATCGTGATCCTCAGACCCTTCCAATCACAGGGGGCTTTGGAAATGTCATCACCAACCTTTTGGGGGGACAGGCCCAGGGGACCGATCTTGGAGGCAAGGGCAAACATGGCACAGACTTTCCCACCAGTGCACCTCGGCAATATAACTTTGATATAATCAGGGTTGAACTTCGGTGGCACAGTAGAAGCATCTGGTGTTGGATGAACCCAGATTCAAGACAACTGAGGACAGCCAAACCTACCTCCTCTGAGCTAAAAGCTGAAAGCCAGAACTCGTATTTTCCCTAAAAAGACCACTTTCAAGCTTCAAGGGGTGCCCTCACAATTTTATCAGCCTAGATTTGTGCCCCCCTTACTCTTCAGGATCAGTAACTAGAAAATGTTTCTTTTAAAAACTTTGTCTTTGACCTAAATAAAATCTTTAAGGAAGCTTTTGAAATATTCCCTCTTAAGGTGTCCAAGTCTCAAATGTCCTCCAATATCAATAAGTTCCTCCTAATATATTCCAGTATCACTTTTGAGTCTATTTAACATTCAATATTGTTTTATCTTTGGAAGAAATGAAGACTAGCTACCTTAACTCTTGACTACTAAGATTTCCTTTTACAAAAATTAAAGCCTTTATGTATGATCATTTTCAACTTCTATTCTTTATAGGGATAAATACTTCTAGACCCCCAATTTTATATTCATAAATCCTCAATATAATTTTTACAGCAATGTAGGTAACTGACAGCTTCCTCTTCTATTTCTCATCTACTCTGAAGGTGAGTCTTATGATCATTTACAATAATAATAATAGTCATCGTAAAAATACATTTCCCTGTTACTCTATTCATATGGGTATCCAATATAAAACAAACTGAAAAAAAAAAGTTAGAAAATGCCATACCTTGCCACATATGTCAAGTAAGTCAGTACTTTTTCTATCACTTCTTCTGATATACATTTGAAATTACAATTTTCTGGAAATGTAACGATCCAAGCATCATCCTTTCCCCGACCACCTAAAATGGTATTTAAAAATCAAACAAATTAATAATTTGTGTCACAACAATGCAATAAAGAGAATTTTTACATTTGAGAGAAGCAGTTAGGAGACAGTTTTTGGCCAATGAAACTTTTATAAGGATGATATCTCCACATAAACCAACATGAGGCCATGTTCCTAAGTTTAAATAGTGACAGAGTGGTTTCTAAAGGGACAGAGAGAGAGAGAGAGAACAGCAAATGAGTGAATATAGTTAGAATAAAATTTCATGGAATGTGTAGTCAAAAATATAGTCAATATCTCAAATTGGACAACAGAAATAATAACTGTTTCTATACCAATGCAATGAGCCTAAATTCAAAACAGGTAACTGGAGGTTTGACAGCAAGTGGAAACTTTGATATAACCGACCCCTCAGTCATGGTGAGCATGAAAGAATACAGGACACAAATGTAGGAAATAAGTGATGTTCTAATGGATTTGTGGAAGACCCAACATTAGCAAGTAATAGCAACAATGGTATAGAAATCCTACCAGTGCAAAGAAAAACTGACCATAAATCCTCTGTGGGTTAAAATGCAATGTGTATCCCACTCCATAACCCCCTCTGCAGCCTGGAGCATGAGGAACAGTGAGAATGAAAGCCACCTAAGTGCAGGGATGAGCCTCACTTACACTTGTTTAAGTTTCCACTCTACATCCAGCCTAACACACAGACACAGAATAGTTGCTCAATAAATATTTGGCACTAAATGGAAGCTGAAAAATTATTTTAGGAGGAAAACTGTTGGGTGGCCTTAGAACTTAGCTCACAAATAGAAATTTCTAAAGAGGTTTAATTGTAATTCTTATTTAGATGAGTTTAAGTGAATAGAAATATAAGGATATAAAAATTCAATGTACAATAAAAATATGACAATGGCAAAGAAGATAGAGTGGAATGACAAATACTCAATCCAAAAGAAAGCAGAAATGGGGGGAACCCCCCACCAAAAAAAATTAATGGGACAAATAGTAAGATAGTAGATTTAAACCCAGCCATATGAATATTCACATTAAATATACATGATCTGGACAACCCAATAAAAAGTGAGTGATTATCAAATTGGATAAAAAATTATGACACAGCTATAGGCAGTACTGCCTACAAGAAATACACTTTAAATATAAAGGCACAAGAGCATTAAAATCAAATGGATAGAAAAAGATACGCCATGCTAAAATTACTCAGAGGAAGATAATTTTCAACAAAGAAGATTTCAGAGTCAAGAATATTATTAGGTATTAAGAAGATCATTTGATAATCAAGCAACAATAAATACATCAAGAGGACATAATCTCAAACGCTTACATACCTCATTACAGAGCCTCAAAATACATGAAACAAAAACTAATAAAGCTCCAAGGAGAAACTGACAAGACTACAATTTTTGTTAGAAATTTCACCCCCTCTCTCTTAATAATGGATATGACAGGAAATTTACAAGGACCTAGTACACTTGAATGACAATCTCCACCAACATGACCTGACATTTACAGAACAATCCACCCAACAAAAAGCAGAACACACACAAACTTCTCCAGTGCACTTGAAAAAATATCAAATTCATCTAACCAAGGCAAACTCAAGGGAGTGTCCCCATTCCCAAATTATCTTTTGAATCAAATTAGTCCAAAGCATTCAATCAAATGATGATAAATCTTCACTATATAACTGACTTAAAGAGAAGGATCTTTAAGGAAGATATAGTCATAGAGAATTATGGCATCTGAACAAGAGTCTTAAAGAAACTCAAAGGAGAAACTGCACAACTCTGAACCAAGAGATTTAGTGCATCATTAAACAGAGTTTCTATAGATAAGATACAGTGTAGAACTAGTAATATAAATAACATAAATTATAATATATATCTTACATACAATATAACATAGACCTGCCAAGTAAGCTAGTAAGCACTTGAGTTAAAAACAACCAACTAGCACCTAAGCAAACTATACCTACCAAAGGAAAGAATGCAAGGTTCTTACAAGAGTAAGTTATCATCAACTAATCTATAAACTGTACACCTACAAGTGCTATACTAGTTAGTGAATTTGTAAGAAAAGAACAAAAGAGATATTTAAATTCTAAATTGGAGATTGTAATTATTTTCCCCATTGGGAACCCTTTCTTTAAAAGAAAACATATGCAGAAACATTTTGAAAACAACTACAAAAAGCAGGTAAGGAAGGAATTGTGGAGAGGGGTCTGGTGGGAAAATAAGCCCCGAGTGTAATTATTATATTTGGAACACAGTTTGAAAAACACTGATGAGCTTCAGTAAAATACCCCAAACTCAACCGTGACAGTATGTCACACATTTATACCACTTATAAAATAAAACATAAAACCACATTAAGTCACCACTAATTCACAATCACCACTAATTATAATCATTAAAGCAGAAGCTAGATTAAAGTGCCCAGTTAAGATCATCTATAAAGTAAATGCTTGTTTAGTAAGTTGAGCATGTAGATGTCATTTTAGGAGGAATAATTAAACCACTGAACTCCTAAAGAAGCATTCATTTCCATGCAAACAATGCATATACTTGTAAAGTTTTATCTGTTTAATATAATATGTAATGTTTAATAGTATACTTCAAATTACTCTAATACCTGAAAGCAATTAGCTTGTCTTTAAGCAAAATTTTCCTAGATATCTGACCAAGTAAAAATGAAATGGATGGTTTACCATAAGTTTATCTCTAAAAATATGTATTGCTGTTGAGTAGCATTATTCACAGTAGCCAAAGGCAGAAGTAACCCAAGTATCCATCAATAGAAGATTGGACAAACAAAATGTAGTATATACATAATATGGAATAGTATTCAGCCTTAAAAAGGAAGAAAGTCCTGACACCTGCTACAACATGGATAGACTGGAGAACATTGTGCTAAGTCAAATAAGCCAGTCACAGAAAGAGAAATACTGTAGGATTCCACTGATATGAGGTACCTAGAGTAGCCAGATTCATAGAGACAGTAGAGGAGAACGAAGGTTGCTGGGGGCTGGGAAAGGAGGGAATGGGAAATGATTCTTTAATGAATACAGAGTTTCAATTTGTAAGATGAGTTCTGGAGATCGATGCTGATGATAGTTGCACAACAATGAGAATGTAATTAATGCCACTGAAGTATACACTTCAAAATGAAGTAGAGGGGAGGGGGACTCTAAGAGATTAGCCAAATAACATATATGCATAGGAGGTCTGTCCAGAAAGTATCCAGCCATATAACATGAAAAATAGAGACATTTATTGAAGAAGATAACAAGATATAAGAAACATTGTACATAGGACAATGACACTTTAGTCCCCTTCAAAGTAGGCACTTCGGGACCTCACACAGTTCTCCTAATTGCCATCAGCTGCCCCGTCATATTTTCCTGAATCTTATTGAGGGTCTGATATCTCTTCCCTTTGAAAGGTGATTTTAGTTTTGGGAAAAGCCAGAAGTCACAGGGGATCAAATCTGGGCTGAACATGGGGCTGAGTCACCTGGGTGATTTGATATTTTGCCAAAAAACTGTACACAAGACATGATGCATGAGCAGGCATGTTGTTGTAATGAAGCTGCCAGTCACCAGTTACCTATAGCTGTGGCCTTCTGAGTCATCCAATAGTTTCCATAAAGGAATGTTCAAGCTTCATGCAAAATTTGATGCAGATTCACTACTCTACTTGTTTAGTCATTTTGAATGTGACAGCCACACAGTACACATGCTCACTCAACAGCATCTACCACCCCCACTGACTGCTAGTACAGTGAAGTCGTCCTTATTCTCACATGTGCATTCCAGTCCACTGTCCTTGGCTGCCAGACTACATCAATGTCATACAAACTGTTCTCGTTACACTAACAATGGCTGGGCCTTTTCCAGACAGGCCTCATATGCAGAGCCCATGGACACAAGACAACACTGATGTGAAAGCCAGGTTTGGGGGACGATGGTCAGGGGCTGGATGGAGGGAAGCAAAGGAGGAGAAATGGGGGAAATCTGTAATAGTGTCAACAATAAAAATTAGTGAAGAGGATAAATTCTTTGTCATGTGTATTTCATCACAATTTTAATATACATATATATTTTATTGATTATGCTATTACAATTGTCCCAATATTTTCCCTTGTCCCCCTCCACCCAGTACCCCTATTCCTTGCAGCAACCCTCCCCTCACTTCATGTCCATGGGTAGTGCATATAAGTTCTTTGGCTTCTCCATTTCCCATACTATTCTTAACTTCCCCCAGTCTATTTTGTACCTACCATTTATGCTTCTTATCCCCTGTACCTTTTCCCTCACTCTTCCCCTTCCTCCTCCCAGATGATAACTCTCCAAATGATCTCCATATCTACGATTCTGTTCCTGTTCTGCTTGTTTGCTTAGTTTGTTATTTGGGTTCAATTATTAATAGTTGTGAATTTATTGTCCTTTAAATGTTCATTGTTTTTGATCTTCTTCATATCTAATTCCCTTTAGCATTTCATATAATAATAACTTGGTGATAATGAACTCCTTTAGTTTTACCTTGTCTACAGAGCACTTTATCTGCCCTTCCATTCTAAATGATAGCTTTTCTGGACAGAGTAATCTAGGTTTTAGGTCCTTGCTTTTTACCACCTTGAATACTTCTTGCCAGTTCCTTCTAGCCTGCAAAGTTTCTTTTGAAAAATCACCTGACAGTCTTATGAGAACACCTTTGTAGGTAATTGTCTGCTTTTCTCTTGCTTTTAAAATTTTCTCTTTAACATTTGGCATTTTAATTATATGTCTTAGTGTGAGACTGTTTACATTCATCTTGTTTGGGACTCTCTGTGCTTCCTGGATTTGTATGTCTATTTCCTTCACCAAATTAGGAAAATTTTCTTTTTTTTTTCAAATAAGTTTTCAATTGCTTTCATTTTGTCTTCTTCTCCTGGCACCCCTATGATTTGAATGTCTGTACATTTAAAATGTCCTAGAAGTTCCTAAACCTATCCTCATTTTTTTAAATTCTTTTTTCTTCTTGGTATTCTGATGGAATGCTTTTTTCTTCCATATGTTCCAAATCATTGATTTGATTCATGGCTGTGCCTCTTCCAATGTTGGTTCCCTATAGATTTTTATTTATTGTACTTAATGTCACCTGCATTTCTGCCTAGGTCTTTTTTACGGTGTTGAAGTACCCAATGAGTTCCAGGAGTGTCATTATAGCCAATATTTTGAACTGTGCATCTGATAGGTTGCTTATCTCCATTTCATTTAGTTCTTTTTGTGGAGTTTTGTTCTATTTTTTCACTTGGGCCATATTTCTTTGAGGCATGTTTACCTACACCTCCATTTTGACCAGAAGTCTATTTCATCAGAATTTTAAAAAATTCTATAGCAGCGTTATTTACAATAGCCAAGTGTTGCAAACAGCCCAAGTGCCCGTCAGTAGGTAAGTAGATAAAAGAACTGGTACTTTTACACAATGGAATACTACGCAGCGGAAAGAAAGAAGGAACTCCTACCTTTTGCAGTACCATGGATGGAAATGGAGACTATTATGCTAAGTGAAATAAGCCAGTGGACAAAAGACAAATACCATATGATCTCACTTATAACTGGAAACTAATGAACAAAAAATAAACTAATGAGAAAAATAGAACAGCGGCATGGAAACATGGAACACACTGATAGATGTAGGAGGGAAAGTGGAAGGGGGGAATGGAAGAAAGAAGGGGAAGAGACTATTCAAAGAACATGTATGAATGTCTCATGGACATGGACAACAGAGAGGGCATTGACTGTGGGAGACAGAGGAGGGCTTGGGAGAGGAGAGAAAAACAGAAAAGTTGGGACAACTGTAATAGAATAAACAATAAAAATTATACAAATGCATATACGTAAACAAACACAGATATACATTTCAGAAAAGTAAACTTCTTTTATAATGCATAAATGAAACCCTAAAGAAAAATAACAGTACAGCTGCTTGGTTAGGTGAATGACTTCACAGAATTTGTAACAAACATTTAAGTAATCAAAGTATGGTGGAGGAGAAAACCTGAAAGAAACCACCTGAGTCACCAACCTCTTACCCAGTCAGCACCCACCTAGGAGATGTATTCTACTTTCACCTCTCATGGATTTCTAAACACTTGTCTGAAAGTCAAATATACAAGCATGGTAAGTTTGGTTTTAATCACATATCTAAACATATTGAAAAGTCTCCAATTATTCTGTAAATGTCCATTTTTTAGCAAGTATGTGCAAAATGTATGAATGTTTATTAAAACAGCATTTCACAAAATATATACGCATATACTAATAAGGACCAAACTAACTTTGCTAATCGATTCATAGATTTATCCAGTCTAAATATATGTAAAAGTCTGCTTACCAGACAAAAAGGCGATGTCTTGCATTAAGAAATGACTGATGTCCTTTACACGGAGATGTACCCCAGAGTCTAAGACAAATGAGAAAGAGAGAGAAATGACATGCATGTCAAAGTACTGCTAGAACCATGCAATTGCACATTATGCTAAAAAGAACTCCAGGGTTCCCACAGATCTGTGCACACAGACACACTGCTGATCTCTTCTTTACTCCTCAGCTCTTTGGCAAGGAAATTTCACTGTTGAAAACATCACTAAGTATGACTGGTGTCCTACTTCTCAGAATCTATGCCCAGGACATAAACTACTCTCACTAACCAGAAAGCCAAGGGCAAAGGTCCAAACTCCAGGACACCTGGATATATATTTAAAGGGTAGATAGTCATGTGGAGACCCTAGCAGGTTGTCTTCTGCTTCTGATAATGCCTTTCATTCTGCAAAGCTTTATTAGAGATTGCAGACACTTCTCAGATCTCTTATCTTATTGAATCCTTAAAATAACCCCAAGGAAGATATTCTTATTCCATCTTATAAGTCAGGAAAAGAGTCAGAGGATAAGCCCAGTGTAGTAGTTAACCATGTAGCTTTTGAGCCAGACAGACTTGAATTCAAATCTCAGTTTCTTGCATTTACTGGCTGTATAGAAGTGCAACTTACTTAGCTTCCCTGAGCCTCAGTTTCCTTACTTGTAAACTGGGCATAATAACCTCTACTTCACAGGGTGCTGTGCCAGCTAAATGCAAAATACCTGGCATAACAGTGGGTGTTTTATAAACACTAGCATATTAACTCACCTTTGATCATTACAGGTAGAACAACATCCATGCACTCATTGTTCAGTATGTTTTAGTTGTCCCTGATCTTAAGTGCTGATTTCTAATGTTCAATTCTAGTGAACTCTACAGGGGCCAAAAATCAAAGTCCACTACCTCTCTCTGGTCCATGAGCAAGAACAACTTTTTAAAAGAAACAGGTCATCAGACAAGGCTATTTTGGATTGTTGGTTCTAATGCCTATGGTTCCACATCTCTTATAGAAGCCATATTTTCACTTGCTGTCTGATACAAAAGGCCTTCAAAGATGTCGTGTCTGGTGGGATATGACTGATGACATATTACCCTTCTTAGTGCTCCTGAAATCACACTGGGTTGGCCAAAAAGTCTGTTTAATTTTTCCCATAAAATAAGAGACACATTTTTCATTTTCACCAATAACTTTATTGATTTGGATATTTTGAGTATGTCGGCTATCTCCTGCTGTTGGCTTCTAGTGGGTGGAAGTGAGGGGGGCTGCTAAACACCTTCCAGTTATTGGAATTCTTTGCTTAGCACCCCCACAGCAAAGAATTATTTGGTCAAAATGTCCACAGTATCAAGAAAATTCACAAAACACTTTTGACACATTTTCTCAATCACAGCACCTTCTCCATATACTGAACAAATCTTTTTTTGTGTGTTTCAGTTGTTTTTACCTTTCTTGAAATGATAAAGCATAAAACACCTAACGTGTTGCATATTGTCTTCCATTTTCAATATTAAAATAGCCACACAAAAGTTCACCAATTTTGATGTTTTTTTAAATGCACACTGAAATGACAGCTGTCACAGTACAATGTAACAGAATTCTTTCAAATGAAGTTAAAGACAACTAAGCACTACTAGAGCCACCATACGGAAAAAAATAAATGAACTTTTTGGCCAACCCAATACTATATGAAGGTGGTTTATCAGGGTCAACCATGCTCAAGGGGATGACAAAAACAAGTTTCTGAGGGGTTCACACTAGACACTGGAATAGGGTATCTGTTACAGAATAAACTACCCCTCATCCTCCCCTATCTGAAACATTAAAAAATTAATTAACAAAATTATTTTTTAAGAACCATGCCATTAAAAATCTTATATTTGCCCTGGCTGGCGTAGCTCAGTGGATTGAGCATGGGCTGGGAACCAAAGTGTCCCAGGTTCGATTCCCAGCCAGGGTACATTCCTGGGTTGCAGGCCATAACCCCCAGCAACCGCACATTGATGTCTCTCTCTCTCTCTCTCTCTCTCTCTCTCTCTCTCTCTCTCTCCCTCCCTTCCCTCTCTAAAAATAAATAAATAAAATATTTTTTAAAAAATCTTAAATTTGCCCTGCCTGGTGTAGCTCAGTGGACTGAGTGCTGGCCTGCGAACCAAAGGGTCACTGGTTGGATTCCCAGTCAGAGCACATGCCTGGGTTGCAGGGCAAGTCACCAATAGGGGGCACATGAGAGGCAACCACACTGATGTTTCTCTCCCTCTCTTTCTTCCTCCTTCCCCTCTCTAAAAATAAATAAATTGATTTTTTTAAATCTTAAGTTTGTCAGGACATAAAATTTAATTCCTAAAAATTTCTTATAATTTTTTTTAAATGAGGTTCCTGCTATGCCCCATGGACTTTTACATTTTTATGTCTTCACAACCAAACTGCTCAATGCAGTTATTTTTCCAGTGCTACATGTTTCCTCTGTGATAAAAGAATGTGTTGCTGACAGCCACAAATGTGTCACACATTGACATATTTAGGTATGGACACATGTAAGAAGGGTAAGAATAGGGATCATGCAAAGAGGACTAGAACTCTTTCTGCCCTTCACAGCCTATAAAGTGGCAATGTCCCGAATGTGTCCCACCATTTAAATAGGAGCACTAGACATTGAAATATTCCTATATAATAAAACTCAAATCCCTCCCTGCTTGGACCAGTTGAAGACAAATTAATGAATTTTGTCAGATGGCAGATCTGGATGCACTATCAATAATAATAACTACAACTAGATTCCTCCCATACCATTCAGGCTCTTGCATAGCTATGGAAACTATATCCACTTACTCTACATTTTCTTAACCCACTTATGTAATAAGAGAGGTATCAGACATAAAAGGCTAAGGGTTGGGAGCAGGAGGACCTGGGCCTAGAGCTGGCTCTGTCAATGTGCTGCTCTGTGATCCTGAGGCAAGTCATTCCCTACCCCTGACCTCATTACCCCCATTTCAGAAGTGAGAGAGATATAACTAATGCTTTTTAAGGCCCCTTACATTCTGTAAGATCAAACAGCAGATAAATCCATAGATGTAAGAGAAATATGGTGATGTTTCTACCATAAAATGTCTCCCGCAATGTGGCAACAAAACAATATTTCCACACCAATGAAAAAGGATGAAATAACGATTAAGAGAGGAAATGGTATTCCTTTAAGAAATGATAACATTATATGCCATGGCTGGTGTGGCTCAGTGGCTTGAGCGCTGGTCTGGTCTGTAAATCAAAAAGTTGCTGGTTCGATTTCCAGTCAGGTACATGCTTGGGTTTCCGGCCAGGTCCCCAGTAGGGGGTGTGCAAGAGGCAACCACACATGGATGTTTCTCTCCCTCTCTTTCTCCCTCCCTTCCCCTCTCTCTAAAAATAAATAAATAAAATCTATAAAAATTTTTTAAAAAGAAATGATAGCCCTGGCTGGCATAGCTCAGTGGATTGAGCACGGGCTGGGAACCAAAGTGTCCCAGGTTCGATTCCCAGCCAGGGTACATTCCTGGGTTGCAGGCCATAACCCCCAGCAACCGCACATTGATGTTTCTCTCTCTCTCTCTTTCTCCCTCCCTTCCCTCTCTCTAAAAAAATAAATGAATAAAATCTTTAAAAAAAAGAAATGATAACATTATGGGATGGAAACAGACTGAAAAGAAAGGTGATAACAGGGGAAAGGAAACAGAAGATACAGGATTATCACTGAGCAAGCACAAAAAAGAGAGCACTGATTTTGGAGAGAGCTGACACTGAGTTCCACCTAACTTTGTATCTGACTCTTAAATATCTGCACAGATTTCCTACTAAAATACAAAAGTGAGAATAAATATGATTTATCATTTTCCTCTTGCTGACCCTTTAAACTCTTACTCCAGAGCATAAGAAATAAAAAACCTGGATCAGCAATGCTGGATCAAGTCCACATGACAGCATGTTTCTTGTTGGCCAGATTCACACTTGATAGGAGGCTTGTCAAGCTGTGCCAGGTGGAAAGCTCGATTACTCACGAATGAAAAGCATGTATTCTATTTACTTATGACTAGTTGCTAAGCTCCAAAAGGGCCGGTTGGGAAGCCAAAAAGGGTGGGGGGGCACTAACTCAACAGGTAATCTGACAAACACCCTTAAAAACACCCAGTTGCAGCACTGCTTCATTTAAGACGCTTGCTGAAGCACCATGTGCTTGTAAAATCAAACACAATCAGGCACAAACTGGAAACAAAAGACAAGAACAGTGCTTGCCAATTTCTTCATTCCATACATTTGATCAGGAAGCAAAAAGAGACAAGCTTTTGTTGTGAAGTCATCACTAATATTTCTTTTTAGGTAATAAAATGTAATTTGTGAAAATAAGGATACAAACTCCAATTTTAAATATAAAGAATTTTTTAAAATCCTAACAGATGTGGCAGTAAATATTTAGGATGGTTCACAGAGGAGGAAGGTCTACCCATTCAATTTTTGTTATGTCACTTGCAGAGATGGAGAACACTTGTCACCTTGATAAAGGGTACCCTTTATCATGTTTAGAGATTTTATATTCATTAACTTTTTTAAACAACCATTTATTGAGCACCAGTTACTGTTCTAAGTTGTGAACAGACACACTGTGTAAAAGCAAAGGTTCACAAACAAATAAGTTTGTGAAATATCAGGGTTTAGACACACTGAAATATTCCCCAGCAAATACACACAGAAGCATTTCAACTCCTTGGCTATGAGCTATGTATGCAGTGTTTCACAAAACTATTTGGTCAGGTACTCTTTTGTTCCTTTGGTTGGTTGGTTGGTTGGTTGGTTGGTTGATTGTTTCATTGGTTGGCTGGTTGGTTTTGAGAAAGAGGGGAGGGGAGGGAAGAGAGGAGGGGAGGGGAGGGGAGAGGTGGAGGAAGCAGAGGAGAAGGGAAAGCGGGGAAGATGGTAACAGAGAGCTACAGAGACTTCAGGTGAACAATCAATCACTTTGCTCTAGAAGATGTAGATAAAATGATGGCCATGGTAAAGTAGAGAAGTCCTTTGCTATCATTGACAGAGTTATTTCGAACAAAGGCTGAGCAGCTCTGTGGCAAGGAAACTAGAGATGACAATCAAGCATGCAGTGGGGCTGGAATAAATAATCTTTTATGTCCTACTTCTTCAAGAGTACGCCTCCATGATTTGAGTATGTATTACCTTTCCAAGGAATTTCAGTTCTACTGAGCTTATTAATGACTCCTGTAGGGAAAATCATGGTTTAGAAAGTTAAGTAAATTGGCATCTATAAGTGTTCTCATTTTATAGAAAGTATTTTTACTCCAGATTCTGGCGTGTAACAGCAGTAATTCTAACCCTTGAAACTTTATTTCACAATGACACTTTCTCTCCTGTCATATACAAAAGAATATGAGTCCTGAACCATGCTGCACACACATGTCACTTTGTCCAGGCACTACAGAGTCATGACAAATAAACCGCATGAAAGAGCAAACACCTCTATTCTCATGTTTTCCTAAAAATAAGAGGCAAAATGGAGCACACATTAAAATAGAAAGGAAAATCAAGGAAATGTCAACCAGAAAGATACAGGCTCGTCCATGGCAATCAGCCCTTTGCCACCACCAATATGAAAACCAGGGGGAAAGGGTAGTAAATGATTAATAATAGATATCACTTGAGGAGTTATGACTTATAAACAACCTGCCAGGCACCACATAAAGCAGTTGGTACGCATTTTTGCTGGTCTTAGCAATATTCTTGAAAGCAGATATTAAAACCCTCCTCTTACAGATGAGGAACCAGGCTCCCATTCATGCACTTATTGATTCAAGAAATTCATACATTTGCCAGGCACCAGGGACTGTTCACACCCAAGGCAGAATCTAGTAGAAGAATTTTAGAAGATGCTTTTATGGTGCCATCTATGTGGTTCCCTAAACTCAGACAGGCAATCTCAAAAGCACACGCAAAATACACTCAATTAGCTCCACTGCAACTTATTAACTAGATATGGCTTCATAACCTCCCATTTTCTTCCAGCAAGGGTTTCATCCCAAACCATATCGAGAATGTTTTTACACAATCTTTTGCAAGAAACACCACTATTTTTACAGCCTGAAATTCTTAACAATGGTGCTTACTTTCAGCAATCATCTCTTTGAAAGTTCCCTATTGCTGATGTGCAGGAGTCAAATGAAATTAAGTTTTGTTTCGGGGTCTAACTCCCGTTGCCAGGCAGATGGGATTCTATGAGTGTGATTTTTCCCTTTCAAAATGAATGTCATATATACTAGCCCATCTGTAAACAGTAATGATTTAGCACATGCAAAAAATTGAAGTGCTGTCTTGACACGTGTTATGCTTTGAAAGGCAGAACAAATAAAAGGGTAACTGTGAAACTGTCACAAAATGAATTCCCATTAGACGATAGTAGAACAAACTATGCAGTATGTTGTTCTGCAATAAAGGTACAGTATAATTCTGTACTAACAAAAGTAAGATTCTTTCTAAATCCTCCCTCTGTTAACAACCTACCAGACCTTCCCATCCATTGTAATTCAATTCAGCAAACATCCACTGGGCTTCTATTTGCTCCCCTCAGCTAGGTGCTGAGGCCCATTGGAATATGAATAGTTCCTCACTTTAAAAAAGCTTAAAAATTTAAACTCATGGACAGGGACAACAGTGTAGTGATTGAGTGGGAAGGTGAAGGAGAGGGTACAGTGGGGATCAATGGTGACTGAAGGAGACCTGACTTAGGGTGGAGAACACACAATACAGTGTACAGATGATGTGTTGCAGGATTAATTGTGCACCTGAAAGCTCTACAATTTTGTTAACCACTATCACCCATATGTTCAATAAAAAGGAGGGGAGCTTAAAAATGTAACAAAACCTATGGCATAAACAACTGGCCATAATATAGAGTACAAGATGTGCTATATCTGAAATATATAATATAGTGTATAGGGAGAAGGGGAATCATTAAGTCTAAATTGAGAGAGTGAGAAAAAGAAAGGTTTTGTAGATGATGTGACATTTGAGCTGGGCCTTGAAATTTTATGAGAATTCAAATGCATGGACAGGAGAATGGAAAAGGACTTTCCAGGTGAAAGATACAAGGCACCAACACAGGAGTAGGTAAAGGAACAGGGGATTATATATGGCCTGATATGGTTTGAGTTTAGAGCATGGGCAAGTCTAGCTAAAGCTTGAAAGAAAGACTAGAAGCAAAAAGTGGAGAACTTTGCAGGCTTCCAGAGGAGAGCAGGCTTCTGGAATGCCTTTGATCCAGGATCACTGACTTAGCACAAAGGTATTTTCCAAGCAAGCAACTCCTACAACAGAAAAGCTGGGATGGAGAAACGGGCGTATTCTACAATCAATTAGCTACCAATTTTTGGTGTAGCCTCAGGCAATTCACGGAAGGTTCCCTATGGCTCCCGTTGTTTATAAGCACCTATAGAACACAAAGCCTGTGGGAAGGGGAAGGGAAAGGGAAAGCTCTCCTTTTGTGTTATAATCTCCAAATAAAACTTGGCTTGAGTTCTATTCTAAGCTTTTGCTTTGCATCCGTTTGTTGCAATAAATGCTAGTTACGAGTGCGAATATAGGCAGAGTTCCACGAGTGCACCTAGTAAAAGTCATCAAATCTGGGGTGGTCTTGAGGATGCCCGAAATACAGTCAATTCCCCAAAAAGAGAAGCAAAACTATCTGCATTTGCAAATGACACAATCTTGTATAGACAAAATGCTAAGGAATTCACACACAGGGACACACACACAATAAAGCCTGTTCATGCAAATGAGTTCAGCAAGGGTATAGATTTTTGTATATTGTAGATCAGTATACAAAAATCAATTGCATTTCTATTGTGCAAAGTATAAATGCAAAACATACTCTGAAAACTACAAAACAATACTGAGAGAAATTAAAGATGATCTAAATAAATGGAAAGTCATCCCACAGTCAGGAAATCCATTTAATATTATTATGGCAGCAATACTCACTTAACTGATATGCAGATTCAAAGCAACCCCTATGAAAATCCTGTGTTAGCTTTTTGTCTCCAGAAATTAAAAACGTGATCCTAAAATTCACATGAAAATGCATGGGAGGCAGATTAACCAAAAAAACCTTGAAAAAAATAAACAAAGTTGGAGGACCCATACTTCCCAATTTCAAAACTTACAACACACAAAACTACAATAATAAACAAGACAGTGTAGTGCTGGCATAATGCTAGATGTAAAAATCAATGCAATACAATTGAGAGTCCAAAAATTGGCCCATATATCTAAAGTCAATTGATTTTTTTAACAAGGACAAGACAATTCAATGAGGAAAGAATAGCCTTTTCAACAAATGGTAATGGAAGACAGGATGCCCACACTGAAAAGAATAAAGTTGAACCTGTACTTTACATTGTATATAAAAATTAACTCACAGTGAAGCAGACATTGAAATGTAAGAGCTAAAACAATGACATTCTTAAAATAAAATACAGGAATAAGTCTTTGTGACCTTGCATTAAGCAAAACCTTCATATTATATGACATCAAACGCAAAGCAATAATAGGAAAAAAAACAGATAAATTTGACTTTGTCAAAGTTTAAACTTTTTGTGTTTCAAAGGACACTGACAAGAAAGAGAAAAGATAATCCACAGAAAGAGAGAATATATTTCTAAATTATCTGTTCAGGGATATGTATCTTGAACACAAAGAGCGCTTACTAATCAGTAATAAAAAGGCAAATAACAATTGGAAATGGGCAAAGGAATAGACACATCTCCAAAGAAGATATAAAAATGGCCAATAAACACATGCAAGGATGCTCAACATCATTTAGTCATTATGAACTGCACATTAAGACCACAACAGGATATACACTTCACACCCATGGAGATGGCTATAATCGAAAAGATGTACAATAACAAGTGTTAGTAAATATGTGGACAAATGAGAACCCTCATACACTGTTCATGGGAATGTAAAATGGTTTAGTCCCTGTGCAAAACAGCTGTGCAATTCCTCAGAGTTAAACTGAGTTACCATATGACCCAGCAATTCTACTTTTAGGTATGTATCCAAAAGAAATGAAAACATACATCTACACATGTATAAGAATGTTAATATCATTATTCGTAATAACCAAAAGGTGGAAATGCAAATGCCCATCTGATACATGCAACAACATAAGTGGACCTTGAAGGAAATTGCTAAGTGTAAGAAGTAACAAATTATATGATTTTGTTTATATGAAATATCCAGAATAGACATAGGAGAGACAGAAAATAGATTAGTGCTTGGTTAGGGACAGGGGCTGTGGGGGAATGGGGAGATGACAACTGAGGCACAGGATTTCTTTTTTAACTTTTTTATTGTTACTCAATTACAGCTGTCTCCACTTCCTCCCCACCACTCCCCTCGACCCCAGCCATCCCCACTTCCTACCCTGGTTCCCACCCCCCCCTTGATTTTGTCCATGTGTCCTTTATACCTGTTCCTGAAAACCCTTCTCCCTTCCCCCACCCATTATCCCCTCCCACCTCCCCCCTGGTTACTGTCAGTTTGTTCTTAGTTTCAATGTCTCTGGTTCTATTTTGCTTGCTTGTTTGTTTTGTTGATTTTAGGACTGATAAAATGACCTAAAACTGCCTGTGGTGATGGTCACACAACTCTGTGAACAGTGCTAATAAAAACAGTGAATTTTACACTTTAAATGGGTCAATTGTATGCTGTGTGAATTGTATCTCAATAAAACTGTTACAAAAAAAACAAGTACATGAAAGGACTAGTGTTTATAATAAAAGAAGTTCATTTGCATAAAGGATTACTTTTTCAAAAGCACATCCTTCCAAAAGAATTTAATCATGAAATGCAAATAGAAGGGAGCTCAACTTTTAGAAATATATGTTAAAGAAAAAGAGATGACAGTTGTGTATAAAGATAAATGATAATGACATCATAGTACCAATTAGTTAACATGGTGGTTATACTTGGGTGTTATTTTGGGTGATATACACACATAAAATTCTGAGTTTTTCCACATAAATCAGTATGTCATACAGAGGTAATACAGCATGGTATTTTTGAGTGCATTCATTCTCCAGAGACAGATTGCCTGGATTACAATTCCAGCTCTACCACTAGCAAGTTGTATGGCATTGGGCAAGCTGCATAAATTCTTTGTGTCTCAGTTTCCTTTAGTGGTAAAATGGGGGAAATTATAATACCCATTTCATGGGGTTACTGTAATGTTGAAATTGTTAATACATGGAAAGACTTGGAACAGTGCCTTTATATGGAAAATGCTCAATAAGTATTGGCCATTGTTACAGAAAAAATGAAAAAAATAACATCATAATTTAAAAGGTTTAGTGTACAGCCCTGGCTGGTGTGGCTCAGCAGATTGAGCATGGGCCTGCAAACCAAAGAAAGGGTTGCCGGTTTGATTCCCAGTCAGGGCACATGCCTGGGTTGTGGGTGAGGTCCTCAGCAGAGGCCGTATGAGAGACAACCACACAGTGATGTTTCTCTCCCTTTCTCCCTCCTTTCCCCTCTAAAAATAAATAAATAAAATCCTTTAAAAAAAGGTTTAGTGTACAAGTAAGCATTCAGGCAGTGGCATACAATGATGGTTAGCATTATGTTTCTGCAAATATTTTAATTCTCACCTCTCCCAGTTACAACTGCTTCAAGGCCAGAATACCACTCCCACCTTTCAGTTCATCTGCAAATAGGGGAATAAGATCATGGTTCCTTATCCATATCTCAGATCTTGTATACAAGGAAAACTCTTAAATGATATCACATTTGAATATAAAAATTGAACTTACAAGTTTGAAAAACATGGAGGAGTTTCCCTTACTGGTCACAATGGGGGGCTAAAAATCCTGAAAAACCTTCCTGCTACAAAACAGAAAAACATGGTGGGGAAAATAAAGTTAAAGCCTTTCTAATGCATGGCCGAGCTGGCAGAAGAGACAAGGAAATCCTCAGAGGCCAAAACCACTACTAGAGCAAATGTCCTGAGAAGTGAGCCAACTAAGAACAGAAGTTGCCCCCGGGCATCTGCCAATTCCCAGGTGACTTAACAATTTGGTTTTAATGGTCATGCACTGGTGAAGATTCAAAGCCTACAGCATTAGGAATCAGATCAGAGAGAATACAAGAGCATATCTGTACAACCTGTGGGTAGGATAAAATTTTTTAATCAGGATACAAGAAGCACAAAGCATAAAGGAAAAGACTGATAGTTTAGGCAACATTAAATTTAAATTTTTCTTTCATCAATGACATCATAAAAAAGAGGTAGGCAACAAATTGGGTTTAGATATTTGCAACACATATAATTGAAAAAAATGCTATCAAGGCTATATAAAAGATTCTAAGCTAATTTTTAAAAAGACAAATCACCAAACAGAAAAATGGAATAAAAATAACACAAACAGGCGCTTCACAAAGAAGAAACAGGAATGGCCAATAAGCATCAGAAGAGATCCTCCACTGTATTAGTAATGTGTGAAATACAAATTTCAAGGACAGTAAAATAATCTTTTATACCTACCAGTTAAGCATCAATTTAAAAAAAATCAACATTAGCAAGGCCCTTTATGTGCAACAACATAATCATTATAGAAGTGCTTTGCTTTTGGCCTTGGCTCTTACCACAGATTTTTTTTTCCATAAAGCATCCATGTTGAAAGAGCACCTTATAAATTGTTTTAGTGATAACTGAAAAAAAAAACACGAGATAAAGTTTTACCCTGATAGAGCTGAAGAGTAAATATAGTGAGTTTCCACAGTCTAAAATGGGGGGGGGGGGATCAGTTAGATGTGGCAACAAAGATCACAGGAAGTCTGAGATTGCGTTCAAGACTTGTGTAATGTGAAATCAAACACTGAAAAGTGTTGCCTGACTACCTACTAAGCTTTCGATGTCATTTTACCACTTGTTTACACAGCACGTAATAAATAGTTTCCGAATCGGGGAAGCATATTCACAAACCTCACTGTTCTCAGATGCTCAACTGTGGGATTGTTTTACCCCCAGGTAACATGAAGCAGAATTCTAGGGGCGGTGCATGGAAAATGTAAGGAAGGGATGACAGAACGGAGGGAGCAAACAGGAATACAAAACAAGAACCCATGGTTCAACACAACTTTTAATAAGTGCCTTTGCCATTTATCAGCCACTCTACTCATTCATGTATTTCTTCTTTCAACAAACCTCTGCCAAGCTCCCATCCTACGCCAGGCCCTGTGCGGTGCTGGGGCCACTGGCCCGGATCTCATGGGGCTCTTCATCTAGGAACAGGAGACAATTACAGTCCAGAGGGATGAGTTAACAAGAGTGTTGAGCCAGGATGCTGCGGGCACACAGAGAAAAGATATCCAGCACTAAACTGATAAAAACAGACTATGTACTTAAAACATAAAAGAAAAAAGTGTTATGGCCTAGCTTCTGCTGAATACCTCCCAGAACTCACTTTCAGCATCAGTTCTAGGTCATGACTTAATGTTATACTAAAGTCAACGGACCCTGACGTGCTTCCAAGGATAGGAGAAATCTGGAAGTGAGTTCTGACATCTTTTCATGGAGCAGACATACATTTGTGCCTGCTGCAAGAGGTGGGGAATGATTCATTTCTGTAACTTTTGCGAACACTGGTGTTTGTGTGCATGCATATAGTGCACAAATGTGAACATATTCAGTACTGTAATTAAAGTGTTTTGTTTTGAAAATTCACTTTGCCATCTTTAAAATCACATGTTAAATCAATATGCAATTATGAGGACGCTCACACAGAGAGGAAAAGGAAGACCATGCAGTGTAAGAGTCTTTTCTTACTCTTCTCCAGTGCTATGAAGCTCTTTTTTGTGATTTGATCATGTATGTTTTAAAATTGAAAAGCCATAAAAACTGGCAAAATCTTTGCAAAATGTCAGAATTACAGTAAATGGGTTTTTAAGATGTACCAGCATCTACTGGAAATATCAGGGAAACACTTGGTAAAGTATATGATTGTCTGAGCACTATGCTGAACACCTGAAACCAATATAAAATAATACTGAGAGTAGGCCTAGCTGGTGTGGCTCAGTGGCTTGAGCACTGGCCTGTGAACCAAAGGGTCACAGGTTCAATTCTCAGCCAGGGCACATGCCTGGGTTGCATTCCAGGTCCCCAGTTGAGGGTGCATGAAACACAACCACACATTGATGTTTCTTCCCCCCTTTCTCTTTTCCTTCCCCTCTGTCTAAAAATAAATAAGTAAAATCTTAAAAAAAAAAACCTTGTTTTAAATAAATAAATACTGAAAGTAAACTGTAATTGAAAAATAAAAATGCAAAAAAAAAGATGTATTGGCATCATCTTAAAAACTCTATCTGTTGTGAAAATGAATGTCTTTGAGAATTAGTTTCCTAGGGTCCCTTGAAAGCACAGTTTAAAAAAAAAAACTTGTCATCACACAATTTTGAATGTTCCAGATTATTTCTCAACAATAGAAATTTGGGGGAAAGGCATGAAAACCCAAGGGGCATCATTTTATTCATACGAATCATTGTCACTCAGTACCCACAGTGAAAATGAGCAGAAACCTGTTGGAACATGAGTGTAAAGACAAAATGACAGTCCCTAACCACTATAGTTATGGCCAGCACTAGATAATTCTAAGCATACTAGCTTAGCAACAGGTAAATATTACCATCAGCCACTTTTTAAGTTTTTATTATAACATCAGTCCTCTGGAGAGCAGCTACCTCAAGTAAAAGCTTGAGAAGTAAACAAGACGATCTACTAATGTCAGAACTCACAATATCCATGTAGACATATGACTAAATGTAGGATCTCCTATTCCATGAGTCTTCTTGGGTTCAGAAAACCTAATTTTGAAATGCACAGCATCTGCAAAGGTAATCCAGTTAAAATGATTTGCTTTAGTTTATAAGGCATACAGAAGCACACATATCTGCTAATAGTCCTTGGAATGCCTCAACTAAGAAACCAAAACTGATCCTCTTGTAAACTGACAAGTGCAAAATGACAAAGAAAAATGGGGATGCTGCTTGTTGCTCTGTGTCTAATCACGTGATCTGGCTTGTAATTATAAACCCAAAGACATCACTCGAAAACACATATACTAATCTTAAGCGTCATCAAAGAGTCGAAGAATATCTAATCACACCATATATTTAAAATAACTTCCTGTGGTTTGTCTTGTCATCAAGCTGTACATTAAACAGCTAATGCTTCAACTTAACGATCAGTGACACAAGAGCACAAATGAAGTTTTGATGAACTGAGAACCCAGAGTATCCTGGAAAGGGCAGCTCAACTCTGACACAAAGTTATTCAAAAGTCATGTTCCAGTAGTATCTACAACTTTTCTATTTTGCCTAGAAGTTTTACAAAGAGAATCATTAGCAACTTGTTAAAATGAAGTCAGTATATAATACTATGTAATTGTATATAATCTATGAAATATGTATATAATATATACACATGCATATACATATAAAGTATATATGTGACTTGATTTTCAAACTTGATTTCCAGGGAAGAGAATGTTGTTTTCGTGGAACTGTTGGGAGGTGGGGGGGGAGTGATAACTAGATTTTTTTTTAGATTTTTACTTATTTTTAGAGAGAGGGGAAGAGAAGGACAAAGAGAGGGAGAGAAACATCAATGTGTATTTGCGCTTTTCCACCCCCTACTGGGGAGCTGGTCTGCAACCCAGGCACATGCCCTAACTGGGAATCGAACCAGTGACCCTTTGGTTCACAGCCCATGCTCAATCCACTGAGCTACACCAGCCAGGGCTGATAACTGGATTTTTTTTAAGTTCAAACTTCCCCTTTTTACTAATTGAGTAAGAGATCATTTGAATATCAATAAATTCAAGTAATCGTGGTGATACCAACTTTATATTTTAAAGCCATTGGCTCTTTATTTTTTAAATGCTCACCTTGAGGACAGTTTTTCATTTCTTTTAGAGGGGAAGGGAGAGAGAGAAACTTTGATGTGATAGAGAAACATCAATTGGTTGCCTTCTCATACATGCCCCAACTGGGGATGGAACACAGCCTGGGTATGTGTTCTGACCAGAAATCGAACCTATCTTTTGGTCTACAGGACAAAGTTCCAGCCAACTGAGCTACACTGGCCAGGGCAAACCCATTGGTTCTTTATATCCATAAATACATTACAAACACGGATCCATTTCTTAAAAAAAATATATGCATGAGAATATCACTGTAATGTTAATTTCCTGAGTAACAGGAGGTGGTCTCAGCATGCAATTGATCCAGTCTATATCAAGGAAATACAGAAAGATTACATAAAATTTCATCTACTTATTCAGATATAAGCAATTTGAACAATCGTGTAAAGAAAGTACCTTTCCCAAATCTAGCAGCTTCTGCATGGGTTTCATTTGAACTATAAGCCCACTAGGACAAAACTGGACAAATATTTTTTGTGCTGAAAAGGTACAGTAGCCTCTTTGTGCTTTATGAAAGGAAAATTTTTAATATAACCAAATAATTTTATATTATATATTTTATTTCCTGGACTCTTGTGTGTATCAAGAACTTCGTGCTCTGCCCTGGATGGTATGGTTCAGTGGGCTGAGCACTGGCATGCAAACCAAAAAGTCACTGGTTCAATTCCCAGTCAGGGCACATGGCTGGGTTGCGGGCCAGGTCCCCAGTGGAGGCTGTGAAAGAGGCAACAAATTGATGTTTCTCTCCCTCTCTTTCTCCCTCCCTTCCCCTCTGTCTAAAAAAATAAATTAAATATGTATTTTTTAAAATGTCATGCCCTGACCATGTGGCTGTGTTGGTTGGACATTGTACCACAAAGCAAAAGATCTCTGGTTCAATTCTTGGTCAGGGCACATGCTTGGGTTGCAGATTTGGTCCCCAGTTGGGGTGCACATAAGAAGCAACCAATTGATGTTTGTCTCTCACACTGATGTTTCTCTCCTTGTCTTCCTCCCTTCTCATGTCTCTAATAAATATTAAAAAATTCATAATGAGATAATTTTTAAATAAGCACACCCAAATGTAAGCCATAGGTCAACATATGGGGTATGATCCCAGTTTGGTAAAATACCTAGATACATGTGGATTCTTTATTGTCATACTTGCTAGTTAGAAATAAACATCATGAAGATAGGGGTTTTTGTCTGCTTTGCTCTCCAAAATATCCTAACAGTGTCTAGCACATAGGAGGTGATCAATCAATGTTTATGGAGTTGAACTGCCATAAATATCCATATCCATAGAAAGTTCCTATAGCCACAAACCAAAACTGTTAGCAGTGCATTCCTGCAGACAGTAGGACCCAGCTAGGCCCCGGGAGGGGATGACTTTTGCCTATCAGTTTATGGGCATGTTTATTGTTCAGATGCTTTACAAAGATCATATATAAACCATTTAATTTAAAAACATAAGAAAAATGGAAAGGTTATCAGTGGGGAGGGGTGGGGGAAGGGGGAAAAGGTATAGGGAATGAGAAGCATAAATGGTAGGCACAAAATAGACAGGGGGAGGTTAAGAACAGTATGGGAAATGGAGAAGCCAAAGAACTTATATGTACGACCGATGGACATGAACTAAGCAGGGAGGAGCGCAGCGGGAATGCTGGTGGGAGGGGGGTGCAGGGCAGAGAGGAATAAAGGGGGAAAATGGGACAACTCTAATAGAATAATCAATAAAACCTATTTAAAAAAAAAAAAAAACATGAGAAAATGGGAGGGGGAAGGCCCTTACCAAAAGCATAAAAAAATAATTAAAAACATGCAAAAACAAAAAAAGTACTGGGTTGGCCAAAAGCTATATGTTTAGTTTTTTCCATACAGTAACTCTAGTAATGCTTATTTGTCTTTAACTTCATTCAGAACAATTTTGTTAGACTGTACTGTGACAACTGTCATATCAGCATGCATTTAAATAAACATCAAAATCAGTGAATCTTTGTGTAGCCATTTTAATACTGAAGATAAAAGAAAATATGCAACATTTTGCCACATTATGTTTTATTATTTCAGGAAAAGTAAAAACACAACTGACACACCAAAAAGATTTGTGCAGTGTGTGGAGAAGGTGCTGTGACTGATCAAACATGTCAAAGTTTCTTGGTAGTGTTGACATTTTGGCCAAATAATTCCTTGCCAGGGTCTGTCTTATGCATTGGAAGATGTTTAGCAGCACCCCTGGCTTGTACCCTCTAGAAGCCAATAGCAGGAGATAGCCTACATACTCAAAATATCCAAATCAATAAAGTTATTGGTGAAAATGAAAAACGTGTCTTTTATTTTATGGAAAAAACCTAAATGGACTTTTGGCCAACCCAATACATAAGGCACTAGGCATGAAGGAAACAAGAGGAAAATCCAAGAAGACAGAGAGGTGAAAGAGAGAGAGCCAAAAAGTACATGAGAAAAATGAGGTGCGGCAGGTGGGAAATGACGAGGAAGTGACCGCCATCCAAGAAATTAGTGTCCCAAGTTGCTGGGCCTCCCGTGTCTCCTGCAAGTGTTTAATTAAGGGCATGGCTATGGAAAGCTTTTCCAGCTTTTCTTTCCACCCCCCTTCGGATTAAAAACCACCCAATGGAGACAGCAGGTTTCCCTTATACAACAGAGAGAGCTGCCATTGTCTCAGAAACTTGCCTAACAATTACAGCCCAGTGAATTCATTATTCAGAAACCCAATACATGTAAGTACATTTTGAGAGGGACTAAATCATTCCATGAACACAACTGCCTATGTGGTGATTTAGTGTATGCAAAAATAGATATAGAAATGTTCTTCCCACTTAAAGCATCGGCAAATCCACAGCAGAGTGGCCCAAGCATATCTGTTTAGCACTGAAATCTCTTTTCCTAAAAGACATCTGCCATTGGAAGAAGGAGGATTACACACTTGACTGACACATGGTCTTGTCCAACCTGGGAAGGTATTTGCAGAGTCCTGATCAATGTGGTATCAAAACACATGCCTCTCATTTTCCCTACGTTATCTCACCCAAGTCCCATTGTATCCCAATGATACTTGGGATCCCAAGTGTCATTGAGCATTTCATGCTCATTGCGAGATCCCAAAAACTAGGGCAATTGAGTTAGTGATTATACTAGTGTTTTGTTTTTTATCTTCATTTGTGCTTTTGTTCTTCCTTCAGAGAACTCTTGTGGATATTTACTTTTTTGCCTCTTAAGCTTTTAGGAGGGTCTCTAAAATAATTCCATAATGTGAATTAATTAATATATTATAATCCTTCTAAACACATGAAAAAACTATATATGGATAACCATACAATATGAGCGCTGATGGCCACGATGCCTTACAGTGAATAACTCCCACACACCTTTAATGTGAATACCCCATATTTTGGGAAAGCTCAATTTGTACAACTATACACAGGCGGTTCAGACATTCCCTAAATTGAGCTATAGATTCAATGCAATCCCTTGCAAAATCCCAGCTAGTGTTTTATGCAGAAAATGACAACCTAATCCTAAAATTTATATGGAAATGCAACAGTCACAGAAGAGCCAATACAATCTTGACAAAGAAGAACAACGCTGGAAAATTCACACTTCCTGATTCCAAAATTTGGTTCACAGCAACAGTCATTAAGACAGTGTGCTACAGGGGTAATGGCAGACTTATACATAAATCAGGGGAATGAAACTGAGAGTCCAGAAATAAACCCTTGTACCTATGGTCAATTGATTTTAAATCAGGGTACCAAGACATCTGAAAGAATATTCTTTTCAACAGATGGTTTTGGGAACATCTGGATATCTGCACATGCAAGGGAATGAAGTTTGATCCTAATTCACATCGTACCCAAAAATCAACTCAAAATTGATGAAAGACCTAAATGTAAGTGTTCAAACTATAAAACTCAGACAAACACATAGGTTTGACAACATGGATGGACCTACGGGATATTATGCTATGGGAAATAAGTCAGACAGACAAATACCATATGATCTCACTTATATGTGAAATATAAAACAAATGAACAAACAAAGTTCATTGCTAAAGAAAACATATTATTGGTTGGGTGGGGGATTTGGGGTGAAGGGGCTCAAAAGGTACAAACTCCCAGTTATAAAATAAATGAGTCATGGGGATGTAATGTACAGCATCATCACAATAGTTAGCAATATCATAGTGCACATTTGAAAGTTGCTAAGATAGTAAAATAGATCTTAAAATTCTCATCGCAAGAGAAAAACTATTTATGGTGATGTATGTTAACCAGACTTACTGTGGTAACCATTTTGCAATATATAAAAATATATTGGAAAATAGTCTGGGAGTTCCCCCAAAGATTAAACACACAAGTTCTCTATAACCTAACAACTCTACTCATATATTTTGTGTATCTGAGAGAAATGAAAACATATGTCCACACAAAAACATGTATAAGGCTATTCACAGCAACATTACTCATAATAGCAAGTCAAATGTCCATCAACAGAAGAATAATTAAAATGTGGCCTATATCTACAACACAATAATATTCAACAACATAAAAGAATGAAGTACTGACAAGTGCTACAACATGGATGAAACTTGCAAATCTTATGCTAAGTGAAAGAAGCCAGTCACAATAGACCACACTTTATATTTTATCTCAATATTTGGAATAGACACATCTATAAAGATAGAAAGTGTAGCCCTGGCTGGTATAGCTCAGTGGATTGAGCATGGGCTGAGAAGCAAAGGGTTGCCAGTTCGATTCCCAGTCAGGGCACATGCCTGGGTTGTGGGCCAGGTCCCCAGTAGGGGGCATGTGAGAGGCAGCCACACAGTGGGATTTCTCTCCTTCTCTGCCTCCCTCCCTTCCCCTCTCTCTAAAAATAAATAAATAAAATCTTTAAATAAAAAGATAGAAAGTGTGTTATTGGCTGCCAGGGGCTGGTGGGGAGGGCCGCTGGGAGGAAAGGGGGAGTGACAGGTAATGGGTAAGGCTAATGGGTACAAGGGTTTCTTTTGGGAATAAGTGATGGGACTGTTCGAAAGTTGTGGTAATGATTGTACTATATGATTACACTAGAAACTCTCAAGTATATATTTTAAATGAGTTAATTGTATGGCATGAGAATTATGTCTCAATAAAACTGTTTAAAAAAACTAGAATGGGCTCCTGTTTCTCCCATTTCCCCCTCTGGTTAACAAAACTTTCCTGCTCCTCCTTGCTAGGAGTGGCTCTCCTTCCCTTTTCAGATTAATGCACAAATTATCTGAAAACAGAGAAGACATAACCCCCATAAAGTTGCTGGCTCGTAATTTCCCAGAGACAGAATACACATATGTGAGCTAAATTGCTGCTAAAAAAAAGTCTGCTTTCCCAGTATCTGCAGGGTTAACAGCCAGCTTAATTTCTTCATGACAGAGGTGACAATATTATTCACAAATATTTGAAAGTCAGAGAGAGAAGGTAATCTGCCTCAAGAGTAAATTTCAATATATTAAAATGTCACCATATTTGCTTATTCAACTATTTTATTTTATTTTTAATTGAATTTTTTGGAGTAATATTGGTTCACAAAACCATAGGCCTCGAACTTGACTCTGAGTAAAAAAAATGGATTGCTTTCCAATTTGCAATCAGGCTTTGGCTTTCCATTAAAGTATAATTTTTTAAGAAAACTATCCCATGTGCTGAAAATGATAGGAGGTCACTGAACAGAGGTCTTCTCAATTGGAAAGCAATAGTGGCCACTTAATATTTCTACTAAAGCAAAAATAAGACAGGAAGAGATTCATCTGCACCAAATGACTAACCTACAGATTTCTTGTACCCACAAAGAAAATCATTTAACAGTAAGTTGTAGTTTTCCTCTTTGAAGAGCTTTAAACATAGACCTCGTCTTTACCCGCAGGCAAGGATTGCCGTGTGCTCCAGGCTGAAGGAAGAAACATGAGTCAAAGTGACCTGTGAGCATACTCGAACAGCACGACCATTTGAACAACAAACCAGAGAAATGATTTGTCTCTTTGGAGCACTGCCTTCCTTCCTCCCCAAATAAACACTGCTTTGGGGAAGAGTCATAGGTCATTCATGAGTCTTCATTGGTGGGACACAAACCAACTGTCTCTTCTAATTGATCTCTATACTCACTCATCCAGGCTTTAAATACCTCCTCCTATAAGACAAGGATTCCAAAATTTATATCCCCAGGCCTGACCCCTTCCTTCAATGCCAGATTCCTATATGCAATTGCCACTCGACATGTCCACATGGATAGCTTATAGGCACCTCAAAGTCAACAGGTTCCATACCAAACTTCTGACACTCATTGATTCCCCCCACAAACCTGCTCCCGGTGCTGGCATGTCCGTCTTCATTAATGACGTTTCCTGCCGTCCACTTGTTCAAGCCCAAACTCTTAAGAGTCATCGTTGACACTTCTCTTTTTCTCATGGACAAACCATTAGCAAATCCTTCCGTTTGTACCTTCAAAATATATCCCGAATCTGACTACTTCTCAACACTTCCACTATTACCTCAGGTTCCAGGCACCATCATCAATCCTAATAGCTAGCCTCTTTTTTTTCAGATTTTATTTATTTATTTATTTTTAGAGAGGGAAGGGAGGGAGGAAGAGAGAGAGAGAGAGAGAGAGAGAGAGAGAGAGAGAGAGAGAGAGAAACATCACTGTGCGGTTGCTGGGGGTCATGGCCTGCAACCCAGGCATGTGCCCTGACTGGGAATCGAATCTGCAATGCTTTGGTTCGCAGCCCACGCTCAATCCACTGAGCTATGCCAGCCTGGGCTCATAGCTAGCCTCTTTTTTAAATCCTCACCAGAGGACATGCTTATTGATTTTAGAGAGAGGGGAAGACAGGGAGAGAAACATCAATGTGACAGAGAAATATAGATCTGTTGCCTCTCCTATGTTCCCGACAGGGAACTAAACCCACAACCTAGGTATGTGCCCTGACCCAGAATGAACCCCACGACCTTTTGGTTCACTGAGATGATCCTACCAAGCCACACCAGCCAGGGAAATCCCAATAGCCTCTTAACTGGTCTCCCCGCTTCCACCTTTGTCCTTAGCCTATTCTCTACAGAACATCCAGAGATAAGATCACCATTCTCAAAACCTTTCTGTAACTCCTCATCTAACTCAGGGTAAAAGCCAGTCTTTACCAAGCCCTGCATGATCCAGACCCCTTACCTCAGGCTTCAGTTCATCACCCACTCACAGGCACGCACGCACACATGCACTCAAGCACGCACTCACGTGCGCATGCACGCACACCTGCGCTCCCACACACCTGAATGCACTTACTGTTTCAGCCACATTGATCCCTTTCCTGTTTCTTGAATTTGTCAGCACTCTCTCAGCTCAAGGCCTTTGCCTCAACTATCCCCTCTGCCTGAAACACTCTCCTCCTCAGATTCCCCTGATGACTTCCTCACCTCCTTTAGGTCTTTGCTCAATCTCACATTCACAACACTGAAAGTAAGGAGAAGGCAGTCAGATACTTACTGATGTTAAAATGAGGGGAGTGTTTGGGTGAAAAACAGTGGGTTGACCAAAAAGTTCGTTTGGTTTTTTCCATAAGATGGCTCTAGTAGTGCTTAGTCACCCTTAACTTCATTTGAAACAATTTTGTTAGACTGCATTGTGACAGCGGTTGTATCAGCGTGCATTTAGAATAAATTTATCAAAATTGGTGGTTTTTGTACATCCACTTTAATATTGAAGATGGGAGAAAATATGCAACATCATCAGCATATTATGCTTTATTGTTACAAGAAAGGTAAAAACGTAACCGAAATGGAAAAGGAAAAGATTTGTGCAATGTATGGAGAAGGTGCTGCGACTGATCGAACATGTCAAAAGTGGTTTGCAGGGTTTCCAGCTGGAGATTTCTCACTGGACAGTGCTCCAAGGTTGGGTAGACCAGCTGAAGTTGATAGCAATCAAATCGAGACATTAATTGAAAACAAGCAATGGAATACCACGTGGGAGACAGCTGACATACTCAAAATATCCAAATCAATAAAGCTATCAGTGAAAATGAAGAATGTGTGTTTTATTTTACAGAGAAAACCCATATGGAGACTTTGGCCAACCCAGTAAATTGGAGGAGGTTCTGTGAGTGACACGGGTCTCTTACCAGTAGCTAACTGCCACTGGGGCAAGACCTTGGCAACAATCATATAAGAGGCATCTCCCTTTCTGGGCTAACCTGTTCTTCTGCCCTGGGGCAGATGAGTTGCAGGCTTTTCCTGGCACCTTCAGAGGGTGCTTACTGGAGAAGATGTTATACAGAGACATTAACTTCAATCCTTGGGGGCAACTTCTAAGACTGAAGTGCCTCCTAGTGCCAAGCACTTACAGGCAAGCTCAAGACATGCAATGAATAAAATGCCTCTTAATTTTCTGATAGATTCTGAAGACCTTTGTTTTCAAAGAAAGTAACATATTACAACTTCATATACTGTCATACTTCAATTTACAAGAGGACACAGGTTTTACTAATAACTTATTAAATAGCATCAACCCCCCAGAATATAATTAAGAACTAGAAAAAAATGAGCTTTTTTTGCAATTGGAGTACATATCACAGAGTCCCTAAGACAACGCTGATATATGTGAGTAGTTGACTATCACGGCCCTACTCATAGTCCATTGACTCCTATTTTGCAGACAATTCTAACAAGTTTCTAGCTCATAACAACACACCCAAAGGAGCAACGAAGGAGGGAGGAGAGAGGACTAGGTGATAAACTGCTGGTTGGTATAAACTGTTAAAATAATAGTAGCAAGAAATGACAGCTAACAGAGAGGGGATATATGGAAAGACTAGAAAACCAGGCATTGCAAATTAAGAGGCAGAACAATCTGTGGCCAATATAATGTAGGGACAAACAGCCCTCCACAATTTAGGAGCCCTTGAGGCAACACTATATACAGCACTTCAATGTTGGTTATTAAGAGGATAACCTTGAGTCATTAAGAAAGGATGCATCCCTGGCTGGTGTGGCTCAGTTGATTGAGGGTCATCTAGCAAAGTGAAAGGTTACCTGTTGGATTCCTGGTCAGGGCATATGCCTGGGTTTGGAGCCAGGTCCCCGTTGGGGGCATGCCAGAGACAGCTGATTGATGTATCTCTCATACACGAATGTTTCTCTCCCTTTCTTTCTCCCTCCCTTTCCCACTCTCTGAAAATAAATAATAAATAAAATCTTTGGAAAAAATTAAAAAGAAAACTTTATAGTAAATGTGCACAACTTTTTATGCTAGACTTTCTGAGTCACCAAGATGGTCCATCTAAGTAGATTTAAAGAAAGAACTTCACGTCAGTGCCAGGGGTGGTTTAATAGATGCCAGAGACAAGGATGAGAAATTAGATTCCCTTCTTTCCAGCTCCAGACCTATATTGGTCAGCTCCTTCTGAAGGTTCCACAAAAACCGCATACCCAAAACTGAACCGAAAAATCTGTTTCTCCTCTTCCATTTTCTCCTTTAATGATATCTCTCCACACCCAGTCATCCTAACTAGAAACCTAGAATTAACCTAGTCTCCTTCCCTGTTCTTCAAACCTCAACACCTAGTCACCAGGTCAAACAAACTTTACCCTCTCAATTCCTCAAGCATCTCCCCTGTACCCCATCTCCAGATTTGACTTAGTCCATCCCTCCATCCACTCTTGCCCTGTTGTCTACAATTGCCATCTTACTGGCCACTCTATTTTGGGTCCTCTTCCTCTCTGCTGCACACCTCACACGCTGTGTCCCCCACACAACTACCACAGTGGTATCTGTAAAAGCAAGAAGCCCCACCATGCATTGTCATTGTTGCCCACCCTGCACACTGTGCACTGAACAGCTCTAGCAAGGGCCGATCTGTGTGAATGCAGCCCATAAGGGTTTTGCAGGGCACGACCTGTACAACCATATGGAGAAGGCATTGCTCTATTCCCCCACTTACCACACTCCAGTGAGTTCCCATCACCCTTCAAATAAAGTAAAGCCTTTTAATATGCCTTACAAAGCTCTGCCTGATCCAACCCCTGCCTACATCTCCAAATTTCTCTCTCTTCTACTTGCCACAACTTACACTCCGCTCATTTAAAAAAGTTTCCAAAACCTGTTATGTTGAGGCCTTTCTTCTTTTTGCACATCTTATTTCCTTTACCTAGAATACCCCTCATCCTCCTTATCCCCACCACACTCCATCCCCATCCCCATTTCACAGGAAATTTGTCCTTGAAGATTTGAATCATGCATCACCCTTTCTCTGAAGTATTCCCTTAACTCCCTAAGTGGAGCCGATCTTCCCCTCCTCTGGCTGTGCCCCAGCAAACCTATTTTTTGGATGCCAAAACTCACACAGTAGATCACGCATCAACACATGTAATTAGCTTATCACACTGTAGCATGTTTCCGGTAGTCTATAAATGATTATTGAAATGATGTTCCAGAAAGTTCTGTACCACCATGAAAAACTTTGTAAACCTATTTTAAATATCTGAGTATTTTTGAAATACTTGAAATCCTTTTCACATGCAAAAGCATCGTATTCTAACAGCACAGGTACAAACCACTTCCAGGACACTCTGTTGGTCCGCAGAGAGATAGACCGCACTGCTAAAAAGGCGGAAAGGCAGAAAAGTACTGCAAGCCCATATGAAAACACAGCATAGCAACTGGTGTCATTCAGGTCTGCGATGCATTATCCCCAGGGAAAGGGGACCTGCCAGCCCTGAATAAGGAGGGATATTTGACTGTCGTGACCACCTCATCTGTGGAAAACTACCACCAAATGTATTTTTTTGGGTACCAAAACTCCCATTGAAAGACTTAGCACGTGCTAAACCAAACGACAAAGGGAGCAAGGGAAGGCATGTCCATCAATTGCAGTACGTCTCAGACTAATCTGAAAAGCCCTAGCTGCACTTAAAAGTCGCAGAGGCGCATCTTGCTCTTGCCTTGCTCCTGCGCCCGCGTCTGCAGGGTCCCAAAGAAACTGAGGTCCTTGGAGCTAGCTGCAGAGCCCGCAAACACCAAACCACAAAACTTGGCACCTCCAGCTGGGTAAACGTCTGTGCATCACGGATAGCAAGTGACCACGCTCAGATTATACCGTTTACACCCCTGATGCAAACCGCGACAGCAGCAGAAAAGTTTTTGTGGGTTTGTTGGGTCTTGCTTGTTTGTCCTCACAAACGAAAACGTCTGCCTTTGTAGCGAGGACCCCAAGAGGCAGGAAGCTCATGGACCAAGCGGGAAAGATGCACTAGCCGGGAAAAAGCCTGAGTCGCTGGCGGCACTGCTTCTCTCTAACTGCGGTGCCGCCCGTCTCAGAATCCCAGCGCCTTTTTAGACTTGGTTTCCCCGCACGTATTATTCAACCCCCGCCTCTCGCTTCTCCAGCATTTGGGAAATATTACAAGGGACGTGAACCTTCGGGAGGCTGGCTTCTGCTCTATAGGAGGAACAATTGGAAGATACCGTCTATTCCCATCTCTCTGGGGACACAGAGGAGCTGGTGAGGGCTGCAGAGGGGACCTAAATCAACCACGGCGGAGACGTCCTCACCCCGCTGCCCACACTTTCTCAGGGTTCGCCTGTGGGCCATACCCTGCAGCGGTGACCAGGGAAACAACCGGAGCTGGGAGCGCCACCGCAGTGGGGACGGGTGTGCGTGCGCGTGGGGCGAGGGAAGACAAAGTGTGCGAGCCAGGCGGGCTAGGGAGGGAGCGGGAGAGGAGAGGAGCGCGCCAGCCAGCTAGGCAGAGCCAGGGCCGCCGGGCGGTAGGCGCAGGAGGGTACCTACCTGCGACGAAGACGGTTGGCAGGAGACAGAGGTAGCTGTTGGTGCACTTCTCCACACGCTTCCCGCGCTCCTGGGCCATGGCCATGTCTACCTGCAGAGGGATAATCTGGGCAGTAGGCAGGGACACGCAGCCATCCTGGTCAGGAGGCAGGTCCCGGCTTCTGCCGCCCAGCAGAGGGGTCTGTGGTGCCGAGGCCTGAGGCACGTGCCGCGCCTCCAGAGTGGGCGAGCCCAGGTGGGGCCGGGAGCCGTCTGCCGCCATCCGCACGCGGGAGTCCGGGCTAGGACCGCCACCCTGGCAGTCAGCCGCTGAACTCCGCCCCGCGTCTGCCCCTGCGCGTCCACGCACCGCCGGAGGGGTCGTGCCGCCGGGCTCGTTCAGCCCAGCTGTGGCCAGCTCGCCTATCCCCCCGCCCACTAATCCGCTAGTGGGGCCAGGGGCGGAGGAGGTGGCACAGCGCTGCACGCAGGGGGCCCGGGAACTTGCTCCGAGTTTGGGGCCCCGGTGGAGTGTTTCAGGCTGCTGCCACCGCGAAGGCAACTCCTCCAGGGTGCGCACACATGCCCCCGCTTAGCTTCCAAGAGGATGGGAGGAGGCGGGGGATGTGGAGGAGGGGCTCAAGTAGCCAAAAGGGAGAACCCCTGTGGCGTCGCCCATTGTCAGGGAGGGAAGGCCGGACTAGGCCAGCACACGTGGTGGGAGGAGCTGGCCCGTCCTCGCACTCCCATGGCAACTCTTGCAAATCTTGGCGGTTCCTTAACATCCCGGCCAGTACTGGCCAGAGCGAAGATTCGCCACTCGGGGGAGTTGCTCAGTGCAGGCACAGGCAGGTGGCCCTGCCAGGACTGCTGACCCTGCCGGCGCCAAGAGGAAACTAGCCCTGGAGAGCGTGAAAGAGTCTCTGCTGAAGCCAGAATAAATGCCCTTCCCAACTCACTGTCTCTCTTCCTGTCTCTCTCTCTCTCTCTATCTCCTCTCTCTCTCTCTCTCTCTCTCTCTCTCTCTCTCTCTCTCTCTCTCTCTCCCCTCTCTCCTCTCTCCTCTCTCCTCTCTCCTCTCTCCCTCCCTCCCTCCCCCCCCCTCTCCCCATCTCTTGGGGATGCTAAATCCCTTGCCCTCCAGATCCTTGATTCTCAAGCTCTGGGGTCCTAGGAAGCCGCCTGTATTGATATCTGGGCTACAATCTCTCAGAAGCTTAGGTATCTTCACACTTCTTGCAGCACAAGACAACAGGAAGGCAAAGGGAGGCGACTCTGCAAAGAAGCCTGGAGGGAAAGGAAGGGAGCTAGACATCTTTCCTTTCCCCAAAGCCCCCAGGGATCTGGAAGAGGAAAGATGGGGCTCTGCAGGCCTGGAAGGCAAGGAGTGAGCAGGGCTTGCGAGATCCCTGGGGATCCCAGGAAGCTGCAGCCAACAGAGAAGATACCAGGGGTTGTCAGTATGAAAACCATGCAAGTCTGAAACCAAGCCAGTGAAATGGATTCTCCCAGTTTCTCTCCAATGCTAGAAGTCTTCATAGGAACTGCAACTACCAGTTCTTTATTTGATCCTACCCTTTTCCGAATGGTGTATCCGGAGAGTGGTCTGATGTTACATAGTCCAGTCATTCCAAGTGGATCTTTTAAGTGCTCTATGGGGAGTCACTGATTTATACCTGAGGAGAATAGACCCACACAAAGTACAAAAGGCAAGAGTGAGTAGGGGAGGAACACATGCACGTGCGCACACATACGGAGACACTTGCCTCTGGCCAGCTTAAGCTCTGTCTGAATGTGTCAAGTCGATAGGCAGAATGCTTGCCTGCCTCTCTCTTGAATATGTGCGGAGGGAAGAGGAGCAACTGCTTTTAATTGTCCCCTCTGTTGTGGACTAGATGGCATTGAGAATTCCACCAATGCTACAGTCGTTCTTTTACACCAAATTAAGTTAAAAATAAATAAAAATAGCAGCCTATAAAAGTTGTAAATGACTACATAGGAGGATACTTTTTATAACTATAGGGTGGAGAAGGCTCTACTTAGCATAAGAAAAGTATGCAATTGATCCACATATGGAAAGACATCCTACTATATTGTCAAGTGAAAAAAAGTAAGATGCAAAACCATACTTATAGTTCGATACCACTTTTATTTTTTTAATATTATTTATACCATCTTTATTTCAACCTTTTGTAACTTCCATTCCTCTGTTCATGTTTTAATATACTTAATTTACTAAGTACTTAATATAGTAGATCTAGTACTTAAATTAGTGGGACTATTAGTACATGCATATCATTAGTGAATAAATAAGTGCTGCTGGAGCAACCCACTTTTTAAACCTCATACATGTGCATATGCATAGAAAATAGTTGGGAAGGGTACAAACCTCTAACAGTGGTAGTGCCTGGAGACCAAAAATGGCAATAAGACAATTCAATGGAGAAAGAATATTCTTTTCAAAAAGGGTGCTGGGACAACTGAACATCTATATGCAAAACAATGAAGTTGGGCCTGTACCTTACATCACATACAAACATTATTCAAAGTTGATCAATGATCTAAATGTGTTAAAATTACAAAACTACTAGAGAAAACAAAGGGATAAATATTAATGACCATGAATTGAATGGACAATGGTTTTTTAAATTTTTTATTGACTTGAAAGAGAAAGGGTGGGAGAGGGAGAGAGAAAAAATATCTATTTGCTGTAATATATAAAGAACTCTTACACTTCTAAGATAAAAAGACAAATAAAATAACTTAAAATGAACAAAGGATTTAAGCAGACATTTGTCTAAAGATAATGTACAAATGATGGAGAAGGGAGAAGTACATGGGAAGATGCTCAACATTGTTAGCCATCAGGTAAATGCAAGTCAAAACCACATTTGGATACCACTTTATACACTCTAGAAGGGTTATAATTATTTTATTTTTATTTTTTAAAAAAGATTTTATTCATTTATTTTTAGAGAGGGGAAGGGAGGGAGAAAGAGAGGGAGAGAAACATCAATGTGTGGTTGCCTTGTGTCCCCCTGCCCAGGACCTGGCCCACAACCCAGGCCTGTGCCCTGACTGGGAATCTAACCAGCGACCCTTTACTTCACAGGATGGCATTCAATCCACTGAGCCACACCAGCCAGGGCAGATTACAATTTTTTAAAGAAACGGAAAATAACAAATGTTGACAAGAATGTAAAGAAAATGAAACCTTCATTCATTGTTTATGGAAATGTAAAATACGGCAGTCACTGTGGAAAATAGTCCGGCAGTTCCTCAAAAAATTAGAGTTAACACATAACCCCTACAATTCCACTGCGAAATATCTACCCAAAAGGGATGAAAATGTGCCCACACAGAGACTTGTACACAAGTGTTTACAGCAGTATTATTCATAGTTGCAAGAAGGCTGAAACAACTTAAATGTCTATCAACAGATACATGGATAAACAAAATGTTGTATATCCATACAATGAAATATTGTTTGACTTTAAAATGAATAAAATTTGGGGACATGCTATAACATAGATGAACCTTAACAACAATATACTTAAGCAAATGGTGCCAGTCACAAAGGACCACACATTTTATGATCCCATTTATATGAAATGTCTAGAATAGGCAATATAGTGATAAAAAATAGAATAGTGGTTGCCAGGGAATGGGGAGGATGGAGGGATTGGGGATAACAACTAAGGGGATTAGACTTCTTTTTTCTTAGGGTAATGAAATGTTCGAAAATGGCTGATAGGTGGTCAATTCTGTGAATATACTAAAAGCCATTGAATTGTACAGTTTCATGAGTAAAATGCATGGTATTTTATTTTTATCACAATAAAGCTCTTTAAAATACCCTTAACGTGCAAAGAGTATTCATAAATTAATAAGAAAATGTAAGGAAAATTCCCTGGCTGGTGAGACTCAGCAGACTGAGTGCCAGCCTGTGAACCAAAGGGTTGCTGGTTCAATTCCCAGTCAGGGCACATGCCTGGGTTGCGGGCCAGGCCCTAGTTGGCAGTGCACAAGAGGCAACCACACATTGATGTTCTCTCCCTCTCTTTCTCCTTCCCTTCCCCTCTCTCTAAAAATAAATAAATAAAATTTTTAAAAAAAGAAAGAAAATGTCATAGAAATGGTCAAAAGATAGGAACAGATAACTCCCTGGAGAATAACAATAAGAAACCTAATATATACACATACACATATATGTTTATATAAAGGTTCAGCTTAAATATTTTAAAAAACGATCCCAAGATATTTTTCGCTCATCAGTTGGCAAAGACTTTTTAAGCACTTGACATTAGTTGATGTGGTGAGCCAAGCACTTTCATGCACTGCAGGAATATAAGCTGGTACAACCTTTCTGGAAAGCAATGTGGCAATTCGTATTGAGAACCTTAAAGTGTACATATCCCTTGACTCAACAAACCTCCTTCAAGGAATTTCTCCTACAGAAATAATCAGAGATTTGGGCAAAGATTTATAGACAAAGATATTTCTATAGCATTATTTTTTACAGTCCCAATAGGAAACAACCTGCATGTCAAACAATAGCAGGGTTCGTAAATTATGATACAGTACACCTATAAAATGGATTATTAAACATTTATTTCTAATGATATCTTCTTGTGCTGATGGAACTCTTCTGTGTCTTGATTGTATCAGTGTCATTATACTGGTTGTGATATTAAACTCTAGTTTTGCAAAATGTTGCCATTCGGGGAAACTGAGTGAAGGGTACATGAGACCTCTCTGTATTATTTCTTACAACTGCTTATAAATCTATAATTACCCTAAAATAAAAAGACCAATTTTTAAATTACTTTATTAAAGAATTTTTATGAACAGAAGAAAGCATTCATGATCTTTAGTCGATTGGATTATCTGTATTCAGTAGGATATCAACTACATGTCCACCCTACCAGCACCCCCAATCCAGCGTAGGAAAGGGACCCAGGCATAGTAAATAGGTACACAGGGATTTGCCACTGTAATAGGTTTAAACCACCAAGACACCATCCCAGGGCTCTCTGGAAATAGTGAAAAGGAGAATAACTCTTCAATAGAATTGTAAGTTACAGGGTTGAGGTGAACCTGGGGCAGCAAACAGAGCCTGCCCGAGAATGAAACCAGTGCAATAAAAGCTGTTACATGAGCCCTGGCTGGTGTAGCTCAGTGGACTGAGCATGGGCCTGTGAACCAAAGGGTTGCCAGTTAGATTCCCAGTCAGGGCACATGCCTGGGTTGCAGGCCAGGTTCCCAGTAGGGGGTGCATGAGAGCCAACCACACATTGATGTTTCTCTTTCTCCTTCCCTTCCCCTCTCTCTAAAAATAAATAAATGACTGAAATCTTTTTTAAAAAGCAGTTACATGAACCTCTAGATCTAGCCATGCCCAAAGAAAACTCCACCCCCTGGATTTTTCAGTTACATAGATCAATAAATTGTCTTCTGTGCTTAAACCAGTTTGTAGTTGAGTTTCTATCATTTACAACCAAAATAATCCCAACTAATGCATTATTATTGGTACATATAATCTTATTTAACCGTGAATTGGCATCATGATACCTTCTAGGTGCACAAATAAACCCAGAAATGCATGTTAATGCTGGGAAGCCTCTTTGACTGCCTGAGATAAGTAAAATCAAACAGGTTAATGAAGTAATGCAATTCCAGACCCTGACATTGACCTGAAGTTTACACTTTCTCAGGAAATTGCACAGAAACATTATTTCATTTGTTACTATTTTTTAAAATTTCCATTTGTTGCCATTTTAACAGCCCAAACTTTGCTTTCCAAGGAAAGCACAGTTTCAGAAGCAAATATTTTAACTTCTGCTGTTTGTTACAGGGAGTGATTGCTTGAAACTTTGCTCTGTTCTGAGGACACAATGCATTCTTTTTCTTTTTTCACCTTTTAGGTAAGAGTGACAAACCAAATACTTTTTTTAAAGAAGGAATTTTATTTATTTTTTATTCATTGATTTGAGGGAGAGAGAGACCTATTTGTTATTCCACTTATTTACACATTCATTGGTTCATTCTTTTAAAAAAGATTTTATTTATTTATTTTTAGACAGGGGAAGAAAGGGAGAGAGGGAGAGAAACATCAATGTGTGGTTGCCTCTTGTGTGCCCCCTACTAGGGACCTGGCCTGCAACGCAGGCATGTACCTAGACTGGGAATCGAACTGGTGACCCTTTGGTTTGCAGGCCGGCACTCAATCCACTGAGCTATACCAGCCAGGGTTAAGTTTTCATATATAAATATTGAAACCTTAGTATTTTTGAAGTAAAAATATTTTTTCTCCTTAGAACACTGTTATTTTAAAAATCTAATCTTGAGAGTGAGTACAGAAGTATATGCTGCAGTAAAATTTCAAATCAGAGATACATTCATTTTCAAAGTGTTCTGAGGACCTCCCTCTGTATAAAACCTGTCCAAGGTCTCTTCCTATTGTTGAAGTGGCTGATTCTGGGTTATTTGTGAGGCTGAATGCCTTTTTCTGTTTCCTAGTCATCTAGTTCTTCTCTTGGAGACTGTTTGTAACTTCGGTCTGTTTCCAGAGGCCTCTGATGGAATAAACTTAGGATGGAGTGTGAGTATTAAAAGGCTGGGGAAAGGAGGAAGTTATGGTGGGGGGTGATGACAGGAGAAGGATGGGGGCTGGAGATGTTCTTAGGCCCAGTTCCTAGAGATTTTGCTTGAACTTGACCACCTCCTTTTCCCTGATTTGAGTTCCCTCTGTTTCCCTCTTGCCTTTCAATCCAGGCCAGATTTCTTTTCTTAGGATCCTATCTCTCCTTTCTGATGGTAATTTATTCTACTCACAATCTTCTTTTTCAGTCATCCTATCTTGAGACACTTAAGCCAGAAGGACAGAACAGCCTCATCTGAGCTTCTCCTGGAAGGAACATGTTATAAGAGAAGATGATAATCATGTTTCAATTTTTTTCTTTTAAGTATATTTTATTGATTATGCTATTACAGTTGTCCCATTTTCCCCAGCTTTCAGTCACTTCCCCTGCTACACACAAGCAAATTGGGCCCTTCTTGTGCTGATTTCCGGATGGGTGAGTTTGTGTCTGTTCCAGGGCCCTGTGGGTGTCTCCAACAAACTCTCCTGTGAGGCTGGGAGTTTCTCCTGCTGCCTCAACCCCCAAGGTTTTTTTCAGTCAGAGATTTTGAGGCTTCATTTCCCACCAACTCCCACTCCCCCCACCCCACACTGGAACCCTGGGTTGCATGGTCTGTCTCACTCCCCAGTTGTTCCTCCTGATTTATCTACACGCAAATGTGGGACTGCCCGGTCTGCCAGCTGCCACCTTGCCCTCCAGGTCCTCCAGCCACCACCTTGCCATGAGTCCTCTCTGCTCTGGCTGCCCATCTCTGCCCCTCCTACGAGTCTGAATGAACATTTCTTCTTTAACTCCTTGGTTGTTGGACTTTCATACAATTCAATTTTCTGGCATTTACGGTTGTTTTTTGTTTTTAAATTTGTTGTTGTCCTTCTTTTGATGGTGCGAGGAGGCAAAGTGTGTCTACCTACACCTCCGTCTTAGCCAAACATTCCAGAATTCTTTACTGAGCCAAAATGTCAAACAAATATGAAGGCGTACTAAAGACATTTTGAGACATGCAAATAATATTTTAGAAACTTATCACCCATAAACTTTTCTTAGGAAGTTACTAGAGAATGCATTCCCTCAAAATGAAGAAGTACATTAAGAAAGATAGGGTCGCTGGTTCGATTCCCAGTCAGGGCACATGCCTGGGTTGCAGGCCAGGTCCCCAGGGGAGTCACGTGAGAAGCAACCATACAATGATGTTTCTCTCCCTCTCGTTCTCTCTCCTTTCCCCTCTCTCTAAAAATAAATAAATAAAATCTTTGAAAAAATTACTTAAAATATGCAAAAGAAAAAGGGAAAATAAAGAGGAAGACCGGGAATTTAGGAGGAAGGCAAGGAATTTAGGAAGTAGGATCCAATACAGGTGCATAAACAAAGGAAATTCTAGAAGCAGAGATATGCAGCAAGCCTGGACTACAACCAGCTCAGAAACAAAAGGACAGAGGGCCCTAGGAGGATGCAACTCCCAACTCTTTCTACTCCTTTGTAACCAAATTCTTTACATGTTCCCTGAGGCCTTTGGTCCACCCAAACAGGCTTTAACAACTTTGCATATCAAAGAATAAAGAACCCGAGTCCAACCCCTCATTAGTAGAAGACTTCCAGGCTCCTTACATAAATATGCCAGTTCCTTTTCCAGAAAGCATCTACCAACACAAATTAACACTATAGAACAAAATAAAATGTAAAGTTTTGCATCACTAGACATTCTACTCCAAAAAAAAAAAAAAAAGATGAGAAATGTCACCATATTCTTCTAGAGAAAACTGTGCTCAACTCCTATTTTTCTTTCCTCTCCAAGTCTATGCTTCCCAGCCACCTTCTGGGGACCAAAGTGGTTTCCAGGCATTGTGGGGCTTTTAAAAATGTGCTTAAAATGAACTGGACACAAATAGTGGAAAGGTCTTTTCCCCACTGAAAATGAATTTTGGGTGTCCAAATTTCAAAGCCAATCTTGTGTAAGTTCAGGCAACAATGAGGTAGTTTCTCAGAGACTGAGACTCTGGATTCCACAGGGAACCCACCAAGGTATGCCTATCCCAGAAAGGCCAGCCCCCAAAAACCAGATGAGCAGATCTGTTCCACTAGGAATCCCAGCTTTACTACTGGTAAAGTCCTAATCCAGAAATGGGAAATTTCTGTCTGCAGGGCAGACAAAGAACTGGTAGAGCAATCTGAAGCAGGCTATCACAGCATGTCTGTATAAATACACCATTACCAGACTGCACTCTATCTGCAAGTCATTGGTCCTAGATCTGTAGGATTCTGAGGAAAAGACCACTGCGTGAAATGGAAGTGACTGCCTATAGTGGATGTTATTTTATATGAAAATATTCCAGGACTGACCTACTTCTGCCTAAATTCATATCTTATATTAGTCTAAGGCAACAAAATCCCTACTATAACTATTTGTTCTTAAGATAGTCACTGCTCAGTCTGTTTCCTCAGCCAAAAGGAACCACAATTAATCATAGCTTGTCTCTCCACTTGCTCTGTGAACAGACTCTTTCTTGCTCTTAACTTCAAATTAAACATGAGGATTTGGACCCAGGCTAGATAGCTCAGTTGGATAGAGCGTCGTCTTGAAATGCAAGGTTGTAGGTTCTGATCCCTGGTCGGGGCACATAAGAGAAGCAACCAATGAATGCATAAGCAAATGGAACACCAAATCCATGCCTCTCTCTCTCTCTCTCTCCTCCCACATCCTCTCTGTTTCTAAAATCAGTAATAAATAAAAAATGAAAAAAAAATAAAGATTTGGGAACATGTGTCAAAACCAAGCCACTATCAGCAACTACAGACTTAGAGAAGCCTTGACTTGAAGTAGAACTCAGAAAACAGTTTTGTAAACCATACACTGTATCACAACAGAGGAAGGGGACCTACAATTGTTTTATTTGCAAAGGCTACACTAGGGGAATGGAGCTGCTGCTAAAAAAAACTAAACAGAACAAGCCTGCGAGATTCAAAGTAAAAGATCTTTGCTCAGAATGTACAGGGGTCCCTGACCGGTGTGGGTCAGATGCTTGGGCATTATCCTGTAAAGTAAACAGTCATCTGTTCAGTTCCCGGTCAGGGCGCAGGCCTGGGCTGCAGTGCAGGCTGATCCCCAGTTGGGACACGTAGGAGAGGCAACTCTCATCCGGGAGGGAGAGATACCCGATTGATGTTTCTCTCCCTCCCCTCTCTCTAAAAATAAATGAATAAATAAAATCTATAAAAAACATATACAAGGGTCTGCACCAGCACATCTTTAAGGTACCTCCCAACCTTAAAATGTGTGTGTGTGTACACACATGTGTGTATCCCTGAAGGCTTATTAAAATACTCTCACCCTTACTTAGCTCTTTTTTCTTTTTTTTTTCCTTCAGCTAAGACAGCAGAAGAGATGATTTATTGTACACACTACATTCAGCCACAACTGAGACTGGAACTAGTCAAGAATGTCACCAGTCCAGGGCAAAGGGCCAAAAGGGACTGTTTTTGTGTGAGCAACTTGGGTCTCTCAAAAGCATTTGCTTCTTCTTCCACTTGGCACAGAGGTTTCTTCAAGAGGATGGGGGAAAGGCTGAGAGTTTTATACCTTTCTATCTTATCTACATATTTGAAAACGTACATATATTTAGCTTATAACAAGAAAATGTAAATCATATTTTAAAATAGACAATAGGCCCTGACTGACATAGCTCAGTGGATTGAGTGTGGGCCTGTGAACCAAAGGGTTCCCAGTTCGATTCCCAGTCAGGGCACATGCCTGGGTTGGGGGCCAGGTCCCCAGTAGGGGGGCGCTCAAGAGGCAACCACACATTGATGTTTCTCTCCTTCTCTTTCTCCTTCTCTTCCCCTCTCTCTAAAAATAAATAAATAAAATCTTTTAAACAATAAAAATAGACAACAGAATTAGACTAAGTGCTCCTTTTTAAAACTTAAGTCAGATCATGTCATAATACTACAAACTTGCATTGAAATCAAAATAAAATGTATCATCTCAACCTTGGCCTACAACGTTCTACATGAGCTCATCCCCCACTGCCTCTTTAATTTCAACTTTTACCACTCTCCCTCCACCCTGGCCACATGCCACATAAGCTGCCATCTCGGGGTCTGTGCATTTGTTCTTTCCACTGTCGGGGTTCTCCTTCATCCACGTATACAAAAGGGTCCCTCTCTTGCTTATTTCAATTCTCTACTCAAATGTCAACTTGTCAGAGGACTTGTCACACTACCATATCTAAAACACGACTTGCTGTCATTCTCTGAATACGTACATTATTACACACTCAGAGCTTTCTTTGTAAAGAGATGTCATACGTGACACAGAGAAAAATACTTGCAAATATATGACACAATGTATTTTTCCTGATAAATAAAGAGCTGTTACAAGTAAGGAAGGAAAAAAATGAGCAACCTAAAAGAACAATTGGCAAAGGAAATTACTTGACAAGGGAAAAAATACAAACACCTACCTGTTTAAAATACTTAAACTCATGACTATGCAAAGCACAGCAAATAAGCACAGTAAGACACTATTTTCCTCTAAATCAGTGGTTGGCAAACTTTGTCTGTGCAGATCTGGGTAGTAGAAATTTCCATTTTGTGAGCCACAGTATGCTCTGTCACTTATTCTTTGGTGTCTTTTCTTTTCCTAAACAACAACTCTTTAAAAGTAAAGTTGTTCCTGGCTGGCATAGCTCAGTGGATTGAGCGCGAGCTGTGAACCAAAGTGTTGCAGGTTCGATTCCCAGTCAGGGTACATGCCTGGTTGCAGGCCATGACCCCCCAGCAACTGCACATTGATGTTTCCCTCTTTCTCTCTTTCTCCCTCCCTTCCCTCTCTAAAAATAAATAAATAAAATCTTTTTTAAAAAAAGTAAAGCTGTTGACTATGCTGACTGGATTTGGCCCATGTGTTCCAGTTTGCAAACCCATGATTTTATGGGGGGGGTGGGGAGGGTACAGATGATACAAGTTTTCTGAGGGACAGTTTGTCAATATGTATCAGAATTTTAAATGTGCACATCCTTTGCACCAGGAATCCCCCGTTTGATTTTATTGGGTTGGCCAAAAAGTCCGTATGTTTTGTGTGTGTGTGTGTGTGTGTGTGTGTGTGTGAAATAAAAGACATTTTTTTTCATTTTCATGAATAACTTTATTGATTTGTGTATTTTGAGTATGTTGGCTATCTCCCATGTGGTACAACATTGATTTTTCTCGACTAATGTCTCAATTTGCTCACTATCAGTTTCAACTGGTTTACGATGGAACATCGTCCAGTGAGAAATCTCCAGCACGAAACCTCACAAGGCACTTCTGACACGTTCAATCAGTCATACCACCTTCTCCACACACTGCACAGATCTTTTGTTGTGTTTTAACATTTCTTGAAATAATAAACCATAATATGCTGAAAATGTTGCCTGTTTCTTTCATCTTCAATATTGAAATGGCTACACAAAAATTCACCAATTTTGATATTTTAAGTGCACGCTGATACGACAGCTGTCACAATGCAATCTGACAACATTGCTTCAAATGAAGTTAAAGACAATGACGTGTTACTAGAGCCATGTTACAGGTTCACACTGACAAAGTTAGAACAAGACTTCAGATTAAGCTCTTATTAATGAGAATATTAAAGCCCTGGCTGGCATAGCTCAGTGCATTGAGCTCAGGCTGCGAGCCAAAGCATCACAGGTTTGATTCCCAGTCAGGGCACATGCCTGGGTTGTGGGCCACGTGAGAGGCAACCACACATTAATGTTTCTCTCTCTCTTTCTCCCCCCCTTCCCCTCTCTAAAAAGAAATAAGTAAATAAATCTTAAAAAAAAAAGAAATGAGAATATTAGCCCTGGCTGGTGTGGCTCACTGAACTGAGTGCCAGCCTACAAACCAAAGGGTCACCGGTTCGATTCCCAGTCAGGGCACATGCCTGGGTTGCAGGCCAGGTCCCCAGTGAGGGGTGCATGGGAGGCAACCACACATTGGTGTTTCTCTCCCTCTTCTTCCTTCCCTTCCCCTCTATCTAAAAATAAATAAATAAAATCTTTAAAAAAGAAATGGGAGTATTACACTGTTCAAATTTATTACATTTTTTATATTTGAGACAAACTGTTGATTTGTTTTCTGTGTGTTTTTTTAATTATAAAAGTAAAACATGCTCATTGTGGAAGATGTTAAAACTATGGAAAAACATAAATAAACAGAAAAGCAAAGCCCAGCGTTAATGACATTATTCAGCGGCCACTATGGTTAATATTACAGCATTTTTCCTCCAGTCATTTTGAGACATTTGATTATTTTTTTTACTAAGCATTAAAGCGTACTCATTTCTCACTGACAATATCTTTTTAATGAGTGTGAAGAAAAATGTCTCAAAACTTTAAATATCAAACTAGTGATAAAATGAGGTTAACAGATGACATTTGCACAACATGTTTCTTCATGCTTCTATTGTTAAAATCTAGGGTCCTACTCAAAATTGCACTTTAAATACCATGCAAATCATATTTAAAAAACACAGAAATCTAAACAATGAATTAGACAATGCTTTCAATCAAATGGTCAAATTTCTTATAATCAAAAGGAGAGTCTTTACAGGGGAAGTATTAAATAAGCCACCAGTGAACATAATGTTATTTACCCTTTGATGGTCCTTCAGTGATTGACAAGAAGGTTAAAACTGCTATTTAAATTTTACATACAGATCAATTTTAAGGCATGGAAAGAAAACAAGATAAAAATCTGTCATCCCTTTCTAGTTCCAAAATTATTAAATAGAACAGATAATTTAAATGTCAGGAAAGAGCCATTCAAAAGCTTTCAGAAATATTGACAAATTGCATAAATAATCTTCACCTGACAAATATTTTTGTAATTTAAAACATATTCTTTATTTATCAAAAAACATTCTGAAGTCTTCACATCAGTTTCATCTGTTAAACAATAGGACACTATTCAATTAAAATTCAAAGCAAGTTTATATTTAGATTTCAATAGTACATGTTCATCCTTAAAGGTTATAGTTTGTTTGAAATAGCACAGCCATCTGTCCCGTGATGGCTCATATGAGTTTAATTATCAAAGAAGTCCAGGTGGAATTTCTCACACAAATATACATCCTGCTGATTTGTACTAAAACATGACATGTGACTCTGATAGTTTGATTTTACAAGGCAATTACAGTCTTGAGTTCACTATTTTTCAGTAGTATAAACCACTAATGTCTGTCACCTTGTATACTACATTCTATCACCTCCTATAAAATTGTAAAGCAGTTATTAATTCTAGTATTTTCTTATTCTTGACTGTTGACCTGGTATTGCAATGATTGATTATATATTTAAGCTTTCTTTGTATACAATTTTTGATATATAGAGCTTGTATAATGACTTGCACTCAAACAAAGTCATTTATTTTGTATCAGTGACTTAAATCAAATCTTAAAAGGCAAGCCTATCAAATTTGCACATATCACAGAGTTTGGAGGTAGCGTTATACCAGAGATTATAGAATGAACATTTAAAAAATCTCAGCAAGCTGAAAAAGTAATACATGCACATTGTGGAAGATTTTAAAACTATTGCAATAGTTTTGGTTGAAAACCAGTGTAGCACCCTGGCTGGTGTGGGTCAGTGGATTGAGTGCCAGCCTGTGAACCAAAGGGTTGCTGGTTTGATTCCCAGTCAGAGCACATGCCTGGGTTGCGGGCCAGGCCCCAGTTGGCAGTACACGAGAGGCAACCACACATAGCTGCTTCTCTCCCTCTCTTTTTCCCTCCCTTTCTCTGAAAATAAATAAACAAAATCTTTTTTTTTAAACAGTGTATTGAGGACTCCAGCTCAGACATAAAGTTGTGGTATTTTCATGACTTACCCACATGGTAGTATGTCTGCATCTGTAAGATGACTTTGTGGCAGGTATAGATCTACAGAAAGGGACTGAGGAGCTTCATAGGAAGGAAGTCACTTAAGTGACATATGAAGGCACAGGGACAGTAATTAGGCTAATTATTAGGAGAAGAAATAGTTTGAATACAGAAGGTTCGTTAGTTCATTTGTTCAGTCATTCAACAAATAGTGACCTCATACAATTTTCTAGACACTGAAAGGATATGTGGAGAGTAAAACCAGACAGGGGTCTGGCCCTCAGGGAGCTTACAAGTGCAGGGGGGAGAAATATGTACACCAATAAAGTAGGATGTTATTATTTGATCAAACTTAAATTGTGCCAGGTACTTTCCAAAGGGCTTTACTTATCGTTCACCTACATAACAATCATAGAATGCAGACTCTGTTATCATCTCCAGTCTACAGATGAGGAACCTACAGTACACAGTGGCTTGTTCAAGGTCACCCCACTAGTAACTTGCAGAGTCCACACACTTCACCCCTGTGCTGTACTGCCTTGGAATGCCCACGGTGCAGATATAGAATGATGGAGGTGTCTCTCACAGCTTTCTCTCAGGTGATTTTGGGTCATCAGTTCTTCAGCATTTGCTCATTCAACAAATGTTTACTAGGGGTCCTGCTCTGTGGCTGGCACTGCATTGGGCAATAAGGACACAGTGATGAACAAGACTTATTGAGTCACTGACTTCAATAGAGCCTGCAGACCAGCAGGGAAGGAAAATATTGAACAAGTGACATGAAATGGGAAGTACAGAGAGTGATGGGAGCAAATAGGCTGGGCCCCTGGCCCAGGTCGGGAGCAAATGTCTCCATCACTCAGACTGTCCCTTGGCTCAGGCTCCACAGGGATCAGACCTCCAGGCTCCCCTCCAATTAGGGAAAAGCACATTCTATGATATCTGTGTGAGACATAGGAAGCACAAGGGATACTGTTTAGGGGCTGCAGATAAGGTGAAGGGAGGGCTTCTGCCTGGGACACCATCTAGGGTGAGACAGCATCAGTCACACGGCGGGACCCATGGTGGGAGGTAGTGTTAGTGTCAGACCTTCACAGCAGCTTTGCCGATGTAGATGTGACCTCATTTGGTAAAAGGGTCTTTACAGATATAACTAAATACCTTGATTTCAGACTTCTTGTCTCCAGAACCATGAAAGGATACATTTCTGGGTTGTTTTATTTTTTTCAGCTGTGAAGTCTGTAGAATTGTAATTTGTTATGCCAACCCTAGGAAAATAACATGGATACGTGGCTGGGCAACAGTATATGTAAAAATATCTGGGCCAACATCATAATGTGGCTGATAAAGTAAATGCATGCAGTCCTTGGCCACGGCAACAGAAACAAAGTTCACAGATCGAGGAAAGTAATTGCTCTACCATGGAGCTGCAACATTGCACTCTGTTCTTACTGCCACCTTTTGGGAGGGACATTGATGAATGGGAGCCTAGTCAGAGGCAAGTGACCAGGACGGTGACAGTTCTGGAAAGCTTGTCATACAAAGGGTGAGTTGGAGGATACAACATTGGAGATGGGTATCCTGGAAAAGGGGTGGATGAACATGAGAGCAACCCTGACATATGTGAAACGATGTTTTATCAAAGAGGATATCGTCTTTTTTCGTGTTGCTCCAGGAGGGAAAATTAGGTCTAGCAGGTGGAAAGTAAACATGGAGAAGTTGTCTAACAATTGCCAGTTATAGAAACTCAAAACGCTGGAAGAATTTGAAAAAGAAAAATATTTTGGATTCTTATTTCCAGAGACATGGCCTGTGGTTCTGCCTCTACAGCTAACTGGTTATATGACTCTGCATATATCATTTGCCCTTCTTTAGACCTAAGTCTTTTTTTTTATGTACAATTAAGGGGTTGGATTGAGTGCTTGCCCAAAGTTTCTTTGCTTTTGATTACTTCACATTCTATGATTTAAGAAAAATGTTAAGATGTTTTACAATTTTTCCCTGGCTAGTGTGGCTCAGTGGATTGAGCTCCAAACTGTGGAGCAAAAGGCTGCCTGTTCGACTCCCAGTCAGGTTGCCCAGGTTTTATTCCCAGTTAGAGCACATGCCTGGGTTGTGGGCCAGGTCCCTAGTTAGGGGGTGTGAGTGGCAACCGATCAATGTTTCTCTCACACATTGATGTTTCTCTCCCTCTCTTTTCCCTTCCCTTTTTTGCTGTCTAAAAATAAATAAATAAAACCTTTTTTTAAAAAAAAAAGCTGTTTTACAACTTCTTAGTGCCTACTATGTGCTAAGGCTGGCATCCATGCTAGATGTTTCAATGTGCATGATCTCATATAATCCTCTCCACCCTGTAGGGTAGGTATAGGTATGTTACCCTCATTTTACACATTAGGACACTGGGAGATTGTGACTCGCCCAAGGTCATAAAACATGTATTTGGCTGAGCTAAAACTTGAATTCAGATACTCTTGTTTCTGTTACTATTTCCAGTACACCATGCTGCATCTTTTATAGTGTATTGACCCTTTGCCACACCTGAATTTAGCAAATCATAGAATTCAGTGTCAAAGAACTCCCTGAAAATCAGTTACCTGCTGCTATTAACAATCTCACACAAAAGATCAGAGCATTTCTCAGCCATCCAAACGATTGTGCCAAAGTCCATGCATTAAAGTTCATAAACTTTATTCACAAAAATCCTCGGGGAGATGTGGAGAAAAGGAAACCCTCATGCACTGTTGGTGGGAATGCAGATGGGTGCAACCACTATGGAAAACAATTTTCATCAAAAAATTTGAAGTGGCTATCTCATCATTGCTTACTTTTATTTTTTTCTGGAGTTTTGATCTATTCTTTCATTTGGGCCATTTTTTTTTTGTCTAGGCATGTCCATTATGTAGTTAGGGGCAGAGCTTTAGGTGTTCGCCAGAGTGGGGAAGCCCGCCTCTCTGTGCTGTGGTGCTGTGTGTGGGGAAGGAGTCCAAGAGGGAACAGTGCCACTTCCTCAGCTCTCTGACAGCTTTCAGTCACTTCCCCTGCTACCCACAAGCAAATTGGGTCCTTCTGGTGCTGATTCCTGGGTGGGTGGGTTTCTGTAGATTCTAGGACCCTGGGGGTCTCTCCAATGAATTCTCCTGTGAGGTTGGAAGTTTTTCCTGCCAGCACAACCCCCACAGGTGTTTTCAGTCACATGTTTTTGAGGCTTTATTTGCATGGTGTGTCTCGCTCCCCAGTAGTTCCTCTTGGTATATCTGCATGCAAATGTGGCACCACCCACCACAGTCCTCCAGCAACCGCCTTGCCTCCAGTCCTCTCCACCCCACTGCCCATCTCTGCCCCTCCTACTGGTCTGGATGAATGTTGCTTCTTTAACTCCTTGGTTGTCAGACTGCCATGAAGTTCAATTTTCTGGCAGTTCTGATTGTTTTTTGTTTTGGTTGTGTGAGGAGGCACAGTGTATCTACCTACGACTCCATCTTGGCCAGAAGTTCAAAATACTGGTAATCAGGATGCTCACAGAATTGGTTGAATACAGTCACAAAGGAAACAGTGAAGGTTATGAAATAAAGTAAAATGCACAGGGAATCAACAGTGATGGGAAGGAAATTGGGACTCAAATCAATAGTTCGGACCAAAAGGAAGAAATAAACATTCAACCAGAACAGAATAAAGAAACAAGAATTCAAAAAAAATGAGAAGAGGCTTAGGAACTTTTGGGACAACTTTAAATGTTCCAACATCCAAACTATAGGAGTGCCAAAAGGAGAAGAGGAAGAGCAAGAAATTGAAAACTTACTAGAAGAAATAATGAGGAACTTCCCTAATCTGGCAAAGGAAATAGACTTCCAGGAAGTCCAGGAAGCTCAGAGAGTCCCAAAGAAGTTGGATGCAAAGAAATACACACCAAGGCACATCATAAGTACATTAACCAAGATTAAAGAGGAGAGAATCTTTTTTTTTTAAGATTTTATTTATTTTTAGAGAAAGGGAAAGGGAGAGAGGGGGGAGAGAAATATCAATGTGTGGTTGTCTCTCGTGCACCCCCCACCAGGGCCCTGGCCTGCAACCCAGGCATGTGCCCTGACTGGGAATCAAACCGGTAACCCTTCAGTTCACGGGCTGGCATGCAATCCACTAAGCCACACCAGCCAGGGAGAGGAGGAGAGAATCTTAAAAGCAGCAAGAGAAAAGGAGACAGTTACCTACAAAGGATTTCTCAAAAGAAACATTACAGGCAAGAAGGGGCTGGAAAGAAGTATTCCAAGTCATGAAAGGCAAGGACCTACATCTAAAATTACCCTATCCAGCAAAGCTATCATTTAGGATAAAAGGGCAGATAAAGTGCTTCCCAGATAAGGTCAAGTTAAAGGAGTTCATCATCACCAAACTCTTATTATATGAAATGTTAAAGGAACTTATCTAAGAAAAAGAAGATGATCTAAAATATGAACAGTAAAATGACAACAAACTCACAACTATCGGCATCTGAACCTAAAAACGAAAAGAAAACTAAGCAAACAACTGGAACAGGAATAGATATCACAGAAATGGATATCACATGAAGGGTTATCAGCAGGGAGGGAGGGGGGAGAATGAGGGAAAATGTACAGGGAATAAGAAGCATAAATGGTAGGTGCAAAATAGACAGAGGGAGGTTAAGAATAGTATAGGATATGTAGAAGTAAAAGAACTTATACGTACAACCCATGAACATGAACTAAGGCAGGGGGGATGCAGGTGGGATGTGGTACAGGGCAGAGGAGAATAAAGGGGGGAAATGGGACAACTGTAATAACGTAATCAATAAAATATATTTAAAAATTAAAATCAATGAATTTATAAGCTGTATAAGACAAATAAATAATTTAAAGTGGAACTGCCTTATGACCTAGAGATTCCACTTCTGGGTATATATTCAAAGAAACCCAAAATAGTAATCTGAAAGAATATATGCACCCCTATGTTCACTGCAGCATTATTTACAATAGCCAAGATATGGAAGTAATGCAAGTGCCCATCAATAGAGGAGTGGATTAAAAAAGTGGTGGTACCTTTACACAATGGAATATCACTCAGCCATCCAAAAGAACAAAATCTTACCATTTGCGACAGCATGGATGGACTGAGGGCAGGGGTGTCAAACTCATCTTCACCAGGGGCCACATCAGCCTCGCGGTTGCCTTGAAGGGTCCGAATGTAATTTAGAACTGTATCAAGGTAACTACTCCTTAACAGTTAAGTGACAGCTCGGCACTGCTGCCGGGTAGAAACTAGGTGCCAGGCTGAATAAAACAAGGTGGACGGCTGGATTCAGCCCGCAGGCCTTATGTTTGCCACCTGTTACCTAGGGGGTATTATGCTCAGTGAAATCAGTCAGAGAAAGACAAATAGCATATGATTTCACTTATATGTGGAACCTAAAGAACAAAGTAAACAAACAAATAAAATGGAAACAGACTCATATACACAGAACAGTTGACTGATGGTTGCCAGAGGGGAGGGGGTTGCGAGAGTGGAGGAAAAGATGAAGGGATTGAGAGGTACAAATTGGTAGTTACAAAATAGTCACAGAGACGTAAAGTGCAGCATGGGGAATAGTCAATAATATTGTAATAACTAGGTACGGTGCCAGGCGGGTACTGGAAGTATCAGGGAGAACATTTTGGAAAGGACCTGATTGTCTAACTACTATGCTGTACACCTGAAACTAATACAAAATAATACTGAGTGTAAACTGTAGAAAAAACTTTTTCAATAAAAAAAATGCAGGGGCTGCTCCCTCAGAGCTTTTCTCTCATCATTTTGCATGCCGTCTCTGATCTTCCTCTCTGAAGAGAAGGGCAAGCTAGAAGGGCTGGGCAGCAGCACCCTGGGAGCCTGGCACAGCCTGGGCTGTTGGGCTGTGGAGCATGGAGGTGAAAGGAAAAAAGAGTGGCAGTGTCCTGTGGAGTTTCCACAAAAGGAGAAGACCAACAGGAATGTGAGTTCTAGTTCCCTAGAATTCCATGCAGGAGAGCCTCAGCACAGGAAGCTGGCTGAGTCGGCCTGGAGAAATATGTTGAACCAAAGGAGTACTCAGCCAGCTGAAGGTTTTTTACACAATTCCTGAGGCTCTGGGGTGGGAAGGAGTGGGCACCATCCCTGAGAGCTCAGTACAGTCCAAGGTCAGCATGCATGGAGTTCTGACACACTTACTCATGTGAATCTTTAGTCAGTTACATGGTCTAATTTACAAAGAAACTGGTGGGAGAAGAAGAAAGAAGACATGATATAAACATAGCAGGAAGCAGTAGTAACTGACAGTGGCAGCACAGGAGGTGCCAGGGCGACTGACTATAGAAAGAAATCTGGTATCCACTTAAAGCCAAGTAGTGTGGGAGCACCCAAACGTGGGCATTACCGTACTTCCTGCCTGGTCCTGTACTGCATATCCATATTGATGATCCAGGGTCATCAAGAGACATGTAGTATTTTGTGCCTCCTGTATATAAGGGCAGAAAAAAAAAAGGGCAACAGTATAAAAAGTCTTCCACTCAAAATGATATACAGAAAAAAGTTTTGATGCCTACATGGGTAAGTTATCCAGGGAATCCAATTAGGTAGACAGACATTGAGAGTGGATGATGAGAGACATAATGCTGTGACAGAAACACAGCAAATGCAGGGGCAGGTGTGCACTCAATAACTAGATTTAAAAAATAAATTCAGTTTCTGACCCTGCCTACCCCCCATCCTGCTGGGCCACCTAAATAAATGAATGAGTGAATGAATGAAAGGAAATCGTTGTTCCTGGTGTCCCCCTTTCCTCAGGGTTGTACTATGGTAGTTGGGGCTAATGCAGTGTCCAGGCCTTGGGAATGGCTGAGCGCACCTATCTGGTCCTTGATCATCATCTATATACCTTAACACCTGAGAGGTCCATTCCCCCAGTCTACACGGTGTCTCCTACAGCCAGTTCTCCTGGCTCTTGCCAAGGCTGGCTAGGATCTTGTCTGCCTTGATACACCCCACTGTCGGTCTCTCCGTTCCTGCTGTTTCCCTGAAAGTGCTGCTTCGTAGGAGAGAGTAAATCCTGCCTGCTCTTTGGACTCCAGGACCCCTTTGTCATTTCTCCTTCAGCAGCCTGGGGAAGGCTCTGTGATCATGTAACTCCAAGACACTCCAGGCCCACGACTCCCCCTTTTCCCTCTCCTTGCAAACCTCCTACGTTCTTCTTAGTGATCTACCTTTGGAACACAAGAACCAAGGTCACGAGCTCGGGACTGGCTAGCTGAACCTAAAGGTAAAGGAGAAAGCGTGAGGAACACTCTCGGCTGTGTAGGGTAATATCCCTCTCCCCCGTGAGCTCAAAGCCAGTTGGGAAATAGGCTCAGGCAACAGTCAGACATAAAGGAATAATCGTTAATTAAACACATATTTGTTAAAAATGTATCTACAGTCCCAGCATAGCTCTAGGCCATACAAGCACAGAACGGTCTAAAGCAGACAAAATAGCCATCTATTATTTGCAAAGTTGCACTTTGCAGTTTAAAATTTGCACTTTAGTTTGCACTTTAAAATTTGCCCTAGCCTGAGGCGAAAATGACCTCCCCTGAATTGTTTTTAAGGTCCATTTAAGATTTGGTATATGTGTTCTTGAATTTTGAATATGATGTAGGTAAACTTCATTTATCTAGATATGCTTACTCCTTTATTTAGCTCTAGTCTGTGTAATGCTAAAGTGTCTTTATTACTAATTAAGAAGGTACCTCCTACTTCCATTAATCTGTGTATCCATAAATCATCATTCATCTCACACTAAATACCTTACAAAGCTGAGTTCACATTCGTTTTTCCACATTTTCTTCATCTGGGAAATACAAAGGATGAGGTTTATGAAGGGGCTAAAATCTAGTTTCTTAAGGTTTCATCTTTAATATACACTGTTACATTAAATTTGAAACTGACTCATTAAATCCTAGATGTGCCGGCTGTGGGCCTGTTTTCCCTCGAAGGCATTCCTTACCGCTCACTGCTCTACTCTGCACCGTAGGGATGGCGAGTGACCCCTGTAAACTGTTCCCCAGGCTCCCAATGTTGGCTGCTTGCAGCCAATTGAAGGCACTGGCTGGAAGCCTAGGGACAGCCAGGGGAAGCCAGTGTTTCTACCTCAGGCTGCATCCTCAACAGTGACTGAGTGAGGAGACTCTGTGGCCCCAGCTGCTTGATATGGCCCTAGTGATTCCCATTGCTGCCAAGCGACCAGGCCGTAAGATCCAGAATCTCCACTGTCTCTTTGTCCCACCAGCCTAACACTGGTTCTGGCCTCCTACTCTTTCTAATCTGTGGGCTGCTTTGCATGGAGTCCCCAATGGGCTTTCAGCTCTGCCATCACATATGCTATCAATTCTCTACATTAAGTTCTCTCCACTTTAAATAAATGGGATGGTCTGTTTTCCACTTTGGTCTTTGATCCTTTTGGCTTAAAAACTATATTTACATCTTTGTCAGATCATGAAAGTGAACTCTATCAAGGGGGTGGGGAGGAGTGTGCGATACATACAGTCACCAGTGTCGAGAACTTAGCTATTGTTTCATTTCTCAAGTGAAATGCCACAGAAAACTGCACTCCACTGATTTGCTGTGATGGCCGATGCAAAATGGGTTTCTTGGTCCAGTGTTTGCAACATACTGAGTTAAACAAAGTTCAATGGCTTTCTTTAATATTCTCTCTCAGAGACTTTAATGTTCTAGTATGCATTGTAACTTCTCGACCAGGGACATTCATACACAGAGCCTCCCGATGTTATTTGCCCAGGGAACCCACTTTTTCAAGAAAACTTAATAACATTCCCTAGGACTCTAGTTTCATACAACCCAGCTTGTGAAATGCTGAATAACAATCATCTCAAATCAGATTTTGATAGAGGATCGGGGCAGACTCATTTGAGATGGAGTGCTGGCAGTATCTCCATGTTCTTGCCTTAAGTACACAATTGAGACACCAGAGGTAGAGGTGACTAAACTGATGCCTCATAATTAAATTGAAGGAGACTGCTGGTGTTCTCTCTCAGATGGCAGGAGGAAGGGGAAGGGGAAAACTGGCCTGGGACACCTGAATAAGCAGTACTTGGGGGGAAGCCCAGTTTATGGACAAATGGGAAAACCTGGACCTACCGCATTCTGCGGCCACCACCTCAACGCTTCAAGTGTCGACACAATTCCGGTGTATGGTTTGACTTGGAGCAGGACTGACTGCATCCTGATGGGCCCACAGGGAAATGATTGCACTATGGTTTTTTAATCACTCCAGAATCCAGGAGGACATGCTTTAAGAGCCCTGAACTGCAGTGTGGTGTAGTGGGAAAGGCATGGGTCAGACCTGGGTTCCGTTCTGTTGGACCAAAGGCAAGATAATTCACCTGTCTGAGCCTTCATCTTTATTTGTAAAATCTGGAGTTCAATGAGCTGTACACGGGGCTATTGTAAAGATTAAATGAGGTATGTAAACGCATTCCAGAAAGTGCCATGCAGATATTAGCTAATAATTTATATTTCAGTCTTCTCTATTCAGTTCAATTTAATGTTCCCTCAGGTTATTTTTATGCTTGTGTTTTAACTTTTTAATTTTTCAAATTATAACTTTGAAATATCTTCAGACTTCAATTGCAAAAATTAGAAAAAATTCCCATACACTTTTCACTCAGACTCTCCAAAATATAACATATATAATCACAGTACAATTTCAAATCTCAGGATATGAACATTGTAACATATAGTTGCACATGATGTACATACCATAATGTTTACTAATAACCGTCACTTATGTGCCATTTCTGGTTCAGCATCCAACTGAGCATCCTATGCTGCACTTAGTTACATTGTCTGTTTAAGTGGCCATTCCTTAGCCTTTGCCTTACGTAATCTTTATCACTTTGAAGTTTACAAGCCAGTTAATTTGTAGAATCTCTCTCAGCTTGGGCCTGTCCGATGCTGTCATGGTTAATATTAGTGCTTTGCACTAACATCGTGATGCTTTATGTTTATTCATGCCATCGGGGGTGTTATAATGATGGGAACAGTATCCTGGTTAAATGTACGATCTCTAGTCAGAATACCTGGGTCCCAGATCTGCCTCGACCAAACTGGGTGCCCTTGGTTTATGAGGCAGCTTCCTTATCTGTCAAATGAATAAATGTTAACGCCCATTTCATAGCGTTGTTGCATTATTAAAGGAGTGAATATGTAATAGTATGGTAGTGCTTAGGTGTGTGTGTTAGTTAATGTGGAAGTATTAGCTAACTAATACTCCCATATTAGTTAGGATTTAGTTGAGATTTAGTGAGCTTACTCTAGTAGGAAACAGGCTCTTGCAAACTGATGAAGAGACCAAAGCAGCAGCAGCAGGCATTTTAGCCGTGAGCATCCTTTGCCTCTCCCCACCCAAAGAGTCAGGGGCTGCAGACCTGCCGCTGGCAGGAACTCGGGCCCACCAAAAGGTGCACTGCCCCTTTCAGCCAGAGGCCTGCACCAAGCACCAGCTCCTAAGTCCCATGAAATGAGGACTCGCTTGGTCCACACACAGCAGTCATTTCTTCAGCATAATAGGTCCATGTCCTAGGAACTGAGCCCACATTTCCTTTCTCCATCAGTTGCTGGGGAAAAATGTGTCAAAATAATTTTTTAAAATGTCGTGAAATAATTAAGTTCCCCCTTTTCTTCCTGACAACTACTTTGAGAACTCAGCCCTTCAAGCTTCATTAGTATGCATCCAGCACTTCAGCCACGGACACATTCACTGAATAACCATAGTGATAACCTCAGCCCCTAACCTTTGCATGTCCTTCTTGTTGAAGGGGCCAAACCACTCAAGACCCTCACAATACTTATTCTATTGGCCAATCCTGGGCAGACTCAGCATTGAGGCAGCTCCCCGCAAGGTTGGTTGGGGGAAGGGAAGGAAGCCTCAATAGACTAATTCTAAGAAGGTGGAAAGAATCTAAACCACATCTATGAAAATTTGGTAAATTGAAAACTATTCATTGAAAAAGTCAAAGCAACCCAAGCTCTACATATAAAACATGATGCTTTCATCTGAATACCAGATGACATTTTACAAAGCAATTTTGATCCTTTACTTCATCTGACCACCCCTCACTCCCAAGACACCATTTTGCAAGGGAGAAGAAAGAGGATTGAGAGGGAAATGTCACTAAGTGGCAAAGCTGAAACTTGAACTTTCAAATACAGCCCATTTCCTACCTAATGAAACAAAGGGCCACAAAAAGAAACTGAACTGTCAGAACGTAATACATGAAATGACAGTGGAGAAATTTTACTTTCTTAACAGTGAAGGTGAGCAGAGTTTTTCAAAAGGGACTTTCATGTCTGAGGAGAGGAGGGAAGGGAGAGAAGTGGGGGAGAGGGAAAGAGGGAGAGAGAGGTGCACACAGACATTTTGGACCGAGTTCCAAGCTACTGTAAAATCCCTGCATCTTTGGCTACTTAAGAATCAAGTGATTTCAATGGGATGGAGACACAGACCATGTATCACATCACTTCCGATGTGTGGGCAGCAGCAAGTGCGCACAGCCAAACACACAGGAGACTTTCAAAATGTATTTGCTGATGTGGCCGGACTTTTATCTATACGGTGACAAGATACAGTCTTATTCAATACCCCTGCCAATATTGTGACCTCCACAAAATTAGATACTGCCTTAAAGTGTCAGTTGAACGCATGGAGAAATGGTCCATCTTTTGTGATTTGTACAGGCAAAGAGGAAATTAGAAACTTATTTCCCATCACCAAACCGCTTCCATATTGTTTTATGCCAGACAGATCTTTCCAAAAAAGAGGCTAAAATGTCAGTTGTATCATACCAAAGTTTATTGATTACATCAAAGAAAATTTGTCATGAAAAAGGCAAGTTGCATTCATAAAAGATGGCATTCACATTCATTATAGAAAGCAACAACGTAGATGTAAAAAATTGCCTAAGTGAAAAATGTCATATTGCAGTCCCATTTTGCAAGCTGAAAAGGTATTTTGTCAACACACATTAAAATCTGCACATTTATATACCGCATGTTATTAAAAATGTCATTACTAAATTATTGTGAATTTTGCAAATTTACGCTTCCATTCATACTGTTGCTGGTGTAAATGTAGTAGGTATGGAATTAATTTTTTCAGTTTAGTAGATAACATCCTCAAACAATGGACAACAGCTGTGAAATTACAAGGACAATGATGGTTCAAAATTATTCAAATGATGTAATATGATCCTACTATTACACTTTTCTCCTTCTCTGTCACAAAATAAGGTAGTTAGTTATAGTGCTGGGCATACTGGATGGCTTACTTCAAGTTGTTCCATCTGTTAACCCCACACTAGCCATTTTTTATAGCTCATTAATAAAATGTTTCTCAGAAAGGAGAGGCAGGTCCCCTCTAGGATCTAAACCATGGTATTATACATAATGGCCATTGTGAACTTGGGGCGCAGTGTCATGTGTGGCTGAGACATGACATCCCCCTTACTCATCTTTCTCGCTGGCTGCAAGAAATTTTAAAGGCCACCAGTTTTATTTCCACTACCATGGATATTCTGATTATGTCAAATCTCCAATGGCTCTGCATGAAACGACCTTCTTTCTCCACTGTGGCTCTCTCCTTTGTATTCACAGTCCCTAGAGTTTTTATATAAAACAGTAACAATACAGCAACAACAATAAAAATAAGAACAATAATCAAACACCTAAAGCTTTCTTGGGTCTCTCTTTTTAGCTCTTTGGAATAGGCAAAGAATATGCAGACTTTGCTTTTAGATACAGGCTACCAGAACACGGAACATGTACGTAAGGTGTGAATGACACACACACACACAAAAACTCAAAAATAATACTGATAGATGAGAACAAATGCAGTAGTGAGAATGGGTCAGTGGTGATGAAATGATTCTGGTGAGTGAAATTATGTCCTTCTAAAATTTAAGAAAAGTCACACCTAAACATTAACACAAACTAGATATGGGAAGAATCAAATGTGCCATATGGACTATATAAACACAGTGGTACAGATTGAACCCAATACTTTTCCAAAAGGGTACAATATAAACACTAATAACAGTACAGGCAAACAGAAATGGAAACTGGTATGACAACACTTTTTAAAAGACCATTTCAATCTAGTAGTCACATGTCATTGATATATAAAAAAAGTATGTTTCATGTTTACATGTAATGACGACATTTCACATTTACTTTTATGTTTGAAGTGAACCCATTAAGAGGCTAAAAGCCCCTTCTAGCCCAGGAAGTCGAGGGCTTTACCAAGGTGGGTCTCACGGTTTAGAGTCAGACTGTGACCCAGCCGAGTTTGCTGAGACAACATTTATGTCATGGCTCTACAGGCTGAAACACACCGTTCTGGGATGGATCCTTCCCTCCCAAACTGGCAATGAAAAAAGTGCTGAATATATGCAGACACGTAGCCTCTTTCAAATTAAAACCGTTAAGTCTGAAAGAAGCTACTCTTACTTGCTCCCTACAAAGTTATGAAAGACTGATGTTCAGAATGACCTTCACTTTTACAGAACTATGGTTTTGCTCACCTTACCTCATCCCAGTATGGCTAATATAGGAAAAAATCTGTTAAAACTGAACTATTTTAAGGGGTTACTAAGTGACTGGAAATGTTTTATTTGCAAATCTAGTAGCCACGCACCCATTAAATGGGACTTATTCAGAAGAACAAAACAAAATACATTGTTTTTGGATTCTCACAAAAACATCCAGGACTAACATTATTTCCACGTACATGTTCAAGGTATTTTTTTTTTTTTTTGGCAAGGATATTCTATTCAGACAAACTTAGCAAGTGGGTAAATGGAAAGGATTAATTATTCTATCTGATGCATTGATATCATCATCTAGCCTTTCTGAATTTTCAAGTACTCCTTTCATATGTTGAAAAAGTAATTTAAGATTATCATTCAGCAGGAACAAGAAATGTGATCCAAACAGCCGATTTCTTCCGCCAGGCAAAAAGAAAAGACATATTAGCAAAATCTATTCATTCCCATTGCATGACTTCTATTTTATACTATTGTATTAAAATCCATTCACAAATTTCATGGGTTAAAAGAGCACCCATTTGGAAAGTTATATTATTCTATTTAAAGCCGGAAATTTTAAATATTCTTACTTTCAACCTTCATGTCATTCATAACTTAGAGCTTTGGCCATAATGGCTGCTTACAATAACTGTAAATGATTGTGATAGTCATTTGGTATTTAATGGACATTTATTCTGAACTCTAGACATAACAGAGCAGTTCAGTTTGTTGCATATTGAGTATCCTGAGATGATAACTTTTTGTAGTTGTTTCTTCATGCTGTCTTTTTTAGCTGTAACCACTGTCAATATGCTTGTAGGACAATAACATAGGCAGTTCAAGATTCTGATTCTGAAAAATTTAAAATATACAAAGTTAAAAGGCTTATTTTAATAAGAGCAAGGTGAAGCCATCTGCATAGTATTTTCAAGAATAAATCAAGTAGTCAATTTTGTTATGATAGGAAAGCAACTGTCTTAAAGTGCCAAGTTTTATTCACATGCAGGGAAAAAGAAAGAGTGACACAATCATCAGATTTTAATCATTTCGTCATTGGTCAGCAGAGTGAGATTCAGGCTTGCTTTCTGCTTTTGGACCGCTCCAGGGCTCTCCTGACAGCTGCTGCCACTGGGACTACCTCCCACAGCAGGTCCCATCCTCTAGCCTGAGAGTGACTTGAAAACGTTTTATTTATCTATCTCCAGTGCCTAGCACGGTGTCTGGTGCACAGCAGATGCTCAGGGCATGCTGAGTGAACGCATCCACGACTGGTTTCTGGATGTGTACATTTTGGCAGAGATTGTCTGAAGACAGTATTGTTTGGAAAGACTGTTGTGAAAGTATTTTCCCTTTATTGAAAGAAACATGTCTCTTCCCTGTAATACTGAAGTTTATTTTCTTGTTGGAAGATCATGTATCTAAGGGTCAACGGACTCTTCTGTTTTTCTCATTCATTATCTTATAAGAAAACAGAGAAATTTCCCGAAAGAAAATTGTACATTTTTTTCTGTCCTCTAAATATTATCAAATGCTATGATCGGGATGGATCATGATAGGCCAACGGATCCCTGAGTGAATCTGGTATGTTGAAAAGTAGAAATCTTACATTGAGGGAGGGAGCCTAACTTTGATTCTCAACTCTAGAACCCAACCTTTTCAAACCTGAGTAGTGGAAGGCTTTAATGGGGTGTGTTATTTCCTTCCCATTTCTTTCCCAAGGCAGGTGCACCCTCCTTGCCGTGGCTGGACTGGAGGTCCTCTATGGTACCTTCAATTCCTCTTTATGTTCCACATTCTCACACTGCTTTTTCAGATAGCAGGGTCATGGGGACTAATGCAGTAAGACTGCCACTGTCACTCAAGTGACAAGCTCAGTGGGGCTAAACTAATTGCTAAATATTTTCCTTGGAGGAGAACTAATGCCACATGAATGTATATTCCTGGAAGAAATGAGCATGTTAAAATAGAACAAGTGCTAAAGAAAAGCACAACTCCCTTAGCTCTCTATTATGTATTACATGAGTTAAGGCCCTGGAGAGGCCAAAAGCAGCAGCAGGGTCTGGGACCCAGCCTAGTCCCCCAAACCACAGAACAAGCTAAAGACAGCAATCCAGGGGGATACAAAATTCACTGGAAAAAGTATAGTTAAAATGCACCACACAGCTTAGGACAAGACTATCTGGGACAAAAGAGTCAAAGACTTTAAAGGCTACTGGGAAGCGGAGTCCTCACTGAGGGAAAATATAAGCAGGCAAGCTGCTCAAAAAGGGGGGGTAGGGGGCCGCCGATGGAGGCAAAACCAGTCAGCTTCCAAAATAGTATGGCAGATGCAGACTGTGAACTGTAGGAGATAAGAGAACCGATGGAATCAGTCCATTAGTTCAATATTTATTCTTCACTGGAGCGTGGAGAAGTTGACGGCCAGCAAGAGAGGGGGCCTATGAGGTATGGACTCACCATTGTTAGCTTCAAAACGAACTGACCTAAAATTTCTTTCACGATAAGCATTAATTTTTATGTGTTCAGGAAAGACAGCCCTGCCCTAAGCTGTATAGAGTTGTTTCCAAGCTGACAAGCTTGTAAACCTCATTCATGAATTACTCTAAATTCCCAATAATGGATAAAAGACCGATAAAGGTCTGGGTAACAGGTCCCCGCGGTGGGAAACTGAGTACACACGGCGGAGGCATTCCGAGTTCAAGGATTCCTCCCATAGCATATTAATTCCTTCCAAATATTCTTTTGTTGGCAAATGAAATTTACTCATTTGTGGGAAAATTAATTATAAAGCAGTATACAGAATTAGGCTAGCACCCCCCTGAATGGCTAGGAAAAGATTTTACCTCTGAAAGTTGAAACATTTAGCTTGAATAAAACTTGACATTAAAAGTGATTAGACTAGACTGGCTCATTAATATATATTTGGGGATTAGACATTTACGAGGACATTAAATTTAAACCTGAAAACACACAGACACAGCACATGGAGATACAAACACATTAAATTATTTTCACATAATTCCCAAAAGAACATGCAGTGCTAAACTGACTTGATGTTATACAGATGCAATTTTGGAATATTTATTTTCAATGTTTCAAATGACATTTAAAAATCAAAATTATACTTCTTGGTCAGTATAAATGAGCATTTTCACATGATGGTACTGCCGTGACTACTGGCCCCTTACAAACAAAATATATTGTATTTACTCTCCAGCTCTGAAAAATGCTGAACGTTTTATTTGGGGGTTAGCAAATTTAAAATTCATATTTCCCCATATTCCAAGTAATGCATCTTTATATTTTGGCAAAGAATAGTATAAAGTTCACCACACCAACAGCAGAAAAAATTTAGAGTGATATTTTCATTTTTTCTTTATAATGCTGTTAATCTTTTTCTTTAAAGCCAGCCCACTTAACACTAGGTACCTGTTACAATATATTAGATTCGTCTGAGAATGTTCGTAAAAGAAGTGGTCTGACTGAAGGTCTGGCGGATAATGAGTCAGATGCCTTTTTACAGCTCAGATTTCTCTGTAATAGTGAGGTAAAGATACTTAAAGAATTTGAAGACTGGTTAACCTACCTGCTAATAAAAATGTAGAAGAAAAAAACACATTTTCTATAGACTACTCTTCTGGCTAAAAGAACAAATGATCACACTATAGCAAATGCACAACATTTACATGAATACACTTAAAAGACCCAAGAAGTCTCCAACTTGAATTGTTTTCATGGTAGAAGTATACAGACATTAGTAGTATGTGCCAAACTCGGGTTTTTGGAATGACACTGGTAGGTTATGTGGTAGATGAGTCAATATGGTCTGATTAGTACACCACGCCATCCTTTTGGTGAACACCTCTGAGAGTTGTGGCAGTGCCAGCAGTGTATCAAACAAAGAGAAATTTGTGCAAAACCTTCCTGTCTGGGTAAGCAGATCAGCTCTAACACGCCATGGCTCTACCGTGTACTGGGAATCAATGGGACCAGAGACTTACTGTCCAAGTTTTTGAAAATCATGTCCTCTCCAGTGTGATGATCTCAGAAGATGAACAAATGATTAAAGAAAAATGACAAAATACTCTTAAGTATCAATAGAAGATATCCAAATGAGCCATGAGAAGCAATTCCTCATAATCAGAAAATGGTGTCAAGCAGATGAGAATGCAAGCAAGTTGGTACATTAAGAAAGGAAATCACCTTATTCACTCCAAGAGAAACTGTGATTGCTGGAAGTTTGAGAAAGCATGAAGATAGTAGATGTTCCTGAGGAAGGGAGGCGTTTCGTTACCTTGTTCACAATTGCACAAAAGGTGGAAAATTGCAGTAGAAAAAAGAGAAATGCAGAAACCAAAACAAAAAAAAAAGTAAATATTCTCTGAAATGTAAGACATTTAAAAAGAAACCTTGAGAATTTGAAGTCAAAATGATATGTTATTTTTGAAGACGTTACTTTCTCAAGTAAAAGTAGAAGTTAGAATTAGGAATAGTCTATTATATGTGCAAACTACTATTTCTCTGTATATCGATGTAAAATTATTTGTTAATGGGAAAATGGACTATTTTGAATGAAATAATTAAAAAGTATGCTTCTTGTTGAAATAAGGCTTATCTCTAATCTTTAATTTACTAAGTCATTAATAAACACATTGTTCAAAATCCGTCGATCCGAGGTCTATGTCCACGGTTCACCGCCACTCTACCTTGACGCAACTATCTCCCCTACCCAACTGCACAAATACAATCTGAAGGGACAGACTGACTGCCCTTGGGCAGCTGCGGGTTAAAAACCTACTCAAAACTAACACAATGGGAAAACATTTGGTGAAAGCACACTTTAGTCCCATTTACCTCTGAGCCAGTGCTTGACTACCTTTATTCTAACACAATGTGATGGGTTTCCTCCTCTTTCTTACTGAGAGCTCCTCAAAAGGCTAGGCTAAGGAGCTGTACATTTTTCCTTTAAACCACCCAGGAAAAAAAGTAAACATTGATAAAGTTTCATCAGAAAACCAGAAAGGTTATGTTTTTCTTTCTTATTCTATGCCTGAAGTTATAAGCTAATTTACAGTCTAGCTATTGGCATTGCCCAAGCAAAACGGAAGATGAGTGGTGGACTAGTAGAGTAAGTTTAACAATGCTGCCAATTACCCACATTATCTACTTAGTAACTACCAAAAATAGGCTTAAAAAAAGAAACCAGTTAAAGCAATATATGTATCCAGCAGAGTCCAATAAACAAACTTTTAAAGGCAAATTACTTTGATTTATTCCTGTTTTAACATTACTACATTTTTTCCTATTAGTATTTTACCTTAAGGAAAGTTGGGGACATGTTAATAACATGCAAATTGCAAATGAATATAGCTAGAGAAATATTGAGTTTCTAGAATATTTTTGAAAATTGCGTTGTCTTCTATTTTGCGGGCAAACATCATGACAAAGTCCCCCACCCTCATGTTTATTCTGCAAGCGTATCTATTTAAGACTGTAATGGCAAACACATTTTGGCCCACTCAAAACCTTATATCCAGCCATCGGAGATAAAGTTATTTCTGTGAAGCACAAAATTTAGGGGCCTATAGATTATGTTATTTATCAAGGAAAAAAGGAAATATGAAAGTACAGAAGGTGGTACAGAACATGGAAAGAGTATCTGAAGCAATCAAAACTGTATAGCTGGCAGAGAATGGGAGATAATGAGCTGAAACAGTATGACATTTCCACATTCCTTTGCAGTCATCTAGAGACCTTTGACACCAGCTCAGTTAGCAGCATGTCAAAGAGGCCAATGCATAAAGATCCATCTCAACAGCCACAATGTTAGAATTCAGCTTTATTTTTGTCTAATCCAGTTCACAGGACTGTTATGCTCAGAACAACCAACGGCTGTAGGTGACTGTCAGCATTTCAATAGAATGATGATTGTCACCATTGTTATTACAAGGATAAATTTTCATTCCTAAAAATTTCAAAGTGCTTTCTTTGGGAATTTTGCTCAGACAGCTGACATTCTTCCTTGTCTTCCACTCTGAAAGAACTCCCTACATAATGGAATATTTCTGCTTGTTTGTGCAGACATCCAGTGCTAGGCATTGCCATATTGCTGGGTCCCTTCCTGCTGGATTATGGTGTCGCTATGTCTAATAGGCAAAGTCAAGCCTCCCTTTTTATTGTGGTGATTCACATGGGAAAACTTACATAAAGATATATGGAAAATTCCTCCATTGGTAATGGGAAGTGATATTTACTACTTGGCCGGAAAGTCTAGATATATTTTACTGATTGAGAGACAGCTCAACAATTGTGCTCAGAGGGAAACGCAACTTTTTAAATACCAAAAATCCTAAACTTTAAGTTTCCTTTGAAATTTCCTCATGCACTGTCAGCAGCATGGCAGTGCAGCTTTGTCAATTTATAAGCTATAGAAAAGCCCTATGATCCTTAATGATGGACTCTTAGCTCAAAAATAAGGCACACCGTGTGCCCTGGCAGGTGTGGCTCAGATGGTTCGAGTGTCATCCCGTATACCTAAAGGCTGGGGGACTGATTCCCAGGTAGGGCACATACCTAGGTTGCAGGTTCGATCCCTGGTCAGGGTGTGTATGGGAGGCAGTAAATTGATATTTCTCTCCCACACCGATGTTTCTCTGTCTCTCTCTCTCTCCCTCCCTCTCTCCCTTCCTTGCTCTCTAAAATCAATAAACATATTTAGAAATTTTAAAAATAATTAAGCATGCTGCTGAAAATATAGCTAAGGAATATATTAGCTTAACTACACCTTTGAGTTAAATGACTGAGGACACCTATATGTGAAGATAGCAGAAATCCCACCCCCCCTTTTAAAAATTAAATAGAAAAAGTCTTTCAATTATAGTTACTGTAAAATACTAGATTAGTTTCAGCTGTAAAACCTAATGATTAGACATTCATATAACTTACAAAGTGATCACCCTGATAAATCTAGTACCCGCCTGGCCCCATACATAGTTATTACAATATCATCGACTATATTCCCTTTGCTGTACTTTACACCCCCAGGACTATTCTGTAACTACCAATTTGTATTTCTTAATCCCCTCACCTTTTTGAAGATGGAAGAACTGTTTATAATGTTACTGCCATGACAGAACTTGGCTGTGGTAGAGGCTGTTATACATGCCTTTTTACTGGAAGCTTCAGGAGAGAGGGATTCGACACTGAAATACCTCAGTTGTCTTAAAAAAAGCCATACCATTGACTCCACTATTCTGCTTATATAATATGAATCCCCTTTATAACCTAACTAGGGTGACACTCCTTATGAGCTGAGGCCTTATCTGATTCATCCCTGAATTAGCAACACCTAGTACAGTAGCTAATTTATAGCGGACCCTCAGGGGATGTGGGATACATTGAATAGAAGTCACCAGAAGGTTGCTTCTGTGATTGTTACATGTAAATGGCTTGCTTCTTTCTCAAAGCCCACCAAGCCAGTTTCACGAGCTGCTGCTCAATTCCCTCCTCCAAGAACCAGCCAAGATCCATGTAAGGATAGCACTGGGAGTTTACTTGCCACAGACATTTCCGGGAATGGATACAAAGTATCCAGGATGCTTACTGGTTGGTGGTCAGGACATCTTCTACCTCTAGGTAGGGACATATCCTTTATCCCATTAGGGAGTCTGTCAGGTAAGAAGAGGCCAACCTAGTGGAAAAGAATCTTTTGCCCCTGTTTAAAATGAGGCCAATGCCTTAGCAAGGGATACTGAACAAAGCAGGAAGTCACTCAGGATGTCAGGCTGTTGATCATTAAGATATGCTTTCTCCTTTATCTTAGAAGTGGCTTCTGCTACTTTGATATGGCCAAATAGGGCCTTATGTAAACCTGTGACTTATCAGAACACTGTGGCTGTGATGTTTTAGTTGGCCTTTATGCATTCACATTCACTACTTTACTCTTGTGTTTTCTCACAAGAGAAAAAATGGCAAAAAAAAAGAAAGAAAAAGAAAAAAAAAGTGGCAGCACCGCTGAGCGCCTACAACATTCTGTCTCATCTGCAACTCTCAAAATCACACAGAGTCTGAAAAAGCATTTAGCCTTTCAGACATTGGTTGTAAAGAGAGATGTTCATCATTAGGTGGTTCAACATGTTCACTGGTTCGATGAGGGTAGGGATGAATAAATGAATGAATGAATGATTGAATGCATGAAGGTGATGATGGAAAGTCTCCTCGTTGTTCTAGCACATCAGCATGCCAAGCTACAGCATGGACACTAGAATTCTTCCTACGATATACACAACCCAGGGAAAACAGATTTCATGCTGAATGCCTGGCAATGTTGTATGCTTGCTACGTAAAAAGGGCTGTGGTCCCAAGGACTGCATGCTTTCAACAGAAATTAGGAATGTTCTCGTCTTTATCTGTGACTGCTTTGTAGCCTCCTCCCATTTAACAATTATTTAATTTATATAAAAGTCATGTTCAGTATCAGCCAGTATCTAATTTTTTCATGTCTGTTAATCACTCTTATCACCTAAGTATCTAGTTTTTTTAAAGGAAGGGCCCATTGAGCATGGGCTGTGAACCAAAGCATCGCAGGTTCGATTCGTAGTCAGGGCACATTCCTGGGTTGCAGGCCACAGCCCCCAGCAACCGCACATCGATGCCTCTCTCTCTCTCTCTCTCTCTCCCCACCCCTTCCTCCCTCCTTCCCCCTTCCCTCTCTAAAAATAAATAAATAAAGTCTTAAAAAAAAGGAAGGGCCCAAGAAAGAGGATAAGATATGTTTGAAGGTATTGACTTCTGAGATTTTTTATGTTTAGAGCACAAAGCTGGGCAGGAGCCATTATTTACTAGGAGCTCCATTACTCCAAATAAGAAAAACATTTAGGACCACCCCAAAGTGTGCTCCCAAATAAAGAGAATGGGAGGACACCTCAGGGATCCTTCCAAGACAAAATCTTTATTATAAAAAGGTACCAAACCATTTTTTACTGACATTCTTTATTTGGCTTTATGCAAATTGCCACTGGAGCAATTATAACGTATTATAGCAGTCTGTTTTACCTCTGTTCAACTGATATTAACGTATACTCACACAAGTAAATGTCACTTTCCCATCCTCAGACTAAACACCAGGCTAGAGGGAGTTAGTCGGGAGTCTACTGGAAAGATGAAAGAGCGGACTAAGGCAGTCTTAGCTAGGTTAACTTCATTGCGTCCAGTTCTACCCATTAGGCCCACAGAAGCAGGGAATTAAGGCCCATTCTGACCACTTAACTATGCACTGACCAGCCTCGTCCAGCAAGAATCAATGTGGCTTATGCCACTGATAGTCTATTGCTTTTGACGGGGGTCAATCCTGACTTGTATCGATGATATGCCTCTTTTATTAAGGATACGCATCTAATCATTGAAGATGTTCTCACTATAATTATTTTAGTTCCCTATGTCTGCATGAAACAACCACTGGATTCTATCAATCCAATAGGCCAAAAAAAAAAAAAATCAAATAAAGCAGTATTGTGGCTAAACTGGTTCAGAAATGTGATCAAATAGGTCAGAAAGATATAGCTTAGACTAGTTCCTAAAAATGTTGCCTTGGAGGGGCTACAAGATATAGTTGGTGTCAAAATCACAGAAACAGGGTTTTGTTTGGCAAAATGAGCTAATGTTGACTGGAATGACATATTTAATTAACGTGTTGGTCAAAATCTGCCAGAAGTTTTTTGTTTTTCAGGCTAATCTACCCCTCTCACTTTGAAGACTTTTCTAGAAATGTTCAAAAAATATCAGGCAATGCAGGTGCCAAGCAATTAGGCTGACAGAGGGTAGTAACTTCTCATTCCCGCAAAAAAAAAGTACAATTTAAGCAGCAACAATAAAAACACACTTATAAAACCATCTTGAATTTTTACAAGTGTGTTCAGGAGGGTAAGGATATAGAAACCACATCCAGGGGATTTTCTTTGGTTCAATTATACTGCTGGACAGACAGGGCTAGAAGCAACTCAGAGATTAAGCAGCACTATAATTAAAGGAAGGGGAAAGGTTTTGAAGAGGCAAATCAGGATTATCAACTGAAAAAAAAATCTGCAAACGACCCACAGGGAAATTTCTAAGGTTCAAGCTGGAATGTTGGTGTGGAAATTCCTGGTGTGAAAATTTTAGGCTAAAGAAAAACATCATTTTCCATTTAAAATTCCATAGGGAGCATATGTGATACTCCATATGGATTGCTAACGGTCACATAGAACACTATTAAGGAATCTACTTACCACCTGTATTGGATAACGAAGTTTTTACTATACTTTTTATGCAGAAGAGGAAATTAAGTGATGAACCTGTAAGGAGGGGTTTAACATGCTGTAACTAATGCAATTATCTAAATAAGGCTTTTAGTTCACGGCAGATATCGAAGCTCCTTCCAAAAATCAGGTTGTAATATTAACTTAGTTCTTACCTTGGCGCTTCTTCTTCTTACATTCTTTAATACTATCAGGAGAATCTCAGGGAAAAGGCTGATAAATATTAGAAGAACTATGGCCAACCATATGGATACAGAAGACAGCATTTGGGCAAATACAAAATACATTCTCTGTTGTTTGAGAAAAGGCCTAGAGTGGAAAGAAAATACATAATGGAAAAACAAATCAGTTCGTGTCACATGAACCAGAAGTGTAATTGAAAGTGTCTTTTGTATTTAAAAGGAATTTTCCTTATTTACATTAACAAAAATAATTTTCTGTAGAACATCCCAAAAGTAGTAAACATATTTCATTTATCAAATGTTTGACAAGAAATTATAATCAAAAAAGAAAAAAAGGCCCTGGCTGGTGTGGCTCAGTGGACTGAGTGACAGCATGCGAACCAGGGGGTTGCCAGTTTGATTCCCAGTCAGGGCACGTGCCTGGGTTGTGGGGCCAGGTCCCCAGTGGGGGGCGTGCAAGAGGCAACCACACATTGATGTTTCTCTCCCTCTTTTTTCTCCCTTCCTTCCCCTCTCTCTCTAAACATAAAATTTTAAAAAACCTTAAAAAAAGAAAAAAGATAATAAAATGTACTTGACTTTATTTTTTTTAATTTTAAAAAATGTTTATTGGTTTTAGAGAGAGAGAGAGAGCAAGGGGAGGAAACATTGATGTGAGAGAGGAACATCGATTGGTTGCCTCCCATGTGTGCCCAGATGGGGGATTGAACCCACAACCTTTTGGTGAATGGGATGATGATTCAACCAACTGAGCCACACCAGCCAGGGCAAATGCACTTGACTTTAAAACAACCAAGCAATCAACTGCCAACTGGAAAATATTTATTTACATTAGAAAATGTTAAGGCTCCAAAGATATGCAAGAAAAATGATGGTTATTTTTTATGCTAAATAGCATTTTACTTCCTTGGCTGTTTTTTTAATATGAGAGTAGATTTATGCTCTATATTCCAAATTTAAAAGACATTTTTATAACCCTCTCAAATCCTTATATAAATACAAAAAGAACCATAGAGCTTATCTCTCCCAAATGGGAAGATTCTACCACAAACATATTGAGTACTAGTGTGTGCCAAATAGCTTGACAGACAAAGAATATTGCCAACAGGACATTAAACCTTGGAGTTCAGAAATCCAGGAGGGCCCCTCATTCTGATGTTGGATTTCATTCCAAGTCATGCACACTGAACTACTGTTAAGTGGCTACTGAGAAGCATAAACAGGTGTTCTTCCCCTGCCCGAGCTGCACCACAGAGCCACTGTTCAAGGTCGGGATTCACATTAGACTATCCTCGGATTAGGAGCCCTCCACAGACAACTGGTTGGTCCCGTTAGATCACACATAGTGTTCACTGAACATGAACTTGGTTCTCATTTAAAAATTGATGTTTGTGCACGCTTATGTAACATGATAAAAAAACAAAAACAAAAACAAAAAACCTTGTAGCTCTATACATATGAGGACCAGACTGAAGGATAAAAAGTGAGAATAGCCCTGGCCAGTGTGGCTCAGTTGGTTGGAGTGTCGTCCCACACTTCAAAATGTTCTGGAGTTCTTTCCTAGTAAGGGCACATGCCTAGGTTGTGGGTTCTATCCCCAGTCAGGGCATGTACGGGAGTCAACTGATTGATGTTTCTCACATTGATGTCTTTTCTCTCTCTCTCTTCCCCTCTCCCTAAAATCAGTAAATATATCCTCAGGTGAGGATTAAAAAATTGTGAGCAGAACAGTGAACTGGGGAAACTTAAGAGGTCTGGGATAAACATGCTTTCTAGGGTCCCTACCATACAGAAAAAAAAGCTTCAGAGCTCTACCCACACTCTAGTTTTGAAAAGCACCCAAATTTTCTAGGCAGTTAGTTAATCAAACCATCAGGGCTCAACAGACAAATGACAGCTAGTCACAAAGTATTCCTTTGCGTGGTACCTACCATACTCTGTGATTAATAGCTCTAGATTTTTCTGTTTCCTTTGATTTTTTTTTACCTTCATTCCTTTTATTTTGATGGCGTCTACAGATCTTTGCAGGGGAGTAGTAAAAACAGAAGGTACTACAGGATTGGGTTTGGGTCTCGGAAATCATCATTCCCACTGACCACTCCCAACAAGGAGCGTGTTACAATGCCTCAGGGTTGAACATGTCCTGAAATATTAGCCACAACCAGCATTCAGCTGAAGCTTCATGTGGCTTCTAGTTACATTTTGCTGGTTGCTTTACTGTATAAATTGTATGTTCACGTAGTAGCTCAACTCAGTGCTACTTAAGGACAACACTACAAGCAACAAAATAAAGATTAATATTTCATTTTTAGTTAAGTATCACTAATGAACTGAAGTAGGTATGATGATATCAATCATTTAAAGGATTTATTTACATTAATAAGGGATAGTATATGGTAAGAGTTAGATTCATAGAATTATGGTACTGTGGCAGAACTTCAATTGCATATTACATTTGGTTAATTAACTGATTCATTTGTGCACTATTAAAGAAAATAGAGGTTTAGCTTCACTGCCTCAATAATTACCTACACAGGTGCCAAATATATGCTGTAAGTATACTGTTTGGAGCAGTACTTCCTTAAGTGATTAAGTATTTCATATTTTTATTTATTAAGGTTATTTTATTGTATTATTTGTAAAGATTTTATTTATTTATTTTTAGAGAGAAGGGGAGGGAGGGAGAAAGAGAGGGAGAGAAACATCACTGTGGGGTTGCCTCTCATGTGGCCCCCACTGAGGACCTGGACCACAACCCAGGCATGTGCCCTGACTGGGAATCAAACTGGCGACCCTTTGGTTCATAGCCCATGCTCAATCCACTGAGCTACACCAGCCAGGGCTATTTATTAAGGTTTTTATTTTAAAAAGCCTTTCAAAACACTACAAGTTTCTTCCAATTAAGTCTCAAGCGATATAAACATGGTGCTCACATCTCTGTGATAACATGGAGTGTGGTATATGTGTGACTTTGCTCAAACCAGTGAAAATATGGACTCCTGGAATCTTTAAGGCTTACTCTAGCCATGCTCTCTGCTGCTGACATCCTTATCAGGGGAAGCCACTGGTTAATGAAAACAACAGTAATCTTAAAACAACAACAACAACAATAACAACAAAAAAGCATAGTCGGCCCTTGAACACATGGGTAAGTATACAGTTGGCCCTATGTATCTGCAGGTTCACATACATGGATTCAACTAAATGTATATGGAAAACATTATTTTTCATCTGTGGTTGCAAATCCATGAATGGAAAGGGCTGGCTGTCTGCAGTTTTATACAATTTTATATAAGGCATTTGCACAGCCACAAACTTTGGTATCCACAACAATCCTGAAATAAATCCCCAGCAGATACCGAGGAATGACTATAGTTTTAAGTTTTTTTGTGAGTCCAAATATTGTATGTGGATTTTCGACTGTGCAAGGAATTGGGGGGAGGGGTGCAGTTTGGTCCCTAACCTCCATGTTGTGGGTAAGTAAAGGTGCTGAAAATCTAACTTATTTTCATTCTTTTTAACTCCCCCAATCACAGCTATGTGTCCCTCCATGGACTGTAATCTCCTTGAGGCAGAGGTACAGTCTATGTCTTTGTAGCTCACAGAGTACCTTGCACAAAATAAATCCTGAATACACACTTATGAAACCAAAGTGAACTGAATGAATTTTAAGGCCAAGCTGTAGATTCTGCCTTTATCCCCCCAAACAATGAGGTGGTGGTTTTAAGATACAACCCACTGAGTATTAACTGGTATATATTCCATACCTCGAGCACCTCTGCAGTGGCATGAATGACAGCTATATACCATAAAGAGAGAATGAGGGCCAAGCAGATAATAATATACCCATCAGCCACTATATTGTGTAGAAACTTTACGGAATGAGTATTTCCACCAGGAATCACATGGGAGGTCAAGCTAGAAATTACAGTTTCACTTCACAGAGGTGTTTACACACTTTCAAGTTGAAAGATTTGGGCAGAGGCTACCAGAAGGGAGGTCCTTTGAGGAACTTGTGCAGTCCAAACTTGTTTGAAATCTTACTGAAATTAGCAGTGTTACTGTGTAGAAGTAACTTCCAGTGCATTTATACTGAATACTTGCCACCTTATATAATCAAAATTTAAAAGTATAATTAATGTTTGCATGTACAATATACTATACATACACCTATTTTGTTATTTACATATTACTCACAAATGTACATCTGCTTACCAAATAATTCCTCCCCAGAAGAATGAGAAAAATACATAAAAGGCTAAAGAACCCCAAATCACAAAGTGATTTATCCACGTCCAGAAATGAGTATCCAAGGCAAGCTGAAAAGATACAACACAAGAGATTTCATGATGGGTAAACATTGCACCAGGCAGTAATACACTGTGGTATCTGATTACTTGTATACAATATGATACCTGCAGGGGACCTGGCATGGGCCAGGCTTCCAGAAGAGAATGGAACTAAAATCAGGACAAGGTCCAGGCTTTTCAAAGAGCAAGGATATGAAAGAGCTTAACTCTGCCTTAAGTCCTCTAGACTCTGGAATACAGGTATGGAGATGTGGTCAAGCAAGTGGCTAGTAGGGATGGGGCTAGAGATGTCTCACTAGTAAAGGAAGGGCAAAGAATGAGGTAATGGTAACTAACATCTAGGAGGCTAAGCCTCAAGCCCTCAGGTAGTGGTGGCCAGGGAAATGATGGCAAAAGGAGAAGCCCTAGCTCATGGAGGGAGATACACAGAAAAGCGGTAGAAGAGGGAAGGGGGAGCTAGGAAAGGTAAACAAACTACAAAAACAGTAGTGACAGCTCAAACACAACAGATAGGAGTACCTGAATACAAAGGCAACTAGCTCTATGCGCCTGCTTCATGTAGCAATGGATCATGGGTCTGGCTATGCAGTGTGCCTTTCAACTGCAAAAACCCTTATCTTTTAATTAAATTAATATTTTCAGCTGTCCTAGATTCTAATTCCTTCATGTTCCTGCCAGGGTTGAGTGTTATTTTCAAATGCAATCTAAAACCAAGAAAGTATGGTCTGTTTCGCTTGCTGATAGTTTCTGGGCCACACGAATTAATATCCAGGGCATTTAATTATCAAAGAGGAGGTGGTATCTCAGTTTCCATACTTGCTGCGACACCATGTTCCTCAGCTCTCTGATACAATTTCTCACCCATAAACAGGATATTGATAACATTGTTAATGTAGCCCAGTCTTGAATTCTCACCCTCTGGGCTGCTAGGGAAAATGTCACAATAATATCCATCCAAAGAACAGGGAGTGGATGTCTTCTGAGGGACTCATTGAAAGATGTTGCTGTAAGGCCAACTTTAACTATGAAAGGCACTTGGAAGCCCTGGGGCCACACACAAGGCTAGGAGGAAAAAGGGTGGGAGGTTTCCATTTCAAACCATCATCCTGTAAAACACAGGAATGAATAACAACTAGCATTTATTGTACTGGGCACATTCTATGTGCCAGACTCCATTCTGAGTGCTTTATATGTATCATTCACTTCACACACACACACACACACACACACACACACAATGCTAAAACAGGTAGGTGCTACTTTAACCTCTATCTTAAAGAGGATGAAATGGAGGTACTGAGAAAGCCAAGGTTATATATACTCTGCTAGTAAGTAGCTAAACTGAGATGAATTGTACCATTTCTGGTAGGCCTAAAATATTATTGGAAATAGTAGATGCAAACATATGCTAGTTCTTTAAGGTGTAAGAAATTAACCAGGAATAGAATTTTAGAGGGGGATTGATTAGAAATGTACTGTCAATTATACCTCTGAATTCTAGTTCTGACCACGGGGCATATTAGAATTTACTTAAGGGAACTCATTCTTGGACCCCACGTGAGGTGTTTATTACTGTAACAATCAAAAGAATCTGATTATGCTTTCAACTAGATGAGCGCCCCAACTCATGAGCCTCAAGGGTAGTGTTCATCAAGGCTTCAGAGCCATTACTACATTACTGTCAACGATTTTGCCAAAACTATCCTTCTTGCATGTTACCTGCTATGTATTTTTACCCATGTGATCATGAATCTAGGTAAATTTCAGTGACGAATACATTATATAAAATTTTATCACTACCAAGCTCTTTTGCATACATATCCCGCTGAACTGTCTTAAGTACCCAAATTCATTTAAGGCCTGGCATTCTTGAACAAATATATAACTTTAATATTCAAGTACTTAACATGGTAACACATTCACACACACACACACACACACACACACACACACAGTCTGATTATATACCACTTATAACATCTTGAAAATAGCTGGAAAGAAGGAACATATTTCTAACATAAGTATAACGTACGAATTAAAAAAAAATAAAACCAAATAAAGAGGACAGATAATAAACAGTAAAAAAAAAAATAACTCACAAATACTATACAAATGCCCAAATCTCCAATATCATACATATTTTGGTAAGCATTCAGAGTTGGATGACAACCCATAATAAAAATAAAGCTTAAAAGACAAAAAAGACATATTAGTGAAAGATCAGAAAGTATTATAAAAAATGGTGTTAAATATAGTTGAATAAATAAAAAATCTAACCTTCAGAGTTACAGTGAATATTAAGACTGTAAAAACAATGGTTCCAAAAGTCCAGTTTCCATACACCTGAAAGAAAATTTATAATTACATGTACCAACAATACACAAGCCTGCTTAACAAAAATAAAAGCCAAGTTTAATCTTGTGTATGACTACAAAAAAAAAAAGTTTGTATGAACTGTTGGGGGAATGTCAGGTCAAAAGATCAGGGCAAAATGTTGGATTTTATTGTGACCTTAGATTTTCTTGGCCAGGGACAGCACATTTGTGGTTGGTAGCATTTATTTCCATTATTCCATGCAGCACCAAACAGGGAAAACACTGGCATAATAAAGGCAGAGAAAAAAATCCTATGCCACTAACAGTAATGTCCATTAAAACAAGTCATTGCATGACTTGTCACTAATGAGACTGATATGGGCTTTTCCTGTCATAAAGAACTCAAGCTCTGAAAAAGGACTAATTTACAGACAAATGGACTCACATTTTGAAAGCCGAGTCTTTTGGCTGTAAATATCACAGCTGTCAGCATGTGCACATCAAAGAAAAGCAAATACCATGTATAAATCCAAACAACGGCAACGAATGGCACATATGCTTACCAAATGCTGTCAAGATCTGAGTGCATAACATTAAAACAGAAAATGAAATGTAAAAGGTTTTCAGAAAATAAAAACAAAAACTTAAGGTTAATAGAAGCAAAAAAAAAAAGAGAACTTGATCAAATCATATATGGGTGTTATGTTTTAAGTGCTGATAGCAGTTCTTACAACTCACTATAAATTTAGCGAACATTCAGGACAGTGATAGATACAGTAAAATCTAGTCTGGACACCATAAACTGAACATGGGTGATGAATTAATTGGACACAGGCTGTGTGGAGGCACCACCTGAAGAATTTGCTGAGCAAATGAACCACGCAACTAGGACTGCGGGAGAGTATCCACCTACTTTGCAGCAAACTTTTTAAAAAGCGAGAGTCGCCTCTACGTAATTCATGTGCCAATAAACATCAAATAAAAAGTGAAAGTCACAGAATGAGTCATAAAGCTTAAAAACTTGAGAAACCATAAAATCCAATTCCTTCCTTTTACTGGTGGGCAAAGTTGACTTGGAAAGCTGAAGTGACTTGCCCAAGGGCATGTGCAGATATTAAGTAGGGCACATTTCTTGGCAAGTGCTGTATGTACTTACTATAAAGGACTAGATCTGTATTCGCTAATAGATATGACTATCTAGGTTCTAGACATAGTCATTGTATTCAGTAAATTCTGTCTGAACATTAACTTTGTTTCATATTATGAATATAAAAAAAAGGAATGACCTTAAAAGAGGAAGCCCCAAAACAGCAGACACAGTGAAAGCAGCACGTAGGGTGGTGGGTGCGATTTTCCACTGTGTGGCTGGAGAAGACTTCACCCCACTAGCAATTCTCTCCTACAGCACCTCCCGGGCAACATCGTCCCGGTGCAGGTGCTGACCTATGTGGTCACTTGCTGGGAATGCACTGGTAGGAACAGTGTAACCGTTCTAGAAAACACTACACTACCATGCAGAAGGGAAGGAGGAAGAGAAGGGAATTCTAAAGATATGACAGTTACCCCACCCCCTCCTTGAACTCCAAGCTTTGGAAGGCCACTATCAATAAGAACTGAGTAGGGCCAGACTTGGCTTTTAAAATGGGAAAAGCTTTGCTCACATCAAAGTGCAGTGGTCTAAAGCCTGAAGTCCCCAAAACTCTGTTCATCTAATAAAAATTACAGTCAAGTTAAATTACGCTTCCAGAAGGTTTGCACGTAACCTCTCTAGTTAGACATGCACATAGCAAGTGATTTTGTATGTCAACACTTCTATTGTTCTAAAGAAGTTGTGAGAACTAAGTATTGTACCTTTAAAAAATTTGCAAAATGATTATAGCTAAAATACGTGTATGATCAATCCAGTGCCTATGCAAAAAAAGATTTCCCATAAGCCATGCTTATAATACCAAAAGAGTAATCACATATATCTACCTTTGCATTTTCTTCTAGGGATGAAGTCTGAAAAAGAAAGTAAGTCCCAAAGAAGAACACTGCCCCTTCAAATGCAGCCAGTAACGTCCAATATAAGAAGGGGCCCAACTGCAGCATGGCATTGCCAGAGATTTTCCTATTGAGAAATGGAAAAAAAAATACAGGTTAATGAATGTCTGTAGTCTGTTTATTTAAAGATACAGTGATATGCCAAGAGTGCATATGGAGTTTGACCCTAGTATAATGAAAGGAGCTACCCCCGAGGGACCAAAAGGTCAGAGTGAGCTACATGTAATCACCTCCTGATTTGGTATTGGAGCAAACTGTCCGAGCACTTCTAAGTTAAGCTTTTGGCTACCTGACAACAATAATATCACTACTAATGAGCCCCCATTTATTGAGTTATCATGTCAGAAAATTGGATTAAGAGTTTTATATACATAGTCCATTTTATCGATATAAAATCACACGACATAGGTAGTTTTATCAACCCTATCTATAAATAATAAGGAGCCTCAAAAAGGTGTATCATAATGCTTCCCAAACTTTGATGCATATTGGAATCACCTGGGGATCTCTGAACACACTGATGCATGGCTCCCAAAATCATTCTGATTTAATTGGCATGAGGCTAACCCGGGCACCAGGATATTTTTAAAGATCCCCAGGTGATTCTATCATTTGGGAATCACCAGTGTGGCAGCACACCAGAGTTCACTCATTCAGGGAGGGACAGTCCTAGATTTACTTGACTCCAGATCATGTTTTCAAATAAGCTTTCCAACTACTTTCACTTTCCAACTACAGTTGTTAAAATATTTCTTTTAATCATGATTTCTTCCTGGGAATTTAACCTTGTTTGGTCTTGGAATGCCCTTTATATCTTTCAATTGAGTCAAATCACATGTTTGAAGCTGTACAGTCATGCTTTGATGAATGGAAGGCGGATAGATCAAAAGTTTGAAATCTGTCAAAAAATAACACAATCTTGACAGTACAAGTCAGAATATTAAATGAGGCTACTAATTCCAATGGAGCAGAGCTACAGATAGAAGATGGATTTATGCATAGATTTTTATTGGAGTCTATTTCAAATTACTCTTAACATTTATCGAAAGGTATCTAATACCTCAAAAGCAGCACATCAGTCCTCAATACTACCAAGAATGTCACTGGGCTGTATGGAGTAAGAAACAACCTTGTAACGTAAGTGCAACTGATCCTCATTCAGCTGGTACAGAGTACTGTGGGCTTTCCTGAAAAGGTGGTAAGTACACAACTTTTACGTAGTAACATTTCTAGGTACATGAAGGTATCTGAAATTCCGGGGATGCATAAAGCAATGCACTGCTGTTTGCCTTAGAAAAACTGCAGGAGGAAAGGTGTAGCTGCTTCGCAGAAACAAGCTCTCCCCACAGCCACTAAGTCAGATTCCCAAGGCACATGGGAGCCACAGGGGAGGCACCTTCCTGAAGATCCTTGCAGGAACTGCCCAGCAACTGCCAGCCAATGAGGCTTTTCAGAGTCACTGTCTTGGGCTGAGGCAAAAGTGGTTCTTGTGTTTCCAGACCTTCCCTGGGAGTTACACTACATACTGTGGGAAGACAGACAGGAGCATCATAGTGTGTTGGGTTATATGTGAGGCCTTCCAGCTGCACCCAGGTAAATGGCCAAGCTGCCGGAAACAATATGACAGCCATGCAGGAGAACGTGAGAGAGACTATACCTCTGGGGAGCAGCTGACCAGCAGCACAGGCCTGAGCACCTCCATAGGGTGGGGGTAGCTGGTGGACTGGGCTTTCTTTTGCCTTTTAAAGCTGTATAAGAAACAAACTATGCCTCTTCTGTCTGTAAAAGAACTAGTTTACTTTTAATATTTCTCTTAAAAATATGGACCTATCTAATTATGTTTTCCTTGTTTCATGTCAAAATGTATGGGAAATGTCTAAGTCAGTGAGTCCCTGATGGTGAAATCTAATATCTGCTCCACAGATATGTGCAGAGAGAGGCACATATGAAGACGAGGATTTCATATTCACAAAAGAATACTTGGTGTCCTGGAGTGGTCCACAGTGACAGGCCAACGGCAGTGTCTTATCAGAGTAGGCAAGATGGCAAACTGAATTTTGGGCTGGGCGACAGGTATGTCATGGCTTTCATTTCTGCATCAGATGTGGCAAGTACACCCTCATTGCAAAACTGTTTAATAGTTCATGACCTATACTTGCTGTTCAGTAAGTAAAACTTCCTGAAACCCCTTAAAATAATTTATACTCAACAGTTTTCTTTAGCTTTTCAACATTCTTAATGTACAAAAGTGCTTGATACAGCCCTGAAGTGGAGGAGGGTGTTAGAGTAAGATCAAATAGCTACCATCTATTGAAAATTTACTATGTGCTAGGCTCTGTTTTTTTTAAAGAGACTTTTGCAAATCTTTATTTATTTATTTATTTACTTTTTAGAAAGGGAGGGAGTAAGGGAGAAAGAGAAGAGAAACATCAGTGTGCAAGAGATACATTCATTGGTTGCCTCTCACATGCCCCCAACTGGGACCTGGCTTATAACCCAGGGATGTGCCCTGACCGGGAATCGAACCAGCGACCAGCACTCAATCCAGTGAGACACACCATCCAGGGCCAGGCACTGTTTTTTAAGTTCTTTTATGCATAGTCACTCATACAATCCTCATAAAACCATTGTGAATTAGGTGCTCCCATTATCCAGATTTTACCAAAGATGAAATAGAGGCACATGTCAGTCAAGTAACCTGTGCAAGGTCACATAGCTTAGTGAGTGGCACAGCCAGGACTGGCACTCAGGCAATTAGCTTGAGCTCTTGCTGGGACTGAATGGGAGGGATTCTGCTTACTGCCGCCCAACCCCACTCAAGCAGGGCAATAGCACTGTTGGCCCCCACTTTAGTTGTTGACAGAAGACAGATCACACTGTTGGCTCAGTGCTGGAAAAGCACCAGCCTGCTGGTAAGAGCACAAGGCTGGTCACCAGGAAGACTGAATTCTGAGTTTGGTTTGGCCTCCAGTTATACCTGTGTCCTTAGGAAAGTCATTTCTGTGTCCTGGTTCCTCATTTTAAAAATAAGAGTATGGGAGCCCTGGCTGGTGCAGCACAGTGGACTGGGCACCAGCCTACAAATCAAAGGGTCAGTGGTTCAATTCCCGGTCAGGGTGCATGCCTGGGTTGCGGGCCAGGTCCCCAGTGGGAGCATGGGAGAGGCAACTGATTGATGTTTCTCTCACATGTCGATGTTTCTTTCCCCTTTCTTTCTCCTTCCCTTCCTTTCTCTCTAAAAAATAAATAAAATCTTTTAAAAAATGGGAGCTGATGATCTGCAAGATTTCTACCAAGGTTTTTAGGATTCCCCTCTAGATCTAACTATCCCTTTGCAACAAATAGAGGGAAAGAAAGAACATATTGAACAATGCCATCAATGCAATCAACAAACTCTAGATCAGGGGAAGCTCTACAAGACAAATGATCCAGTTTCATCAACAGAAATTGCCAGGTTAACTTCAAGAAGCATGTTAACCAACTGCAGAATATGCACCTTATATCCTGATTCAAACAAGCGTGCTATTCAAAGAAATGAGCCAGTTGGAGAAATTTGAACACTGACTGAATGTTTGACATTATGGACTTGTAAAACTTTAAGATATGATAAGCACTGTCATTTTTTAAGTCCTTATGTTGAAGGCATACACACTGAAATAACTATTTTATACAATGTTTGATATTTACCTCAAAATAAGTCTGTGATAGAGAAGACAGGGTTATTAATGAAAAAAAATTGGCTCTGAGTTGATAATTGGTGAAGCTGAGTGGTGAGGACAGGGACACTCACTTTATTAATAGTATTTTTGCTACTTCTGTGCATGTTTGAACATTTCCTTTAAAAATGATGATGATATATTTTATGAATCTAGTTAAGTGTATCAATTACTAAATGCGAATTTTATGAGTTATACTGGTTAAATCCCTTAATTTGTACACCTTCACTTCATACATGTCAACCACCAAGTCTCTCTTCTGTATTTGCTGTCCACTGTTTAGCGACGCTTATTATCTGCTGTAAATTAACACCTTCATCCTTAGCTTCAGGCTTTAGTTATACAAATCCAATTAAAGTATAGGTTAAGCAAGTGGGGCTCGCTAGTACCAAGTCCACCCATCCATACAGAAGTGTGTGCATCTCCAATGGACACACAATGAATATAATGGCTTGATGAATTATTCTCTCCAACAAAAAGTTTTAGAATGGGGATAACAAAGGGAGAGAGGCTACATTTCAAGGGGCAGTTTACAAGAGAAAGCCTAACATGGCATCATCAGTTCAATCCATTCTAGGTAGGAATAAATATTGTAAACTAACAAAGATCTTTGTGTGAGGCTTTTTTTTTTTTGGTAGTTAAAACATTATCTTCCTGTAAGACTCCAGAACTCTATGACAATGTAGGTTCAAGTTTTAGGAACTAATAATTTTGAACTAAATGGTTCATACACATTTAAGGAAAGGACCTATACCTAGGAAATAGGAGTAGATCGTTTTCCTGTTCAATGGCACAAAACCATGTGATGAAACCAGGTGAGGAGTGTGTGTCTTTCCCACCTTCATATGACATGAAACCCACAACTCTGTAAGTCTGAGGGGGTTTTAACTGTAATGTTCCACTTACATATACAATCGGGGATCTGAGGTCAGAGTGTCAATGTTGATGTGTTGTTCCAATAGACTATAAGCCAGGATGGGCAAGGATGTGAAGCAGATATTGTACATTGTAAGGTAAGCAGCATCATACAGTGGCTGAAATGACAAGAAAGGACAAAGAAATATACTGTAACAATCATCTTCAAGATGACATTTATGTGCTTGGACAAAAAAATCACAACCTAAAACGACAGTTATTTTCACTTTTTATAATAACAAAGGAAGTTAAAAAATTATTTTGAAACTATATTACTTTTAAATTATAGTTGACAATATTCTATTAATCTCTGGTATACAACCCAATGATTAAACATTTATGTAATTTATAAAATGATCACCCCATTTAGTATCCATCTGACACCACACATATTACAATATTATTGATTATATTCCCTATGCTGTACTTTGCATCTCCATGACTATTCTGTACTAATTTGTACTTTTCCTTCCCTTCCTCTTTTTCACCCAGCGCCCCCCAATCTGAAAACTGTCAAAACTTTCTCTGTATCTATCATTCTATTTGTTTTGCTTGTTTATTTTGTTTTTTAGATTCCACATAAGTGAAATCACATGGTATTTGTCTTTCTCTGACTGACTTATTTCACTCACCATAATACCCTTTACGTTCATCCACGTTACTATAGATGGCAAGATTTCATTCTTTATTATGGCTGAGTCATATCCCACTGTATGTATGGACCAGTTCTTTATCCACTCATCTACTGATGGGCATTAGGGTTACTTCTGTACCTTGGCTGTTGTAAATAATGCTGCAATAAACATGATTGCACATGTCTTTTCAATTTACTGTTTTGGGTTTTTTTGGATAAATACCGAGCCTTGGCTCCTGTGGCTCAGTGGACTGAGTGTTGGTGTGTGAACTGAAAGGTTGCTGGTTCCATTCCCACTCTGGGCACATGAGTTATGGGCCAGGATCCTGGTTGGGGTGTGCAAGAGGCAATCGATCAATGTGTCTCTCACACACTGATGTTTCTCTCTCCCTCTCCCTCCTTCCTCTCTAAAAAATAAATACAATTTTAAAAAATATCCAGAAGTGCCCTGGCTGGCGTAGCTCAGTGGATTGAGCGCGGGCTGGGAACCAAAGTGTCTCAGGTTCGATTCCCAGCCAGGGTACATTCCTGGGTTGCAGGCCATAACCCCCAGCAACCGCACATTGATGTCTCTCTCTCTCTCTCTTTCTCCCTCCCTTCCCTCTCTAAAAATAAATAAATAAAATATTTTAAAAAATTAAAAAATATATATATCCAGAAGTGGAATTGCTCAGTCCTTCTTTGTCTCTTACTAGTCTGTGTTGTCTGGTATTAGTCTATTTTGTCTGGTATAAGTGTTGCTACCCCAGCTATTTTTTTCTATTTCCGTTTTCATGAAATATTTTTTCCATTTCTTTACTTTCAGTCTGTGTATCTTTCTATCCGAAGTGAGTCTCTTACAGACAGCATATGCAGGGTCTTATTTTCTTATCCATTCAGTCACCCCATGCCTTTTGATTGGAGCACTTAATCATATGCATTTAAGGTAATTGTTGATACCCTGACCAAATGGCTCAGTTGGTTGGAGCATCATCCCTTACACGAAAAGTTTGTGGATTCAATTCCTGGTCAGGGCACACACCTAGGTTGCAGGTTCAATCCCTGGTTGGGTTACATATGTGAGGTGACTGATTAATAGTTCTCTCTCACACATCGATGGTTCTCCCCCCAACCCAATAAACAAACCATCATGGGTAAGGATTAAAAAAACCCACAAAATATTGAAAGATATATATTTATTGCCATTTTTAAGAATTTATTTTTAGAAGAAGGGAGGGAGAAAGAGAGGGAGAGAAACATCAATGTGTGGTTGCCTCTCACGTGCCCCCTACTGGGGACCTGGCCCACAACCCAGGTATGTGCCCTGACTGGGAATTGAATTGGTGACCCTTTGGTTCACAGGCCTGTGCTCAATCCACTGAGCTATGCCAGCCAGGGCTGTTTAATATTTTATATGGCTTTAAATATCAGCTTTTTCAGGATTATTTATAATAATAAATGTGGCCATTTACTAGAGATTAAATAAATGTATTCCCAAAACCAAAGATAAATATATGTATATATGGTATGACTTTCAACTCTTTCTGGTCCTGAATTGCCCTAGGCTGCAGTCCAAATTTCCCAACTGTCTGTTGGCTGTTCCATAGGCACCTGCATCTCAAAATGTCTCAAACCAAACACATTAACTTTCCCCTTCAATTTGCTTTCTCCTATGTTTCCTACTGCAGTGAGTGGCCCCACAATGTCTGCGACCCTAGTATTTACCTTGGTGCCTGGTATCACTAAGGTGCTCAAAAAATATTTTGAAATGAGTGATTTTCTTCCTACCTCACTAGCTATTCCTTCTCAGTCTCCTATTCTCCCTGAGCCCTTCGTTGGAGTGTTGCAGAACTCAGTGTTTGGAACTTTTATGTATATTCACTCTCTAGGTGATCTTGTTCAGTCCTGTGATTTTTAGTTTAATTCATTTTAATACATTTTAGTTTTTTAAAATTATTTTATTGTTGTTCAATTACAGTTGTCTGCATTTTCTCCCCACCACTCCCCCCTACCCCGCCAAACCCACCTCCCTCCCTTGCTTTCACCCTCCCCCTTGGTTTTGTCCATGTGTCCTTTATAGTAGTTCCTGAAAACCCTTCCCCCCACTGTCCCCTCCCCTTCCCCTCTGGTTACTGCCAGATTGTTCTTAATTTCAATGTCCCTGGTTATATTTTGTTTGCTTTTTTCTTTTGTTGATTATGTTCCAGTTAAAGCTGAGATCATATGGTATTAGTCCCTCACCTCCTGGCTTATTCCACTTAGCATAATGCTCTCCAGTTCCATCCATGCTGTTGCAAAGGGTAGGAGTCCTGTGATTTTAATATTAGTTGTTCACTGCAAACTCCCCAATATCTATCTCCAGCCAGGCCTGTCCCTGTATATGCAATTACTCACTTGAAATTTCCCCTTGGGCATCTAGTATATTTCAAACTTATGCCCAGAACTGGACACCTGACCTGTCCTCACCTCAAATCTGCTCCTCTTGAAGTCTTGCCCATCTCAGGAAAGGGCAACTAAATCTTTCTGATGATTAAGAACCAAAATCTTGGATTCACCTTTGACTACTCCTTTCCCACCTCACATCTAATCAATTAGGAAGTGTTTATTGCCTCTATCTTTGAATATATTCAGAATCACAACACTTCTGGGCACCTCCACTATTACCACCCCACAAGCCTCCTAAATGGTTTTCCTGCTTCTCCCTTTGAACCTATAGTCTATTCTAAGCCCTGAGCTGATCTATTAGAAAATAAGAATCAAGTCATCACTTTTTTTCAAGGTCTGAATGTAAAAAAAATCCCAAACAAACAAAAAACATTTCTGGGGTGGCTATAAAGCCATTCTTCTTCTTCTTCTTCTTTTTAACTATAAAGCCATTCTTGATCTGGCATATCCTATTTGTCTGACCTCGTTTCTAACCTTCCTGCTGCTTGTTCATTCTACTCTAGCAGCAGTGGCTTCCTTACCACACCTCTAACACGTAAGGTCCATCCCTCCCTGACTTAAGACGTTCCTTGAACTGGTTGTTGCCCCACCTGGGACATCTTCCCCACAGTACTTCCTCACTTCCTTTAAATCTCAGGTCAAATGTCACCTTCTCAGGGAGACCATCCTTGATTTAACTTGCCACTCCATCTCTTGCAGACACACGTCCCTTTATCCTGTTTTTTTTCCCCTATACTACCAATCACCTGCTAACTTACATTGTAAGTTTATTATGTTTACTATTTCCTCACACTAGCATTTAAGCTCCATGAGGGCAGGAATTTTTATTTATTTTGTGACAGCTGTAGCCTGAGAAAAAGCAAAGCAGACCCTGTCACCACAGAGCTGGCTGAGCACTCACAGCTAGTCAGCGGTGTTCTTCTGCCAAATACACACAATTTCACAGAACTGCCAATATCAGACAAGGACATTCTGTTGCTCTGATGAACCAAAACAAAAATAAGACTACTCCACAATCACACCTGACATGGAGTATGAATACTGTCCAAACCATAAACAATGACTAACATCCCCATTCTGGCTAATGTGAGTGACTACTGCTTCTTGCCCAATGACACCATTGGCCTCCTTCTGGTCTTCATTCCTCCTGGATAAGATTTATGAAATACTCAGTCATAAAATTACCACTGTTCACCAAGAGCACCTCCTCTACAGGAAGGCCCCGTTTCTTAAATCCCTTTCCAAACTACTTAACTCAATCCAAAGCTTATTAAGACTTTCCTAACATTCTCTTCCTGAGAGGCCCCACTCTTCCTCATGGTGTATATTCTTTCTCATTGCATCGAGTAATAAACTGAATTTGCTCAACTACAAGTATGTTCCTGGTGGTGTCTGGCTAGAGGGCTTTGGCAATCTTGAGCTCTTAGAACTTGGCGCGTAAAAACCTTTCAATATTGAACGAATGAATGAGTAGAGACTAGAAGTTATAACACATGTGTAAAAGATTGATCTGAGATTTAAACTTTTTCTGTATGAAAAAAAAAAAAACCCAGGGTATTCTCTGAACCTCATTTTGATGAAAATACTTACTGAGTTCAACATTTTTCTACACAGTGCTAGATGTTGTCATAGAACAATTACCTGTTGCCTGAATAAATAATATCCCATATTCACCTGTATTTTCACACATATAAATGTTCTCTGATTAGTAAAATACATTTTAAAGATTATATTTATTTATTTATTTTTAGACAGAGGGGAAGGGAGGGAGAAAGAGAGGGAAAGAAACATCAGTGTGTGGTTGCCTCTCATGCGCCCCCAATTGGGAATCTGGCCTGCAACCTAGGCGGTGCCCTGACTAGGAATCGAACCGGTGACCCTTTGGTTCACAGGCTCAATCCGAGCCACACCAGCCAGGGCTAAAATGCATTTAAATGTGACATACATTAACACAATTATGTATTTTCAAACAACGGTTACTAAAGATACATTGACTATCATAATGGGAGTTGTCTCAAAAAGGGTGAGAAAAACCCGAATAGAGCCTTAGTTCTTTCTTTAGTTGACCTCAAAAACATTTACCGAGTGCTTACGAAGTGACAAGTACTGGTGACAGAGAAGGTTCATGCCCTTGTCTGCCAAAGGCACACAGATCAGAGAGGAGAAGGTAGAGTCTTGAGTGTACAAAGAGCTGGGGGAGCCCGGAGGAAGGGATAACACTGGCCTCCAGCAGAGACAAAGCAAGATAGTGTGCACACAAAATTCTCCATGAAGTTAAAAAAATATGGCTTTACATAGAACATGGAGATACTTCCCATACAAAGATTTAAACTCAGCAAAAATTTTCTACTGAATTAAAAAATACTCCCCAAAGAGGGTTACATTCCTTGTAATTCTCAAGGGAAAGGACTAGTCTGCTGGCATATAACACTGTATTTTCATCGGAAACTATCCATTTTCGCTAATGAGAAAATTGAAAAAATAACTCAGACTGATTGGTGTGTAATTTAGTCTTGAATTTCATTCAAACAAAAGAAGCATCAATCTACTTTTGTTCCATTATGGTACTTTGAGGTTACATGAAAGAGAATTGTAATTCTTAGATGCATAATTAGAGAAGATAGAATGTTTTCAAAACAAACAACAGGTTTAGTTGACAATGCTGTTTGTTAAACCTGTTACAAATTTTCCTTTTCATGAAGAAAAAAGATCAGTACTATTCTAGCTTCGCTAAATTAAGGGCTGCTTTTTTGCTTAAAGAATCAGAATCCTGGTCACATTTCCACATTTTCCATAGCTCCCTCTCCAAGTCCGGGGTTGAAGAGAAGACCTGATGTGGACCTAAGATGAAAAGGGCTGGCTGACTGCCTGTAAGAATCCCAAAGATATTTGCAACAAAGGTTGCTACGTTCAGCAGAAGCACCAGGCCAAAATCAGAACTAATGATATTATGTATCAGGTCACCACCTCAGAGACCTTCCTTTACCTGACAAATTTTTCCCCTAAGTCTTAGGCCCTAAGATATCTCACAGCTCCCTCATCTCCTTAACATCTCTGCCCAAAGGTCTCCTCCTCAGAGAGAACTTTCCAAATCAGCTTCTTAAAATAGTGACCCTCTTCCCTGGTCATACTCTATCAGTTTATTATACTTTCTTTACCCCTTCAGAAGAGCATTTACTGGCAGCCAATGATATATTTATCTGATTGTGGTCTGTCTTTCCCCTAGCGCTATATTGCAAGCTCCATGCAGGTAAGGTTTTTGATCATTGTTATATCCCCAGCACTTAGCCTGGCACACAGCAGGCACACAAGAAATATTTGTTAAATGAATGAATATACCAGTTGAGCAACTGAGGAAGCCAAACATCGACTATCCTATGGAAACCTAAGCAGTTAAGGTAACCTAAGGTAACATCCCCGGGTGAGGATCTCAGCTGGCTTTATTAGGAATAAGTCCTTCCTCTCTTCATACAATTTGTGCTTGGCAAATATCTTTTAAAAGGATAAGAAAGGAACAGACCCCTTTCAAAATAAACACAATGTTTTAACCAGATTAAGCCTATTTTCCTTTAGCATTTCCCTACAATATTTGGACTATCTTGCTCATGCTTACATCCCTCTAAGCGAGGAATTAGAAACATTTTGATCAATAGTAACCTGAATGTGCACAAAAAGCAGACTTATCAGAATTCATAAAACTCTTTGTAGCTAATAGTATCAGTTTTGAATAAAGAAGGCTGACCGCACGTCCTACAGCTAGATGATTAATTCGTAAAGCATTCTGCTTAACTGGCACCATGTGGCTGATGACATGGTGCTGATGTAAAAGAGAGCATACCAAATGGTTAAGGGGCAAGTTCAAGAGAAAGAGCAGTCATCTTCCATTGAGAAGAAGACATTCACTTAAAAATACTGCCACGAAATTAGAACAAAATCCCTTCTACCACGAGGAATTAAGCATACCTTGAAATTTAGAAGCTCAATCTGTAACACCTGTGGTGATGTTGCCAGCAGCTCATCTTGGCACTATCAATGAACTACTCACAGATTAACTATGAAAATTTCTGAGTCATTGAGCATTATAGCTCCTATATTTAGGTGTACTTGCACTAGAAGCAATGCAAAATCCATTTCAGTTGTTAAAGTGAGAAACGTGCCAGCTCATCCCGCCACTTAAATATCAAGTTAATATATAGCATATTCTTTATGTAATAAATGTTCAGAAAACAATAAAGGGCAGCCTTGACCACATGGCTCAGTTAGTTGGTTAGAACATTGTCCCATATACCTAAAAGCTGTGGGTTCGATTCCCAGTCACAACACATACCTAGGTTATGGGTTCAATCCCTAGTTGGGGCGCATATGGGAGGCAACTGACCAATGTTTCTCTCTCACTGATGTCTTTCTCTAAAATCAATAAATATATCCTCAGGTGAGGATTAAAAAAAAGCAAAAGAAAACAACAGGGGACAAAAACTGCAGAGTTGTTCAAATAATCCAAGGTTTCATCCAGGAATCAAAGCTTTGTGGCCCGCTTAAAGGTCAATGTTCTTCTAGAAAATCAACCTGAGAAACTGCAAAGGTGTGAGATTTTATGTGATGAAATATTAAACTGTAGCATTTTAGGATTATTGAAAAACACTGTATATGCTAACACAAAGAAAAAACAGAATATTCTTTTAAAGCTTATCTCAATTCCAACCAGGTATACTAAATAACTTTAAAAATAAGTAATAATAAGAACACTGCTAAAGCAAAAACACAAAACATTCGCTATTGTCAAAATGAAAACCAATAATATCAACTGCTGAACCAAAAAAAAAATCCAACAACAAAAACACAAACCTCCTTTTACTTTGGTCATACTTCTCTAATAGCTACAATCCAATAAATACTGAAAAAGGTAAATTATTAACAGCAAATGTAAACTACATTATAACAAATAACTAGGGAAACAAACCTGTTGTGAGAATCCGCAGAAGAACTGGTACAAAAACTGTGGCAAAATGAAACAAAGGTTCTGGAATAAAAATGAAGAAAAGGGTTAATGTTTTCACTTAAGTTTCTGAACTAAAACAGGAACCTATTCCAAATAGTTTAAAGTCAGTTCTAAGCCCTTCTAATATCAGAATGCAATAAGTCTCTACTCTAGAGTTGTAAGGAAATAACCCAAAAACAAATGACTAATTCATATTAATACCAACTTTTGCCCTACCAAGGCAGAAAAGATCTTACTTTATGAAAACCTCTTATTATTCTTTGTCCAGGGAAGAAATGTGATCATACAACACAATTCCCTAATGGCACTGGTTTTTAAACGCCAATTAGATCTGCAAAATCATTATAGAATATAATGACATAAAGCTGTAAGTGTGTACAGGGGAGGGCAAAACTAAGTTTACAGTTGTTCACATGGAAAAAGACATGTAGGTTATGATTAGTACAACAGCTTTATTAACTCTGTGTTTTGTGTACTCACAACTGTAAACCTACTTTTGCCCAGCCCATATTTTAAGTCAACTGATGCCATTAAGAGCTAGGAAATTATTACAGTGTATGTTGACACTAACAGTATCAACTAATGCTTTACTGCCTTTATCACTGCCTCATCAAACAATCAACATATTGATACTAGTCATTTATTCTATGCAAAGATGGCACTGTGGGTGATACAAAAGCAAAATGAAACTTCTTATTCCCAAGGGACTTATGATTTAATTGGGAGAATACTGAAAACAGATTTAAAAAACATAAGCAGGGCCCTGGCTGGCGTAGCTCAGTGGATTGAGCGCGGGCTGGGAACCAAAGTGTCCCAGGTTCGATCCCCAGCCAGGGTACATTCCTGGGTTGCTAGGCCAGAACCCCCAGCAACCGCACATTGATGTTTCTCTCTCTCTATCTCCCTCCCTTCCCTCTCTAAAAATAAATAAATAAAATCTTAAAAAAAAAAAAAACATAAGCAGAGAATTCACAAGACATTAAGTTACTAGGTGTGATTCTAAATACTGAAATTAATGTCTTCAGGCCAAATGATCAGAACTAATACTTTCAAATGAGTGCTATTCCTCGGGGCAGGCTGTGACCTTATTTGAGTGTTGCCTGTCACCTGTTCATGTTGTCTGTGGATTTCTCTTTGGGCAGCGCTTTCAAGATCCTATTTTTGAGTCACATCAAAAAACCAGTCTCCTTCTTTCTGTCACACAGGTACTTTCCCAGACTGGAAGACTTGAAGCTGTTTTAAAAAATCCAATGCATCCTCAAAGGATGAACATCTTCCAGGCTGAGGATACTTAGGTGAAATACTACAGGCTCTGGAGGATGTTCCTAAAGAAAAATGCCACCCATGTTTTGAGTAACTCCTACAGCACATGCGGCAAACACAAGGCCGGCGGGCTGAATGTGGCCCTCCACCTTGCTTTATCCAGCACCTTGTTTCTACCCAGCAGAAGCGCTGAGCTCCTGGCCCCTAGTTAAGGGGTAGTTAGATTTACACAGTCCTAAAATTACATCCAGCCCATTGAAGGCAACTGCGAGGCTGATGTGGCCCCAGGTGAAAATGACTTTGATACCCCTGTCCTACGGCACCAGAATATGTGTCATAGCTCCAAAGACCTCATCATCTGGAAAGGCAACATTCAACCATATGCATCAGTTCTGGCAGAATGCAAAATATCGTAGGTAGCATTTCTAGAGTCATACTTTATTCTTTAAAAAGTTCTGATGCTAGAGGAGGCAGTGCTCAGTGGGGTCTATGGGGGTGCTTTGTGGGAAGGGGAGGTCTGACCCTCCCAGTAGAATGTAATTTCCATGAGAACAAGGCCCTTACCTCCCTTATTCCATTGTGGATTCTCAGGGCCTAAAACAGTGCTTGGCACCTGGTAACACATTCAAACATAACTGCTGATTGAATAGAGAAGTTAACAGTTGAATTGGATGCTAAAGATGAATCTGATGTGTTGATGGCAGAAACCCAGGTAAGGCCTTGTGTATTTTAAACAGACAAGGTGAGACAAGGAGAGACTATGGGGTGCCTTGAAAGTCAGACCAATCCTAGACAATGGAGAGTAAAGTTTCTGGAATACAATTGAAAAGTGGTTTGTTGTTTTGTTTGTTTTGGTTTTTTTTTTTTTGAAAAGTGGCATTTTTCAAACATTAACCTGGCTGAATTATGCAAAGTAGATGGCATGGAGAAATAGAAAGCAAGAAGACCTGCCCCTGAAACACTCCGGGTGGAGGCAATGGCAAATTGAAGATGCAGAAAGGCTCCTTAGGTCAACCAAAGAGGGTCAAAAATATTAGAAATCATCTTGGGGCAAAATGCAGCACGAAAAAAGGAATACTGCTAAGCCAGTAACTAAGAGATAACGGGCACAGAGATCCTACGAAGATGGAGGGCACCACCTACATAAATAATCCCCTCCCTCGGGAAGCCTCAATTACTGACTACACTAGTGAACATGAGCCATTTTAGCGCTTGTTTTGTTTTCCTGAACAGAGTATTCCTTCCATCTGGTGGCAGTTGAATGAATTGCAGGTCAAAATCTTAAAGAGGCAAACTAAGCCTTTGGAATTAGGGATCAGATGGTTGGCAGATCTCCACAGCAAATCTTCATGGGTGGTCCTACTAAGGGGAGGTAAGAGGGAATAACAACCCATCTCCATGCGGGGCTGTTAGGTTACTTACTGAGTCTAAGGCCCGAGAGCCCATCATTATGATGTAGAGTCCTGGAATGAAAGTACAGCTATTGTGGAAATCTTGTTCTGTCACCTCCTAGCTGGCTCCAAAGGCAAGTTATGTAAGGTCTCTGAGCCCTAGGTTCTACATATTTTAAATGGACATAATACTAACTGCCTCATAAATATTTGTGAGGATTAAATAAGAAAATACTTTTGTCAACCAGTGAATTACATTACACATACTGGGTTAATTATTATTCTTATTAATCACCATCATATTTGGCCTGGATACCAGTTGATACTGGTTGACAGGGTCTTAGCAAATCTGTAAACCTGAGGTCAAGGTTACATATTCTTTCGAAAACATAAAGTTAATAAGACCCGGGTTTCATCACAGAAAACTGACACATAAAAGCAGTTGCTGAGCTTTCCCTCCTATGATATACAGGGTAAAAAACACCCTAACTGCTTAAATCACTGAAAACTGGTACATTAACTTGATAATATACCTATAAACTGGAATCGAATTAAGATCTTTGGTAAATTGTATTCTCTGGTAGACAAACGTTAAGTATGCAGGCTCAGTTTAACGTATTTTGATTGGTGCTAAAAGAAAATCAAGGTGTTGTCGGGGAAACCACCTCAGTTTCCAAACATGAGGGTTTGGGATACTGCACAATAACTGTGTTTTAGACTAATATTTAATGTAGTATAAAAATGCTCATAATATATTAAATAAAAAAGGGCAAAGTGCAAAACAGTATGCTTTGGGGCTGACTGCTATGTTTGGGGTTTCTTATTGGAGTGATGGAAATGTCCTGGAATTAGTGGTGATGGTTGCAAGTCACAGTTGAACATACTAAAAGCCACTGTACTTTACACTACAGTGAGTTTTATTCTTTGATTTTTTTGGTAAAAATTTTATTTATTTACTCTTAGAGAGAGGGGAAGGGAAGGAGAAAGAGAGAGAGAGAAACATCAACGTGTGGTTACCTCTCATGTGGCCCCACTGGGGACCTGGCCTGCAACCCAGGCAATGTGCCCTGACTGGGAATCGAACCAGCGATCCTCTGATTCGCAGGCCCGTGCTCAATCCACTGAGCTACACCAGCCAGGGCTTGTTCTTTGAATTACATCGCAATAAAAACTGAAAAAACTCAGTATATATAGTATTTAAAAACAATGTATACATACATTAATTTGTATAGACAAAAGAATAGGCCATACAATGTTACCACTTGCTCTCTCTAGTGGTATGCATTTACAGAGAACTTCAACATTTTCATTTTAGAAAAGAACTTATGTATAAAAATATTTGAGAAAAGTCACTGTTGTATAATTCTCCTTTTATTTAGAGCATTCACTCACTAAGCAACATCCTCAGAGAACCTCATCTTGAGGAGAACCATGCGTTTCACGTCATCAAAAAATCAAAATCAGGCAAGATTAGCAAGGAAGGACCCAAAGGGAACACAAATAAAAACTTAATCTGAGTATATTACAAATAAATAACACCACCACACTGAAATGGTAGAAAATGGGGGGGGAGAGTAACTTTGAAAATAGTATTTGACTATACACTCCAAGGCTAAAGACAAACAGAAGTGCACACATATTACTCAAGTTAGTCAGTTTGTTTGTCCCAGGAGTGAGTTAGCAATTCTGAATTTGCTTTAAATGTACTCTAGGATTGAGCAAATAAGTAAACATATTCAGGATAATGAGAACCAGGTTTCTCATCACTGAAGAAAGGAGTCACAAATAAGGAAATGGGAAGAGCTAGAAAGAACCTTGTGGTGATGGCGGGCATCAAAGGTATCAGTATAAACCGAGTTCACATGCTGGATTCATACTGATACCTTGGCTTCCAACTCCAAACCAATACATATTTCCTAGCTCTGTCCACTGAGAAGACCTACAACCAACCTCAGCTCAGCAGCAATGAGTACATCTAGCACCCAGATCTTGATTTTTTTAATTTAAAAAACTGTTTATTGACTTTAGAGAATGAGGAGGTGGGAAGACAGAGGGAGACAAGGAGGAAAGTAGGGAGGGAGACACAAAGAGACAGAGAGAAATCGATGAGAAAAACATCAATTGGTTGCCTCCCATATGTGCAATTTATGAACAGAACAGGCATATGAACAGAAATGATTTAAAAATTAAATGTAAAAAGTCTTTAAAAAACTACACTGGACATAATACAGGACAGGAGATCAATTTCTGGGCTGTCTTGGCTAAAAATGATGTGCATGGTTTAGGCTAGTTACTTCACCTTCATGTATGACATGTTCATTATGTGTAAAATGAGTGGCTTAAATTATATTCATAGATACCAAACTGTGCTCTGAGGAACCTCTGGGCAGGACAGTGAAGTTGAGCAAGTACACAGCTCTGGCCCCATCATCTTTTAGTCAACGCAACTCTGCTTCTATCTGCTGTTACCTGTGTAATTTCATTTGAAAAGAGAATACTAAAAAGAGTAGTTTAGAATACTGTTCAGAATAAAAAAGGGAACCAACTACTGATAGACGATACAATATGGATGAAACTCAAAAATATGCGAAATGAAACAGGCCAGACACAAGAGTACCTATGATTCTATTTAGTACTAAAACAGGCATATCTAATGTGTTTATTGCATAAATTATATCTAAACTTATATATTATATGCTATGTATTACAATACTATATATGTCTTTTTTAAGATTTTATTTATTTATTTTTAGAGAGGGAAGGGAGAGGGGGAGAGAGAGAGAGAGAGAGAGAGAGAGAGAGAGAGAGAGAGAGAGAGAGAGAGAGAGAAACATCAATGTGCGGTTGCTGGGGGTCATGGCCTGCAACCCAAGTATGTACCCTGACTGGGAATCGAACCTGTGACACTTTGGTTCGCAGCCCACGCTCAATCCACTGAGCTACGCCAGCCAGGGCACAATACTATATATGTTAATATAAATCAGATTAGTTATTGTTTGGGTCAGGGGTGGAGGAGAATGGGAAGGAGCACATGGGAACTTTCTGGGATGATGGACATGTTCTAGTTTTTTTTTCTTTTAATTTGTTAAAGATTTTATTTATTTATTTTTAGACAGAGGGAAGGGAGCGAGAAAGAAAGGGAGACAAACATCAGTGTGTGGTTGCCTCTCGCGCACCCCTCACTGGGGACCTGGGCCGCAACCCAGGCATGTGCACTGACTGGGAATCAAACTGGTGACTCTTTGGTTCCCAAGTCAGCACTCAATCCACTGAGCCACACCAGCTAGTTCAACAATACTATATATATATATATATATACTATATATATATATATGTTAATATAAATCAGATTAGTCATTGTTTGGGTCAAGGGTAGAGGAGAATGGGAAGGAGGACATGGGAACTTTCTGGGGTGATGGAAATGTTCTACATTTGATTGGGGTGGTAGTTACATGAATATGTATACATTTGTCAAAATAGAACCGTATACAGTTTTATCCTCACCTGAGGACATCATTGCTGAGAGAGAGAGAGAGAGAGAGAGAGAAACATCGATTGTTTGCCTTCTATATGCATCCCACTTGGACTAGGGTGGAGTGGGGATTGAACTTCAACCTAGTTATGTGACCTGATCAGGATCAAACCCTCAACCTTTCAGTTTTCAGGCTGATGCTCCAACCAGCTGAGACACACTGGCCAAGGGCAGAACTGTATGCTTTTAATGGGAACATTTTATTGTATTTCAACTATAGTTCAAGAAAGCTGACTGAAAATTTCATCTCAAATCTCTCACATTAAAAGGATTTTCTAGCTTCTGATTCCATGAACAGATTTGTTTTAATGACCACACACTTCAGTATGAAGACAAAAGGAACATGAGAAAAGAAGGAAAAACACCATGACTAAGCTGAGCCCATGCTGGAGTAAGTAGTCTTTAGTTAAAATGCAAATATGTGACCACATACCTTATAGAAGAAATATTGTACAAGGTGTGCTATTCTCACATAATATAGATGTCCGTGAGCCAATAGCAGTTTCTTTAAATGTTTAAACTTTGGAACAGAATAATCGCTATTCCTGGCTGCTTGGCGACCTTCTTTGCCTTTAATACCTAAAAAAAGAAAATCTCTATAGGGTGAGTATTTTATTGAATAAGCAAGACACGGACTTGCTCTTTTCATATTTTTAACTTGCTTACATGTTCCAGTTCAAATGTAGTTTAGCTTAGCTTTTTTAAGCAAAAAGTGCTTTCTTTAACAATGACAATGAGACAGCAATAAATGGTAAAACAAAGTTTAACTGGTACTTACCTATTTCTAACACAATACACAACTAAACAGAATCATTATTTTAATCATTATAAGGCAAAAATTATCTTGAGAAAAAAAATCAAATCTCGAAATTAGTTTAAGGCCACTTAGTGCTTAATTGTGCATGGCAGTAGTCTGGGGGCAATATTAAAGCAACCCAGAGACCTGGGGTCTGTGGTCTAGGAGCTCAAAACTGAAATGTTACAATGAGATGGTGAAGTTCTTTCACTGAAGGAAACTCCCAACAGCAGCCCAAGTTTCTATGAGCTCAAGCAGCTTTAGGCCACTGCCACACTGGATAACCAATGAGTAGAAGGAAGAATTTCACACAACACAGGGTTACTTCCAAATGAGAAGAATTGGGGGATCTGGGAATCCAAACTGCAGTACAATAATTCACAAGATGATAGTTCCATTATTTCTCCCCCTTCAAAAATAAACAGGCTTGCTGGCGTATTAGGATGGCTGCCCACCAGCAGCCTGACCAGGGGGATGGGTGGGGAATGGGACAAGTTGTACAGGAGCTGTTGTTACGTGTCAACATATTAATTCAACACTACAGCCCAAACCACCCATAAATATCACCATGTAGAAAACCAGCCAAGCAATTATCACTTCTTAGTACCAAACAGTTAAGAATCTCTCTATAAAGATATAGTGCAGCAACATAAGCAGATCTGGCCAGGAACGGAAAAACAAAACAGTTTCATGCATGCTGTCCAAGTGAGAGCTAAATGATCAATTGTGCTGCCAGCAGGTTTGGGAAATTCACTTTACTTGACTCCTGTAAAAAGATCCTCACCTTGGTATTCCTACATTTCCCCCCACGGGTAGGTCAGTCTTTGGGATGGATTCGTTACATGATCATATGAGAACATTAATTCCATGAACAGTTATCATTCCCAAATTAGAATTCAGGATGAGCAACTAAAACAATCTCTCTAGAATACAACATCATGCCACCTAAAAGCAATACTGATACCTTACAGCTGCCATCTCATTAGATGTTTCTTACCTATTCCCACATGGGATTCCAAGATCATACTAACATCATTGGCGCCATCACCTATCGACAGTGTTATTGGGCTGCCTTTTAAATTCTTCACCATTCTGACAATCTAAACATTAAATACAAAAGAGGTACAGAAAAGGTCAAAGTTGAATGTGAGATTGCACTACATTAGGGGTAGATGCCTCATTCACACTTGTAAATGGAGGCCTTGTAAACAGGGAGTTTGTGCATGTGCGTACAACAGTCTCAAATTCTCAGAGGCAGAAGAACACAGCTTTTCAAAATACAATACCAGTGCCCATTCGTTTCTGGTTCTGTGAATGTATGAACTATCAAAACCCCTACCTCTTATCTATATTAAAGACCAACATGTTTCCCTCTCTTTCATTGCTTCACATGTCCTTTGAGATTAAGTGTTGAATGCATGACAGTGGAGACCAGAAAGCTGATTTGGGGCACCATGCATAGGGCTAACAGAACAAAAGTGGGAAGTGACAGAACAATGTTTTGGGGAACCTCTTCCTCTCCCTTCCCTGATGACACTCCCACTCCCCATTGGTGCCCTCCACACCTTATTCCCAGGGGCTTATCTAACATTAAATTATTTCACTCATGTAGCTGGCAACTACAGTTCTCCCACTGCCCATATGACTTCGCCTCTCCTATAGGTAGCTGCATTTAAAAGGGATCATCTTAAAGGTGGTGAGATTTGCAGAAAGTAGCTGAGATATGTATGTGTAAAAAGCCTGTCACTGTTCCTTGGGTGTCTCTTCAAGGTGTTGACACAGTGTAGCTCCATGCTGTGTTCATGGTAGGTACTGAATAAAATAAACCTTCTGGTGGAGTTACTTGTGGGAAGTGTATTGGGTAAGCGGCTGTCCTCCTACTCTATGTTTTAGATAATGACTGCTTTATGTGTCAACCCTCAAAATCCCTGGGAACCTAGCAGCTTTTAAAAGCTTATATAATCCAGTAGTTAAATAATGCCTTGTAAAAATTCTGGCCTCACAATTGCTTTCACCAGTTAACATAATCAAAACCTACTGTAAACACAACTGAAGTGATTAAAAATAATTTATACAAGGCTAAACCACCCCCTAGTCTTTTCTGTAAACAAAATTCAGTTAGGTTTTATTTAGTATTAAATAGCATACCCCCAAAGCCACACAGCCAATCCAAATGAACACCAAAATGATGGTACTGTGAAATGGTAGCTTTCCTCCAACCCCTCCTCTCATCCGGGTTCTTTTACAAAACTTTATTAAGACTGTCAGAAATAATCTGTGAGTCTTTGAAAAAATTAGAGAACCCAAACTAAATTGGTTTTTTATTGGCCACAATACTGGTTAAACTAATTGTACTTGTTATACTACGTGCAGTAATGACTTGTACCTCAAGGAAGAAAAACTGCAGCCAGGAAAGGTCTAGGAAAGACAATGGAAATTATCAAGGGTGACAGCTTCTGCATGAAAATATAGATTAAAAAGATTAAAGCTTGTCCTCACAGAAAGATAAAATGCTATACGATCATGGGCTATAAAATAATGAAAGATTTAGAGAGATAAACATGTTTTTTTTTTAACTGAGCCCCAGGTCACCTGGATTAAGAATGTCTCTTCAATCTCTAGGATAGGTTCATGAAAAAGAAATCAATATACCAAAAGCTATTTATCGATCAACTATAACTGCATGTAACTCAAAGTGCAAAACAATGTACAAAATACCAAAAAAGATACAAGGATTGGTCACACACCTTAAAAAGCATATGATGAAGTAGTAGAGACAGGGAATGAATAGAAGAATATTAGATAATTTGATTAATACAAAATAACAATATGCAATAATCTGTGCAAGGGAATATATAACAGTGTCTGTCGTCTAAGTCATCCACATAAGAAGGTCTATGATCTCAGAGAAGTAAAAGGACACCATATGCCACAGTAATCACAAGTGATTTTATAGAAGAGTATTTTGATCTAAATCACAGGTGTCCAACACAAGGCCCACGGGCCAAATCCAGCCCTCCACCTTGTTTCTACCCAGTGGCAGCACTGAGCTCCTTGCCCCTAGTTAAGGAGTAGTTACATTTATACAGTCCTAACATTACATTCAGCCCTTTGAAGGCAATCGTGAGGCTGACATGGCCCCCGATGAAAATGAGTTTGACACCCCTGATCTAAATCATAAAAGACTGTTAAGGTTTACATGGATGGGGAAAAGGGGGTTGGTGGAATATTCGAGATGAAGAAATGCCATGTTCTAAGATATACAGCTAGGTAAGTACAGCATACACTCAGAAAATAGAGCTGGCTTGAACAGATCAGTGAGTTTTCATATAGCGGGAATGGACAGGTATACCTGGGGCCAGATCAACAGGAAGTGATATTCTGAAAGTGACACACAGCAGGATGCAAGAGGGATGGAAGAAAAAGCAAGACTGCAGGCAAAGAGAAGTTAGGTGGCTAGTTATAGGTGCAGTTCAATTAGTTGTTAAAGGCCCGGACTGGGAAACGAATGGATGGAAATGACAAAAGATGTATTAGAAAACAGACAGAATTCAGTGACTGAGATCATGTGGTAGGGTAAAGCATGAGGGAAATCAACAGAGATTTCAAGCTTTTGAATCTAGAAACCTGGATGTACAGTACGCTCAGTGACAAATGAAAAATAAAAGGGAAATGACAGTTGGGCTCTAGAGAAGGCTGAGTTGAGGTGATAATGACACACCCAAGAAGATGTGTTCAGTAAGAAGCTACTGAAGTAAAGCAGAAACCCAACGATTTGGATTGGAGAAGTGACTTGAAAATCACCTCTATGGCCATGACAGATGAGTGATAGCCCAGAAGAGACTCTAGTGATAGAAATACAACAGACTGAGGACTGCAGCACAGGGGCCCCACATTCTGGGTGGGAGAAGCAGCACTGGGTGAGGAATTCAGACACCAGCCTGAGCAATGGAGCAGTTAAAATCCAGGTGAGCAACTTGAACAATTGCGGGGGACAGGTATTGCCTCTGACTAAAGAGTGAGATTTCTACCATTCTGGCAGGATGTGCTTCCCCAGCTGATGCTAACCAGGGTTCTCAAGGTTGAACAAAAAAGATCAGCTGACTGTGGTGGGGATTCAGAGTGACAAGAAAGCAGACAGTGACAATGCCCTAAGTTAGGATGGGCTGTGCTTGCGTGCGCGCATATGCGTGCATGAAAGTGTGAGGCAGGGGGTGATTTATAAAGGAGAATCCAAAAACACAGCCATCCCATGGGTGTAGAGCAAGCAGTTAAAGAATCTGAAGAAGCAAGGCTAATGCATATGAAAGAATATGCCACAGTGTATACAGCAGTGAAAAAGTGTGTAACTGAGACTCTAAAGTTCCTTGGATCCAGTGAGTACAAGGAAGCAAGGTGAAGCAGATCAATGTGGGCTGGAGGAGCTGAAAAAGACAGCATATTCATGTGGCCCTTGAACTGGGTTTTATTATGAATATACCGTATTTTTCAGACTATAAGACACACACCCCCGCCCCCATTTGGGAGGCATAATGGTTGTTAATGCTGCTGTTGAGTTCTGTTTACATTTACATTGGTGAAATATTATGTTATTTATGTTATTAAATATTTTACCACATTTTTTGCTTCAAAAAAATTTTCCCGTATTTTCCTCCTCTAAAACCTAGGTGTGTCTTGTGGCCCGAAAAAATACGGTGATTGTTAGGCCAAGGGGAATTCTGAGAGAATTCCAGATGAGGAAATAATGTGAGAAAAGTGAGAAAAGCTTGGAGGTTGGCATGTGGAAAGGACACAAACGGACAACAATTCACACAGGACATGGGAGCTACGGTGGACACAAAATGTGTAGGCACACATTTAGGGCCAACAGAGAGAGCCCCCAGTGCCACACCGAGTCATCTGCCCTTCATCCTGAGGGACTAGGAAACTACTGAAAGTGTCTGAGCAAGAATATATGATGAGAGAAGGAGTGTTTTAACAAGATTAATTTGGGAGTGCAGGGCAAGAGATTAAAAGGGGGATTGTGAAAGCAAGGAAACCAAATCAGTCTCTGGGTAAAGTCATAAGGGCTTGGACTGGGCTGGAGGTAAGAGGTTTAAAAAAATGGCACTAAAATGACAGTTATGGTAAGGGGTAAAACCAATAGAAGGACAGGGTGACTATATATGGAGTGAAGAAGAGCAGGGTCAGCCTTGGCTGGTGTAGCTCAGTGGATTGAGTACGGGCCTGCGAACCAGAGGGTCGCTGGTTCGATTCCCAGTCAGGGCACATGCCTGGGTTTTGGGCCAGGCCCCCAGTGGGGGGTATGTAAGAGGCAACCACACATTGATGTTTCTTTCTCTCTCTTTCTCCTTCCCTTCTCCTCTCTCTAAATAAATAAATAAATAAATACAATCTTTAAAAAAAAAAAAAAGAGCAGGGCCAGAAGTATTGAAGACTTAGTTAGAAAGCAAAAGAAAAATGGCACTGGTAACAGGAATAATGAAGACATGAAACAAACTAGCCTGAAGGACAAAAATTGTAGGATCTGTTTAGAATGCTAGAATTTAATGTGGCAGTGGGGAATCCACATGGAGCTGTCCATAGGCAGCCAGAAATATGAGACTTAATGAAAAGAAAAAGTCAAGACCAGAGAAAATTGGTAATTAGAGAGAAGACAGAGGATGAAACCAAATAAAAAGACACTAGATTGCCAAGTAGGGGGATAAAAACTCAGGACTGTGGACCATCACAAAAACCAAGGATGGCGAGTTTTAAGGAGAATGTAATTGAGAGTGTCACCTGCAGCGGAGAACTGAGCAGGGGAATGGAAGACAGCATGATGGATTCGGAAAGGAGGCCACTGCTGTCCTCCAGGCAATCCAACAGAGTAAGATGAAAAGAAAGAATGGATGGGGCTAGGGGAGGCAGCAGACACAAATATTCATTAGAGAAGCTTGGAAGGCGAGGAACTGGGCAGCCCGCTAAAGGGAACAACAAGTGAAGCATAGGTTTAATTTAAATTGGTGCAAAGACCCTGGCTTTGACCACCAAGAGGATGATGCCAGGGAAGATGTAATAAGGTAGGCATGGCCCTTTGAAGAAGAAACAAAGAAAGTAAAGTGAACATCTGCGCATGTGTAATACAACTCCCCAGAATAGAATAGTAACTAATATCCAGTCACCTGTGCTTTCTGCAACGGTGCCATCCGGCAGCAGAGCACTGCAGTGCACTTCATACAAATCTGTAGGAAAATGCTTTTGTAATTGTTAGAATTGGAGTCTTGACTAGAATTTAATATGAGTGACAATGTGGAGCCATCGATGATCAATCCATATTCCTGATGGTCTGTCCATGCTCTGAAAAAGAAAAATAATGCTGCGTTTGAATCTATTATACACTTCTATTTAGGACCCCGATTTCTTTTAAACTACAAAGAGAAGGATCATACATGAGAGGCATCATCAATTTGCTTCCTATAAATTCTAAAGAAGCAACTGTCTCAATTAATGGCACAATAGAAACTTTTCGTCAAATGTTTGATATTCAAGCTGCCTATACTGATGATGTTAAGTTCTAAAAGGTGTAAAAATACTGAACATCTAGTAGTCAGTCTCCGTATAAGAAACTGAAAGTGAGCCCTGGCTGGTGTGACTCAGCCGGTTGGAGCATTGTCCTGTAACTGAAGGATTATGGGTTTGACCCCTGGTTCTAGTGTCGGAAAGCAGCCAATCGATGCTTCTCTCTTGCATCGATGTTTCTCTCTCTCCCTTCCTCTCTCTAAAAACAACAACAACAAAAATGTCCGTGCGTGAAAAAAATTTTTAAAAGTCTGTTAAAAAAAAAAAAGAAACTATAGGTGAATTTTGGAAATTACAGATCAAACTCTGATATGAAGACAAATCATTAATCAGTCTAAAAACTCCCTAACACTACAATGAAAAGACGAAATGGCTTTGGGGTGTAAGTCACAGAATACCTTTTCCTAATATTTTTTTCCCGAGTGACATAAACCATCAAGTTACCTGGCTTCTCAAATAAGATGAAGTACCTAAAATATATGGTGTTTATACCATATGGTGCTATATGTTCCTTAAGTATATCATTTTATACTAGGTCAGTGGTCTTCAACCATAGCCTTCCCATTAGAATCATCTGAGCAGCTTTAAAAAACTGGCCATGCCTCAGGTCTATCCCCAGACAAATTAAATCAGAGTATCTTGGGAAGGACTCAGCTATACATAGGTATGCTTTAAAAAGCTCGGTAGGTGATTCTCATGCACAGCCAGGACTAAGAGGTATTAGGTACCGGGAAAGAAAAATGTAACCAGTGCCAAGTATTTAAGAAAAACATTTGAGGGAAAACTTACAACTGAGAAAATTCTACCAATTAACATGTTGTTTTTTTACAATGAAGAAAAAAAATAGTGATTAGTCAATATGAGCTCAGGAAATCCGGGGTGCCGTTTGAGAACCACTGCAGTGAAAATATTAGACACAGCTTGATCTCATCATTATAGATTCATTTGTCTAACTTGATGGTTCTCAAAGTTGAATGTTTAGAGGAATGTTGTTCAAGTTTCTGGGACTCTTGCAGATTTGGATTCAGCAGGTTTGCGGTGGGATATGAAATTCTGTATTTGTAACAAGCTTCTGGTGATCATGAAGCTGCTGTTCTTGGGACTAAAACTTTGAGTAGTGAGAGCCTAATAAGCCCCATCTTCCCTTTAGTCCATATTTCTTGGGTGTATACTGCTAATACCATAACATTTTGTACTTATTCATATTTTCCTTCATAATTTTATGACCATTTTTTCACTAATTAAAGCAATTAGCAAACATGTGTTCTCCTTTGCTCCCCCACCCACGGAGCTAACTTCATGTGCAGAAAACGGTGGCTCAATAAGCAAGCAAGCAAGCAAGCAATATTGTCAGCATCCACTGTACCTAGGCTATGCAGAAAAATGAAAAGAATTATTAATGAATCTTTCCTTGGAGAACAGAAAAGGTCCTTGTGGTGACAGAAGCATATATGATAGATGATCCCCAACCAAACAAGATATAAAATAGTCAATATCCAATGACTGGCATAATAAATACACAGGAAGAACAGTGGGTTCTTTGTCAGCTGTAATATCTGAAATGGAACTTCCAAAGACAGGGCAGAAATTGGTGGGGGGAGAGAATGTATGCCGTGTTGCACCAGGAAAACAAGTTGAAAATGTCACTTGAGGCCTTAGATGCAAACTGACTCTGTGGGTCATGGAGAACCACTAAAGGTTTCCGAGCACAGACATGGTATATAGTCAGTACTTTACATTCAAGGCCCATTTGGCTGGTGAGGGGCTAGAGGGATTTGAGGCTTGAGTTGCTACAGACCTGATGTGGAGCACGAGTGGTGAAACTGGGGACATGAATAAGGCTCGGTAGCTGGTCTGAAGTGGAAGGGACAAAGGAGTAGAAGCTGGACAAGGTGATTCTAGGTCTGACACCTATGTGAGCTGGGGAAAGAGGGAATGTTCTGAGCCGGTGAGTGAAGTTTCCCATAAGCCCTGGCTTTCATAAAAGTGCCCCAGATTGGCTGAATGGTGCTATGGACTGAACTGTGTCCTGTACCAAGTCCTACGTTGAAGTCCTTACCCCCAATGTGATGGTGGTATTTGGAGATGGAGCCTTTGGGAGATATTTAGGTTTAAACGCTGAGGCCTTTATGATAGGACCAGTGCCCTTATAAGAGAAAAGAGACACCAGAGCTTCCTCTCTCTCTGCAAGCTAGAAACAGGGACCACACCAGATGTAAGAAATTAGTTTCCACTGTTTAAGCTACCCAGTGGTAGCCTAAGCAGACTAAGACAAATGGACAAGTAAAATGCATGTATTTTGCACTGCCTTTGTAAGCATCTTTGGCTAAAGAAAGGAAACATTACTCATAGGCAATTAATAAAAACCTGTTTATTCCCATTGATACCCTAATATCAGAACAACAGCTGTTTCAGAATTGGCTGTAGTCTCATAAATGTGGGCTATTCATCTTTAAAGTTGGTTTAAACATGAAAGATGAGAATGCGGGTATCGTTAAAGATACAGCATGGGCTCTGGAACTGGACGGACTTGTTCCATCCCTTATTAAATAGCTTTGTCATCTTGAATTAAGTCATTTCATCTCTCTGAGCCTCAGTTTCCCTATCTGTAAAATGAAGAAAGTAAGATTGCTTTACTGGGTTGTAGTGAAGATTAAATGAGAATAATTATATAAAGTGGCTAACGTTGTTCCTGGAGCAAAGAGTGTGCTCAAGAAAAGGAAAAGTGTATTATGTAGGGGGTTCTTTGAATTTAGTGCAGGCACATCCTGTGGCAATCCTGAAGAGGAAATCAATTTGTTTATGGCCAAGGTAAATCCCAGTAATTGGTTTAGGCAAGGCTAAGCCTTAGTCAGTGATATGTATAGAAAAAAAACATCACTGAATTAATGTGGATCAGTGGCTTTCCTTGAGATCCTTAGGTCCCACAAGTTCTTCTGAAGTAGCTAGTTGAAAGCAGAGTTGACGTGTCCATGTTAACAAGAATTTGGTTCCCTTTGGAATTCTGGGGCATGAATATCCACACAGAAAATGACTCCAGGGTCTCAAAATACAGGGAAACTATTACAAAGACCAGTTGTATTACATTCAGTTTAAGAGACTGTGAAAAGTAGCATTTTATTTCTTAACATGGACCAGGCCAGAATATCAATGTTAAGTATCCAGACCCTAAACATTGAGAATCTAAACTAGTCCCTTAGACCTTGACAGGTTCAGTGTTTTCTTTTAAATTAAAGGTAAGGTTGAAAGTGCCAATTAATGTCAACTGGGCTGTTAGCCACATCCTCAGGGCAAGATTTAAGTTACAAGGATAAAACACCTGCAAACACAGTATGATGAAAAATGGAGCCTCCTGCATAAGCAGCTGTGATTTACACCTGTACCAATGTCTAAATAAAAGAATGATCTGAATGGAAGTTGGACAACCAAGGAGTTGAAACAGACCCGTTCATCCAGACCGGTAGGAGGGGCAGAGTCGGGCAGCCAGGCATGGGCTGCGGCGCCAAGAGCAGAGAGCACTAGCCCTGGCTGGTGTGGCTCATTGGCTTAAGCGCCAGCCTGTGGACCAAAGGGTCACTCGTTCAATTCCCAGTCAGGGCACATGCCTGAGTTATGGGCCAGGTCCCCAGGAGGTGGCATGTGAGAGGTAACCACACATTGATGTTTCTTGCCCTCTCTTTCTGCCTCCCTTTCCTTCTCTAAAATAAATAAATAAATAAACATCTTTAAAAATAAATAAATATAAGAAACTAATGCACTTTCTTACTTTTTAAGGCTTCTAGTACTTTTAGGAAATTCATGCACCAGCTTCTTACGATATTCTATCAACAATTCATGTAATCGATCTTCTTTTCTTTCACTTTCTTCAATGGTTTTTGTGGTCAGTTCCAAGAGTTCAGTGCTGGTTTGGAAAAGGCGGCAGGCATAGCAGGTGGATTTGGCTGTCTCCATCTTATCCCCAGTAAGCACCCAGACTTTTAGACCTGCTGCATGCAAAGCTTCAATGGTTTCAGCTGCTTCATCTTGTAGCCTGGGAGCACAAAGGAAATCTCGTTATTCTCAAAAACTCCTCACAGGGATTCTGCAAAAAGGCTTATTAAAGAGAATATGTTCACAATTCACAGCATTTCTAGAGTCCAGGCATGTTATCACAGTTGGTTTTCTCATATATCCTCTACTCTGGGTATGTTTTCTCTGGTGTAGTTTTACTTATTAGAGTGAAATTCAAACAATGAGGTTTGGAAAAATTCATGACATCTCTTGATATAACTGGTATCCTATGGCAGAATTGAGAATCATCATTCTTAGCTAAAATGTTCAGAAACTCAGCAAACATTCTTATTCATTGTCACATTAGCATATTACATTATATTTTACATCTCACCACACAAATACTTAACATGGTCCAAAACAGAAAGGGCCAAAGATGTTTTAATGAGATATTGAGGGAAGTTTGTGAATCCCATCCCCAAGTAGCTTTAAGATTAGGAAAGTGAACCATCCTGAAAGAGAATTTAAGCATAATTCTGAAAGGCAATGATAAAAAGAGCATGATGCTTTTCTTGAGTTCCTTTTGGCAAGAGAATAAAAATGAAATTAGACTAAATGAATTTCATTAGAATTTCAGTAGTTTCCAATGTGGCTACATGTATGTTTGTAATTTTTTGTTTGGTTAAGTCTCACAATTTGCACTTATAATTTCTAAAAACAAAAAAAACCCTTGGGCTTCCAGCCAAGATAGAGACATAGGTGGACACACTGTGCCTCCTCACACAACCAAGATAGGGACAACAACAATTTAGAAGCAGAATAACCACCAGAACTGACAGAAAATGTATCTGAATGGAAGTTGGACAACCAAGGAGTTGAAACAGACCCGTTCATCCAGACCGGTAGGAGGGGCGGAGTCAGGCAGCCAGGCACGGGCTGCAGCGCCAAGAGCAGAGAGCACTGGGACTGGGCACGAAAGGCATCCGGGGTGCGAAAGACTGCTGCGGGTGGACCCTGAGTGCAAAAGCGGCAACTGGCAGATCCCGGCCGAGGGGTGGCAACCAGCAGACCCAGCAAGGCGGTGATTGCTGGGTAAAGCAAGGCAGTGCACGTAACCCAGGATCCCAGCACTGGGAAATAGAGCTTTGGGACACTGTTTGAGGACACCTGTGGGAGTTGAGGCACAGGGAGAGACACCCAGCCTCACAGGAGAGGTCCTTGGAGGGTCCCACCATATGCACAAGCCCACCCACACGGGAATTGGCACCAGAGGGACCCAGTTTGCTTGGGGGAAGCAGCAGAAGGAACTCAGGTCCCATGGAGAACAAAGCAAGCGCCATTGTTCCCTCTCGACCCTGCCCCCATGTACAATGTCACAACCCAGCAACTGGGGTGCCCAGCCCTAGTGAACACCTAAGGCTCTGCCCCTCATAGTAATAGGCAGGGCCAGACCAGAACAAAAAGAGAGAGAGAGAGAGAGAGAGAAAGAGAGAGAGAGAGAGAGAGATGGCTCAAACAGAAGACCAAATGAAGGCCCCACAACCCATCCTTTTAAGCGACTGAGAGATAGCCAATGTAGCAGATGCACAAGTCAAAACACTGATGATGAGGAAGCTCACAGAATTGGTTGATTTTGGTCGCAAATTAGATGAAAAAATGAAGGCTACAATAAGTGAAATGAAGAAAAATACACAGGGAACCAACAGTGATGGAAAGAAAGCTGGGTCTCACATCAAGCGAGTGGACCAGAAGAAAAAAGGAACAACCACACAGAAAAGAATGAACAAATAAGAATTCAAAAAAATGAGGAGAGGCATAGGAACCTCCGGGACATCTTTAAACATTCCAACATCCGAATTATATGGGTACCAGAAAGAGAAGAAGAGCAACAAGTGGAAAAGTTATTTGAACAAATAATAAAAGAGAACTCCCCCAATCTGGCAAAGGAAATGGACTTCCAGGAAGTCCAGGAAGCTCAGAGAGTCCCAAAGAAGTTGGACCCAAGAAGGAACACACCAGGGCACATCATAATTACATTAGCCAAGGTGAAAATGAAGGAGAGAATCCTAGAAGCAGCAAGAGATAAGGAGACAGTCACCTACAAAAGAGTTCCCATCAGACTGTCAGCTGATTTCTGAAAAGAGACCTTACAGGCAAGAAGGGGCTGGAAAGAAGTATTCCAAGCCATAAAAGGCAAGGTCCTATATCCCAGATTGCTCTATCCAGCAAAGCTTTTATTTAGAATGGAAGGACAGAGAAAGTGCTTCTCAGATAAGGTCAAGTGAAAGGACTTCACCATCACCAAGCCCTTATTACATGAAATGTTAAAGGGACTTATCTAAGAAAAAGAAGATAAAAAACATGTATAGTATAATGACAGCAAACTCACAATTATTAACAACCACACCTAAAACAAAAACTAAGCAAACAACTAGAACAGGAACAGAGTCACAGAAATGGAGATCACATGGAGGGTTAGCAACAGGGGAGTGGGAGGAGGAGAGAGGGAGAAAAGGTACAGAATAAGTAGCATAGATGGTAGGTAGAAAATAGACAGGGGGAGGGCAAGAATAGTATGGGAAATGTAGAAGCTAAAGAACCTATGACACATGGACATGAACTAAAGGGGGAGAATGTGTGTGGGAGAGGGTGTGCAGGGTGAAGGGGGGAAAATGGGACAACTGTAATAGCATAATCAATAAAATATACTTTCTAAAAATACCCTAAAATATTAAGAGTGTAAAATTTTCAGGAAAATCATTGCTGAAGCCCTACAATCATGTTTGTCAGAGCTCAATCTATTAGTTAAAGAAAATCATTTTAAAGTATGCAAAAACAAGCTCTACTCTGTTAAACCAGGTTACAATGAACTCTCATGTTATTTGCGCTACCTTGAATTTCCTTTCTGCTCATCTCTGTCAAAAATTTCACCCATTCTACCAGGCACCACCCCAGGTCAAATGATGCCTCCAGCACAAAGCTCCCTACACATAATAAGACTATTTCATAAATATCCACGCAAATGGATGGCTCCGTAAATATTCACAAGACCAGAGAGATGTCTGATTCATTCTTCTAAGGTACAAATATTTAACTTGAAAACCACTCTACCAACAATTCAAAATCTGGTGTGTAGATAATGCAAAATGAAAGATTTCAAAACTGGAGATTAGTTACCAATCTGAACAGATACCCCCCTAAATGCCTGGTCATTCAAATAATAAGAATGTCATCTTTAGTTACTTGTCTTCCACTGCAGTGGCTCCAATTAAATTCATGTTTGTCTCAATATCATCAAAAATCTTTTCCATTTTCTCTTCTCTGTCTTGTAAGGCCATTTTTGCCTCCATGAGCTGTCTGTCAATTCTTTCATAATCATCTGGAGCAATTTCTTTGAAGGCTACACAAAGTGTCCGATACCCATCCTAGAAGCAAAATAGGAGACCTGTAGTTATACACATATTAATAGAAAAAAAAACACTCTAAATACTCTTGCTCTACCACACAAAAGAAATTCTGACACATTTTTAGTTAAAAAAAAAAAAGAATTACAACTATAAAGGTAACGTTCAATTGAGCTCAAAATAACAAAATAATTATCTCTGGGGGTGAAAATAAAAGCAGAACGTAATACAAAGATTCCTGAAAAGTCTCGAAGGCTGCAAATTCTGAAAAGAAACTTGCTATAGGATAATGTTTTATATTAAAATAAGAAAACAATATTACTAAAGCCCTAAATCTAAAAATAGACCATAAATATAAGCTAAAATCCACACAAACAGATATTTGAATAGCAATCCCATAAACATAATCATCTCTAGTGTTTCTCTTTCTATCTCTCAGGGGTAGGGCTGTATGCTCACCATTGCATTTCGTTCCACATGGGCTTTCGTTGGCTCAATTTCATGATTTTGCACCCTGGGGAAAATTGCTGAGTCTGCTCCTTTACAAAAGAGAAGTACATCTCCTAAAATAAAGAACCAAAGTACCTGACTTAGAATTTGAAGACTGGTAGTGGGACTTTAATAACAGAATAACTATTAGAGTGGACGTTCCCACCCAGCTGTTATATGAGTATATCCTGAGCCTGCCTTGCAATGCTCCCCCAAATGGAATGAGACATCTTGATCTTTTCTCTGTCAGGACAGTATTCACCACCTCTTGAGACCAATATGGACACAAGTAATAACTCACAGTTGACAACATGCACCTCTGTTAAAATATACTTCCTTCCAGTGAATCATGAAAGACTGTGTTTGTGTCAAGAAGCTGCATCTGAACGATCTTTGAAAATGCTGTCAACCATGATTTATAGAGCACACGTGGTCCAACAAGATCAAATCATTTTACTTAAATTTTTAAAAGATTTTGTTTATTTATTTTTAGAGAGAGGGGAAGAGAGGGAGAAAGAGAAGGAGAGAAACATCAGTGTGTGGCTGCCTCTCACGCACCCCCTACTGGGAACCTGGCCCATAACCCAGGCATGTGCCCTGGCTGGGAATCGAACTGGCAACCCTTTGCTTTGCAGATTGGTATTCAATGCACTGAGCCACACACACCAGCCAGGACTCACTTTAAATAACTATACAAATTAGCTTTTAAAATAGTAGTTTGATCATTTTTACCCAAAACTTGAGAATACCTTGGTAGAATGGTAGTACAACTATAGCTTAATATCAGTCCATGCACCCTGGAAAGTAGTCACAGTTGAGCATTAAGAAAGAAACTTCATTCTTATAAGGCAAAATGCTGAATTTGACAAGTTAAAAAAAAAAAGTGTAGCTCAGAGGTCAAGGCCCCTGACACCTTACCCTTTGCAGTAGAATGCATGTATGCATGTGCACAGGTAAAAACAGCCGGTATTTCAAATGTTAAGTGGATTTTTTTTTCATTTTCTCTCACACATCCAAGTTGTTTAAAAGCCACAAAGCAAATTCCACAATGACATAATGTAAAGTTGGATGTGTTCCCTATAGAGCCTGTCTGTATCTTCCCATCCTCACATTACGTAATATGCAACAGATTGAATACTAGAAATTAAATTACTAGAAAAGTAATCAAGGCTATTTTGGAAGAAACCACCTGGAAACACACACACACACACACACACGCACACACACACACACACACACACAGATACAGAGGCTTCTGAGAGCCCACAAATGAAACAGTTCTCCCTATGAGTCATGCTGAATTCAAGCACCAACCACCCTGATTCCTTCCAAATATATGGTGGGTGGGCTTGGGATGATGGTACTGGTTCTCTTGCAAAGGGCAAGCTTCTTTACTCTGTCAAAGAGGCCAGAGTACTGGGGTAAAATTAGAATGCCCTTTGCCATTAGACGAGCCCTTAGTTATCTTTAGCTCATTGGCTTCCAGGGAATGTAAAGCAGTGTGGAATGAGGAAAGTCAGGGAGGGATAACCAGTAACTCTCTATACTCAAGAACTTCTGCCCTGGCTGGTGTGGCTCAGTGGACTGAGCACTGGCCTGCGAACCAAAGGGCAGCCAGCTCAACTCTCAGTCAGGGCACATGCCTGGGCTGCAAGCCAGGTGCCCAGTAGGGGGCGAGCCAGCGGCAACCACACATTGATGTTTCCCTCCCTCTCTTTCTCCCTTCCCCTGTACAAAAATAAATAAAAGCTTTTAAAAACAAGAAAAGAAAAAGAACTTTATGGCTAGTGACCACAATCCCCACAACTCTACTGGTCTGCTGCATGTAGACATTGGTGACTGGTACACGGAACAAAAAAGTCACCCTTTCAGTTCCTGTTTGGACAACCAGGACTGAGGAGTCGAGTTCAGTTTCCAAGAAAATGTACATGCTGTCATACCAAGGGCTCTGTCACTGACAATCTGGTAAGCTGAACATATGTACTTACTTACATAAATACATTAAGGCCTATATGAAAGCTACTGCTTTGTCTGGTGTTAGGTAATCATAAACTACTACTGAAATGTTTTCTTTCTGGAAATTGTCAACATAAACATATAAATCTAAAATGGAAAAAGAGAAGTCACATTTTAAAAATACAGACCTGCTTGAGTCTTCACAATGACACTCATACGACGGCGGACAGAATCAAAATTTAAGGTGTGAAGAAGTTCGAAGCTTTATAAGAAAAATGAGAAAAGTAAAATACCTAGAGCACATTGGGGAAAAATAAAAGACTAGAGAAACATCTTAAGATATTCAAAAATCTTAAATGAACAGAGCTCTCCTCTTGGGGTAAGGGATGCTGGTTAAATGTACAACTGGTGATTTCCCTTGCATTTTTGGAATTTCCCAGCAGTTAGAACACGCTGTCAGAGGACACCATTGTCGGTAAGGGGTATCTGTATCCTCTTGCTATAATACTTAAAGTCGTAAGGAGAGAGTAACTACATAGGAATGGGTGACTACATAAGAATGGGTGACTACATAAGAATGGGTGACCCACCAAACCATATCTGAAGAGGTCTAGAAATTGTCCCACCCTGCCAATTACTTTAATCATCTATGGAATGCTAACTATGTGGCAGGCACACTGCTAGGTGCTGGAAAATAGACAGGAATCTGCCTGAGGCCCATCCCTCAAAGAACTCCCCATATGATAAGGGAGTGAGGGTCATGAGATGAGTACCTCCCAGTCTGCCAAATACTGTAATAAAGGAACTCACAGAGGAGAAGACATCTGAAGGAAGGCTTCCCGGAAACAGTTGTACCTTAGCTGTGTTTTCTCCAAGTGAGGTGATGAAGAAAGGGTAGCACGGTATACTAAGAGAGGGAAGCGCATGTGCAAAGGCATGGGAGCAGCACAGCACATGGACCATTGGAAGGAGGCTATAAAGCAGTTCACTGAGGCTTGAAATCTCGTTGATGGGGGAATAGTAAGAGAGCTAAGCAGGGGCTGGGAAATGAGAACACTGGGATTTTATCCTAAGAGCAATAGGAATCCACTGAAGAGTTTAAACAGTGGAATGATATGATCAGATTTGTGTGCGATGGCTGAGTTATATTAATCAAATGAAAGAATGCGAAGGGGTAAAAATAAGAGTTAATTATTAACAAAAGGTGAGGAAATAATTTTCTTGAACATAAATAACATGGATACAAAGCATTTGACCTAAAAATATTTATTACAAAGCTTGTTTTCAATGGGAGTGAAGAGGTCACTGATTTTGGCTGTGTGTGTGTCTGTGTCTGTGTTGTGTAAGATATCTGTATGTAGCATTTCATTTGGTGTTGGCCAAGACAGGGCACTCCTGTGAACTGGCTACAACCTGAACTGATGATGATTCTGGGCTCTTGGCAGTCAGGCCAAAGAGCTTTCCTCTGGCTTCTGAGCATCTCTCCCCAAAGGGGATGCATATTCCCTAAGCAGGTTTGTGAGATGGGTCTCGTGAAAAGCTGCAGGCCAGAATGTAAGCCAGATAATTAAAATGCAAGTTCTGATGAAGGAATTCAAATTAATCACAGAGCCTAATTCCAATTTGCTATTAAGCCAAGGTGGCTTTGTTTGCTGGGGGGACACGGATGCATCAGAGTACTTGTCCTGAGGCTCAACCCTGAGCATCTAGAACAAGAAAAAGCTTCTGACACTGAAGCTGCCATGACTGGCTGGGCTTGAAACAATCCCAGTTATTGGTTGGGTTCTAGACAGAAGGTTTCATGAATGTTCACTGATTTTTCTTTTTTCTTGCAGCGTGTGCTGGAAACACGAAATGGCACTTTGATTTCAGAAAGAAAAGCCCAGGCAGACTCTCATTCAGGCCACTGGACTCATATGTGAACCAAACTGGTATCATTTCTACCTCAAATCTCAGTTTCTACCATTCTGTGAAAAACGTCTTTCTCCTCCAACTACAGTTACATAAAACCCTGAACTGGGAGAGCAGAGTCCTACACTTACAGTTGCAATCAGTTTCCTTTGCTGCCCTTACTAATAAACTCAGCTAAGGTTGACTGCGGGGTTAAGACATAACAAACACACATACAGTGCTACTTACTCTTCTATTTCTTTTCTTGGGTTCTTTACTTTCATATGGCCGTTCCGAGTTCCTAAAAATGTGAACCCATACCTGTCAAAAACAATAAAAAAAACCTTTGTATGTTTCTAAAGAATGACTAATTTCCCTTGCACTGGGGTTACTTGCGATCTTTTATTCTTTTCTTCTCTTTCATATGAACTCAATCTACAACTGCATTTCACTTTACTGGCTGAGATGATAACACAGAGCAAGTCAATGCCCAGTCACAGACTGTAATCAAGAAAGAGGCAATTTGTAATTTCAGTTCTGTAACGAACACACTGGGTGACCTTTTAGCTACTTAATTATCTGGGGCCTCCTGGGTAAAATGGGACTGTTGTTCCCAAACGATATCAAAATTGCTGGGAGCACTTCAGAAATAACGCGTTGTACAAAAAGTGGCCATTGTTGCGATTTGCAAAATATAACATGAACATTTAGACTTCTGGCTAGAATACATAAATAGTACTGTAAGTTATAGCTATGCATTACTATTTTATTTTTGCTCTTAATTGTTAGGGTTTGGGAATTTTCCATAAACTTGCAGATAAAGGAGTCTGACTTTTTATTAAAGAATAAGAATATTTACAGATAAGGTTATTGAAGCAAACAGAGGGAAAAAAAAACACAACAAACTCCCGTCCTATAATTTCACTTTTTCAGGGCAAGTACAAGAAATGCCTTTTTTCACTCTTCAAAAATGCTAATGTATTCCTCTACAATTTCCCTCAGGGTTTTTAAAACAACTTTATTGAGCTATAACTGATATAGAAAGAACTGCACATATTTAATATGTGAGATTTGATGCCTTTGGACACATGCAAACACCTGTGATACTATCACCACAATTAAGGTAAGAGACATATCTGCCACCTCTCAAAGTTTCTTTTTGTCCGTTTTTTGTTGTTGTTGTTTGTGGTAAAACACTTTCTATGAGATCTTTCTCCTAACAAATACTGAAGTGCTAAAATACTGTATTGTTAACTATAGGTACAGTTTTGTACAGCACTATACAGCAGATCTGTAGAACTTACTCATCTACAATAGTGTAAGTGCTTACTTTGTAGCTCCTTTCACCAAAGCTATTTCATCTGGTGAAGAGGACAGATAGATTAATTCAGCGGATTCTGTAGCTCCATCAACAGCATCATTTGTTTTAATTTCTACAGTATGGCATAAACACAAGGCACGCAGAAAGAGCTCTTCTCGATTCTGTTAAACAGTAACAAAAAAAAAAAACCTATATTATTTTCACTTCGATCGCTTGGTAACTAGTCCATGAACAGAGATATTAATGTAAGAGAAAGTTATAACCTCTGGCAAATTGAGTTAGCAGAAATTTATAAATTCTTAATACTCAATTGAGCTATATATTCTCTTAGTACCTAACAGCACTCCTGGTTCTCAGCGAACATACCCTAAGGGCTGTGTTAACTCATTCAGGTTAGTGTAACTCCAGCTAACACCAAAGCAGTGACTTCTTCATGGCCTAAAAGAGTTCATTCATTATCTAATTCACAATCTGGCAGTAGCTCAGGCACAGGGAACTCTGGTTCATTTAATGTCTAGATACTCCCGGGACTTGAATGACTTGAATGATTTGAACAGACACCATTTTTGGAGCAGCTCAGATTTTAAAGACAAAGCACAAAAATTACAACCACACAGACAGGGCAGTGAAAGTTTTACCCAAATGCAGTTTCCCATAATTCTCTCTACTTATAAATTCTACAATACCTGTTTACAAATTCCAGAGATGTTAGTAAAACAAGAAAGGTGAAATGAGAGAACAAATGGTTATTCAAAAGTCTATGTCACAGGCCCAAATTCTTCATTTCTATTCTGCAGGGTTAACACAGGCATACATAGATTGATTTCTGAAGGTAAAATGGTAATGAAGAAAAATGCCACCTTATCTGCTTTGTCAAAGTATGCTAAGGGTCCATCAGTCTGAGAGAGTCCATCAGTATCCTGAGTTACACCTTTATACTTGTGCCCATCTATGCAGCATTCAATGAATTCCATGCTGTTTTCAGTGAGTGTTCCAGTTTTATCTGTAAATACATAGTCCACCTAAAAACAAGGACACAAACATACATTTTAACTCTGTTCAGTGTGATTAGTTTGTAGCTGGGTATAAGGCAGAGCAAATTCCATACTCATAGAAAACACCTTTTCTAAGACTCCTTGTCAAATGCCAGGAAGTTACAGAAACAATATTGTCAAATGAATGAGAAATGAGTGAGTATTTTTAAAGACAACAAAACAGTATCACATGTCTGAGGTAGATCTACTCAAATATAGATGGTTAATAGAAAAAAAGAATGTGTCTGTCTATTTTATCAAAGAACCCTTCAATTTAATACTTACTCATTGTGATGTAAAGAAGTTACATAAGAACAGTCAATTTTCCAAGGGGAAAAGAAGAACATACTGACCACTTATCTGATGCGTGCACACATTTGTGCAACCACCCACCCAAATATATAAATATATTTGACCGGAACCTGAAGTAACTGGGATATGATAAAACTTTTCCTTAAAAAGTAAAATATTCTATCAATATGCTGGATTGACATAAAATGTACTGTTTCATACAACATGTATAAGAGCTACAAAATATAGATGGGACAGGGGAGATGATAATGTTAAGTTACTTGACCAAGAGACACAGTAAGTCAATAATGATCAAAAACATAATTGAAATTTCTTTTCATGTACCATATATATTTTCAGATACATCTCAGAAAAGTTTCCAAACAAAAAAAGCAGAGTTTTATGATAGGTTGAAGTATAATATAAGCACATTTTCATAAATAATGGGAAAAATAAGCTACAAAGTAAATTTTCCATGTGAAATAAGTCATTTTGAGCATTTCTATTTTATCTCAGTTTTTTATCTCTTCTATTTATAACATCTGGCTTTTGGAAACCCACAATTTTATCGTCCTTTTGGCAATTTATGCTTAAATAGTTAAAATTATGGGCTGACAGGAAAAAGCATAAGCCCAAGATTAAGGTTTCTATTATGTAAAGGAGAAAGAGAGGAACTCCAGAAGTAGTTGCTTTCTAATTATTTTTCAAAGCTTTTTACGTTAGCAGCACTGGTACAAATATAGCATTCCAATCTTCTTTTTTTTTTTTTTTTTTACCTCTTAGCTAGCCAAGTTTGAATTCTCTCTTTAAATTAATCCAAGTGGTATTATTCCTGTGTTGTTAGATTTCTTCCAGTTAAATGAAAAGTCTTTGGGGCTCTTTTCCTGATCAAAATTATTAACTTTCCTTTTCCCCTAAAGGTTACCCTTGCTTATCATACTTCCTGTGCTAGGGTGAACATTAAGTAACTCATTAGGAAACCTTTTATGAGTGTCAAAGGTGGTCATTTTAAAAATATAAAGTGTGACTGTTTGCAGATATAGAATAGGTTGCATGGTATGCCTCTGCATACAGTAACTCTCAAAGGGATAGGCCAATAAACTATAACCTAATATAGTAATGATCAAACCGTAGTGTGCATCACACTTACTTGGAAGGACTTATTGAAACTCAGATCGATGGGCTCTATCCCCAGAGTTTCTAATTCAGTAGCTCTAGGACAGGGTTGGTTAATGTGAATTTCTAGCAATTCATCAAGTGATGTTAATGCTGCTAGCTCCAAGATCATACTAGAGAATCACTACTCTAACATACACCTTATACTCAGGAAAGGGGGAGGAGAGGATTGACCGTTAATAAAAAGTAGGTATTCTCATATTAAAGGAAGACAGACGGCTGAAGAGTGGTAGACTGCTGTTTGCCTCTGACTCTCAACAGCCTCTTCCTCTTTAATTGTGTGTTTGAACCATGGAAAAAGACCCCTCTCTATCAACAGGCTCAAACCCATCACTTCATGGATGGAAAACCTAAAGTGAGATAGGTGTTCTAAGGTAGAAAGACTCAGAACTGAAGGTTGAACGTATACAATTGCCTATTTCATAGTTCAAAACTGGTCAACAATGTTTAATCTAAAGGAACACTTAGAATGGAGTGTGGCTCTAGCACCTACTAACTTTGAGACCTTGGGGGAAATTCTCTTCATTTCTCTGAACTATAAACATTAGCCTTAAGGAACTAAACCTGCTGCAAAAGGCTATACAGAATACAAAATAAAGCTTGACAATAAATATGTTGGTAAACTATGACGTGTTATACAGATGCTGACTGTCACTGCTATCGACTTAAGCAAAATTGAACATACTGGACTCTCTGCATCATCCCACCCTCCCTAATTTTTCTGAACTATTATGATCATATTGCTATAGTTAGGTACGATATGTGAATTTCTCCAACTAAATGGTGCAAAATTTGAGGGTTTCTTGTTTATTATATAAAAATAACCACCAATACCAAGAACATATCCTACATACGTAGGATATGTTCTACATATCCTGCATATCCTATCTACATATCCTTCTACATACGTAGAAGTTCAATACGTATCAATGGATTGAATTGTTGGCATCAGAGTACATCCTCAGATGCACCATTAAGCATGGCTGCAAGACTGGGAAGGGATATGACAAAGGAGGCTATCCCCATGGTGTTTTTTTCAAGACAGGTTGACACCATTTGGTAGTTGAAAAGACTGATGTCTGATTATAAAAGGCACCAACTGAACTGGGTGAGCAGTCTACTTCTTTCTGTTTCTGAAGTAACACCCTGCCCTAAACATATCTCCCTATTTTTAAAAATAGTAATGTGGGTCATTCTTAAAAAGGTTACGCCAAGTGTTTGCGATGGTGTTGATGAAAACTAATTGACGCTGCTTTTAACAACATACAAAGCCCTCTATATCTTAAATTATGACTCATCAAAGAGAAAACTGATTATATTGCATTTTGTGTGTGATGTTCCACTGAAAGCTACATGATTTAAGAAACTATTTCAAGACTTCTTTGCCATTTTCACTTGGGGAGTTTCTACATATGTAAGCTGATAATGATGGCAAGTTGTTTTTTTTTTTCCCCACTGCATAAATTGAGGTGGTGGTCTGGTTATATAAAGCAAATGACAATAACACTCAAAAAGCAGGTTTTGTTTGGAGGTGGGTGAAATGAGGACGGTAGTTTCTTTTCAAGGATCAAATTTACCAGATCATCACCAAAAGCTCCACTTTACCTTCTGCAGTGTGAATACAGTCTAAATGATAGGGATTACATTCCCATAGGTAACATGGAACCTGCTGAGGTGGAGATCTGAAAGGAACAGATTAAGAGTCTTATCTAGTGGAACCTGCCTGGATATCCTGCCTGTTTCTGGTGGGCAATAGGCACCGTATGTGGAATGATGGCTGTTTAATCTGCAGTAGCCCGAGCCTCACTAGCCATGTTCACCTTTGGGTAGGTTAATCCACATAGCCAAGCACTGAATATGCTCAACTGAATCAGCTGTCAGGCACTGACCAGTGTGACTGAGCTCATTGGGCATTGTCCTGCAAATGGTGTCCGGTTTGATTCTCGGTCAGGGCACTTGCCTGGTTTGTGGGTTCGGTCCCCAGTCAGGGCACGTGCGAGAGGCAACTGATCAATGTTTCTCTTTCACATTGATCTTTCCCTCTCTTTCTCTCTCCCTTCCCCTTTCTCTAAAAACAAATAAACTCTTTTTTAAAAAATGTCAGTTGTCAGGAAAAAGTTCCCCAGAGATGGTTTGCAATTTAATTTTTGTTTTTCATGCAAAAATGCTGCTAATTAATGCTTTTTATAGGAACCAGAGTAGTTTTGCTCATATACCTCTGTCCCTGATGAAAATTTGCAGTTTGTAAAAGGCTAAGGTCAGTTGTTGCAGCTGTAATCACTTACAAAAGAATCTTCTGGGAACTGTATCTAAGGGGAAAGCATTCATTCATTCATTTCTTGTTGTATCCTTAGTGATTTAGTATCATTGTGGGTTGCAGACTCCATGGTTCGGAATCCTGGAGTCCTGAAGTCAGGTTTCAACAAAATTATATCTGGAGAATTTTTTCACTCTTGTGACTGGAGCTGTCAAGAGGGTACTTCGGTTTATGTAAAGGCTGTGTAAAGAACAGAAATAGACAGCGGGGGTGGAGGGGGACTAAATTCAGGAAGAGAGTTTTGAAATGTAGATGCAAATTGGCACCATTTAAAACAAGTGTGAGGCCCTGTTCCAGCCACACAGTTCCATTAACTGAATTTGCATCTCACAGTCACAGGAATGACATTTCCACATCCCTGACATTCTAAATATCATGAGAACCAAATGCAGCCAAAAACTTCCCTGAGCTTGTGAAGATCATTGTGTGACACAGTAAATTGAGACAAAGGGGAAAAACTCTCTCAGTACTGATAAGAAAAGCACCTAAGAAATTGTCACCTGAAAAACTACAGCTAGACTGCATTGCATGGGAAAACAAATCCACTCGGGTCAGAAACAAGGTCACAGCCTGGGCTACGTTGGTATGGAAAGCAAAAAGCATTTTGAGGAGTGCATGCCCTCACATTTTTCCTTCATTTAAATGTTTGAACTAGGATAAACAACCGCTTCTAGGTCCATATTCCATCTGACCAGAAATGTACTAAGAAAATGTCAATAGGACAATGCTGGTCAATCTAATTTATGGAACAAAAATGCATTTATAAAATTGCTTTATTTACTACCCCATATTCTATCCACAAATGGTTAGAGTTGGTGCTGAAGACTACATGTTTCCTGTTCCAAAAGCAATAACCCATAACCTGACAGCATCACCAGGTGAGTTTTAGAGAGAATTTCTTTAACATTCAAATTCAAAACATAAATTGAAGTCTTTACCAAAAATGCCAGTAAAATGACTGATGGTATAGTTATGAAAACACTGTGCACCTTCATTGCATGTCTGTATAAAAGTTTTTCTCTCTGAATCACATTCCCAAATGTGAAATGCTTACATATATTGGTAATCCAGACTACGATAAAAAGATATTTTAACTATGTTAACTTATTTTAAGTAAAAATAAGTTCTAACCTGACCAAGTTCTTCATTAAGGTCTGATGTGTTAACCAGGGCTCCTTCATTAATTTCTTCATCATAAAAGTCTTTATCCCATGCAATGAAGAAGGAGCCCAAGAATTTCTGCATTTCTACTGTGACGTACATGGAGACAGGGATGATAAAGTTGAATAGAACCATAAATGAGAGGAAGTCGGTGAACATTTTCAAAACCTAAAACAAATAGTTAATGTTAATTAGATGCAGAGTTCCATTAAACAAGTGTAATATAAAAAACTAGGTAACTTTCTATCTTTCACTTCAATGCTGAAAGCACTGTTCATGCTATAAAGACAAAACTTCCTGAAGACACTAACTAGATCATTGGTCAAGATGATTATCACAGGATGTGAAAACACCCTCGATTGTCATTCTTCTTCCATAAGTGTACATTTTGACTCCATACTTTTTTACATCCTTGTTGTCTGCTCCTCTTACCGCAAGACAGGAATGCAAGAGCAAAGTTTACATGTTGGCATTCATTACAGTCCTTGCATAATAAACCACAAACTTGTATTATATATTAACACGCCAGCTTCTTGCCCCAATTACTTAAAACTCAAAGGCATCATTATCTGAGCAGCATTTCAATAAAGGGTGGCATGGTCAGAAAGTGCTATAGTTAAAATTTTCAGCATAAAACAAATTACCTTCAAAGTATCCCGCTCTTTCTGGGTCTTTTGGTTATACCAAGGTTCATCATTATATGGCGTACTTTGCCAAACATACTTTAGAGTAGTGCATACTGCAGCTTTGGTCAGTAAGATAAATAAATACACAATCAAGAAGAGATTAATGGACCTGGAAAATAAGATATTATGGGTTGAAAAACCATCTAGTTACTTAAGATATCAACCAGGTGTAAATTAAACTATTCAGTTTTCTAAAGCTTCTCCTGTCTATGTTGTGTGACCACAGCACAAGCCTCTAAGTATGTATGAACCTTGGTTATCACTGGTGGAGTGTTAGTCTCAAGTGGTAAAATGGAAAAGCCATGCCTGACCTGTATGTTGGTGACCAGTGCTCCCCAAAGTGCAATGGCTGACTAGCTTAACCCGCCTTTAGTAAGGATCCTATAAAATGATAGGACACAGGCGCGCGCACACAGCATTACCTACTCAACCCCAATAGGAGGAGTAGGTTGTCTCTGTTTCCCTGAATCCTCAAGATTTGGAGCATGGGGTGCGAAAGCAAATGTGAAATTCTCAAGCTCACAGCGGATCCTTTTAGTCTGTAAGTAGAGCTATGGGGAGGGTGTCACTGATGGGCTGGGTATCCATGCCAACAATAGTTAGGTCCAGGCCAGCGTCAACTGGCTTAAAGTGCTGCTGGGTTCCACTTCAACATTTGCCCAGAGACTATCATCTATGTTGTAGAAACTCCTTAAATATAACAACTAACATAACAACATCATCCAGAAGTAAATAGAATACATTTACATATCAACTAAGCTATGCCTTTTCGTAGCTATGTGAGCTTAGGTAAGTCACTTATCTCTGAGATGATTTCTTCATCTGTGAAGTGAATGGGCTAACAGGAATTACTTCATAGAGCTGCTTAGAGTATTAAACAAAATCAGAAATACAAATCATTGTGTACAGTTTCTGGTAACATTAAAAGTGCTCAAAATGGTAGCTGCTATTATAATTGACATTGTTTTTTTCATTAGAGTTCTTATTGGAATTCTTGTGAAGGAACTACCCCAGTTCAAGAACAACTAAAGAAATTGTGGTGCACACTAACTTTTCAACAGCAGAACGTTTCTGACATTTCCCTTGGTAGTTCAAAGCCATTTTGGTTTCCATCCCTGTGTAAACAGCAACTCCTAAGGAATAACAGAATAAAATGAAAACTAAGTTACAACCAACTCCCCACGTCCCTGGATCTATGCATTTTTTTCATCCTATAAAAGTAGGAATTTTAAACCCTCTTGTATTCAACAGTTGATATCATTTATAGTATAATTTTAATTCTACATAATATGTCATCCTTCAAGTTGGTTTACTATCTTATAAATTCTCAATATCGAAAAATAAGCTACGATTCAGTGGCAAATATCTATGTTCAATTTTTAACATGTACTCTTCAGGCACAGACTTTATAAAGTGTATTTCTGATAAGTATATCTTAAAAATTGTTCACCATATATCTTCTTGGTATTTTTCAGTGTAGCTCCTTTCAATAAGAGATTTTCAGGACCCAAAGACCTAAATAAAAAAATGAACACCACTAAATTAAAAAATGAACAACCCAATAAATAGCACCATCAACTTTGGGGACATATTTTCCCCATATATCTATGTCCTGGGTTCAGAATGTATTTGTCTACTTGTACCATATGCTTACTCCCCAGGACCAGCTGAAAGATCCTTCCCTATGAAGTTACTTGAAGATACAGCACAGGGAAAAGCACTATACAGGAGTAGCCACTAACACACAGAGGTAAAGAGATATAAAAGGGTTATGAGCCATAGACAACAAGACCAGAACAGGACAAAGTAGCAGACAGCAAGACACAGGAAGAGGTGACAGACAAAAGACTGGGGAGGCAAATGTCGAGGTGGAAAAGACACACTGACATATTTAGAGAGAGGAGAGTAAACCCGCCTTTGGGGGGATCATTGGGCAACCAGGCGTTTCTTTTACTTCCATTTGAGTATGGTATAAAGGCCAAGTGGAAAAGTTGAGGTACTGGATGATAAAAGAGGGGGAAAAACACCCCTTTTTATAGGAATTGCTTTGGTATAAATGATTAGCCTTTCGTTTTACTGAAGCCTATGTATTCTCCCAGCACTTTATCCACTGCCCATACCCACAATGACTCTCCCTTAAACCACTGAACAACCAAGGACAATACAGCGCCTAGAAGAGATCTGGGAATATCAAAGTGTCTGGAGCTCTGCAATTCTGGGAACCTCCGGCATCACTTCTAATACCACCCTCTTCCAGGACACACACACTCCACAGAAGAGCCCCTACCAGTGAAAGGGTTGGTTACTTAAGACCCTCTAGTGGGATACTGGCTAGTTACTCCAGATTTATTCACCTTCACATCTCTCTTTATAAAAAATGTATTTGGCCATTTTAATGGGCTTAAAAGTGAAGCATCCCCCACTGCAGGACAGATGAAAGGAATAGCAAACTAACCTCGCAACAGCCTCATTGCTATTATTATAAATACTGATGCGCCCAACAAATCTGCAAATAGAAGACAACAGCAAATGAGTTTTCTATATCCAGGTAAAACCTATATATCACAAAAATGAAAACGGATCAAAATATAAAGAATGCAAAAGAGATAAGCCTCAGAACTATGAATGCCCATTATATTTCTGGAAAAGTTATGAAATAATGGCAAGGAGTTTTACATTTTAACCCACTTCTTAAAATAATATTCTAAGAACACAAATATTCTAAATTGGTTCTCAGGATCTCCTTGGCATTTTATATGCATATAACATCCCTCTCATTTATACTTATATATTCATGTGAAGAAAGTTTTCTGGTGCTAACACAACTTTCAAACCCATTATTTAGTTCAGTAGTTCTTTTGCTTGAGCATGCATCAGAATCACTGGAGGGCTTATACTAAACTACAGATTTCTGGGGCCCCTACCCAAGATTATGATTCAGGCAATAATTTGCATTCCCAACTGGTTCCTAAGTGATGCTGATGCTGCTGGCCTGAACAAGCCTTTGAGAACCATGGCATTAGTTTTAGCCAGTGAACCCTTGACTACTATCTTGGAAAATTCCAACTGTCTTGCAGCTGATGTCATTACTGAGCTTGATCCAATCACTTAATATGGGTAGACATATATAATCTGCATTTCTGAAAGAACGGGATAAAAAGGTCTAATTCCTCCTTAACAAGTGTTGTAGTTTATAATCTGCATTATATTTTGTCAGAAAAAAATGAAAATTACTACTGTATTCCAAAATATGAAGCTCTGCTAGTTCATTCATCATATATTAATTGTGCAGGTACTGTACGAGGTGCTAGAGATACACTAATGAGTAAGAAAGACATTACTTGCCCTAAGACAGACAAGCAGGCAATTTCAAAGTAAGTGATCACACCACCAGGGCAGTGAAAGTACAAGGCACTCTGAAGTCACATAGTAAGGGCACTCAATCTAGTCTAGAGAATTAGGAATAACCTTCCCTGACCTAAAAAAATTCTCCTTCATATTTAAGGTAACTAGGGCTTGAGGAGTTGCCCTGTAAGTATGCAAGGATGTGTATTTGTCTCTAGTTCAGCCAGTCCCTTTTCTGTGATTCCATGGACCTTTGAATTCACCTCTCTTACCTCACTGTACTGTAAGTCTAGCTTTACTGTTTTATCTCCTTTGCAAACTGTGAGCTCCTTGTAGGCAGGGCACAGCTGTTTTGCTTTGTGGTCCTAGTTCCTAATATCAAGGTGGATACAGAAGAAGGGAAAGAGGGTAGAAGGGAGGGCACTGTTCTTGTAATAAGACCACTACTGGTATTTTGTTTCTCCACTACTGAGCATTCATACAAGCTACATCCAATCACCTGACCCATTATGACCATCAGCATTCATCACCGAGATGACTGGAATAGGTAGTGGATGCCCCATCTGTAATGGTGTAATATAATGAAAGTAATTGGTACACCTGGGGAAAAACCTGTTGCTCGACCTGAGCTGATACCATGTTCTAATCAACCAAACTGACCAGCTTAAAAATCAAATTCCAAATTCCTGACAACCCAGTTACTGTTCATCAGCAAATCTACTCCAGAAAGCCTAAGTGTAGTAAAATAGAGGACACCACACCATTATACTACTCCCTTTACTTAACTGTTCACTGTGGACCCCTCACCAAAAGAGCTTATCTGAAACATGCAGTTCATCATCATCATCACATAAAAGGATAGAGTGTCTACTGATTCCATGGCTCCACACCCCCTTCTATCTTTGATGTAAGAAGACACACAAAGTGGTTTATTTGTTTTAGTTATCTCTGGTTAATGCATGAGTTTGGTAGGCCAGTCTTACAGGATAATATCATTTTAACATTTGATGGATGGCCATGTTTACAAATAACAAAAATAAAAGAAAAATCAAAAGTGAAAACAGATGCTTGAGCCCATAATGATTTATCTTGGGCTGGTAGTGAACAAGGCTGCTCTGATTCATTTCCCTGCCAGAAGGAAGGAATAGCTCATGAAAACACAAAGGAGAGGAGGCTGGTAAGTGGTGGGTGTTTCTTTGCGATACTGGTGGCAAAGATAGGCAGAGCCAACAGACAGTACTAAAATGAAACCAGGTGATGTTTACTTGTAGAGGTCAGGTTGAGGCTGTTCGCATTCAATGGCTGCTCGGAGGGTTTCAATGGATTCAGCTGTCCATAGTCCAACGGTATCACGCACTGCATAATGCGTCTAGATGGAAGCAGAAGAAAAAGCAAACCCAAGAAAGTATTTCTTTTCATAATCATACACCCACCTGACTCCAGAGACACAGTATGTTTTAGTAAGAGGCCCTGGCAGAATAATACAAGTACTGAGGCACATTTCCAACTAACTTAAAGCCTCAAAATATATTACAAATAATGAGAAAGACAACCCTGCTGCAAGGGGATTCCAAAGATAATAATAAAAAAACTAAAAGCTTTTATTGGTACTGATAGCAGAGAGAATTCCATTTGCAGCATGTATGTAGTTAACTGAAACCCCCATAAAAATTTAATGCATTCATTTTTACTGAGACCTATTATTTTGCTCACTCTAGTGTATGGTGACATAAATACCCACATATGAATTAAACCCCTTTTGGCCATAAGACTGCTAACATCTTGCCAACAGAAAGAAAAAATCATTAATAGTTTCATTACACAAACAGCATAATTAATGATCTTGAAAATGCTCAAAGTAGCTACATTTCATATAAGGAGCAGGAAGATGATGTGTCTTGCTTTAGTCTGACAGAATATTCGACTAGTGTGTATCATGTACTTGATTTACCCAGAACTCAAGGCAGCCTCCAGTGAACCCATTTATAAATCATCAAAGAAAGGCTGACACAGACTCAAAGACTGCACCACATCCACCGAAGGGAAAGCTGTTGCATAGTCTCTGGGGAATATTATGGAACTGCCTGAGCTGTATTTAAAACTCTCTCCTGACTTTGAAAACCTTTGTACTTTCGGCTGATTTGATTGGATCCACTTAACAACGTTTTCCCCTTTCAGGGAATCTTTAGGTAGATTTCTTGATTTTTATCTTGACATTCCCTTGAACACAAGTTTGTTTTTGAACAGTTTAAATGGGACTAGTTTATCACCATACCCTGGAAGTATAGAAGGTAGTCATCTAAGGCATTTATGGTCCTTTTTCTTATACTGAGTCCTGGTACTCAACTCCAGATGGAATAAACAAAGGAGAACTCTCAAGTATACACACAGAGGTGAGCATATTAGTATCATTTCTTAAAGGCAGCATGTAGAGAACACATTCATACCCCACGGAACTCTGGATGATGACCAAGAACTGACTGTGTCACAGAAAGTACCAGGAAAGTAACTGATTTTTCCAGTTTGAGCAAATTTACTTGAACAGTTTTATAATTCTTCCTAGTTGCAATAAAGCAAACATCAGACAAACTACGCCCTAGGGTACTGTTTAAAAAGCAATCAAATTACTCCAGATTAGATTTTCTATATGTCAGGAACAAACATTTTGAAAGAAAAATATTCATCACTTTTAAAATAAAAACAGATCAAACTGTAAGGTGAGAGTAGTTAAAATTATTTTTATAGTTATATAGTTTCAGCTTATGATTACTCTCATTTTTAAAAGCCTACATAAAATATTGAGTGGGTTATGTCACTATGAAATGCAGGCAGTGCTAATAAAAATGTGGTGGCTTTTATTTGGGACATACAGTTTCCTTACCCAACACCGCCCTTTTCCCTAAAGTTACAGATTTGCTTAGAAGCTCAAAGATAATTATATAAGAGCTGTCTTCAAATACAAAACTCACACAAATAAAATAAGATAATTAGGAGGCAGTGAAAAGGAGTATTTTCTAATTAACTATCCCGAGCTTACAATGTTAAGGTGTGGTCGGCATTACCTTGCAATTGGATTCCCCATCAAGACTGGCTGTAGTAACATAACAGGTTCCATCACTACTGCAGGAAGATAGAAGGATAAGATCACAGGGAAAGGCCTCATCTGCCCGCACTTCTACTATATCGCCGACCTAGAATGGAAAAAAATAAAATATTCTTAACTCCAAACAAAGCATTCACTATATGCAAGTCAAAAGAGTAGCAAGAGACCTCCTGTTTTGGGGCTCAGAAAGTGTCTCAGCATTTTACACCACATGAAAGTGGATGAAGGAATATTACTCAACATTCAGCATCCCTTTAAGGTCATGAGGACTTGTGATGCTTTTAGGTGACCTTAGCATTGAACTGTAATATCTAATGAATGACACTTCCACACCCAGGGACCCATGTGCTCTCTAATGTTTCTGGCACTGATGTTTCTTAAGACAGTGATCATTATCACTTCATGAATGAATCAAAAAAATCTACATGTCTCAACTTGAGCACTTCATAAATACTGGGCAGTAACACTCCTCCTCTGCATTCACACATATTTTAATATGTTTTCTTGTCAATGTGTTAACAGCTATTTTTGTTGGGTGGTGCCAATTCCTTCTTCAGTGCTCAGAAAACTGTTAATTACAGGCACCTATTTTTCTCCGAACATTTGAAAAATTAAAATAGGTCATTTTCCACCAATTCACCTGCTCTCAGAACAGTCAATTAATACAGCAATGAGAAACAATTTCCCATGTGCAAGTACCAAAAGCTCGAGTAGAATAAAATGAGAGAAGAAATCATGAACCCTTTCTATTGCAGGTGATTTAAGAACACAGGGAATAAATCAAAATGGTTGAGACTTCCAGTAAACATGGCAACACAGGCAGACATGGCTTACCTCTGCATAACCACATCAAAATTACAACTAAAATATTCAACAACCATCATTCAGAACCATCAGAAATTGAGTTGAATGGGTCTGACAACTATGGAACTGAAGAAACCACCTCCATACAGACTGGTGGGAGGGGTGCAGATGCAGAACAGACTGGTCCCTCATCCACATGTCATGCATCAAAATTCAGGAGGAATATATTGGGAATGAGGAGTCCCACCCCCACACCAGGACCGACAGACCAGGGTTCCAGTCCCAGGAAGATAAGTCTCCACAACTTCTGGCTACAAAAAAACCAGCAGGGATTGAGTCTGTGAAAGAAACTGCTACCTAAGCAGTTCCTCTTAAAGAAGTCACACATGGACTCACCTACTCAGACTCACTCCCTCTGAGCTCCAGAACCAGCTAGCAGCTTGAAAGGCACCAATGGGATACAGGTCTGGTATCAAGGCAAGCAGAGGCAACTGCACCTTTTCTGAACCCTTGCCCCACAGAGCTGACAAGCTGGTGCCATACCTGAGGCTCCATCAATCTGTCCACCACTCATTGACCCACCTTGGAGATCCCCAGAGACTCCACCCCACCCAACTTACAGCCCACCCAAGCTGTTTTTCTGAATGCGCTGGATTTCGCTCATACTTCACAACTTCCTAAACCCTCTCAAACAAGCAACAGCAGACCTCAGTGAGCCCCAGGTCCGGCACTAGCAGAAGCCAGCCTAGTTTCACAGCTTGGCTTCACCTGGGAACCTCCAAGTCCAGCACAAGGAGCAGCCATCTCAGATTGTTTTATACCTCAGGAAGAGTGGCTCCAGGCAGAACACAGGTGGGGGCTGACCTTGGCCTGCACCACCAGTGAAACCCCAGAGCCTGCACACCCAGTGAACAGCTACAGACCACGTCAGAGCACCACCACCCTGACCCTGCACTGCTGATCCTCCAAAGAGGGTGGAAGTTGGGGGTAAGTGGTCACAGCCAGTCCTCCTAGCCAGCTGGCCTAGTTAAATCCCTCCCATTGATCTGCCAACAGCAACCAAGGCTCAATTACAAGAGAAGGGTATATTCACTCACACCTCAAGTACCCAGCTTGGGTGACAGAGTAAGCTATGCCACTGGACCCTACAGGACACCTACTACATTAGGCCACAGTACCAAGACACGGAGTCAAAGCAGCTCTACATAATACATAGAAACAAACACAGGGAGTCTGCCAAATGAGGAGACAAAGAAACATGGCCTGAATGAACAGATCAAAACTCCAGAAAAGAGCTAAATGAAATGGAGATAAGTAATCTATCAGAGGCAAAGTTCAAAACACAAGTTATAAGGATGCTCAAGGAACTCAGTGGGGACCTCAACAGAATAAGAAAGATCCAGTCATAAACCAAAGATACACTAATTGAAATAAAGAACAATTTACAGGGAAACAACAGTAGAGTGGATGAAGCCAAGAACGAAATCAATGATTTGGAACATAAGGGAGCAAAAACCAATCAATTAGAACAAGAAAAAAGAATAAAAAAATGGGGATAATATAAGCAGCCTCTGAAACAACTTCAAGAAGTCCAACTTTTGCATCATAGGGGTGCCGGAAGGGAAAGAGAAAGAACAAGAAATTAGAAATCTATTTGAAAAAATAGTGAAAGAAAACATCCCTAATTTAGCGAAGGAAATAGACATGAAAGTCCAGGAAGCAGAAAGAGTCCAAAACAAGATGGATGCAAAGTGGCACACTTACTCCATGACACATCATAATTACATGCCAAAGGTTAAAGATAAAGAGAGAATCTTAACAGCAGCAAGAGAAAAGCAGAGAGTTACCTACAATGAAGTTCCCATAAGACTATCAGCTGATTTCTCAAAAGAAACACTGCAGGCTAGAAGGGATTTACAAGAAGCAGGGATCTACAGCCAAGACTGCTCTACCCAGCAAAGCTATCATTCAGAATTCAAGGGCAGATAAAAAGCTTCCCAGACAAGAAAAAACTAAAGGAGTTCATCATCACCAAAATATTATTATGTGAAATGTTAGCGAGACTTATTTAAGAAAAAGATCAAAACTATGAACAATAAAATGGCAATAAATATGTATCTATCACCAATTGAATCTAAAAAACAAACTAAGCAAACAAGAACAGAGACAGAATCATAGATACAGAGAGCATTTTGATGGTTGCCAGATGGGATGAGGGTGTGGAAAAATGGGTGAAGAGGCGAGGGGAGTATGAAGTACAAACAGGCAGTTACAGAATGGCCATGGGGATATAAAGTACAGTGTAGGAAATAGAGGAGCCAAAGAACTTATATGCATGACCCATGGACATGAACAATGGTGGGGGGATTGCCTGAGGGAGTGGGGGGTGCTGGGTGGGGGGGGGAGGGAGGAAATCAGGACAACTGTAATAGCATAATCCATAAAATATAATTTTTAAAAATTATGATGGTTAAAAGGTAAGACTTTTTCACCTGATTTTGTGTCCCAGCTTTGTCACTTACCTATAGGACCTTGGGAAAGTGCCCTAGATGATTGTTAACTACCTAACAGGACTGGTTTGAGCATGAAATGAGGACAAAGGTAGTGCCTTGCAAACTGGCACAAAGACACCATCTGATAGGTATTAATTACAATTATTACCAATACCTTGTAACTAGTTTACTCCCAATGTTTTTGGGAGAGAAAATGTAGGGAAAATCGTCCAGTCCAGCACTTCCCAACATTTTTCACACCATGGCATATTCAGAAAACACTTCCGTACAGCACCGTCAGATAAAGGGAAGAAGGTGCTGGTGGCAGAAGACAATCCACTTTACGAGCTAAACAGCTGATATTTGACACACCAAACTAGACACACTCGTTGTGAAAGGCTGAACTAATAAATAACACACTTGCCTATTTGCTCCATAATTTGGCAGATAAGGATGAGGATTGTAAGACCTATTCAGGAACAATTTTATTTTCTTTACCAATCTGCATCGGTTGCCAAGAGCAACAGTGTCAATAATTGAACTAACTTGTAAATAGCATTTTATTTTGTTGGATCTTTCCTTCCTCAATCACATAAACTTATGTTGTTTTCCTAAAACCATAATTGATGCTTAAATACACAAAGGAAAAATGGATGAAACTCTAAATCATGTCACAAGAAGGAAACACTCATTAAAGGATGGAAGGTGATTCTGAGGCCCTGAAAAATAAAGACTACAAGCGGAGAATTTCTAAAACAACATTTAGGATTTGCTTATATAGTAACTACCAGGGTCCCTGCATCTCATGTGCAAACTGAGTCCCGATGAAATGGATATGGGCTAGATCTCAAAAGTCCTGGCAGGCCAGGCTTAGTTAGGGCTTAAGGCTCACCTTGAAGGCAAAGGTGAACTGGGAAAGGACATTGAAAGAAAGGGAACAACACAGTCCAGTTAGATAATCAACTCTCAAGTTCTGTTTCCATTTAGCAAGTTAAAAACCACAAGAGAATAGCATCGTTCCTCAACATAAATATTAGAAAATCTACAAAATCATGTTTCTTTTTAGTGCATCAGAGAGCTGAGTGAACTGAATTTCAAACGTTGAAAAGCTCCCCTAAGGAGACAACTGTTTCACAATTGACAAAAGCACCGGGTGAAGAGATGGCTTCCATAAATGTTCATTAAGAAGAAAACTAGATTTCTAACCAAATCTGAAAGGCTTTGTAGCCAGGCGGTGAGGGACAAATCCATACGATCTCACCTTTAACTGGAACATAATCAACAAAAGAAAAAAGCAAATGAAATATAACCAGAGACATTGAAATTAAGAACAATCTAACAACAGCCAGAGGAGAGGGAGGAGGGGACAGTGGAGAGAAGGATTTTCAGGAACTTCTACAAAACCAAGGTCACTTGGTTTTGGTCACTTGGTCATTTTCAGGTCATTTGGACAAAACCAAGGGGGAGGGTGGAAGCAAGGGAGGGAGGTGAGGATGGCTGGGGTGGGGGGCAGTGGTGGGGAGAAAATTCAGACAACTGTAATTGAACAACAATAAAGTCACTGAAATGAATGAATGAATGAATGAATGACTCGGTAGGAGCTAATGTGACATCAGAATCTATGCAAGCCTGATAGAAAAGACGAGACCAAACCACTCATCAGTTCTTCTCTACAGGCATCCGCTGGGTGCTCATGAGAAACCAGGAGGGCGGGAGACCTAAAAGACCCTTCCTCACCAGTATGGGCATACAGGTCATGATGGATTGTATGCCAGAATCATGGACCCTTTCCCCATTTGAGACAAAAGCCATCTGTCTAGGAGAAAGGCAAGAAATTCTCCCTGGCACAGTATCAGGGAAATGTCACTCTTGCCACGGGAGGTAGAAGCAAAAGCCATCTGCTGCTGCGGATGGGACAGGAAACTCACTCTTACCAAGGGCTTAGCACTGATAAAAGGCAAAGTTCAGCTGTCATGGCAAGTGGAGTGGGAGTAATCGGGAAGTTCCACCCTGGGGTAAAGGTATGTAAATCCAGCCTAATATTGACATTAGAGCATGAGACCCAAGAAACCACTCTGTTCCAAACAGGAGCCCTGCAATGAATAACGACAAAGAGCAATCTGCGACTGAAGGAGGGGAAAGGGACAAGAGGGAGGCATCCACTGCATCTCAGGGATGCAGGACCTGCAGAAGGTGGAAAAGGAACACTGAGAAAAACCCTTTGGCACACCAGGCCCCACACAAAGGACAAGGCAACCGCAACCCCAGCATTCCAAAAACCTGAAGTGCAGTGGTGTACTGAAATATCAATAGCTACAGGAAAACCAAAGTCAGTTCAACTTCAGACTAGATTGATGTAACTCCTGACACTAATGGACTGACAGAAGAGGCCTGCCCACCTCAGAATAAAAACATCGTTTACCTAGGTCTCTACCATTCTTTTCTGTACAGTGTCCAAAGTTCAATTAAAAAAAATGAAAAGTAGACAACATTCATGTGCAGATGAGGAACTTGGGCAGAGAGATGGAAACTATAAAGAGCAAATGGAGAAGTTACAAATTAAAAGAATGACCTCACAGATAAATATTTCCTTTAATGGGCTTATCAGCAGACTGGATACAACAAAGGAAATAATCAGTAAACCTAAAGAAACTCTTCCAGTATTTCTAATGCCAAAACCCATACTCTTTCCCTTACAGATAATCTGCAGCTGGATTCTACAAGTTTTCTGTCTAGATTGTCTTCTCTGTGTTCTGTGATTCCATCCAGTCTCATGGCTTCATATGCCATCTACATGCAAATGAAGCCCAAATTTCTACTTCCACCTAAAACATCTCTCAGCTCTAGGCTTGACAATTCCATCTGGATGTCTAATAGGTATCTCAGTATTAATGTGGCCAAAACTGAATTCCTGATTTCCCTTCACTCCCACTTGTCCCTAAACCTGTTCTTCTCCATCTTATTTAATAGCACTAGTATTCTGTTTAATTGCATTATTTAATACATCCAGTTGCTCATGCCAGAACCAGGAAGGCTATCTTTATTCTTTTTTTATTGTTGTTCAATTACAGTTGTCCCAATTTTCCCTCCATTGCTCCCTCCTGTCCCCCACCCTCCCCTGCTCCCTCACTCAGTCCCCACCCTGTTGTTCATGTGTCCATTATACATGTTCCTTGATGAGACCCTTCCCCTTCTTTCCCCCACTATCTCCCCCCTTCCCCTCTGGTCACTGTCAGTGCATTCTTTATTTCTATGTCTTGTTCTATTTTGCTCGTTTGTTTGTTTTCTTCAATAGATTCTTCTTATAGGTGAGATCACATGGTGTTTGTCCCTCACTGCCTGGCTTATTTCACTTAGCATGATGCTCTCCGGTTCCATCATGTCTCACTCCCTACATCCAATATGTCACTAAATCCTGATGTCCACTGCTTGTGTGTAAGTTTCTTAACATCTCTGTGCCTCACTCTCATCAGTTATAAAGAGGGGAGAATAATACCAAAAAAGGCACACCCTACCTCATAGGACTACTGTGAATTAAGGAGGAAATTAGTTAATATAATGTAAAAGCGAGTGTCTGGCATAGTGATGTAATATATAAATGTTAAGTACTATTTTTTTATAATTATCTCTACTACTATCATCCTCATACAAACTCTCACCATCTTTTGCAGCAGCTATCTACCTCATCTCCCTGATTCCACTTTTACCACGCTTGAGTTGTCTTTTGAAAACAGAATGTCTTTGGGGGAAAAAAGATTAAGTCACTTCCTGACTTTGAAACCCTTCAAAGATTTCCCATTGCTCTGAGGACATGGACCAAGTCATGCTTCTTTCTGCTCAACAACTACACATTTAGACACTTTTGGTTTATAAGCACCTCTTTACACATACAAATACTACAGAAAAGGCTCAATCAAATGATCAAACAGTGGCTCACACATCAGCATCAACTGATCTAATTAAGACTGTACCTGACTGAGGTAAGCCTTAAGGCAATGAAGCCTAGTGAAGGGAAGGTAGAAGATGGGTGTCTTTCTAAGAGGGTGGGTGTAACCACAAAATCAGAAAGAGAAAACGGGAGAAAGGGAGAGGATTGGGAGACTTTTACTTGCTTTGCAATTACACTAAGTGTACTCTGAGCAACAGATTTAATGCTACAAATCATTTAGAATGCCTTGGTTCTTAGGCTGAACAGCAATGCTGAGTTTCTACCAACTGGTTTGAAAACTTCAGGTTCTAACCACTCCAGTTCATCACATGGTCTTCCCTCTGGGATGCAGAGACTGGAGGAAAAAAAGAAGACAAACAGAAAGACATTCCATGCTCAACTTGGGTACCTCTCCCACTTTGTAGCCTTCTTCCCATCATTACTCTATGATGCAACACAATTTACTTATCACTGGGGCTATAGAGAACTTATGTCCAGAAATTCCAGGTACTTCATAAATAATTCAGCAGTGATAACACTTGATAAAAGTACAGAAAGTATCATTTTTATGAATTTATGTGACAGTCCTAAACCATTCTGGAATGATACTTTCACCTACCTGCTTCTCTTTCTGCTCCCCCCCATCTTTTTCCCTTGTTCTGGAGGAAGTTGATTTATATTAGCTTTCGTATTTTAATCCATATTCACATAGAAATATTATTTCAAAATACCATGCAAAATCAACAAACTTGACAAACCCTAAGGCAGACTAAGAAAAAGAGACTCAAATACCTAAAACAAAGAGAAGACATTACAACTGATGCCATGAAATAAAAAGGATAAGAGACCACAAACAACTGCATTCTGACAAGACAAACAGGCTAACATAGAAGAAACAGAAAAACGCCTGGAAATACAGAGCCCACCAAAACTGAATCATGAAGAAATAAAGTATCTGAACAGATCCAATACTAGTGAGGAGATAAAAGCAAGAAGCAAAAACCTCCCCCTCAAAAAAGGTCAGACCCAGATGATTTCATTGGAGAATTATACCTAGCATTAAAAGAAGAAATGACACCAATCCTTCTAAAACTCTTCTAAAGAATGGAAGAAGAGGGAATATTACTACACTCATTCTATGATACCCTAATACCATTACCAGAAAAGCACACAAGGAAATACAACTACAGACGAATATCCTTAATAAATTTTGAAGCAAATGTCCTAAACAAAATACTGTCCAATCAAATTCAACAGTATATTAAAATGATCATTATGCCATGACCAAATTGGATTTATCCCTCGGATTCAGATACATGATGAGGTCTGTCTGGAAAAAGTCCAGCCATTGTTAACATAACGAGAATGGTTTGTGCGACACTGATGTAACCTGGCAGCCAAGGAGAGTGGACTGGAATGCGCATGTGTAAACAATGATGACTTCACTGTACTGGTCAGTGGAGGAGGTAAATGTTGAATGACCATGTGTACTGAGCAGCTGTCACATTCAAAATATCTAAGCAAGTACAGCAACGAATCTGCATCAAATTTTGCATTAAGATTGAACATTCCTCCATGGAAACTATTCAAATGATTCAAAAGGCCACAGCTATGGGCAACTGGTGATCAGCAGCTTCATCACAACAATGTGCCTGCTCGCACATCACATCTCATGCAGAATTTTTTGGCAAAAGATCAAATCACACAGGTGACTCAGCTCCCCTACAGCTCAGATTTGGTACCCTGTGAATTCTGGCTTTTCTCAAAACTAAATTCACCATTGAAAGGGAGGAGATTTCAGACTGTCAATGAGATTCAGGAAAATATGACAGGGCAGCTGATGGTGACTGGGACAACTGTGTGAGGTTCCTAGGTGCCTATTTTGAAGGGGACTGAAGTGATACTGTCCTATGTACAATGTTTCTTGTATCTTGTATTTTCTTCAATAAATGTCTCTATTTTCACATTACATGCTGGATACCTTCTGGACAGACCATGCACACACACACATACACACACACACACACACAAATGGAGAAAACCTACACAATCATCTCAACTGATGCAGAAAAAGCGAAAAAGCAATTGGTACAATTCAACACCCTTTTCATGATAATAACCTAGGAAGAGAAGGAAATATCCCCAACATAGTAAAAGCCATATATGAAAGCATACAACTAATATACTCAATGGGGAAATACTTTTTCTCCCAAAACTTTTCTTTCCTCTAAGATCAGGAATGAAGCTAGGATGTCTACTCCCGGCACTACTATTTAACATTGTACTGGAAATTCTAGTAAGAGCAATTACAAAAATAACAAAAATAAATAAAAGGCATATAATACAAATTGGAAAAGAAGTAAAAATATCCTGGTTTGCAAATGATATCATATTATAGGTTAAAAACCCTTTAGAGTCCACAAAGAAATTTAGAATTAGTAAACAAATTCAGCAAAGTTGCAGGATATCAAATCAGCACTCAAATATCAATCACATTTCTATATACTAACAATGACCAATCCCTAAAGAAAATTAAGAAAACCCATTTACAATACCATCAAAAGGAACAGAACACTTAGGAATAAACTTAACCAAAATAGGTCAAGACTTGTACATGGAAAGCTACAAAGCACTGCTAAAAGAAATCAAACATAACATACATACATGGAAAGATATTTTATGCTTGTGTATGAAAAAACTTAATATAAAAATGCCTATAATATTCAAAGCAATCTGCAATGGAATTTCTATGAAAATGAAAATTCCTACGAATTTTCGTAGGAATGGCATTAGTTCCACAGCATTTTTTTTTGCAGAAATAGAAAAAAATTTCCTGAAATTCATATGAAATTTCAAGGGACTGCCCCCCCATCCCCAAATAGCCAAAACAATCTTAAAAAATAAAACTTGGTTGACTCACACTCCCAAATTTCAAAACATACTATTAAGAGCAGTAATTAAGATGGGTGGTATGGCGTCAAGACAGATATATAGGCCAATGAACAAACACCTGAAAAAACCCTTGAATATATGGCCAAATGATTTTCAGCAAGGGTGTCAAGATTATGCAATGGGCAAAGGACAGTCTCTCTCGAACAAATATTGCTGGAAAAACTGGATATCACCATGGAAAAAAATGAAATTGGACTACTACCTTACACCATATACAAAAATTAACCAAAAATAAGATAAAGAACTAAATGTAAGATCTAAATCTATCAGACTCCTAGAAGAACATGAGGGAATAGATTCAAAATATTGGATTTAATGATGATTTCTTGGATATAACATCAAAACCACAGGAAAACATCAATGTTAGAAATGTAAATATATCAAACTTAAAAACCTCTTACCAAAGAACACTATCAACAAATTAAAAAGACAATCTATGAAACAGGAGAACATAGTTGCAAGTCATCTGTCTGATAAAGGGTTAATAGTCAGAATACATAAGGAGCTTCTCTATAAGTCAACAACAAGCAGCCTGATTAACAATGGGCAAATGGCCCTGGCTGGTGTGGCTCAGTGGATGAGTGCTGGCTTACAAATCAAAGGGTCGCTGGTTTGATTCCCAGTCAGGGCACATGCCTGGGTTGTGGGCCAGGTCCCCAGTAGGGGGCGCACAAGAGGCAACCACACATTGATGTTTTTCTCCCTCTTTCTCTCCCTATCCCCTCTGTAAAAACGGAATAAAATCTTTTAAAAAATGGGCCAAGGGCTTGAATAGAAACTTCTCCAAAGACATATGAAAGGCCAATAAGTACATGAAAAAAGACGCTCAACATCACTAATCATTAGGGAAATGCAAATCAAATCCAAAATGAGATATCATCCAACACCCATCAGAATGGTCACTATCAAAAAAGAAAAGAATAATTGTTGGAGATGATGTCGAGAAGTTGAAACCCTGTACACTCTAGGTGCAAACATACAATTGTGCATCTATTATGGAAAATTATATGGAAGCTCCTCAAAAAATTAAAAATAGAATTACCATATAATCCAAAAATTCTACTTCTGGGTAAATATCTAACCTAACTTAGAGCAGGATATTTTTTAAAAAAAATATTTATTTAAAAATTTTCATTTAGTTTATTTTCAGTATTACTTTGTATTAGTTTCAGGTGTACAGCATAGTGGTTAGACAATCATATATTGTCACTTTATAAAATGTTCCACCAATATTTCCAGTACACACCTGGCACCAGGTAGTTATTACAATATATTTTTTAAAAGATTTATTTATTTATTTTTAGAGAGGGAAGGGAGGGAGAAAGAGAGAGAGAGAGAGGGAGAAACATCAACGTGCGGTTGCTGGGGGCTGTGGCCTGCAACCCAGGCATGTGCCCTGACTGAGAATCGAACCTGCAACACTTTGGTTCGCAGCCCGTGCTCAATCCACTGAGCTACGCCAGCCAGGGCACAATATTAATGACTATATTCCCTATGCTGTACTTTACATCCCTGTGACTATTTTTTAAATATCAATTTGTGCTTCTTAATTCCACCACCTCTTTTATCCAGTCCCCCAGTCTCCCTCCTCTCTGGTAACCAGCAGTACATTCTCTTTGTCTATGAGTCTGTTTCAATATTGTTTGTTCACTTATATTGTTCTTCAGATTCCATATATATGTGAAATCATAGGTATTTGTCTTTCCTGACTTTTTGTACTGAGTATAATATCCTCTAGGTCCATCCCTGCTGTTGCAAAAGGTAAGATTTTGTTCTTTTCTATGGCCAAGTAGTACTCCATTATATTTATGTACTACTGTTGTTTTTTATCTACTGGTCTACTGATGGACATTTAGCTTGCTTCTGAATCCTAGCTATTGAAAATAATGCTGCAATGAACACAGGAGTGCATATATTCTTTTGAATTAGTGTTTTGAGTTTCTTTGGATACATACCCAGAAGTGGGATCACTGAGTCATAAGGCAACTCCATTTTCAATTCCTCAAGGGAAGTTTATACTGTTTTTCATAGTGGATGCACCAATCCACATTCCCACCAAGACTGCAGGAGAGCTTCCTTTTCTCCACATCCTCACCAGCACTTGTTGTTTGCTAACTTATTGATGATGGCCATTCTGACAGGTGTAAGGTAATACCTTACTGTGTACCACAACTTTCTTATCCACTCGTCTACTGATGGGCACTCAGGTTGCTTCCATATCTTGTCAAAGCAGGATCTTGAAAAGTTACTTATACGTGTGTATTTGTCACAGCATTATTCACATAGCCAAGAGGTGAAAGCAACCCAAATGTATACAGATAAATGAATGGATAAGGGAAATGTGCTATTTGCATACAATAAAAAATTATGTAGCCTTAAAAAGAAGGAACTCCTATCATATGCTACCCTGTGGATACAGCCTGAAGACCTTTTTGCTAAGTAAAATAAGCCAGTCACAAAAGGACAAATACTGTATGATCCCACTTATAGAAAGTGTCTCTCTAAAGTAATCAGTCATAAAAACAGAAAATAGAAAGGTCTTTATGAAGGGCTGGAGGCAGGGGGAATTAGTGTCTAGTGGGTACAAAAATGCTGCTTTTCCATATGAATGGCCAGTCTTGGCTCACGCTTTACAACTTCCTAAACTCTCTCAAACAAGCAACAGCCAGCCTCAGTGAGCCTCAGGGCCAGCACTAGCAGCAATCAGCCTAGATTCACAGCTTGGCTTTGCTTGGGAATCTCCAAGCCCAGCACAAGGAGCGGCCATCTCAGATTGGTTTAGAGATCAGGCAGGGCGGCCCCAGGCAAAACACAGGTTTAGGAGGACCCTGGCCTGCACCACCTGGGAAACCACAGAGACTGTGCACCCAGGGAACAGCTACAGACCACACTGGAGCACCACCATTCTGCCCCTGCACTGCTGATCCTCTATGAGGGTGGACGTTGGTGGTCAGTGGTCATATCCAGTCTTTGCAGCTGACTGACCTGGGTAAACCCCTTCCATTGACCTGCCAACAGCAATCATGGCTCCACTACAAGAGGAGGGTGTACTCAGCCCACAGAGAGGGCACACCCCGAGTACCCAGCTTGGGTGCTAGGGGAGGCTGTGCCACCGGATGCTACAGGACACCTACTACATTAGGCCACATTACCAAGACAGGGAGCCATAGCAGCTGTACCTAACACATAGAAACAAACACAGGGAGGCTGCTAAAATGAGATAAAGAAACATGGCCCAAATGAAAGAACAGAAGAAAACTCCAGAAAAAGAGCTAGACACAATGGAAATAAGCAATCTAATCAGATGCAGACTTCAAAATACTGGTTATTAGGATGTTCGAGGAACTCAGCGAGGACCTCAACAGAATAGATCTAGTCAGAAATGCAGGATACACTAATTGAAATAAAGAACAATTTACAGGAAAATAACAGTAGAGTGGATGAAGCCAAGAACGAAATCAATGATTTGGAACATAAGGGAGCAAGAAACAACCAATCAGAACAATAAGAAGAAATAAAGAATCCCCCCAAAATGAGGATGATGCAAGCGGCCTCTGGGACAACTTCAAGTGGTCCAACATTCTCATAAGGTGCCAGGAGGAGAATAGAAAGAACAAGAAATTGGAAATCTATTTGAAAAAATAGTGAATGAAAATTTCCCTAATATGGGGAAGGGCATAGATATGCAAGTCCAGGAAGCAAGAGAGTCCCAAACAAGATGGATGCAAAGAGGTCCACTCCATGAGAAATCCTAATTAAAATGCAAAAGTTAAAGATAAAGAGAGAATCTTAAAAGCTATAAGAGAAAGGCAGTTAGTTACCTACAGGAGAGTTTCCATAAGACCGTCAGCTGATTTCCCAAAAGAAACATTGCAGGCTAGAAGGGCCTGGCAAGAAATATTCCAAGTCATGAAAAGCAGGGGCCTACAGCCAAGATTGCTCTACCCAGCAAAGATATCATTTAGAATTGAAGGGCAGATAAAGAGCTTCCCAGACAAGAAAAAACTAAAGGAGTTCATCATCACTAAACCATTATTATATGAAATGTTAAAGGGGCTTATTTAAGAAAAAGACCATGAAAACTATAAATAATAGAATGACAATAAATACATCTCTATCAACAACTGAATCTAAAAAACAAACTAAGCAAACAAGAAGAACAGAGTCAGAAGCATGGATACAGAGAACATTTTGATGGTTGCCAGATGGGAGGGGGTTGTGGGGTAATGGGTGAAGAGATGAGGGGATTAAGAAATACAAGTAGGTAGTTACAGAACAGCCATGGGGATATAAAGCACAGTATAGGAAGCGGAGTAGCCAAAGAACTTATACGAACAATGGGGATTGCTTAAGGGAGTTGGGGGTGCTGGCTGGAGGGGGGCAAATGGGAAGAAATTGGAACAACTGTAATAGCATAATCAATAAAGTATAATTTAAAAAATAAAAATACTAAAATAAAACTTGGCAACAAAAGCATTATTTGATGTAGGCAAGTTTGAAATCTTACTGACAAGAATCTTAGGTAATAATAAACATTGATTAGTTTGAATAAAAACTAAAATACCTGAGATATTAAAAACAATAACAACTTTGGAACTCTTATACATTGCTGGTAGAATATAAAATGGTAAGCTGCTGTGGAACACAGTTTGTAGTTCATGAAAAAGTTAATCATAGGATTACTGTTATCACCTAGCAATTTTACTCCTAGATATATATATATCTAGGAGTAAAGGATATATATATATATATATATATATATCTATGTTTATATATATATAAACATCCAAAAGAATTGAAAACAGGTGTTCAAACAAAAACTTGTATATGAAATATTCATAACAGCAATATTCCTAATAGCCAATAGATGGAAAAAAGCCAAATTTCCATGAACTGGTAAATGGATAAACAAACTGTGGTATAGCCACCCAATGTACTGTTATTCAGCTGTAAAAACTAATGAAGAACTAATACATGCTACAGCATGAATGACTCTCAGGAACATCAAATTAAATGAGAAGGCAGCAAAAAAAGGCCACTCAGTGTACAATTTCTTTTATATAAAATATCTAAAATAGGTAAATCCATAGAGACGGAAAGAAGATTAGTGGTTGCCAGCGCCCGGGGGAGGGAGGAATGTGGCATGGCCGCTTAATGGCTTATGGGGGTTTCTTTGGGGGTGATGAAAACATTCTGGAACGAGACAGTGTTGATGGTTGTACAGCACTGAGAATGTACTAAATGCCACTGAATTAACCGTTCATTTTTAAAAGGTGTGTTTTCACCACAATAAGAAAGAATGGGCTACAAAAATTAATACCTTGATTTTTTCACTCTCTTTTCTAACTCGCTGTGCATTTTCAATAATGTAAACAGTTCTCTTGTTGACTTCATTGTCAGCTCTGTGTCTCAGCCAATCCTCGTATCCCTAGAAGGATAAAAAAAAAAACAAACCTATGTCAAGCTCACATAATTAAGTTATTAATTTCTATAATCCCCTAAACGAGTTGCCAGCAGATATTTATAATTACAGTATTTAATTCAATTCATGATGCTAAAGAGACAACATTGTACATTTTTATAGAATAACTAAGATAGGCTTTCAAAATAAGCCTTAAGTAAATACCTTTATTGTATTAAAAGATTCCTTCACTTTATATTTTAACTATTAATGAAAATAAGCATTAGAGCCTTAATATTCTTCAACTGTGAAGGACAATGATCCATTCTTATAATTTTACTCTTATTCGAGGTAATGTGAATTGATTCCACTTTTGAATTCGAAGAAAATTTTTTCTGGATGGTATTTTCTTACAGACTTAACAACAAATATTATATTTTGTTGTGTATAATGTGTTCCTGTGCATAATGTGAACCCATGTTTTTGTATGCATTATACACAGGATTATTATGCCCATCATTATACCCATGATATGTAATCACTATACCCATGTATATGCCCTGGCCGGTGTGGCCCAGTGGATTGAGCACCAGCCTGAGAACCAAAGGTTCAATTCCCAGTCAGAGCACATGCCTGGGTTGTAGTCCAGGTCAGGTCCCCAGTAGGGGGTGTGCGAGAAGGAACCACACATTGATGTTTCTCTTTCTCCCTTCCCCTCTGTCTAAAATAAATAAATAAAATCTTTAAAAAAAACATGTATAATCATAATTTTTACCACATCCTTATTTTTCACTCAAAAATTTGGGCATAAAGGTAAACACTATACAAGGCAAAATACGGTATTCTTCTGTAGTAGACTACTGGAATGGTTATCTCTGAGGAAACTAAATTCTCCCAGGGACAGAACAGAAAAGGCAAGCTAGGATTATTTTGGCAGAGAATCTACAATTTGTTTTAGAGATCAACAGTGAAACTTCTACACTGACTTAGTGATAGAAAAATATAAATTGGTGTTCATTTTTTAGAATTAAAGGTAATCAGGGAACAGTCTAATGGCTCATTTTTCTTTGGGCTTTTTGTCTGAAGTATATTTAAGGGAAAAGAACCAAGGAAGGAGGATGTTCATTTGTTTTGGAACAACCTCCTCTTCTTGTTTTTACATCACTTTCCTTTTTTTCTTTATAATATGTCTCTACCTTTTCAGACATAACTGTTTAAAGAATCCTTTAATCACTTCCCCTCTTTTTTCTCAATTTCTATATTCATTCCTATTCTGTCACTCTTTATGACAATGCAAGGCTATCACTTCAGTGAGAAAAGAAAGGCCCTCAGAGGAACTAGTACTGAGAATCAAATGAATCAGTAAGAGCTTTTGAAATCATACTGGCGGTTTTGTGAAGTAGCAATTCTATGATATTATAGAAAATAATCCTAACAGCCTAAGGGAAGGAACATTCCAAAAGTCTTCATTTAGCAACCAAGAACTCGATAAAATATTTTTGTAGTTTCTGTTAGGCAAGGTAGAAGACCAGATAACCACAAGAGGAAAAGGAAATCTTGTTCCCAATACTGTTAAGGAGACCTTTATTTTGTACGTTGAGACATTGTTAAAAGCACTTTGGTAAGTACTGTCTAAAAGGTACTATTCATATAAAATGCTCAAAATACTTCAAAGACATTGTAACCACACAGGAACTTCATTTCTTTAGTATGACCTTTTCTCCTTTCTTTCCTTTTGATTCAAACTGGCCTCGTCCAGCACCCTGATCCACCCGCATCCTTCTGTCTCCCATAGCCACTCCCTTAAGCATTAAGCCCTCAGGACAAGGAGTTTCTGATCGGCATCAGATAATCTCAGGAACAAAGCATCAGGTCTGTTGACCACAGAGACAGTTTCTGTCAAACTAGGGATAACATCTAGGCCTCAGCTGTGTTTCGGCTCTGGGCCCAGAAACACAGCGAAACCAGACCATGTGATGCCATGACTGCGCCTGGACCAGCTGCGCCGATCACCTACCCCTACCCTAGTGCTGACCACTCAGTAGAGGTCACAACCCTGATGCCCTTAGTCACCATGACTAATGATCTCTCCTGGATATAACCCGTCCCCTGGAAGCCATGGGGGAGCCAGGTCTTTGAACATTAGCTCACCTGTGACTCTGGGCATGGGCTACTATCTAAAAATAAACCCTTACCATTCTTGCTGCACGCAGGCAAATGGATACCTTTAGCCTCTTTAGTCCCTTAATAACATCAGCATTACAAACTGGCAGTTGTCAGCTTTGACAAGAAACAATAAAAGTCTCCTCTACCCACCATCCCCTTCAGCATCCTCAAGAAAGACCAAAAAAAAAGTATTTATGCTCGAGTTCTCTGCTATAGGCAAACAAACAAACAAACAAAAAAGCCCACTAGAATAGAAATTTTTGTGACAGACATACTGCAATGAAAAATTAATGCATATTAAAAATTTGCCTCCCATTTCCTGACTAAGCTATACCTTCCATCTACTCTTTTGAGTTACATTGCCACACACAAATATTGAGGAGGAAAGGAGCAAGAAAATTAAGCATGTACTTTACAATCATTTTACCAGGTTTTCAACAGGAACCAAATATAAGTTAAATCCAGAGACAATGCCCACTCTACATTACATGTGAAAAAAAAAAAGACCTTTGACAATGAAATTTAAACCAGACAGGAATAAAATGCAAGCAAAATTGTAAATAAGAAATTTACCTGCTTGATGGCTGTAACAGTTATAACAAAGAAAAGTGGAAGTCCACTGGTAACTGGGCTAGTTGGTGTGTCTACTGTGACCTAAGTAAAGATATTAAATTGAAATTAAAATGAAAATAAGCTAATAACTTATATGTAGCACTTACCTGCTGCAAAAAATTCAGCCAGAATGCAGACAAAACACATTCTGGGAGCAGGATGAATGTTAACTTTCATTAAAACAAAAGTAATCCACACAGCAGTTAGTTTAAGAAAAAAGTTCTAGATCAGGCTGAGTTTTCATCCCAGCTTGGATTAACCCCTTTACTGAAATACACCCATTCATTTACCATCTACTTTTTGAGCACCACTCTGTCAGACCCTGCGCTATTATCAGCCAGGCTCTAGAGATGCTGCTTTAAACAAATGGAGGAAGTTCCCTGACCTCACATAGCTGGTGGCTTAAAGGGAAAACCAAACACTAAACAAATGATTCATTGAGATCTGAAGAATAAACAGAAGTTAACCGGATGAAAGGGGGGTTGCTTTCCAGAAACAGTAAACAGTGTATACAATGTCCCTACCGTGGAAGGGAGTGTGGCACAGGTTAAGGAAATAAAGGAAGCCAGAAGCAAAACAGTGTCAGGTGAGATGGGGCTAGAAAGAGAGATGGGCCAGACCAAGCTGACTCACTACACTAGAATTCATTCTTTTTAAAAAATATTTATTTATTTGTTTGTTTATTTATTGATTGATTGATAGATAGATAGAGGGGAAGGGAGAGAAACATCCATGTGTGGTTGCCTCTCAAGTGCTCCCTACTGGGGACCTGGCCCGCAACCCAGTCATATGCCCTGACTGGGAATCAAACCAGGGACTGTTTGGTTCGCAGTCCAGAGCTCAATCCACTAAGCCACATCAGCCAGGGCTAGAATTCATTCTCTATCCCACCAATAGTGGAAAATAATTGAAGCTTCTAAGCAGGGAGAGGTCACATGAAGAGAATTGCGTTTTGAAAAGATTCTCACTGCTTTGTGGAAAAGAAAAGGAAAGAGAATGAGAATGGAGGCAAGGAGTCTATTTAGGAGGCTACTACTCTGATCTAAATAAAAGATGATGGCTTGGATGAGGGGGGTAGCAGCAGACATGAAAATATGTTCCAGAGATATTTAGGAGGCAAAAATGGCAGGAATGGTAAGGAATTTGTCATGAGGGGTGATTAAAGATGCCTTCCAAGCATCTGGTAACATAGCTGGTGAGTGTTGTCATCAGTCACTGAAATAGGAGAGAGTAAAAGAGAGAAATAGGTTTGATTTGAGGGACAGAGGACCATGAGCTCCATCTGCCCTCGCAATTCATTGACTCTCATCTCTAACCCCCATCCAGTCCTGCCCCTGCCACACACGCTATGTTGCAGACACAGACTGAAATACCACTGACAGTCTCTAATCCTTCAAGGTTTAGTTCAGAAATCACCTACTCTTTGAAGCCTTTTCAAGCTCCTCTTGGGTAGAAAAAAATCACAACTTCTACCACATCCCCATAGCATTTTACTCATGCTATTTTTATGAGTTTTACTATATTAAATTAAGTGAATACATAACTGTTTTTGGCTATACCCTAAATTCATTAAGGCTAGAAAAGCCATATCTGGATCTTCATTGCATCTGCTAAAGTCTTTGTTGTCTGGACTACTGAATGGCATTTAATAGGTGCTTGGTATATGCTCACTGAATTGAACTGAAATCGCTGCACGCCAAGTGGAATGACTCTTCTGAATACAATCTTCTATGCAGTTTATTTTAAACTGTTCTGTAAGACATCTTACCATGAGTGGAGAGGAGCTCCTTTTCAAATGCCCCATCATTCAAGATTGAAATTGGCTCTTTCCCATATCACAACCCAGATTGGTTTTAAGAAGTAGGGCTAAATTCAATTACAGCACCATTTACTCAAAGACTTAAAGTGAATAAACAGAAGCACTTAACACCAACAAGGCATTTGAGCAATTGCACGGGATGTTTCTCCTTCATTTAAAAAAAAAATGAAGTGAGAAAAAAAAAAGTATTTTCAATGCAGTAAAATTTTCAGGAGGTGATTTTGGTAAGGGAAAGATTTTAATAGCTTATAGACTTAAAAATGGAAGATGCAAGTTAAAACCTCTAAATACCAGGCTTTCCCCCTTAAAGTAAATGAATGAAGAGCAAAACTAATAATCAGAAAGATAAGTGATAAATTTTCAATTAGGCTGAAACTAGTACTTAAAAAAGGAAACTAGTAACCTACTTTCAATTTAATATATACCATTGTGTTTAATAGTATCCAGTACATGTCTTTCTGGCATAAACAAAGATAAAAAACCCATGTAAGTTTTTTAAAAGCGTGCGTGCAAGTCTAAACAAGTTTTCTAGTAAAAATGCTACTTTAGAAATATGTAAAATAATATCAATTTTAAAATGTAATTAATGTTACAACTTTAAAAAGTATTATTACAATAAGTCCTGAAGCATCTTTTTAATCACAGGGCATTTTAATATTAGAAATCACTTCCAGTCAAGATGGAGGCATAGGAAGACACACTTTGGCTCCTCGCACAACCAAAAGAAGGACAACAACAAACATAAAAACAAAAACCAACCAGAACTGACAGAAAATCAAACTATATGGAAATCTGACAACCAAGGAGTTAAAGAAGAAACATTCATCTAGACTGGAAGGAGGGGTGGAGACAGGCATCCAGGGGGACAGGACTTGTAGCAAGGCGGTGGCTGGAAGACTGGGGCAGGCGAGGCAGCAGCTGGGGGAGCAGGTGGTCCCCCATTTGTGTGTGGATAAGCCAGGAAGAATAACTAGAGAGCAAGACAGACCTCACAACCCAGGGTTCCAGTTCAGGGAAATAAAGCCTCAAAACCTCTGACTGAAAAAACCTGTGGTGGTTGAGGTGGCAGGAGAAACTCCAAGCCACACAAGACAGTTTGTTGGACAGACCCACAAGGTCCTCAAACATACACAAAGTAACCTCCCCTCCCTGGAATCAGCACCAGAAAGGCCCAAGTTGCTTGTAAGTAGAAGAGGAAGAGATTGAAAGCAGGCCAAGAGCTGACCAAGTGGCATTGTTTCCTCTCAGATCCCTCCCCCACGTATAGTGCCACAAAGCTGTGATGTGGGCTGCCCTGCCCTGGTGAATACCTAAGGCTCCACCCCTTATTACTTAACAAGCACAGCAACACACACAAAAAATGGCCTAAATGAAAGAACAGATCAAAGCTCCAGAAAAGATACAACTAAGCGACGAAGAGATAGCCAATCTATCAGATGCAGAGTTCAAAATACTGGTGATCAGGATACTAACAGAATTGGCTGAGTATGGTCACAAAATAGAGGAAAAAGTGAAGGCTAATAAAAGTGAAATAAAGGAAAATGTACAGGTAACCAACAGTGAAGGGAAGGAAACCAGGACTCAAATCAATGGTTTGGAGAAGGAAGAAATAAACATTTGACCTGAACAGAATGAATAAACAAGAATGCAAACAAATTAGGAGAGGCTTAGGAACCTCTGGGACAACTTTAAACATCCCAATATCCAAATCTTGGCGTGCCAGAAGGGGAAGAGGAAGAGCAACAGATTGAAAACATATTTTAACAAATAATAAAGGAGAACTTCCCCATTCTGGCAAAGGAAATAGACTTCCAGGAAGTCCAGGAAGCTCAGAGAGTCCCAAAGAAGTTGGACCCAAGAAGAAACACACCAAGGCACATCATAATTACATTATCCAAGGTAAAAATGAAGGACAGAATCCTAGAAGCAGCAAGAGATAAGGAGACAGTAGCCTACAAAGGAGTTCCCATCAGACTGTCAGCTGATTTCTCAAAAGACACCTTTCAAGCAAGAAAGGGCTGGGAAGAAGTATTCCAAGTCATGAAAGGCAAGGACCTACATCCAAGATTGCTCTATCCAGCAAAGCTCTCATTTAGAATGGAAAGGCAGATAGAGTCCTTCCCAGATAAGGTCAAGTTAAAGGAGTTCATCATCACCAAGCCCTTATTTTATGAAATGTTAAAGGGACTTATCGAAGAAAGAGAAGATCAAAAATACAAACAGTAAAATGACAGCAAACTCACAACTATCAATAACCAAGCCTAAATAAAGAAAAACAAAACAAAAAAATGAACTATGGAATAGATTCACAGAAATAAAGATCACATGGAGGGTATCAGAGGGGAGGGGGGAATGGGGGAAAAGGTACAGGGAATAAGAAGCATAAATGGTAGGCACAAAATAGACAGGGGGAGGTTAAGAATAGTATGGGAAATGGAGAAGCCAAAGAACTTATATGTATGACCCATGGACACGAACTAAGGTGGGAGGGGGATACAGGGTGGAGGGGAATAAAGCAGAGAAAAAAATGGGATAACTGTAATAGCATAATCAATAATATATATTTTTTAAAAGATTAGGAATAGACTGAAAATCTGTTTGAAGTAATTAAGTTTCTAAAAGTGGAATACCTATTTGTGGAGCTCTTACCTGTACAAGGAAAATGATGAGAAAATAAAAGTTTGCAATTCTTCTGAACTGTTCAAACAGATTCTTTGGGAGGAAATTCCAAAGTGTATACTGTAAAGAAGAAAAAAATACATATTATCAGAAAGCAAACTAAAAAACCTTAGTAATAATAAGTCATATGGGTCCCAGTTACCCCAATACTCTGAAAACATGTTAAAACCCAAATATCACACATATGAATAAGCATTTAATTAGAGGTATAGTAAAAAAAACACACTTTTAAATAATAAAGTTTTCACTTTGACCATTACAAACCGGACCATGTAGTCCCATACATCTGCTTTCTCTGACATGACTTAAATTAGGTTTCTTGTTACATGCTCTCATATCACCCTATACTTCCTCGATTACACTTGTTGCAGTGGATCATTATATATGCGTGTGTGTTTTAATTAAAATGTCTCTCTCAACAGGCATGAGTTATATGGGCAGGCTGTTCATCTGTCTTTTCTTTATTTTCCCCAACATCTAGCATGGTGTCTGACACAAAGCAGACACTCAATAGCATTAGCTGGATGAATGAATGAACAAATTAATCTCTCTGGCTTAGCTAAACTTTGGATTCTTGATCACAATCACGGCTATAACTCTGTCCCTATCAGTACCTCCATGACAACTGAGGTGTACACATAACCCTGGATCACAGATGGCTTTCACTTTAATCAACAACGTACCATCCTGTGCTCTGGAAACTGATAATTGGTAAAGGTTTCAATGCTAAATTGTACACAGTCAGGAGGAGAGAATTCTTCAGCCAATAGTCAAATCCCATAGACTTTCTCACTGGTAACTTAAGCTGAAGGACTGGGTCACTAAAAATCATCAGACATTGGATTTTATAGCTGTCTTAATAAAGAAGACCAGAAGACAGAAAAAAACACATTCCTTAACCCAAAGCTCTAAATTTATACTGGAACAGTCCAAAGTATCTCCATAATGTGAAAAAATATCCATTAACTTAAATAAGGGGTATGAGAATTTATAGCTAACCCCTCTTACAAAACCTTATGGGCTCAAGATCCCCCCAGGAAATCGCAAGAAAAATGAAGATGAGCGGAGGGAAACATATCCAGTGATGGAGCTGCATTACAACCACCAGGCAACCTACAAAGTGCTTCCCCCAAGGTTCAGAAATTCCTCAAGGAAGCCATTCAAAATGAAGTGCACAATTGTGTGTGCCTGGGCATCAGTCAGGAGAGGAGAGTCCACACTTTCCTCAGGCAGCTTGTGTCCAAAAATAAAACGGATCAAAACCACTGATTCAGTCACACTTGGAAGCTGATGCAGTCCAGATTGGCACGCACCTAACTATCCCAACAACAGGCAAACACATGAACTTCTGGCTTGTTGACCTTATGTTATGTAACTAAAGGATTTTTTAAAAAAAAACTTGGAATATCACTTTATTTTTTAACTTTTAGATTTTATTTGTTTATTTATTTTGAGAGAGGGGAAGGAAGGGAGAAACAGAGGGACAGAAATATCGATGTGCGAGAGATACATTGGTTGCCTCTTGCACACCCTCAACTGGGGACCTGGCCCACAATCCAGGCATGTGCCCTGACTGGGAATCAAACCAGTACCCTTTTAGTTTGCAGGCCTGCACCCCATCCACTAAGCCATACCCACCAGGGCTAACTAAAGGATTTTTAATTAAACAAACATTAGGAAGGCAACAGCCTCACAGTTGCTTTCAAAAGCCTGAAATAACTTTAGGATTGTATAAATATAGCTACTCCTTAACTGTTAAGGAATTGAAATTACATTTGGCCCTCTGAAGGCAACCACGAGACTGAAGTGACCCCCAGTGAAAATGGGTTTGATACCCCTGCTTTAGAGGAAACTACCAGTATATGTCCTCCTCTTTCCTATTTGAGGTCATGAGTTATTATTATGAGGCACCGTTGTGGATAGACCTAGAAAGTGTTAATGCTAAGTGAGACAAGTCAGTCAGAGAAAGACAAATACCATATGATTGCACTTACATGTGCAATCTAAAGAAAATAAATGAACAAACAAAATGGAAACAAACTCATAGGTAAAGAACATTTTGATGGTTGCCAGGTGGGACGGGAGTTGGGGGAATGGGTAAAACACAAGAAAGGGTTAAGAAGTACAGATTGGTAGTTACAAACTAGTCATGGGGATCTAGAGTGCAGCATAGGGAATATAGTCAGTAATATTGTAATAACTGTATGCTGCCAGGTGGGGACTGGAAATATAAGGGGGAATCACTTTGTAAAGTAATATGGCTATCTAGCCACTATGCTATACACCTGAAACTAATACAAAATAATATTGCATGTAAACTGTAACTGAAAGAAATTTTAAAACTACAGCATAGGGGACATACTCAATAATATTATAATAACTATGTATGGTGCCAGGTGTGTACTAGATTTATTGGGGTGATCAGTAGTCTCCATATGAGTCACTACAAACCAAATACAATGTTAGTTCACAGGAAGAAAGTGTTTATAGCATTTGTTTCAGTAACAATCAGAATGGAGATTATGGAGGGGTCATAAGTGAGTTCTTGCTCAAAGAAGTCAGTGAGTATCTTTTATACTATCGTAACATGCCATTATAAACTTAAAAAGCAACACCAACATTTAGAGCATGTTCAAAAATGGGTTTGATGCCCTGGCCAGTGTGGCTCAGTGAGGTGGAGCAATGCCCCATAAACTGAAAGGTCAGGTTCCATTCCTGGTCAGGGCACATGCCTAGGTTGTGGGTTCGGTCCCCAGTCAGGATGGGTGCAAGAAGCAACCGATTGATATTTCTCTCTCACATTGATGTTCTCCTGCCCCCTCTCTCCAAAATCAATAAACATATCCTCAGGTGAAAATAAAAAACTAAAATAAATTTTAAAAATGCATTCTACACAAAAACGCCAGCTTACCAAGTCTATATAATGCATTTTACATCTGCTCTATATAGTTAACTAAACTGTGGATCAAACATTAATCACTTATTAAAGGTGGGGGTTGAAATGAATCAAATCACAGTTTGAGAGTCTATTATTTCAATTTATGCAGAGGGAGGTTTTAGAACATTACCTGTTTTTATCTAAGGTCCAAAATTTTTCAGACTTAGCACTATAAAATGGTGATGGTGTAGTAGGCTCTAAATAACTTTGTTTCACTGTGTCAGTACACCACAAGGGAAGGGAAACCATTACAAAGGAAGTAGTAACTATTTAACTATTTAAAGTTAACAGCCAATTGTGAAGGAGCTATCAGAAGGAATACTGACTTTTCTAAATACTAGGATTTCGATGTGATAGAACAAAATAACTGTATTTTAAGATTAGTTGTAAATAAGTACCCAGTCGTAAATAAGCAGAGCTCTAGCTTGAGTAACTCTTCATTCTGTTTAAATTACTGTATTCATTTGATGATCAGCTCTCCTTATTACAGGCATTAAATACAATTTTCAGCATCATAGCAGTCGACTTTCATTTCTATTACCAATGCCAAGCAGAAATTCCTCTTTTTAAGTATCACTCTTTCTACCATAAATTTAGAAGAGCAAAAAGAGTAACCAGGATATTATTGCATTAGGATTTAGTAACTTCAGTTAAAAAGGCACCTTCAAGGAGTTTGATAAGACTCAAAGAAAAAAAGCATCTGATAAATTCTACAGGTGAATCTGATTTTTTAATTATTTATTTATTGCTGTTCTATTACACTTGTCCCAATTCCACCCCCTTGCTCTCCCCTACCCCACCTATTCCCCCCAGTCAACCCCCACCCACCCTTTTGTCCATATCCATAGGCCCTTTACCTGATTATTTTTATTTTAATTTTATTTTTTAAGTTTATTTTGTTATCGTTGTTCAAGTACAGTTGTCTCCGTTTCCCCCCCACCACAGCCATCCCCACATCTCACCCTTGATCCTACCCCCTCCTTGGCTCTGTTCCTGTGTCCTTTATAGACGTTCCTGAAACCCTTCCCCCCATTATCCCTCCCACCTCCCCTCAGCTTTATCTGAGTTTTCAAATGAGGATAAATACTAGTGTAATTTTAGGCTTGAAAGTTTAATCCAAGATGTCCTTTTACATAAGAGTACTCAGATTAACTTGGGCATACCTTCAAAGAGCTAAGTGGAATTCACTGACTCTTATCCCACTGAATGGCCTTCAAGATGAGGCTTAGGATTTTTAAAGGAAAAAAGAAAGCAGAACAGAGGAGTACCATGAAAGCTATAGCAATCCATTCTTCTTTTGCTACAAGAGGGGATTTCCAAGAGTTTCATACCAGCTACAGACTTCTGGTGATTCCCAAACAAGTTTTTCTAAAGAAAATGTTTGTGTTCCCAAAAGAAAAGAACACTAATTTTTAAAAAGATTTTGTTTATTTATTTTTTTAGAGAGAGGGGAAGGGAAGGAGGAAGATAGGGAGAGAAACATTAATGTGTGGTTGCCTCTCACATGTCCCCTGCTGGGGACCGGTCTGGCAACCCAGGCATGTGCCCTGACTGGGGATCCACTGGCAACCCGGTGGTTAGCAGGCCAGCACTCAATCCACTGAGCCACACCAGCCAGGGCAGAAGAACACTAATTTTATAAGAAAAATTTCAAGTAGGTCAAAGTGTTTTTTGTTTTTGTTTTATCTTTAGTGCTCCTTACATTAACAAGACTTATTCCAAGTGTTACACTGGCATTACTGATGACATTTATAAATAAACAGAAAGCAATCAATCAAAAGAAAATTATTTTTATTACTGAAGAGTTGAGAAAGAAAATCAACACTTGCTACAAAGTTGGAAGGCAGCTAACATATACCATAAATTGTACGTTTCTTCATTAAAAGATTCTGGTATAAATACAGACAAAAGACAATGTGAGGAAGAAAAAGTCAAATTATAAAACTATTGTTCTCTCCAGAATGGACCCAAAGGCCTCCTTTTTCCTTCTGAATGTTTCACATTCAAAATAGATGAGACTGAAGAAATCAATAGTACTGTTCAGGACTATAATAACAATAATCACAGAAATATAAGTATGACAAGCAACTACCATTGAGTTGTTACTATGAGTCAAGCACAGTGATTAAATGTTTTCTGTGGGTTACTTTACTTCATTCCTCATCTCAATTCTACAAGGTAAGTACTGTTAATATCCCCATCTTACAGATAAGAAAATTGAGACACAGAGAGGTTAGTTAAATGACTTATTTTAACCTTAAACTCAGATTTTCTATCTACAAGGATGAAGTTCTCTACTGCTATACACTGTATACTATCCTCTTATAATATTCATTTTATTAAGATTTCATTCTTTTTATGGTTAGTATGAGGGGGGACTCCCCCCAAAAAAGTAACTGGAATTCTTTTCTAGAGGGTGAGGCCCTTGTAGTACAGGTTTCCCCCACTAGGTGGGTGTTCTAGCAATCCATCTGTATCAGTGTACCAGCTGGCACTGTTATGAGAGGCCGTGTTTGACCTCAGTGAAATTTTTTTGAAGACTCTTTCAAATCATTTGCCTATTTCATGATGGTTAATTTACAAGTATCTGCCCACACCACTCTGAGTGTTCAGCAGTTTTTGACCAAAAACAGGATGACCCCCATGCCCCACACTCCCTATTCACCTGATCTTGCCTCAACTGATTTTTTTGTTTCCCTGATGAAAAACAGTCCTCAAAGGGAAATGTGTTGCCAATGTAGAGGAGGTGAAACAAAAAAATGGCAGAAGCACTAAAATACATCAAGATTGACAAGTTCAAAAACTGTTTTGAGCAGTGGGAAAAAATGTCGATAGGTGTATTACATCAAATGGAGAATACTTTGGCCTTGGCTGGTATAGCTCAGTGGATTGAGTGCAGGCTGCAAACTAAATGATTGCTGGTTCGATTCCAGCCAGGGCACATGCCTGGGTTGCAGGCCAGGTCCCTAGTGGGGGCCATATGAGAGGCAACCACACATTGATATTTCTCTCTCTCTCTTTCTCCCTCCCTTCCCCTCTCTAAAAATAAATAAATAAAATCTTTAAAAAAAGGAGAGTACTTTGAAGGTGACTGAAGTTTAAACCTGTGAGCATACACAATTTTTTATAAATAAATTCCACGTGTTTGGGGGTCCCCCCTCATACACTATCATTTCTTCTTTTTCTGCTCTAGAGTATTTATGAAAAAGCAGATTGGTTAATACACAGTTAACTAGAAAAACTGTAAACCTAATATTTACAGAGGAAAAAAGACATCTGTAGGTTTATCAATGTTAAATTCTTTATTCTGGTTTATAAAACACCTACACAAATATATAAACAAATTTGTTTAGATATAATCTTTATGTGCCCTGTGAGCTCCTGAATATTTTAAAAAACATCCTACTGCATTATTTTACCTGCTGGCAAAACAGAAGCTAGATAAAATATGAAAAATATTCTATTAAATACCAAAAAAACCTGAGAATTAAGCTGTTTTATATGTTCCTTGAAAATATGAAAGTGCAAAGATATCACAACAAAATGATTATCACTAGTTCAATGGAAAAGTCACTTTAACATCTTCCACATAAAACACTATGGAAAAGAATAGTTCCCTAGAAAATACTTCATATTTCACTTGACGCAGAAGGAGAGATAAAACTGAGAAAGAAACCCAAATAGCACAACGATATGAAAAGGGCTTTAGTGGATTGAGAGTGGGCCTTCAAAGCAAAGTGTTGCCAGTTCAATTCCTAGTCAGGGCGCCTGTGGGCCAGGTCCCCAGTGGGGGTCAATCGAGCAGCAACTACACACTGATGTTTCTTTTTCTCCCTCTCTTTTTCCTTCCCTTCTCCTCTCTCCAAAAATAAATAAATAAAATCTTTAAAAAAGTAGAAAAGGAAAGGGTTTTATCACTAACTCTGCTTGGAGACCATGTCACTTACTTCTGGTGGGTTTACTTTTTCCATCTGCAAAGTGAGCTTACCTTAGGATCTTTAGGTTCTACAACTCTATGATTCTGAGTCAAATAACTACTATTGATTGTTTTCTTAGATATTATGGGGTAAGTCACAATTTTCAGTGAAGGCCTGCCTTGGGCACACATATGGAAATTACTGGCTGAAGATAAATTTTCTGGCATAAGGTTAAAAGTGAACAGGAAAGACATTGTGTCCAACTACACTCATAGTATGCTACAGGCCAACAGATCATAAGACAACAGTTTTCACTCATTCTGTCCACATTGTACACATTAATCTCCTAGCTAAGTACAGTCCATACTGTATCACTACCCAAAGATAAATCACGTGTACCTTTAAAAACTAAAATGTTAATTTTTCTAAAAATTGCATAATTTTGTGTTGCAGGCCCTAAGATGTTTGCAAATATGCTGTGAACCAACTGTCACCAACATTTTAGATATGCCTTGTCAGGTGGCATGAGTATGGAAAATTTTCAAAATCTGCTCCATGGTACAAGAGGTAACAGTGGGTTAACTCTCCAGTACCTAGCACCCAATCTGGTCAGCCAAAGGTAAAGGTTAAGATTAGTAAACTAATACTTGACGAAAGATGACTATGGGTACCAGGAACTATAAGGAGTGCTTTCACGTATCAAATATTAGCTCTATTTCACTGAGGAGAACATTCAGACTTAGGGATTAATTTGGTCAAGGTCACAGAGCTGGTAAGTTATTTAAACTCAGATCTTGAGATCCTTAACCGCTGAGGCACTGTACCAAGCAGGGCACAGCCTTAGGCCCTAGGGGTGTACTTGAGAAGCTCCTCAGTGAAAGAGAAAGCAATACAGATGTCATTCCAGGAAAGCACTCTCCAAAGAAAAAGTAAATTATTTACAAACTAGTCCATCCAATTAAGGGCAATACCGGAAGCTTTGGGCAAGTAAATAATTCCTACTTTTAGTATGCTTTATGGCTTAAAGTAAGAGGCATAATCAACAGACACTGTGAATCATAATGGAAGGCAAGTGAAAGATGTTTCAGCTGTAACAAGACAAAGTGATACTTTAAAAAAACTGCCTTTTGGTGGATGAATTATCACAGTTGGTTCATGACTGGTATAAGTGCACGTCCATGTATGCATATATAAATGCACCAACTTCTGCAGAAGCATAAATAAAAATAAGTGCATTATCTGGCTCACTGCATGAATATATATTGAGTTAAAAACTTACCTTCGATGAAACTATCCTATTATCACAGAACCTTTGTGCGATGTAAACTTCTGCTGCCGAATCTGGACGATTGCCAACAAACACAGTGCGTGTACCAACTCGTTTCTCTTCGCCAGCACACTGACCAACAGAAAGAGGGAAACAGTCAGTGTTTCATCACATTTCTCCATGCTTCTGCGGAACTCAAAATTCTTGTCTAAGCATGTTTAGCTATGGTCTAAAGAGAGAGAAAGAGCAATAGAGAGAGGACAAAACCTTGTTAGGAATGTCAAACTCCACTAAGCTCTCAGTTGCTGATTTAGTGCAAGTGTTGCTAGAGCCAACTGTTCTGAGGCCAACAGTGCAATTTTAAAATGTTTAAATTAAGCAAAGCATTCTAGAGAAACAATAATTTTTATTGTCAGTCATTGTTCCTTCATCCACAGAATCTCAACAATCACCATTACAGCAACACACTAACTTAGGAAAGGTCTGACTGGAAATATTTAATTTCTATACAACTATTGATGACAGCTTTGTCAATACCCTTACAGGACAGCAGAAAACAGAATGCAAATTACTTCTACACTCAAAATAATTACTTATAAGAATACAGAAACACCATGGCTGTCTCTATTAACAAAATGATCAGCTATTTCTACAAAGAAAATGTATAAATTCTTCAGCTTCACAGGAAAGACATTCCTTTGCAATCTCTCAGGGCCTACTGTCAAAAAGTCCCATTTCAGCCCTGGCTGGTGTCACTCAGTGGATTGAGCACCGGACTGTGAAGCGAAGGGCCATCAGTTCAATTCCCAGTCATGGAACATGCCTGAGTTGCAGGCCAGGTTCCCAGTAAGGGGATGAGTGAGAGGCAACCACACACTGCTGTTTCTCTCCCTCTTTTTCCCTCCCTCCCTCTCTCTAAAAGTAAATAAATAAAATCTGTTTTAAAAAGCCCCATTTCACAAAATATATCTCTAAAATCTCTTTTACATTTCTAAAAAGTAGACCTGCTGAATCTAGATCTTCCAAAGTTGAGCTCCATTTTACCTCGGCCTTGTATTTCACGGAGACTTCACTCTATTTTCTTTTCTTAAGTCAGGGTAATACTTTTTCTTATATAAATTTGGGGCTGTCTCCTTTAATAGTACTATATTACCGTGTTTGAGACAACCATATATTTAAGTCAAAGGATATATGACAGAAACCAATACCCATTTATATATTTCCATTATTTTTGAAAAAGATAATCCCTCAAACTAAAAATGTTTTAAAAGTATATAACCACAAAGACTTTCCTTCCTTTCGATTATCTATTCAAAGATCAAAGATGTAAATCTCTACCTGAAAATAATCACTTTAAACAAAACCACTTGGAGCTTGCAAAATTCTCCAAATGTCTGTGTTTGGATGTATGCTAGTCTGATTTTTTTGCACCTTATGTATATAGTATGGGAAACATGCTCTTTTACTTTTACAAAATACAAATCACCCCCAAAATATAGACAGGTAAGACCTTTTGCCTCACCATTTTTGATTTAAGCTTATTAAATAATTATTTAGTGGGGGATTTCCTTCAAAATCTGTAGGGAATCAACTGAAGAGTAATTAGGATAAACTGAAGTAGGAGAGATTGAGGCTATAAAGGGTAACTTCTGGAGCTAAGGGAGATTGTGGGAATCTCTATCCATGGCAAACTGGAAAAAAATCAGTTGTAAGTATCAGTGCTGGATAGCTTAGCTATTTAGCCATCAGCCTAAATACAGGGCATTGGAACAACTGATTGTACAGGTCCTTCACATGCCAAGAGTGATTAGCAGGTAAATTTTCAAACAATTTCTGGAAACAAATAAAAAATACCTTTACCAGAATGGTAGCTATAAACATTTTGACTTAGGAACTAACTTTTGTTTGCATCGGGAAAATATCGGGTCTGATGCAGCTTACTAATAAGATCACTAAATTTTCCATAAGATCCACTTTGTAAAATGTAAATTAAAGTGAATACTACCAAAAGTATAATTTATTCTTCTTCGAACTTTTCCCCACCTTCTGTTCCAAGTTATAGTCTCACTGTATAGTCTCTACAACATGTGAACCATATAACATGCCAATTTGAATTATAGAAATTGTCGAGTCCACACATACACTGCAATTTACAACATTTTGTTTAATATTCATATGGTTGTTTAGTTTTCCACACAAGGCAAGAACTGGCACAGAGTAAATAAAAAAGAGCTACTTTTAAGGCAGTTCTCAGATCATTCTGCAAATGGAAAGGGGAAAAGTAAAGACAAGTGTCGGAGAGTCCGTGAGTGCTTTCTGCAGGATGTTGCATACGCTGCCGATATAAATTGTTCCCCTCAGTTAACAATGGCCACTGATTAACTCAAAACAAAAATGAACTAGTACTTCCCTAATTCTGAAATGTCCTCAACTTCTTCTCTGGCAGGTCACAGCATTCCAGAGAACAAAGGGAACAAGCAAAATGCAATTTTTCAGGCACATGATATTTTTATGAATTCTGTACATCTGAATAGCATTTACAGTTTCCCTAAGTGCTTTCCCCATACATTATCTCTGGGACTGCTTTCAAATAGGCTGAAGTGACCTCTATCTCCATTAAATTGGACAAAATGGATTAGAATTGGTTTGTGGGGGGGGGCAGACCCTGACAGTGAGCATTATTAGATAATGAAATAGAGGCCTGAGAGCTGCAGCTTGTCCACTCCAGAGGATTTTCATAAAAGGCCAGTCTCCTCAGCCCAGGCAGGATTGAGTTTAGAGCTTCCTGAGAACTGAGGGTGAGGTAGGGTGAAACAGATAACTTTCCCATGCCTGTTTTCACTCTAGAATCTGATGAACCTGCAATTTCTGGTGGAATCTGCTCTGTTTAATGTTTTTGGTCTGCATATAAATGGCAATGCTGAACTGGTGTAAATTCACTGTAATTTTCCACTTGCTACCAATGTAGTGTTAAAACAATGGTTTTAATTCCTAGGATTTTGAATAATGTAGGTGCTTTAGCCAAGGCAGGGAAGAGAAACCCCAAGTAGGAATTGAAATAATTTCGCATTTGGACGGCATACAATGTAGTCTGGAGTGGATGTGTACGATTCCTACCACCTTATAATGAATTTTAATCTATTAAGAGTCCATCCTGTGTTGAACTGCTTCCCATTCAAATGTCTTTAGAAACAATTTAAAAAATTGAAATATACTGGCACCAATTCTATTTTCACGACACATCATACACTATAATGACAAGTATTATATAAAGAATATTAAACAGTATATTTATAACACATGAATTAACAGAGAAAGCAATTTCATTTTCTTCTTCAAGACAAAAAATTGTCCTTTTGTACTCCTGACTCATAGCTTCACAATGTAAACTGAATATTGTCTTAGCTCTGGCTGGTATGGCTCAGTGGGTTGAGTATCATCCCATAGGCCGAGGGGTCGCTGGTTCAATTCCCGGTCGGGGCACATGCTTAGGTTGCAGGCAGGGTCCCCAGCTGTGGACATGCGAAAGAAAACTGACTGATGTTTCTCTCCCTCTCCTTGTCTCTCCCTCCCCCTCTCTAAAAATAAATAAATAAAATCTTTAAAAGAAATTAGTAAATAAAAGAAAGTAACTTTCACTAGAACATACTCTCTCAATAAAAATCAGAGTAGAGTGGTACTATTATTCAACTAGCACCATCTTAAAATCCTATGCTTTTGCAAGTCTCAAAACATAGAAAGCTGTTGGAAGTGTAATTTGTTTCTGGATTACCTGTAGACCAGTGACTCAATAAGAACTAAGGGAAAATAGAGACCTCCATATAAGACTGTCAGTATAAAAGCTGTAACAGGATCTGAAACAGAGCTCACTCTCTCCGTACTTTCCAGGTGTTGGCCGACTTAAATATATCACTTATTCATAAATCAGTGGTTCTTACTTCTTGCCACATACTGGCTTTAAACATAATACTAATACTTGCATATTTTATTTAAAGTTTAATTTTTTGGAAGCTCCCTAGGTGACACTTCTAATATGCAGCCGGGGCTGAGAAAAATGCTACAGAATTATTGCTCATTGAATTAATTGCTCTTAACCAACATCCTACAAGTTGTTAGCCATAGTCCTACACGTTTAACTAATTAAAATTTAAATAATTTGCTTTTTTTTATTTCTATTTCAATCATTGAATAATTTGCTTTTTTAATACAAGGTATTAAATTTAATACAAGGTATCCCCTTCCAACCATTTTAAGCTGTTCACAAAATGTGGTTCTCCTTCAGTACTTATTTTGCATGTGGCTAATCTACCATCAATTATTCAGATCACTGATAAAAATTACATAATATAATGCCAAACAACTCACTTTAGCAACAACTCATCATTGATGTCATTCTCGGCAACCACAAAATTCTTTTTTTATTTTTCATGAGACTGTTCTCTGTGAGTTACTAAATATAAGTATTTGCTAAAAAATGAACAAAAATGTTTATTAAAAGCTGAAACCTTGGCAATGATTTAAAACTGTTCTCTGCACCCCAGCCCCACAGCCATTTTCTTCTCTGCAGCACTAGTATACTCGAACAGCATCATCAGTCTTAAAAAGCCCAAATGAATAAAAAATTAAAAGAAAGAGCATTTCATCAAACTTTTAGCTATCTATTAAAATGCTCCCCAAAGTCAGCCTTTTTATATGGGGGTTGGAGGGGTGGGGCATGCAAGGAGAGCACTACTTTGCCGGGAAACATTTCCCATGAGTGTTAAGCTTCTTGGTTAAACTTGCTGCAATGTATTCAGTGGTCAAATGGCTGAGGTTTCCAAGCCCACTCCACTATAACAAGCCAAAGAGAGTAATCTGGATGTGTAATTTAGTCATAACTTTAAAACGAGCCTTAAAATTCTACTTTTCACAATTTGCTTTTATTGCATCTTTTTAAAGTGATTACGCTGTCTCTCCCTCCTTTGCCAGAGGCAGTGAAGCAAAACGGGAGACAAGACATTTTGTATCTCTTTGCCTTTAAAACTTAATTATGGTTATATTAACTGAAACTCTCAAATACCTGATCAAAAGACAACTGAATATTCAAAGTACATCCCTAGACGCAAAGATTATCTCTAATTGGACATTACCCGATGGCAGCACATTTAATTGAATAGAAACTGCTATAGGAAATGGATTAAGTCCCACAAAAGCACACACCTAAGTCAGCAAGCACAATGCTTAGGAAAAAGCAGTGCCCGTGAGGACTTGGATGAGAACGCCTTTTTTGAAGCTCAGAGTTAGACTTGCATTATCTAAATGTGATCCACGGAGCAGTTTAATTTCACCAAGAACAATCTATCCTGATTGTCTCCAAGCTGATACAACTTCACACCATGCCCTCACCCCAAGGGCCCCAGGGCTACAGAAATGTGACTCTAAAGATGAAATACAACTCTCTTATAGGATGGCTAATAGAGAGTCAAGGAGATAGAATAAAATGTTGTAAGCATGTAGTGATTCAAGATTCTTACAAGAATATTTTTTAGTGATTCAGAGATTCTTCCATTTATAGAAAGTAACCTCGAACTCTTAAAAGTTTGTCCTGGGCCTCCACTTTCTTTGTTAACAGTATTTGTTCTAACAGACAGCCTGACAATATAAGTTATGACCAGAAAAAGTCCAGCCATTGTTAATATTATGAGAATGGTTTGCATGACATCAACGTAACCTGGCAGCCAAGGAGGGTGGGCTGGAATGAGCATGTGTGAACAATGAGGACTTCACTGTACTAGTCAGTGGGGGCAGTACAGGCTGCTGAGTGAGCATGTGTACTGCATGGCATCACATTCCAAATGACTGAAAAGCAACGAATCTGGTTCAAGTTTTATGTTAAGCTTGAACATTCCTTTATGGAAACTATTCAGATGATTCAGAAGGCCGCAGCTAAGGGCAACTGGTGATTGGCACCTTCATCACAACAATGAGCCTGCTCATGCATCACGTCTTGTGCAGGGTTTTTTTGGCAAAACATCCAATCACCCAGGTGAATCAGTATCCCTACAGCCCAGAGTTGGCACCCTGTTACTTCTGGTTTTTCCTAAAAAATAAAATCACCTTTGAAAAGGAAGACATTTCAGACCATTGATGAAATTCAGGAAAACACGACAGGGCAGCTGATGGCTACTGGGAGAACTGTGTAAGGTCCCAGGGTACCTAATTTGAAGGGGACTGAGGCGTCATTGTCCTATGTACAACTGAAGCAGGAGACAGCATAGGAAGAACTCTGAGACTGCAATACTGTCACTGGCCAGCATTTAGCACCCTGGTTGCCAGGAAACGCCTTTTACCAATTAGGTAGAATAAATAGTAAACCAAGGCAGGGAGGAAAGAGACAAGTCTCACATGCTAACTCAGCAGTCCTAAGCCTGTTCTGATAATATTGCCAGGTGTTTCAATATCACAAGAAACACTATATTAACAAGAAAGCAAGCCTTGAAACTGTGCTTTCATCCCAAGGCCTAAATGTGGGAGAGGGTCCCGGGGCCCAAAAAAGAGCCCATAAAACAACTTTGGCTAATTGCCTACCTCTGGTCACTATCTGTTTTACGAGGGAGTCACTGATGCTTATAGAAAAAGCCTATAAACAACTTTGGAAAGTGCCTCAATTTTAATTAACTGTCAGGATTTGTTTTACAACAAGATAACCCAATGGGGTCTGGAGCAAGATAAGAATTTGGATAGTCACATTCCCCCAGGAAAGCTGGCACCACATTTACCCATTAATCATTATGTAACTTTTTCTCTCCTATCCCACCAACTATATAAGTCCTAAGAACAAAGGTCTCTCGGGGTGTGCCTCTCTCTCCCTCTCTGGCTCGTAGCTCTTGGGCCACAGGGCCTCTGGCTTTAGGCTGCCCAGGGGCTTGCCACCCTGGTCTTCAGCCACTCTCACCCTGCTTTGCCCTGAAACTTTCCCTTTCACCCCCTACTCTATCTGGTCTTGTTCTCTTCCATGGAAGCAAGCCACTAATAAACTGATTACATACTACTAGATTTGCTGATATGTAATTCTTTACATGCATCAGCAAGAAGAACCAGGTCTCTCCCATCAACACAATGTTTCTTATATCTTGTATCATCTTCAATGTCTCTATTTTTCATATTACGTGGCTGGATACCTGCTGGACAGACCTTGTATCCACAAAAACTTAACTAGAGGCAAACTGAGCACATATGTCTACAAGACCTCAGAAATTAACTTTTCACTTTCACTACCTGATGCAGACCCCAGCTTGTGGGGTCCACGTCATTACGGATGAAACATGAAACAAATTCACATGAGTCCTGTGGAGGAAAAGGAACGGCACGCCTTTTCTCTCAAGGGGAGCAAAAGCCTTGGTCCTTGCTTGCTCCAATGAGCTTTTATTGTCTTACTGGGCACATTACAAGAAGATCCTCATTTACTATGCACAGGTTTGCTTTAGGTGGTTACCTTATACAGAAAACAAAGGAGAGGATGCTGGTAATCACATCACAGAAGAGGGGTATTTGCAAATGACAAGGCAAAAGTAGTTGGACTGGTTATACTCATCCTTGGAAGGTTTCGCATGGTTTTTAGGAAGTTGCTTTGCAGTAATTGTCCTCAATTCAGGGTGAGGGAGTTTTAGCAAAAAGCAAGACTCATAGTGGCCTAGGTACACTGCAGGCCTGATTCCCCGTGGGAAAACCTATCTGTGGGCGTGGGTCCTGTGCATCTCCCAGTGGGAGCTGGGCCCACGCCATGGCGGCCTCCCACAACTACCCATATGTACATACCAGCTAGCATTTCAAACACTTAATGAACTTTTAAAATCTAATTTGGGAGGTACATAACTTTTTATTTAAAGATTTTATTTATTGTTAGAGAAAGGGAAAGGGAGGGAGGAAGAGAGGGAGAGAAACAACCATGTGTGGTTGCCTCTTGTGCACCCCCTATTGGGAACCTGGCCTGCAACCCAGGCATGTGCCCTGACTGGGAATCGAACCAGCAACACTTTGGTTTGCAGGCCAGCATTCAATCCACTGAGCCACGCCAGCCAGAACCCAACCAGAACCCAGCCAGAACCCAACCAGAACCGTACATCATTTATAAGGATAGGATCCATGAGGTTGACTGACAATCCAGCTAAACATTTCCCATAGTCCTGGGGGGAAAAGGATAAAAACATACATGCAAATAGAAAGCAAGCATAATGAGGCTCAGGACCTCAAAGCCCAATCTGGCTTAAAGATAACAGAATAAACTACTACTGATTACAAACAGCAGAGGCAGGAGGGAAAGATGGGACCACCTGCAGAGAATCACATGAGAATTTTCTAATCCAACGGCAGCTAAATCGCTGCAGATTAACAAGTAACTTGCAATAACCCCTGTGATCCCTGCATAGTTTCCCAGAATTTGGGACATAATTGTGGCTTGCAAATTTGTGTAGCCCAAAGTAGGTGGCAAAGGAAGCACCGGAGGACTGGTCTATCTCTTAAGACTTTAAAACAGTACTCTGGTGGTCTGACCCCATTACAGCATTTTGTATCTTTTGTGTTATTCCTTTCAAATGACCTGATTTGCTTTTGTAACTTTTGATTTTAACGTATTATGATTTTAAAAACTTAGTATCCTGTACCACATAGTACTTTCTCCTCATCTTGTGAAATTCTTTTCTAAACCATGCCTGCAATAAATGGGCCATGATAGGAAGTGGGGCTAAAAATCAAACTTCTGAGGAAAAGTTCAACTGAACTTCTGGTTCTAGGCAGGTAAGTAGTATAAGAGGAAAAGGTATAATCTAGGAATTCACAATGATACACTGAGTGCCCCCACTGTGAGAGAGTGACTGTGATAACATACATTGAAGCTTCAAAAATGTGTGCCAAAATAATCACTTTCTAGGTCATCAGAGAAAAATTTTTATTATCCAGATAAACTCTGGCTAGAGTGTGTATATATATATATATATATATATATATATATATATATTAAAAGAGGTGTCTGATGTCCCAAACAGGGTTTTATCTGCCATTTCAATAACAGCATCATTCTTATAAAATTGATATTAAGCGAACTTCTAGAAAGGTCTAGCAGTTGAAATACATGCTGGAGGATGTTGGTGAGACTAATGAATGCATTTTTTTCCCTGGTATTGTTAAATATATCATACAGAAAGAAAACCACCTCGGAAAAAAAAGTCAAAGCTGTACATGTAATTAATTTAAATAGCACATTCAGGCCATATCTTTTTATTTTTTAACAGCCCCCCCCCAACAAAAGTAGTAGGTAAAAAACAAGTTTCCACTGTGAAGCGCAGCTGAGTTGAATAAGCAAGGAAAACACAGGGGAGGGGCTCTAGCCTCACAACTCCAGTCACTGCCTCAGTGAAGCTAGCGGAACCTTGGCCAACTTCTCCGCTCACAGGACGTCTGAAAGAAATGTCTGTTCTTGAAAAGAGTATCCTCCCTAGGTGAAGGCTTTTGGGGGCAAGGTTTGGAGGAGACAGGAGAAGCAGTAAAGACATGACCCTGGGAAACATATAGGGCTTAGCTGAGCCTCTATTTCCTTAATAGTAAAATGAGGTGATGTAACTTAAAAGACTACTCACAGTACGATTAACAACACTTGGAGATCAATTTAAAGGGCTCCAAAGGCTATTCACATCAGATGAGGTTTATTAACCAATTATATGACTTTAAATTTTTAACTTTTTTATTTTTAAAAATGTTTTATTTATGGCATTACAGTTGTCCCAATTTTCCCCCGTTGCCCCCTCCCCCCAGCCCACCCCTACTTTCAGTCAGTCCCCACACCACTGCCCATGTGCACGGGTCCTTCATATATGTTCTTTGACTAACATTTTTACCTTTTATCAATCAGTCCCCAGCTCCTCCCTCTCCTCTTAACAGCTGTCAGTGTATTCCACCATTCCATGCCTCTGGTTCTATTTGGCTCATTGGTTTATTTTATTCATTAGATTCCTCTTATAAGTGAGAACATATGGTATTTGTCTTTCACCAACTGGCTTATTTCACTTAGCATAATAGTCTCTAGTTCCATCCATGCTGTCGGAAAAGGTAGGAATTCCTTCTACTTCTCTGCTGCACAGAATTCCATTGTATAAATGTACCACAAGTATTTTTTTTTTCCACTCATCTACTGATGGGCATTTAGACTGTTTCCAAATCTTGGCTAGTGTAAATAGCGCTGCTATGAACACAGGGGTGCATATATTCTTTTGAATTGGTGTTTTGGGATTCTTGGGGTATATTCCCAGCAGTGGAATTGCTGGGTCGAAAGGCAGTAAAAATGCAAATATCTCACATAGCAATATTTTTGCTGATATATTTCTAGGGCGACGGAAATAAAAGAAAAAATAAACAAATGGGACTACCTCAAATTAAAAAGCTTCTGCACAGCTAAAGAAACCACCAAGAAAATGAAAAGGGAACTGAATGCGTGGGAAAACATATTTGCCAATAACACATCAGACAACGGTTTGATCTCCAAAATATATAAAGAACTGACGTGACTCCACACCAGGAAGACAAACAACCCAATTAAAAAATGGGCAAAGGACCTTGAATAGACATTTCTCCAAAGAGGACATACAGACAGCCTACAGCCATGTGAAAAAACGCTCAACATCACTAACCATCAGAGAGATGCAGGTTAAAACCACAATGAGCTATCACCTCACACCTGCCCAAAAGGCTATCATTAATAAATCAACAAACATGTGCTGGCGAGGATGTGGAGAAAAGGGAACCCTCGTGCACTGTTGGTGGGAAAGCAGACTGGTGTAGCCACTGTGGAAAACAGTATGGAATTTCCTCAAAACATTAAAAAAATGGAACTGCCAACTATAATGATTATTAAAGCTCCAGGAACTGGGCTAGCACAGAACTAGGAAATGGCCTCAGCATAACTCAGATGTACATGTTTTACTTAAAGCAAGGAAGTTTCTGGCTTTGCAGAAGAGCTAGAATAGGCAAGTCTGCTGCCACCCCTGTACAAAGAGGTAGGGTGAGCTATGGCCCAATGGCAGAGTGCTTGGTGTTTAACACACCACTCATTAGTGTTAGAGGGCTAGAGATGGTCAGGGAGGCTGACAGGTGGCATTTTTGACCTCAAGTGAGGGCCACTCAAGGACTCCCCTGGAGCCTGTTGGCCATAATATAAGCCATCAGTTCTTTGGAACTGTTGATTTGACACCACAGGAGTAAAACCAGGAACACATTTCTCCCTTTGGGACAGAGCACATGGTCACTTGGGAACTGCACTAGAATTACTGACACTGTCTCTTAATCTCCTTTCTCTCTCCCAAAGCTTTGGATTTAAAGTTCCTGTGCATTATAAATATCAGGTGTGGCTATAAATTTAACAGGTGACCTGTTTGTAATTATTCCTAACACATGCTTAAAAGAGACATTAGAAATTATCAACATGTACAAAGTATAACTTATAACTTTCCGTATATTGAACCAGAGAAGGAAGAGCACTTCAAATGAGTGTCTGATTTCTTTATGGCTTATGTACAATAAAAGTTGGTTGGTTTTTTTTTTTTTGGAATTTTAATATACCTTTGAGTACCTTTAACTAGGCATCCAAATTAAGACAAACTGGCAAGAATGTTAGAATACATCACTCAATGTTTCCTAAACTGCATTACATGGAACAAGTTGATAATAATGTTCCTTAGCAAAGGGGGAAGGAAGGCTGCTCCTATAATCCTCCTCCTGATTATTCACAATGCATATTCATATAAGAGCTCTAAAAAGTCTTAAAATAAAGAAACCTCTTTATGTTTGGTTAACACTTGCCATAGAAATCTCACCCCCCACCCCCGCCACCCTGCCAAAGATCCAATGACATCATGTTCTGTACGACACAGTTTGGGCTCTGCTACTCTAATATATTTATTTCTTTCTTATTTTAAAAGATTTATTCATTTTTAGAGAGAGGGAAAGGGAAGGAGAAAGAGAGGGAGAAAGCATCAATGTTTGGCTGCCTCTGGCACGCCCCCTACTGGTGACCTGGCCTGCAACCTAGGCATGTGCCCTGACTAGGAACTGAACCGGTGACCCTTTGCTTTGAAGCCCCGCACTAAATCTACTGAGCTAGGCCAGCCAGGGTGTTACTCTAATATATTTCTTAATCACAATCAGCTATGCTGGCAAAGCATTCAAGGGTATGAGGTAAAATAACTGTTAAATTTGTGATAATGTCTCTACCTGTATGCCAAAAATAGATAAGGAAAATTAAGTGTCTGGTCATGATCCCAGATGGGTGTGCTTTTGCTTTTAAGCTTAATTACGAGAGGCAAGAAACCAGGAGATCTTGGTTCTAATGTGTTCTACTACTGATTGGACTGAGTGTGTCTTGGGAGAAGTCCCATATTGATTTCTTCATAGGTAACTGGAGGAGAGTTTAATTAAATAATCTAATCAAGCGGACGCAGAGGAATTGGGTCCCAATCTTCTAGCAATAAAACTTGGAATGTGGGTGGGCCCTGGCCAGGTAGCCCAGTTAGAGCGTCAACCTGATATGCCATGGTTGCGGTTTTGATCCCTGGTCTGGGCACATATGACAATGAATGCATAAATAATTGGAGCAACAAATTGATGCCTCTCTCTCAAATCAATAAATAAAACTTTAATGAAACAGAACAAAACAAAAAAAATCCTTGAAATGTGATTTTGGATCTTGTACCATTTGTTACCTTTTTTTACCCGGACCCCCCCCCCCAAAAAAAAACAAAAACCTTTCCAAGGGTGGGGAAAAGATGTTTAAGGGTAAGGAATAACTTACTAACCAATATGTAACGAGATGATAGTGTATTCAGGATAGAATTTATTCATACACTTCAAAGTGGAGAAGAAGTGAAAAATAAAAGAAATGTTGAAAATTCACAAAGACTAGGGAAGGGTTCATGTGCCTTCAGGGCACTCATTTTGATACATTTGAAGATACAGTGGCTCTTTCAAGCTTTAACAATGTCCACTTAAAACAACTATTTATTTAATGATAACCTTTAGATGGGGGGAAAAAAATGAATGCCTTCTCAAATGTACCTGTTATGGAAGGGAAACAATTTATTTCTCTGATAAAACAGAATGAGATTTGCCCTGGCTGATGTGGCTCAGTTGGCTGGACGTCCTCCTGTAAAGTGGAGGGTGGCTGGTTCAATTCCCCACCAGGGTGTGTGTGTGGGTTGCGGGCCCAGTCTCCAGTTGGGGAACATGCAAGCGGCAACTGATTGATGTTTCTCTGGCACATTGATATTTCTCTCCCTCCCTTCCTTCCTTCCCCTCTCTCTAAAAATAAACAAATAAAATCTTAGTACAAACAACTTTAAGTTAAAACAGATTAGGATTGGCCCTGGTTGGGTAGCTCAATTGGTTAGAGCACTACCCCAATACTTCAAGGTTGTGGGTTCAATCCCCCCACTGGGGCACATGCAAGAATCAACCAATGAATGCATAACTAAGTGGAAAAACAAAGCAATGTTTCTCTCTCTCTCTCTCAATCAATTAAAAAAGATTATTAAAAACATGTTAGGATTAACGGCTATAAAGGCAACTACAAAAATTACAAGTTTTACTTGAACAAAAGGTTTTTGCTATAAAATGAAATGCACACAAAACCACCTAAAAGAATTATTACAGCACACACATTCGAAATGTATGACTTTGAAAAACAAGCCTTACTTAGAACTAAAAGTCATACCACCCCCAGACAAGTAAGATAAACAGTAGTTTGAGATTCTGTCCAAGTACATGACTGGAAAGAGCAATGGGATTATTTACGAAGCACACATAGGGGTCCATCCAGAGCAACTTGAAGAATTTACAGCTAATGTTAAAAATACCTGGCAAGCTTTGAACAGGAAAAATGCTTTCAGCTAAACCATGAAACAGCATAGTGGTTGGAGCATTAAGAGACTGTCACTCAGTGGAACACAAGCAGATTAGTTATGACCAGTGCTTGCCAATTCAATGTTCACCAAGACTCAATTCTTCTGACTGCAATGCATTTCACTCTACTTTACATTATTATAAAAGGCACATGTATGCAAATCTGTCAGCACAGTTCTGAGTCCATTCTTACTCTACTTTGTAAACTCAGATGATGCAAAACCTTCTAAAACTGACAATCAGAAAATAATGAATAACAGCATTAGTTAAGGGTGGGAAAATGGCAGAACCCAGCTGATCTTCAAAGGCTGGAAATTTAGGTGTCAGATTAGTCCTTTAGACCTCGTCCTCAATCCTAAAAATGGTAGGTAAGAGGAAAAGGTGGGGTTATCCTAACAGTTGCAAGACTTTCTTAGAAGGCAACATACCAGAATGATGTTGAACATAGATTTTACAGATTTAGAATCCAATGCCGTACAGTGTGCCTTTGAGCTTCACTACAATTTTTCATAATGTTGAACAACAATGTGTTGAGGTATCAAAGAATAAAATATTCATTGCAAAAAAAAGGAGGTTTGTTCATGCATTTATCCTTCTAGGATAGTTAGAGTTTTAAAGAGATATGGAAAATAAAAAGTGTTGGTGGGAACACCTTGTGAAGAAATTGGAACCCTCATACATTGCTGGTAGGAATATAAATAGTTCAGCCTCTGAGGAAAACAGCTTGGTCGGTTATCAAAAAGCAAAACAAAGAATTACTATATGAGCCAGCAATTTTCCTCCTATATATATACTCGAAAGAACTGAAAACAAATGTTCAAACAAAACCTTGTGCATTACTGTTCATAATAGCACTATTTACAATACTCAAAAGAGGGAGACAACTTTAATATCCACTGACTGATGAATAAACAAAATATAGTGTATTTATACAATGCAATATTATTCAGGCACACAAAGGAATGAAGTGCTGATACATTCTACAACATGAACAAACATCGAAAAATTGCATTGAGAGGAAGCAGACACAAAAGGTCACATATTGTATGATTCCATTTACATGAAATATTCAAGAGAGCTAATTTCATAGAAACGGAAAGCATATTGGTGGTTATCAGGATATGGGGGAAGGGAGATGGGTACGGAGTTTGCTTTTGAGAAGATGAAAATGTCATGGAACACGACAGAGTTGGTAGTTTCATAACATGTGAGTATATTAAATGCCACTGAATTGTTTGCTTTAAAGTAATTTAAGTTATATAAAATCAGTTAAAAAGTAACACTCTTGTCTCATAACAAGTCACAAGATGAAGTTGTTAACATATATGGTTGATGCATTCATTCAACCAATATATTTATGGAGCCCCTAGTATGCCTAGACACTAGGAATAGACTGATGAATTAAAAAAAGACACAGTCCCTGCCTTTAAGGAGTTTAGAGTGATGGGCAGTGACCAGACATCAATCAAATACTTAAACAAATCTGTGAGGTGACAAGAATGATGGCTGCAGAGAATGAGAGCTGACCTGGCCAGGACCACACAACAACCATATGCAACACACGCCTGATCATATTGCTCCTACAGTATCCCCTCCCCATTTTAATGGTTTCTCACTGATCTTAGAACTGGAACCTAAAATCCTCACTCTGATCTGCAAGGTCTTGCACCATCAGGTCTCTTCCTTCTGCTTCTCCAACTCAAGCTTCACACATTCCTGCTTTCTCTGTTACAGCGCACCAGTGTCCTTTCCATGCAAGGTGAGCCCCAGGCCCCTTCTTGCCCTAGGTCTTCCACTCCATTGCTTCATGCCATGTAGAATATTCTTCCTCTCCTCTTTACCTTCTTGTAATCACCATTCAGATCTCCCAACTCTATTTTCTCACTAAAGCTTTCCCTGATGGCAACTCCAATAAAGAGAGACCAATAACTTCTCCAAAATCTGTCTGCTACAGGGAAATCACAATGAGCAACGAATGTAAAGCATGAAGAGAAAAAATCTCAATTCAGCTTTTAAAAAAACCATTACTTCAAGTCTCCCCCAAATTCTCCTCAAATATTCTTGTCAACATGTACCCAAAGAAATCCTTTGTGACTTCTCTGCCTTTGTAGAAAGTGTTTTTCTAACCTACTGATTTGTTTCAGTAAAAACAAGGCCATGATTGTGACAATAACTCTTTATAGTCTACTTACACATTAGCTCATTAATGACTGGCTATTGTGATACCTTGTTAACTGATTTATACACACTTCAGACAATTTTATCCTGGCAGTATTCAGATTCATCATTTCTAGTTGATTGAACAGTTAATTAAAATGGGTGGTTATGATCATTTTTATTAAAAAAAAAAAGTCAGGCATCAGACCAGGAATATAATCCTCAATGTAAAAATATTTCAATGACTAAAATCAGATTAAACTTATATTACTTTGATTTCCATGAACATAACCTGCCATGACACACAAGGACAAGTTGTAAGAGATTTTCAGGAGGGCCTATCACCTAGTGAGTGTGCACTATGGAACAAAAGCTAGGACAAAGACCAACATAATTCAAATCAGCCAGCCATGTGCTGTTCTCTTTCCAAACCACCTCATTTAATAATCATAAACTGGGCCAGGGTATTTTTCAAAGCCCTGACTTCTCTGCAAGCAGAGAAGAGGGAAATGTCACTGAACTATAGAACGCCCCACCCAAAAAGACTGTGTTAAAGCCTGAAAGGACATTTATACAATATAACAATATTCCTGTGCTTTCTGGAAGTAAAACTAAATTGCACTAGAACATTAGCATCTCAATGATTAACAGATATTAGCTATTAGTACATATTTAACATAACAATTAGTAATAAAGCTTACACAAAGTGTTTACTAATAAATGAGTAAACACTAGCATGTAATCAGTACCACTATTTCTTAAATCATAGCTTCTAACCTTAAAGAACACTATGGATGGACAGGGAAGAGGGTATGGAATTTAAAACCTGAAACACAAAGTCTAGATACTCCACTCCAAACAGAAAACAAGACTAGTGGTTTTTCCCCAGTACTCACCTGCACCCCTAAATGTTTATAAATACAAAATGCAAGTTCAGGACTTAGGTCTAAACATTGCTAAGATCAAATAGTTGTTTCTATTTGATTGCGGCAAATACATCCTATGAACGAATTTCCTAAAGGTTAAGAAGCGGGAGAGAAGGAGAACTGGAGGTTGAAATGGCTGTCAGTACAATGGGTTGGGAACGAAAGCTAATTGTTCAAATAAAACTCTAATGTGAAGATTAAAATTCAACATTCAAGACCAACACAGGAAAGACCAAAGCCTCTCCTTTCATCAAAAACATGTGAGTGAATTTTCTCCCTTCAGCTTTTGCTCAGTCTGTACGGAGACCACAGTAGATGTGTTGTAGAAAAACAACTCGAACACATACATAACAAGTGATATATTTCAATCACAAAATTGCCACTTATCAAAATTTTTAGCTTCCCTGATAGTAGAAAGGTCACAAAAAATGAGGTTTTAGAAATATTTTACACACATACCATCTTAATCTGGAGCTGATAAATAACAGAACCTAACAGACGATTTTTCAAAAAGTGATTTCATTTACCTGGGGGAAATCTTTCTTTCTAGTTCCCCTAGCTAACTAGGTTCCTGGGACTGGGAAATCTCAGAGGTTACAAGTCAAAGAGGACCCCATGGCCTTAGGCCCCCAAGTATCTTGCGTAGTCCAGGGTATAAGGGCAGGTTTTGAATTCTTCACCCTCTACATTCCCCCTGCCACCCTGCCAGCCAAAAAGTCTCCCCCATTCTTTTACCTTTTGCCGTGGTGGGAGGTCATCAGGCAGCAAGCAGAGGGAGACTGGAGTAAACCCCAATCATTTCACTCCCTGTTCCTGGACTCAACCTTTTACTGACTTGGGTTGCACCCCAGTTCCTAAACTATAGTTCCTGAGGTACAATCTCATTGGATTGACAGAAAGAACACAAGTAGGATTTATGTGACAGGAGTATATAAACACATCTGCAGCACACTGCTAAGGACACCCAGAAATTAGAGGGAAGGATAAAGATTGCTGAGATGCAGAGGCTTACTAGAGCCAGACAGAGTACACCTAGGAAGATTTCCAGGTTAATGCATGTCTGAGCCTTGGGTAATTTTGGCCTCTTCTAATCCAGAGTATGATCAAAATCATGAAAAATCTGTTTTTTTTTATTTTTATTGTTGGCATTATTATAGATGTCCCCACCCACCGCCCCCCCCCCCTTACCTTACCGACACACTGTTGTCGGTGTCTGTGGGTCATGGGTATAGGTTCTTTGGCGGATCTCTTCATCTTCTTTCATCCAGCCCCCCCCCCACTGCCCCCCACTGACAGTCGTCAGTCTGTTCCATGTGCCCATGCCTGTGTTTCTGTTTTGTTCATCAGTTTATTTTGTTCACTAGATTCCACATATAAGTGAAATCATATAATATTTATCATTTTTAATTCTATTGTCCATTTCTCATGCGCCGTATTCCAAAACTAGAAGTTGGAGAAAATGACAAGAGAACTTTATTTTTAGTCACATATAGTGCTTGGTTTCAGGACTCCTCTAACGCAGCCTGACTTTCCTAGCCATTCTAACTGCATTTTCTGCTAGCAGTTTCCCCAGCAAGAGGGTTCTGCTCTCACCAAACTGATCTCTCTCATTTTCCCCCTAAGTATCTCAGGTTTATTCCAAGCTGCTGCTCTCCTGGACTGGAATTACCTGAACTAGTCTCCTTGAAAGGAAACTGAAGGTTCAGCTATGCCAAATTCAGCAACCTAATTAAGAGACCCTAATGTATGGAGGGCTGTAGATACATAAAACTGGCAAACCTTTCAGCAGGGGTGTCCAACCTTTTGGTGTCCTGTGGGCCACACTGGAAGAGGAAGAGTTGTCCTTGCGCCACACATTAAATTCATTGCAACACATAATCATTAAAAAAATCTCATAAAGTTTTAAGTAAATTCACGATTTTGTACTGGGTCGCATTCATAGCCATCCTGAACGCATGCGGCCCTCGAGCTGCAGGTTGGACACCCCTGCTTTACAGGCTGGATTCCCTCTCAAAGTGATTAGCCAGTGATCCTGGGAGCTCTGTGCCTTGTTCTGTTAATATACGTCTGGGATTTGCTTCCTCAGTAAAGATAAGCCAATGTTATAAGCAAATGAAGAATTCTGTAGGTGGATAGACAGAAGGTAGATGGATGGAATGATGAAAGATTACAAGCAGACAGATATGGTTCACTCATTTGACTAAACCAACCTAGCTCCAAAATCAAAGTATCATTTAGAGCCATTGGAGATCACCAAGAAACATCAAGCTATAACCTAAGATGAAAATATACTTTGATCAAGGCCAGACTCTCAGTGTTTAACTGCTTCATAAATATCTTCTAATGGTGGTATTCTTAATGCCAAAAAAAAAAAAAAAATCAGAGGCATTCTGACATTTGCTATTCTAATGACCTTCTTTCAAGAGGGGCAATTACCAAGGTGCTTCAAAGTGGCCATAAAAGAGACAGTGAGGAAGAGGAGCATACTGCTAAATGTGTGGGTTCTGGGGCCAAACGTCTGGGCTCAAATCCTGATTATGATACTTACTAGCTACGTGACTTTGGGCAAATTCTTGAACCACATATCTCAGTTTCCCTATCTGTACAAATGAGGGTGATGGTGATAATAAGGCAATTGTGAGACAGTGTCTTCACATAATAAATACTCAAATAATATTAGTTACTGTTTTATATAATACAGTATAGGAAAACAGCAAATTCCTTTGCTGCCTCTAGTCAGTTACCTCCACCACATATAAAAAATAGCCTATGTAAAAAAATGTAATCCTAACACAAATAATTGAAATATAGCTACAGGGTTATTACACTTGAAATGCAGTGGCACAAATGAAATCAATGTGAACATATTTGTAACTAGAATAAAAATAAATACAATCTTTGTAAAATGGAAGCATAAAGGAAGCATGCTGACAAAATCAAAATGATCATGAGTATTCCTTTAAATGATGTGTGTTATGCCGACTAGGTAATACTTCTTAATTAGTATATATACATGAGATAAAATAATACACTGCAACTTTACTCAGGACTTCAGTGGAACTAGAAGACCTACACTTCATTCAAAATGCCTGCAAAAGAAGAAACTAAAGCCAACTTCAAAAGGCTCAGGATTGGAGTCCAGAGAGTATCAGAGAGTGGAGGGCTCTGAGTAAGGCACTCAGTTGGAAGTGGAAATAAATAGCATGTGTAATAGAATGCACACAACTATGAATTAGCACATGGCTCCACAACACCTGCTGGAAGCAAGAGGAAATCACACACACAAGCAGACAGTGTGAAGAAACCTCCCATCCTGCCCGGGCAGCCGCACCCTTTCTAAAGGGAAAAAAAAGGTGGTCAGAGCACAGAGTGGCTCTGGACAAAGAGAGGGCCACGAGTTTATACCTGGAAACAACTGGCCTTAGAAATTCACCAACTTGACATTTATTCCAAATGAAATTAAATGATATGTGCACGGGGGGGGGGGGTGTATTTGTGATATCCCCTAAACCAAGACGTATCTACCCACCTTTAACTGAAACAAATGTTTCAAGAGCATCTAGAGAGCTAAACATAGCGATAAGCATCATTCCTATGCTAAACTCAAGGGGCTTTCTTCACCAGAAAGTCAATTCTGAGTCTCCGTTCCCACTCATAGTCTCAGTTTTCCCATTAATAAAATGTGGCTCCCAGCTGGTACCCTGGCATCAAGTCTTGCTTTTCACTAAGCAGCGGCGGCTCCATGTTTTGATTTCAGTGGCTGTGGCCGATCTGGGACTGAATGAAATCGGTAACCCTTTCCGGAGCTTCTGCTTTTAAGAGAAGTGGAAAAAACTGCCATAAATAGTTCTGCCTTTTCATTAATGTGTTCTTATTAATAAATGTTTAAAGTAATTTATTTTTAATATCAAGAGAGATCAGGGATTTCTAAGAGACAGTATATAAATAAAGGGTAGAACAATGGGAGAAGTCTAAATATAGTTCACATATTCAGGTGAATGGAGAAAATGAAGAGAAGCTGATGGGCCTAACACTAAGTACAAACTACATTAGAGTTTTTAAACATTGGAGTACTCGAGTACCCAATAAAGCTTATAAATAAAATACTCTGAAAGATGACATTTAATATTGTAGTCACCTTTCAGAAACTACTGCCTTTATCCATAATTTCTGTTTAAGACCCAAGGTAGGCCTTTCCAAATAACTGTTCCTGGAAAGGAAACACTAATTCTCCACTTTTCTAAGTTTTCATCAGTACAACTAAAATCCTTAAACATCTTTGCAATCACTTGGCAAACATGTGTATGTTTGCCAAATAGCCCGTCCCATTCATTTCTGGTATATTTCAATGGATTTGAATTGGGAATAATTAAACTTAAGAAACAAACTCCCACTTGAACAACAATTAAAAAATAAACAAACTCCCAGAGCAAGAAGAAAGTTGTAGCCACTATACAGATTGTTCAGACTACTGTGTGAGAATGTCATGTCAATTTCATCATGGATTTTCTGATTTTAATGTGATCCTTCAAAAATAAGGTTGTCTTGTACATTTATATTTAAAAGCTTATAGTAAAAAGCCATATATCACTTGACCTTAAGAAATAGCACCTCTTGCATTAACTCAGATAACCTCTAGCTGTTAACTGGTATATTATATAACACAGAGAAGAAAAATTTGCTAAGGGGTTTCAACTTTACTATTGTTCAGTTGTTTCCAACCTAGTGAACACTGGATTTCCTCCTTAAATAATCCCACCACCCCAAAGAATTACTAAACAACTAAATTGTAAGATTTTTGTGGTGTAAGAGGCTATAAATCTCAGTAATAATCACCTTTGAACTTGGTTTAGTTGACTGACGTTTATCTGATAATCAGGATCAAAGAATGTCAAAACTGGCTTTGTAAATGTTTAAGCAAGATTGGGTTGAGCAATTGTGGCATAGTGTAATTCACAATGTAACTTCCAAGGTTTACTTTTGCCATCTTTATTTTGTCTTTTCTTTATAAATACATAAGTAGAGAAATTTATTGACATGAATACAGACCCAATCACCAAGCTTCTACAGTGAAAGCAAGGCTTGAACTCTGATGGTGACCCTAAAATACTATGAAGAAATTCCTTCATTCACTTCTAGGAATAAATGTTTAAAATTTGTAAAAAAGAAAATTCTGTAACTGTATGAGGTCATGAATGTACAATACATGGATAACCCATCCAGAAACTAGATTTTTCAAGTTCAAGAAATATTTTGCTGGAAGGATCTGCACCTTTGCTCTGCTTTAGCTAACTACTCTATGGTGATAGCTAGGATTGGTTAATACCTACTGCTTCATTTCTGACACCTCAAAAACCAACAGCTCTCACTTCGCACCCCTCACAACTTTTCAGCTTACACTCCCACTACAGTGGCTCTTCAAAACCTCTACTCTTTTATTTTTTATTTATTTTTTTCAATCATAGTTTATATTAGTCTGTATTAGTTTCAGGTGTACAGCACAGTGATTAGACAATCACATACTTCAAAGTGTTCTCCGTGATATTTCCAGTGCACTCCTGATACCATACATAGCTAATACAATTATTGACTATATTTCCTATGCTGTACTTCACATCTGGTGACTATTTTGTAACTACCAATTTGTACTTTTCCATCCTTTCATCTTTTTCACCCAGGTCCCTAAACCACCCCCTCCCCTCTGGCAACCATCAGTCTCTTCTCTGTATCTATGAGTCTGTTTCTATAAAACCTCTAGTGTCTTGATCCCACTCTCAGTTTCTCAAAGTCTTTATCTTCACTTTCCATATGGTGCCTGAATACCATGTTCACTCATGGAACTTACCAGGCCCCTTCGATTCCTTTCCAGCCTGGCTTTCTGTCATAATCAACATACAAAATCCAAAATTCAGCCAGCCCTGGCTGGTGTGGCTCAGTGGACTGAGCACTGGCCTGGGAACCAAAGGGTTGCCAGTTCCATTCCCAGTCAAAGCACATGCTTGGGTTGCGTGTGGGCCAGGTCCCCAGTAGGGGGCGCTCAAGAGGCAACTATGCATTGATGTTTCTCTCCCTTCCCTTCAGTCTAAAATACATAAAATCTTAAAACAAACAAACAAACAAACAATTCAGTACCAGTCTCAGATACTGCTTCTTCATTCCTGCATGAAGGAAGCTGAGAACAGTTTTGGTATAACCACACTAATGTGAAGAATGATGCCATTACAAATCCCTCAGTGCCATTCCACAAACCCCTCACTTGTCCTTGTTCATCTCATTCTCCGTTTACCGTAAGTACTGATTTCAAAGCTTCATGGCTGTCCTCTGGTCCCTTGCCACACTGTTTTCTATATGGGTGACCTTGCTCCTATAAAATCAGGCTCATCTGGTGGGCATTTCTTCACACTTCCCTGCTGTGTGCACTTTCCCTCCAATTTTAAAAGAGGGAATCTCTCATCCTGCTCAAGACCAATAAAGAGCCTCCGTATATGTTCTTGATCTCCATCTTCCCATCTTTTTGCACCAATAATTATCCCACCTCTCCTATACTGTCAACCACATAATCTATCTCCCAATGGTTTCTTAGCTGAAATGCTTAAGCCCTCCTTTTCTTAAATTCGCACATGCATGCACACACAGGATACACTCTTGTTGATCAAGTACCCTTTTCCAGCCTTATCTCTCCTTCCCTACACAGGCCCAATATAAAGTAAAGCTTCTTTAAGGCAGGAATTTTGGAAGAGTTTTTGTTTTATTTTGTTCACAGGCATACCGCTAACCTACACCAGGGCCTGGCACATGGCAGGAGCTCAATAAAGAATTGTTTAATAAATGAGTAACCTCCTAAAAAAGAATGCACTCACTATGTCTACTTCCTCACCTCCTTATCACTCTCTCAGCCCACTCTATAAGCTGGTTCCTGCACCCACACTCCCACAGCTCTAACTTGCCAAACCGAATGCACAGTTCCCTACTTATCCTTTGTCTACTACTGACACTATTAACCATCTTCTTGAAAGACTGTTTTGTCCTTTGCTTCCATGATATCACACCTCCTCTTATGGCTCTAGACACTCCTTTTTGAGTCTCCTTTGCCAAATCTGCTTGTTCTGCCACTAGACTAAATTACTAAATGCTGGTGTTTCCCTAGATTCAGCCCTCAGCTGTCTGTCCTTCACCATCCTGTATGCTGTACCTAAATAACAATGCATATGCATGGCTTTAATGAACATCTATACACTGATGGCTGATGGCACTCTAGCCACAGACTTCTCTTCTGAGCTCTACAAGCATAGGAAAACAATGACAACTGTTTACATTTGAGGGTTTACATACCAAAGCACAATTCTAAAATCTTAATGTTTATAATCACTTAGTCTCCACAATCAGCCCATCAGGAAGGTACTATTATTGCCACCATATACGGATGAGAAAGTCACGGCACAAAAAGGAAAGCAACTTGCTCCAGGCCACACAGTAAGTGGTGGAGCTGGTAAACATGAGCACCTTTTTAAAATAGCAGCTTTATTGAGATATAATTCACATACTATAGAATTCAGTTAACAATGCCATAATTATTATGTTCGTGTTATACAACATTACCACAATCTAATTTGATAACATTTTCAACACCCCAAAAAGAAACCCAGTACCCACAAGCAGTCGCTGATATGGATACTTTCTAACTTTGATTTTTAGGTACATTCAAAAAAAGAAACAAACACGATGTGTTAAGCCAGTCAAGACAAAATGACTTCCTTTTTTTAAAAGTGTACATTTCTGTTTCTCCAGTATAAAAATTTATTTTTTGTGTGTTTAAAATGAAAGTTTTCTACCAGGATTGGATTTACCCATATGGTACAAGATATCCAAACAGGAAAAAGCTACATATTCCTCCAACAAGGCAAATATTGCAGCCTTTATGTGCTACAAGAAGGCGGACACTCAATCCTCACACGAACAGTAAAAAGAATACCTTTAGCAGGCTGAATAAAGAATGACCTCTTCTTACAAAGAAAGTTTTACACAATATGTGTGTCTAGTTACATGAAAAAATAAAGCCAATTCTATAAAGTCAGTAGAGTATGAAAATGGCAATTATCAACAGCATATATGGCACAAATTGAAAAGAAACTGCTTAACAGAAGAAAATGTAAAAGGCTTTTTAAAAATAGAATTTCATTAGACTTTTAATGACTCTAATTAGAGAAAGTATTTTCATGCTGCTCCAGGTGGAGAGATGCAATGAGAGGGAAACTGCACCATTGACGCCAGCTTTCCTTGCCCAGTAACTGCAAAGCACTAATGAGTTATTTCCAATCCAATTTACTGTTTAAGGACTTGGGACAGACCAAGAAAGAAAAGGAAATAAAATAGATATGTAGGTTTTCAATGACATGAGAAAAAGACAACCAGAAGAAAAACATCAGTATTCAATTTTATGAAACGGAATTCTTTCAAATGTTTGGTTTCTGCCTCTTCCCCCTCACAGATCTGCACCTAATTGAGTTTCAAAATGTGTTACTTCCAAACAAGTCAGATTCAGATCCCACAGCAACTAATAATCTGGAAGCCATCATTGGTTTAAAAAGGCAGCTCTTTACTTCCATCTTGAGGAATGTGAACTCAACTCCTGACTCCGTTCAATTCAGCAATCATTTGTCAAGCACCTACTATGCCCCAGACTCTATTTTGGCTTGTGGGGACCAGAGAGGAAGAAGACAAAATTCCTCTCCCTCTCAGTTAAGTGGGAGAGGAAATATACATCTAAATAAGGAAGAATATGAGACTATGATAAATAGTACAGCCTGGATATAGGAAGAATATTCTGTTTTTTTGATCAAACATCCCAAATTTTTGTTCCAGAAAACATGGGGAGTACAGCTACAAAAGCCATGTGAGTCATGGGAGAAAGAGATTAGTTTCTAAAGAAATGGAGAGGGCAAATCTGAGAAACATAAAGGTATTCCTTCACTCACTAATTCATTAAGTACCTACTGTATGCTAGGCTCAAAAGCTATAAAGAAGGTCTCAGTTTGGTGAGCACAATAAACAAACATTGATATTGCATGCTGAGAAGCAGAAATAATAATAATGATAATAATGGTTAACATCTATTGAAGATTTAGTATGTGCCAGGTATCATTCAAAGCATTTTATATGTATTAACTCATTTACTCCTTAAAACCACTCTGTGAGGTAGGTAGCTATTCGTTTCCCCATTTTATGGATGAGGAAACTGAAGCACAAAGATAATATTTCACTTATCCTAGGTCAGGTGCCTAGGAAGGAACAGAGCCAAGGTTTGCATGTGCTGGAGTTTGCACACTCCAGCCTGCATCCTTAACCCCAATACTATACTGTCTTTGGCAAATGCATAAATCAAGATTATGCAATCCTGTTAAATAATCCTCACAGCAAAGCTACAAAATAGGTTTTACCACTTTAATTTAGAGGGGAGAAAATTTAAGGACAGAGAAGATAACTAAAGCATTCAAAGTCTTCCAGTTAAGTAGTAGAGCCAGAATATAAATACAGACCTGCCATAAAGCTCTTTATATATTAGAAATGTCTGCTGTAAGCACTCTGAAAAGTAAACCACTATGTACACAGTTCTTCCAGAGCAGCAGTATCGTACTGAAAACATAGAGTATTTAAAATGCCTTAGGCACATGGCACCTTGGGGAGTAAGTGCTACAGCATCTGGGTCTGCATTAAACAGTTACCACAGAAACTGATAATTCCCGAGGACCAGCAATACACATAGCACTTTGATTTGTTTTGATAAGAACAGAAATCCCCTGGAACAGAAGACAAACAGGGCATAGGACTGACACGACCATTTTGTTGGTAATATAGCTGGAGCAGTTGTTATTACACTGCATGCTACCTAGCAACTTATTTAGGGAGAATTCTGTTACCTGAGGACTTTGATTTCAAAGTAATTTTATCTATTAATTCTACCACTTAGAACACGTGTGTTTTCACCATTCCCAAGAACCATATAAAATGGCACTCATCAGGGCCACACAGCAGCCCCAGGGGTATGCACTTACTGAGGAGCTTATTCAAATGCAAACGACTGATGACACATACAAATATTGCTTCAGAGTTAGAAGAGAGAAGCTAGAACAATTTTATTAATGGAAAGTGTGACATTTCCAAAAAATGCTGAAGCCATTAAAAAAAATTCCCTAAAGTATTTTTAAAGAAAATGTAGTAATAAAAAAGCATTTTAGAATAACTGAAACATGTAATCATGTTAAGGATTCTCTATGCATCTAAAATAATATTGTAGTTTATAAAATCATAGTGTATGTGTGATATGAGTATTACAGTATAGATTTAGAGACATTAATTTTTAATTTACTTCTTGAGTACATTTTCCAGTATATTTTTTGGAATTAACTTCTTACAACTAGAGCTACAAATTTCTCAACTTTAAGAAAACCAAGACGGGTTTAACTTTGTGACAGTTTTTGAAAAGTAGCAGATCCACTAGCCCAATCCCAGCCTGGAATCCTATTACAGAATCAATACTCCTCAAAAACTTAAGGGTCTTCTACCATCAGATACTGAGTGGGCTTACTGCTCCAATAAAGGTCAAAGGTCAAAGTTCCCATTTTTGTCTACAATGGTTATGGCTTTCCTTTAGATATTCACATATCTAATATCTATCTATCTATCTATCTATCTATCTATCTATCTATAAACAGAGGGGAAGGGAGTGATGATGAGAGGGAGAGAAACATCAGTGTGTGGTTGCCTCTCACGTGCCCCCCACTGGGAACCTGGCCCACAACCCAGGCATGTGCCCTGACTGGGAATCAAACTGGCAACCCTTCAGTTCACAGGGTTGCACTCAATCCACTGAGCCACATCAGCCAGGGCCACATATCTAATTTAAATACAAACTGCTATAGTAATTGTTAAAAATTCTAAACACTAATACAAAGAAAACATTTTTGAACAATCTGTTTAAACCCCATTCAAACATTTATTTCAGAAAGGATTATTTGATATTTTCAAAGCATGCAATATCAGACTGGACTCTGGAAATTCAGAGACAAACATATAGCTATAGTAGGTGCCCCTAAGGCAATGTCCTAAAAGAGAAATAACAATAATGAGTACTTATTGAACATTTACTATATACCAGGTACTCTTGTAATATGTTATATAGGCCTACTTATTTAATATTCATGAAAACTGTACAGTAAATATGAGTACTGGGCCCATTTCACAGGAGACTCAGACAAATTATGTACCCTATCCATGGTCAGAAAGATTAAAAAAAAAAACACATGTTGTATATGGAACCAAGCTTTCTGACTACAGGCAGTAAACTCCTAACATACAGTTGACCCTCGAACAACAAGAGTTTGGACTGCATGGGTCCACTTATGGACAGATTTAAAAAAAGTACTGTAAATATAATTTCTCTATGATTTTCTTAATAAGATTTTCTTTTCTCTAGCTTACTTTATTGTAAGAATATAGTATATATTACATATAACATACAAAATATGTTTATTGACTGCATGTGATGGATAAGGCTTCCATTCAACAGCAGGCTATTAGTTAAATGTGGGGGGAGTCAAAAGTTATATGTGAATTTTCAACTGGGGGGTTGGCACTCCTAACCCCTACATTGTTTATGAGCCAGCTGTACTCCCTCAGGCAGATAAAGCAAACATTCTTTCCATCATTCAACAAATATTTGCTGAGTGCCTACCATGCACCTGGTACTGGTTTACGCAGTAAGAATGTGAGTTAAAAAAAGAGACAAAAATCCCTTTCCTCGTGGAACTTATATTGTAGTGAGAGAAGACAGACAACAAATAAAGCAAGTGAAATATATAGTGCTAAGGAGAACAAAAGCAAGGAAGAAGAATAAGTGTTGGGGAAGGTTGCAATTTTATGTAAGATTTAGGTAGGCTTAGGCCTTCCTGAGAAGGAGATTTCATGACTAAAGGAAGGACATGCACCTTTCTTACACAGAGACACAGAGAAACTAGAACAGGATTTCCTCTCATGGCTGTAGTCTTTAAAACCTTACCATCTGGAAGAGAAGACAGACACTCAAAGAGATCACAATAATCCAGTGTGGTGGATGTCACATCAGAATCGCTATAAGCAAGAGGGAGAAAGAGGGTGACTAACTCAAACCCAGTTACAGGTCAGAGAAGCCTTCATGGATGTGATGCCTGAAGCAAGTATTACACAGATGAACAGGGGTTGGCTAGGCTAAGGAGGAAGAATGCAGAGGAATCAGCAGGCCCAAAGGCCAAAGATGGCACTGAGTAATTAAGTGATCTACAAGTTCTATTGTTAGAGAAAAATGTATAAAACAAGAAAGATGTTGAGAGACAAGGCAGGACAGGGACCAAGCACACAAGTGCCCGTGACCTCATTCACTTTGGCAGGGCCTGTTAAGGGCCTGGACCATAGCTGCTCACAGAGGATGGTAAAAAGCAGATGGAGTTGTTTGAGAAAAAAGTAATAGGACTTGGAGGTCTATTGCTTGCCTGATGGTAAATGGGAACATCATTCACTCAGACAGGAAACACATAAGTATCAGATTTGTGAGTGGAGGTGATTATCAGCTCTATTAAACACAGTGCTGCTTCTGAGGGACCTGTTGGAAAGCCAGGTGGACCTCTTCAGTAGGCAGCCTCAAATATAGATATGTAGCTCAGGGGAGAAGACTCACTGGAGAAGAAATAGATTTGTTCTTCATCCCCATAAACTTAACAACTGAGGGCATGACATCGAAGGAGATCGCTCCACCAGTCAAGGACAGACCTTTAAAGAACAACATTTTAAGGGCTCTCTGTTGTTTTATAATGCTGGACAATATATAAAATTCACATGTTTAAAGTTATAATTCAACGGTTTATAGTATGTTCAGAGTTGGGCAATCATTACCATGATTCAGTTTCAGAACGTTCTATCCCCTGAGACCCTGTAACTGTTAGCAGTCGCTCCCATCTCCCCTTTTTTTCCCTCCCCTTAATCCCTGATCATCACTAATTAACTTTCTACTTATTCTGAACCTTTTAAATAAGTAAAATAATATACTATGTGGTCTCATCTTACTTCTGTCACTTAGCATAATATTTTCAAGGTTCATCCACACTGTAGGTGTATCAGTACTTCATTCCTTTTTATGGTCATACAGAACGTTCCACTGAGTGGATATACCACTTTTTGTGCATGTACGCATTCCTCAGTTGGTGGACATCTGAGCTATTTTCACCTTGCGCCTATTATGAATGCTGCTATAAACATTTGTGGACAAGTTTTTGTACAAACATGTGTTTTCAATTTTCTTGGGCACACACCTAGTAGTAGAACTCCTGGGTGATAAGGTAATTCCATGATTCACTTTTTGAGCAACCAGCACACTGTTTTCCACAATGTTTGCACCACTTGACATTCCCACTAACAAAGTGTAAGGGTTCTGATTTCTCTACATCTACCCCAACACTTTTATTTTCCCTTAAAAAAAAAATAGTCATCCAAAGTGGATGAGAAGTGGTATCTCACTGTAGTTTTGATGAACATTTCCTGCACAATTAATTGTGTTGAGCACCTTTTCATGTGTTTATTGGCCAGTTGTACATCACTGGAGAAATGTCTATTAAAATCCAGTGCCCATTTTTCAATTGGATTTTTTTATTGTTGAACACACACTGTTTTGGAGCCTTCCCTCTGCCACTACCTATGGGACCTTGGATAAGTCTTTAATCTTTCTCTAGTCAATTGGGAATAATAATGGTACCTATCCACACAGTTTGAGGATTAATTAAATAAGATAATGTTGGTGATCATGAAATGGTAACTATTATTGTTCAAAATAATATTTACACACATTTTTACATATACAAGGGTGGGCAAAAGTAGGTTTACATTTACTATAATCATACAATAATAAATAAATAAATAAATAAATACAAGAGCATCTGAAAACTCTGTGCGCTCACAACTGTAAACCTACTTTTGTCTACTTCTGTATCTATTAAGTGTGTGTGATGACAGTTTCCCTTCTTATTGTTCTAAAACTTCTGTTTACACTAGTTTTAGTTTAAAATTATGAACTATCAGATAGGAAAACTTTTGATAATATCATTAATCCAATTTTTAAAAAACAGCTGTGTGATACTACATAAGATTAATAAAATATAGAAGGATATTTGTTAACACCATTGTTTATAATAGTAAAACAATTAACTAAATAATTCAAAGGTCCATCAGGAGGAGGCTGTTTAACAATGGATTACTGTGCAACTGTTAAAACATGAGTAGCTCAAAATGTATCAGTATGAAATCATCTCTAACATACATTAACTTAAAAAGAAAATCAAAGAATATTATGCATTCTGATTCCTACTGTATATAAGAGGGGTGTGTGTGTGTGTGTGTGTGTGTGTGTGTGTATCCTCTCATAGATATAAAAACAATCTGAAATTTAACAGTGGTTACCTCTGGAGAATAGGGCTATGAATGAAGCAGGAATGCCAACTTGTTTATATTTCCTGGAGTTTAAGAATATTTAACCACATATAATACTTTTCAATTAAAAAAAAAAATCTTAGCCCTGGCTGGCATAGCTCAATGGACTGAGTGTGGGCTGCAAACCAAAGTGTCGCAGGTTCGATTCCCAGTCAGGACACATGCCTGGGTTGCAGGCCACGGCCCCCAGCAACCGCACAGTGATGTTTCTCTCTCTTTCTCTCTCTCTCTCTCCCCCCCCCTCCCTCCCTTCCCTCTCTAAAAATAAATAAATAAAATCTTTAAAAAAATCCTGAATCCTGACCCATGCAGCTCAGTAGGCTGGGTGTCATCCCACAAGATGAAGGTCTCCAGTGTGATTCCTGATCAGGGCACATGCCAGGGTTGCAGGTTCAGTCCCCAGGCAGGGCACTTATGAAAGGCAACCAATCAATGTTTCTCTCACATCAATGTTTATCTGCCTTTCTTTCTCCCTCCCTTTCCTACTCTCTAAAAATAAATAAATAAAAATCTTACAAAAAGAAAATAAAATCCTGATTACTGATTGTCAACCAAGCTTTTCTCAATCATATCTACCCTAATTTACATAAAATGCCAGTGAGAAACAGAGCATGAATGAAATCATTCTTACTGATTTTAGGATTAGATAATAATTGACCTAAATTTTAAGTTATTATCAAATACACTTCAGTATTTTAAGACAATCCAAGGAATTAAAACAGAGGAACGCTATCTTTAAATATCTAAAAACTGCTTTGATTACAATAACTTTCAGAACAACAAACAGCATTTGAAATAATCAACACCAGGCTTACCTTTGACCAGATTCACCAAGATGCCAGGTAAAAATCCAATCTTATAACAGTTCTTAGGAGCTACCAAATATGTTTTCTTATTGTGATTTCCCTATGGCTCTACTGTACTGTCTTCTAATCTGCTCTGAATAATTGCAAAAGAAATTTCGATTTGAGTAGTATTCCACTGTACATATGTATGTACTACATCTTCTTTATTAAATCATCTATTGAAGGACACATAAACAACCGATGTGTCTCAATCAGAAAAAACCCTGTAATCTTTTATCCACTTTGAATTGCATGTCTGGTGATTTAAAGGCCCTGGAATTCTTGACTCCAGAATATTTCATCGTCTTCCCTGCCAGTTCCTTAGCCTGAATCATCCCCACTATCTACCTGTCTGAATACTCCCAGACCACAGACTGTTAGTGAAAAAAATATTGTCATGGAACTAAAGGCATCTTTGTTCTTACCAGGTGATTTTATTGTTGAGGACCTAGAATGGGCTTTACAGGTGGTATTCTAAACTTATTCCCCTTTTCTGATATCCTGAAATTTTCTCTCTACACTTGGCAGATATTATGTATCATAAGTGGCATAAAGATCAAGAACATCTGATTTGTTCCTGGTTGTCTTTATTTCATCATACCTTTGTCTTTTTAACATATGCTTTCTTCCTGTCAATGCATTTCTGCTCCTCCTTCCCATCTGGATGAATGTGACTTCTTTAATTCCTTGGTTGTTGGACTTCCACACAGCTCAATTTTCTGATGATTCTAAGTGCTGTTTGTTTTGTAGCCTACTTGTAATTTTTGCTGTGTTTTTGAGAGGAGGCGAGCTGTTTACCTACGCCTCCATCTTAACCAGAAGCTAAGTTCAGAGATTTTGATTTTCAGGAGTCTCCCAGAAAGAGAAGAAAAAAGGAGTGGGTGAGGGAACTGTATCTTCAAACACTTGAAATGAAAGTATAATACCTACGTAACCATACAATTCTGTTTTCTAAGTATTAGTAACCTGTGAGCAATTCACTTTAAAAAATGATGGGGGGAAAAATAAAGTGGGGCTTCAGCTTTCATAATCATCACTTTTAGCATACGTTTTGCTTTGTCCAAAACATCCCAAAATATACAATCCCATTATTTAAAGTTATTGAGTATAATTGATTTTTAGTATGATGCAGCAATTTGCATGAATTCATGTGACTGAAAATGTATTTATTTTCCAAAGAAACATCCAACTATAAAGCTTGTTTCTCCTTTCAGTGCAGTTTTCATATCTGCAAGTTGCCAAATATAAACCTAGTTCTATATAGTGGTGTGGACCTCAAGTGCTTTAAGAGATACAATCTCTCATTCTTTAAGGCAGGCTACATTCTTGCAGACTGGTACAACCACTATGGAAAACAGTATGGAATTTTCTCGGAAAACTAAAAATGGATCTGCCTTTTGACCCAGCAATTCCACTGCTAGGATTACATCCTAAAAACTCTGAAAACACCAATCCAAAAGAACCTATGCACCACAATGTTCATAGCAGCACAATTTACAATAGCCAAGTGTTGGAAGCAACCGAAGTGCCCATCAGTAAATGAATGGATCAAAAAACTATGGCACATCTACACAATGGAATTCTACGCAGCAGAAAGAAAAAAGGAGCTCCTACCCTTTGCTACAGCATGTGGAACTGGAAAGCATTATGCTAAGTGAAATAAGCCAGGAGGTGAAAAACAAATATCATATGATCTCACCTTTAACAGGAACCTAATCAATAAAACAAACAAACACGCAAAATAGAACCAAAGACACTGAAATTGAGAACAGGCTGACAGTGACCAGAGGGGAGAGGGGAGGGAATTTCAGGGGAAAAGGGGAAGGGTTTGCAGGAACAAGTATAAAGGACACATGGACAAAAACTAGGGTGGGTGGAAATGGGAGAAAGGTGGGAAGGGCTGGGGGGTGGGCTGGGATGGGAGTAAAAGGCAGAAAACTGTACTTGAACAACAATTAAAATTTTAAAAATAAATAAATAAAGTATCTTTGACTTTATGTTTCAATACTGAGTATACATTTGTAAATCCTGGTTTGATTTGTAATGTTTTTATCTAAAAAAATCAATAGCAAAGCTGGTGGCTATGGAGATTAATGGCATACAGTTAAAAGTTGGTTGACTCTATCAGAGAGAAAGTAGAGTGGTGGCACATAGGGATTAGGGGAAGGGGAGAATTGCAAGTTATTATTTAATGATTAAAGAGTTTCAGTTCTGCAGGATGAAAATAGTTTCTGGAAATGGATGGTGGTGGTGCTTCACAGCAGTGTGGGTGCACTTAATGCCACAGAATCATACACTTAAAGCAGTTAAGAGTGTAAACCTTTATTTGTATTTTACCACAATTAAAAATAACTAACAAAAAGCTCCAGCTGGTGTGGTTCAGTGGGTTGAGCACCAGCCTGCAAACCAAAGGGTTGCCGGTTCTATTACCAGTCAGGGTACACGCCTGGGTTGAGGGCCAGGTCCCCAGGGGGGGCGTACAAGAGGCAACCACACATGGCTATTTCTCTCCCTCTCTTCCCTTCTCTCTAAAAATAAAGTCTTTTAAAAAACAACAAAAAACTAAATTGGCTTGTTTCTGAAACATTTTTTTAAAAAGTTGATTGGCTGCAAAGGCAGTGCAGTTGTGGTTAGAGTGCCACAAGGAGTCTTGAACCAAGGATAACTATGATTCCAATTTCTATTTTGTAACTTCTTTTAAATTTTTTTATTTATTAAATTTTAGATAAGAGAATGGAGGGAAGAGGAGAGAGAGAGAGGGAGAAGGAGGGAGAGGGGGAGGGGGGAGGGAGGGGGGAGAGAGAGAGAGAGAGAGAGGGAGAAAACACATCTGTTTGGTGTTCCACTTATTTATCCATTCATTGGTTACTTCTTGTATGTGCCCTGACAGGACACTGCACCCACAACCTTGGCATTATTGGGACGATGCTGTAACCAAATGCTCTAACCCAGCCAGGGCCTTGATTCCAATTTCCTGAACCTGAGATCCACTAAGAACAGAAACAGTGCGGATGGGAGTAGCTTGCCTGGATAAACTTCCTGCTCTGCCCCTAATTAGTTTTGTGATTTGAACAAGTCATTTTAAACTCTCTGACCCTCAGTTTCCTTTTCTGTAACATATAGAAAATAAACAGTACCTATCTTCCCCAGGTTTTTCGGAGAATTTCCTGAGAAAATACCTGTTAGAGCACACATCACACTCAATAATCCTCAGCTATTACTAGCACCCACATAAATGTACAAAGTTAATTTTCCCAAACTTAACAGAGATGCACATTTTTTCCCATTTTGGCAAAGGTATAAGAGGACAAGTGGGTGTGTGTGGCTGTATGCCAACACTCAATGCTGACTGTAGGTGTTCAGTCAATGGCCGACCAATTATGGGGATATTTGGGCCCTACACTGAATCCAGGCTTTCTCAAAGGATGCTTCTGAGAAGGTCTGCAAGAGAATCCCTGGAGAACTTGTTCAAAATACAGAGCTCTCTGCCCTAAGCCAAACCTAGTGAATCCTAATCTCTGGAGGTGAGGAGGCTTGGGAATCACATGTACACTGGCTGTGAGCAGAGAATGAGGGGAATTTGAGGGCATGGATGGAGAGGAAAGGAAAATGAAAGGGATCTGGCTCTATAGAAAGGCTTGCTGATTTCTCTTGCTTTGATTAACTTTACTAGCAGATGGTGCTTGGATCTTGACATCTATATCCATGACTAGCCAAATGCCTTGTCTAATTTATTTTTTCTTCCCTCTCATACTACCTTCCTCTGGGAATCTCATTCATTGATGGAAAGCACACTAGACAAAATTTGAACTCAATCCTCTTACCATCACACCACTTTCATTACCCACTTGTTTACTCCCATTGTGGGAAAAGAAGATGAAACAAATATATTCTTAGAATATTACTGCACAAATTATAGGCATTATAACACCTATTTCTGAGATCTACCTGGTTTCTCATCTGGCTACTTAAATCTTGGTATTACTCTTCTCTTTAGCCAAGGAAAGAAAATCACCTTTGGCCCTGGCTGGTGTGACTCAGTGGATTGAGCACCAGCCTGCAAACCAAAGGGTCGCCAGTTCGATTCCCAGTCAGGGCACATGTCTGGGTTGCTGGCCAGATCCCCAGTAGGGCGGTGTGCAAGAGGCAACCACACATTGCCGTTTCTCTCCCTCTCTCTCTGCTCTCTAAAAATAAATAAAATCTTTTTTTTAAAGCACCTTTGAAGACCCTTCCTCAGAGTATGCAAGAGATCACCTGGAACACTAGTAACCTGAACAGCAGCCTGATCTTTGCGGGGGTGTGGAATTTTCTTCAGACACAAGACAAGGTTCGATAATAAAAAAGGGAAAGTCACAAGATGTCCCTAAATTGGTTTTTTTTTGAGAAGTGCTTCTAGTTCATTTTTCCTGTCAAGCTGCACAGCAGCCTTATACATTTTACCTGACAAGAAAACACAATACTTCATCTGCAGCACCAGGAACTGACAAGAGTCAAACGGTTGACCATCAGCCACTAAATCCATCTATAGCTTAGAATATAACAGAAAGCAGAGTAGTCTGGGAAAAGAAACAACATGCCCCCTCAAAAACACTTACTAGAAAAGTTATTGATGAAATATCAATTGAAAGAAAATGCCACAGTCACTTTTCTAACAAGTAGAACAGCAAAAGAAATGGTTCCCCCCCAAAAATGTTTACATATAAGTCATTCTAGAGAAAACCATTATCTCCAGAAGCACACTCCCAGCCACATTGTTTTTTCAAGTGCCCTTTCTAAACAAAACAGTAATCTGAAGCAGAAAGTGCAGTTCAAATTCCTAATACAACAAATTTATTTTACAAGAAATCTTAGTTGCAAGTGATAACGCATTTGCATCTTGAGCTTTAAAGCAGGGATAATAATATTGCCACCTCAGAGGATCTGTGAAAGTACTGTAGGAGATATATGTGTGTGTAAAGCAATTTAAACACTTAGCACCTAGCATTGCTAAGACAACTAAAAACATTAGCTATTATTTTTGTTAGTTTTGAAAAATAGTTACATGCAATAAGGTCTTACACAACCAGACATTCTCGATGACCTCTGGTAATTTGCTGAAATGGAAAGCTGACTAGAAAAACCAAAATACAGTAAGAGGGTTCTTTGAAACGACAAGAAACACTAGCAGGTGAGCAACACCCTATCTATGCCGTCTGCAGGACTCAGCGGTACCAAAGAGCGTGAAGCTCAAAAAAAAACGACAATTTCTGCCCCAGAGAGGCCGACACACTAGTAAGGGAAAAAAGACAAACACTGCCACTGCCACTGGCACAAGTGTGAGACCAGACATTATGCATCTGTGTTCCTCTCTGCCCACCTACTGGCAATGATTTCCTAAATGGCTGTCACTCTGTTGCTCCGGTCTCAGACCCAATTCCTCCAGAGTCCCTGGTGTGGGTTTCTGTAAGCCCCGTGGTTGGTATGTGGGACCAACTATTGGAGCATTCCTCTACCGGTGTTCTTCCACTTAATTGTTTCTCTAATTGTTTATACTTGAATTTTCTTTCAGCACCTCAGAGGGAAGTTAAGAAATAGCCATTAACATTAAGCACCAATATAATTTTAAAAGACACGACTTACCACCTTGCCAGGCACAAGGCAAATGATCCTTAAGGCAGCAGCCATAAGCTAAGTAATACATGTGGCCAAAAAGAGATATGGCAATACAAGAGCAATCTCCTTATTTGTGGCTCACTAAGAGCCATTAACCAAACCACCACTCATTAGCCACAAGAAATACACACCTAATGTTAACAGGGCTAGAGAGAGCCCTGAACAGAAGCAGTTTGGGAAGGTGGAAAGAACTTAAAAAGTGACTACAGCCTAGTGCCACAATGGGTAACACACTTCCACAAATGAAACATGCTCCATAGATGTGGAAAGATCTATTCTTTGCAACTGAGAACATACTTCTGCTCTGTTTTTTTTTTAATTTAAAGATTTTATGTATTTATTTATTTATTTAGAGATAGGGTAATGGAAGGAGAAAGAGAGGGAGATATGCGAGAGATACATTGATCAGCTGTCTCTCACACACCCCCAACCTGGGGCCTGGCCCGCAACCCAGGCATGTGCCCTGACCAGGAATCAAACTGGTGACCTTTTGGTTTGCAGGCCAACACCCAATCCACTGAGCCACACCAGCCAGAGCTAGAACAGACTTTCTTAACAAGCAGTGACACAGAATGGTAAAGAGAGTGTGAGTTTTACATTTCTAGTCAGACTGCGAGACTTTGAACCCTAGTTCTCCTTTTAGGCTTTATGACCTTACATTGTTTAACTTCCCTAAGCTTCAGTGCCTTGACCTGTAAAATGAAAATATAGTGAGGAGTCAGTAAATAATACACAGGGGCTTAGCACACTGTCTGCCACATAGTTGGCGCTCAAATATTAACAGTAAATTAAATACTAGAAATGTTAGTTATTGGCAGAAAATAAATTAACTTAAAAACAACTGTGTAATATAGAAAGGAATACTTAAGGAGAAGCAAGCCTGATCATATGACCGATTATATGATTCTGTGTCAACTGTGAAGAAAATTTGACACCTGGAGCTTTACATATATTTTATATATATTCATTCAGCAAATCTTAATGAGCACCTACTAAGCATTACACAGTCTGTTATGTACCAGAGACAATGACAGATGCTAATGAAAGAACACAGGTAAAATACTACAATGAGCACAGAGCACAGGGATGGGGGGAATTCATTCTGTCCCAAGAACGTCTGGAAGGGGAGATCCACAACAGCTTCAAAGCAGAACTGACCTCTGAGTTAGGAACACAGGCAACTCCAGAAAGCGGAAGCAAGTGCCTGGACATATATGGCAAACACCTGGAGATATCTGAGGTATCAGGAAACCTGTGCATAATTCAGTATGGCCGGCCACTGGGGTATTAGGGAGAAAAGTAGTCACAGAAAGGTGGCTGCAAAGGTAGCCTGAGAAAAATTTCTGCATTCCTTAGGCTTTAGCATAAAGGTAACCAGATATGGCAAGGCTGATAGTTTTAAAGCCGCCCTTGTGATAAAGAAATGCAAGGAAATAACTACTTTAAAAGTCAGAATAGTTACTCGGGAAAGAGGGGGGGGTTATGATTGGGACAGGCCCCTGAAGGGACTTAGGGAGTGGTTGACAATGTTGTTTCTTGATCTGGATGTTTGCCTTGTAATATTGTAGTAAGCTACACATTCGGTTGTGTTTTTTATTTTTTTTTTTACATCCATGTGCCATTTCCTAATTTTAAAAAAGCCCTGGCTGGTTTGGCTCAGTGGATTGAGTGCCAGCCTGCGAACCAAAGAGTTGATGGTTCGATTCCCAGTCAGGGAACATGCCTAGGTTGCAGGCCAAGTCCTTAGTAGAGGGTACTCAAGAGGCAACCAAGCACTGATGTTTCCCTTTCTTTCTCCCTCCCTTCCCCTCTCTAAAAATAAATAAATAAAATCTTTTTTCAAAAAGCTAAGAAAAGAAAAAAGGCACCCTCTTGTAACACTGTATAGTCAGAAGAGGGAAGAGTAGGAACTAAAAGGGACATAAGGAAAGTAGTTATTGCCTCTAGATGCAAGACGATGAGGGGCAGCAGCCTCAGGACAAGGGCAATAGGAACGAGGAAGAAATAAACCCATTTGAGAAACGTTTTGAGAGCTGACTGTCAGGGGCAGAGAAGATGCAGACAGTGGGTACAGATTTGGACATAGCATAAGAAACCTTTGGGACTTCAAATAATACTCCCCCCAACCTCTTTAATTTAGAGCTTCCCTTTGTCTTGGTACATATCGACTAGTAGTAATATTCTATTTCCTATCAGTGATAATTCAATTCGTGTTTTTGGCTTTCAAAAAGAGAAGCAAGACAGGAGTAGCTCTTGATGTAACGTCAAGACTTGGGGGGAATAGGAGGAAAACGGTTAAGAGACACGTGTAAACACATGTGAAAGAGAAGCTCTTTGGTGAAATTCATGACAGAAGTAAATGGACAGTCTCCCAAGTGAACTAATGCACTAAAATGTAAAAAAATGATATGGAAGGCAAAAGCTATTCGGGTCAAAGAGTTTCCCAATATGATAAACAAAAACATCAAGGCAGGGAAATGCATCGTGCACTCTTCTGATTTTCACATGTCTTTCTTAAACTAGGTATTGTAAGCTAAAGAAAAAATGATAGAAACTGGAAGGTGAAAGAGATGGATCAATGAGAAAGGAAAAGTATTCCATACCAGGTCAGAGCACAGTGGAGGAGGAAGTGATTTTGCTCATGCACAAGCCAAAGTGGACTGTCTTCATTTGAGAGAAGAAACAGGTACCAGCAATTACATATGTCAGATTAATTACAGAATGGGCCATAGCAGCCCAAAGAGTCCCTTTCTGCTTTATCACAGAATAGGCACTCACCAAATGAACAACCAACTTTGATAATACTTACCTAGAAATAGGATTTTACCCTCAGACCCCTGCTTCTACTGCATAATAATAATAAAAGCTAGCCACCATTTATTGAACAAATACTTTATTCCAGGCACAGTCTAAGCCCTCAGCATACATTACCTGATGAATCCCCACAGTAAGCCTATGATACCTTTACTCATCTCCACATTACAAATCAAGAAACTTGCATCCTTTCAAGTGGCAACTCTGGATGAATAAGACATGAAGAAGACTGCATAGGACAGACTTGGGCCTGAGCAAAAAGAGCCTGCCTCACCCTGGCTGGTATGGCCCAGTGGATTGGGTGTGGGCTGCGAACGAAAGGGTCGCTAGTTTGATTCCCAGTCAGGGCACATGTCTGGATTGCGGGGCCAGGTCCCCAGTAAGGAGTGCATGAGAGGCAACCACACACTGATCTTTCTGTCCCTTTCTCCTTCCCTTCTCCTCTCTCTAAACATAAATAAATCTTTTTTAAAAAAGCCTGCTTCATACATGGTCCAACCCAAGTCACCAGGGGGTGACTATATTACATAGAGATCAAGGGCTAAATCTCCAGTTGCTGAAAAGAATGATTCTGTCTTATCCTCAGTGCGTCTATCTCATCTGACAACATGTGGCAGTGGCAGGCAGTTGGCAGTGATTTGGGTTCCTGGCTAACTCTGTTTCTTTCCATACAAATATGACCAACATCTGGCAGAGTCACCAAATGTCAAGATGAATGGGTCTCCACTAATTCATACGTTTATAATAAACTGGATTGTCAAAATTGGTCAGATTCCATTACAGAATTACAGTTCAGCTACACTTAATGCTGAACACACATGAGCCATTAGCTGGAACTTTGAAATCTCTTTGCTCTATGGAAATTTCTATTCTGGTAGTAGTTGTACAAGATTTGATCTTTATCGCTTTTCCTGGCAGCAGTAAAATTCCATTTCCATGAACTCTGTTTCCTCTCAGGAAACACTCTAAACATTTTTCTCAACAAACTTCTCAAATATGAATCATTTTCAATTGCCAGGAAGACACTCCTTCCCCCACTGTTTCGCATCATAGTAATTTCCCTAAAATGACAGTTTTGGGGCAAGACATACTTACTTGGAAGAAAAAAAAAAAACAGAGTATGTTCTTCATCTCCCCTCCCCCTATGGCTTTGCTCAAGCAGTTCATTTGGCCTCAACAATCTTCTCCCATCTATCTTTTTGTCCATGTCCCACCAACTCATTCATTCATTCAACAAATATTTCCTGAGCACTTACCTACTAGTTTTTCAGTCCTGTAATAGGTGGTAGGGGTTCAAGAAAGTGTATTAGGAATTAACCAGGCAGAGACTAGGGAATGATCATTGTATGCAGTGGGACCGTCATGTAACATGCTGAGAATCTCCTTTGAGGAAAAGTTTCCCAATAGAGCACACGTGGCAAACACAAGGTCTATGGGCCGAATCCAGCCCTCCACTTTGTTTTATCCCGCCAGGCACCTTGTTTCTACCCAGAGGCAGTGCAGAGTTCTCGCTTAACTGTTAAGGAGTAGTTACATTCATACAGTCCTAAAATTACATTTGGCCCTTTGAAGGCAACAGCGAGGCTGTTGTGGCCCCCGGTGAAAATGAGTTTGATACCCCTGCAATAGAGGATACATTTAAAGCTGACCTTTTCAAGAAAAGTAGGACTTAGAGGAAAGAGGAAAAGCATTTATGCAAGCTTAGAGGAAAGCTAAATACAAACACCAAAACTGAACTGCTGCCTCAGAAATTCATCCTAATGTCTGTACTGAAGCCACACTTCCAATGGACTATACCTACCTGACCAACGCCTGAGTACAGCAATGACAGGACTCCACTGAATGCTGACTTTGGACTCCCCAAAGGCTTTTCTGAACGCTCCTTCAACCGCACCTCAGTCTGGAAAGCTTCTGCATAAACTACTACTATCTCCCCTTCACTAGGGGGTCAGACTTACAACATGGACTGATGGCACACCTACTCTTCCAATCTCCTTTCACCATTCTCTCTCACACAGGCAGCTTCCCTTAATAAAATCCTTGCCATCCCTGGCCAGTGTGGCTCAGTTGTTTGAAGCATAGTCTCCTAGACCAAAAGGTTGCAGGTTTGATTCCTGGTCTGGGCACATACCCAGCTTGTGTGTTTGATCCCTGGTCAGGCATACATGGGAAGGCAACCAACTGATGTGTCTCTCTTTCTCCCTTCCTCTCTAAAAGCAATGAAAAATGTCCTCAGGTGAGGATAAAATAAAATGAAAATAAAATCCTTGCCAGTTTAATCCTAAATTTGTTTCTCAGAGGACCCAGGCTAACACAGCATTCTAGACAGATTGTCTAGCATAAGTAAACACCCAGAGGCATGAAAAATCATGAGGTGCTCAGAGCATCCCAAGGAGTGGTATGTGTCTGGTGCTTTCTATAAAGGTGTAAGTATAGAGGGCAATGGAGCTGGGCCAAATCAGAGAAGTCTTGTATGTTTATTAAGAATTTTGGATTTTCGACCTTCTAGTCAAGATGGAGGCACAGGTAAACGCGGCACTCAAATCCTTGCACCACCACATCAAAAATTCAACTAAACTAGAAAACAATCATCATTCAGAACTGCCTGAAATCTACCTGAATGGAAGTACAACAGCTAGGGATTTAAAGAAATCACACAGAGACTGGTAGGAGGGGCAGAGTCGTGGAACAGACTGGTCCCACACCCATGTGTGGTAGTTTAATATTGGGGTGGAGGATCTCGGTTGTGGAGGTCCTCCTGAGGAGCAAGGGATCCCAGCCTCACAGCAGGCCCCTAACCCAGGTTCCAGTGCCAGGAAGAGAAGTCCCCATAACTTCTGTCTATAAAAACCAGTGGGAATTGTGGCTGAATGATGGAACGCTTTGGGAGTCCCAGGCACTTCCTCTTAAAGGGCCCACACACAGACTTACTTGGACTTAATCCTCTGAGCTCCAGCGCTGGGACACCAGCATGCACGGAACCAGAACATACAGGGAGGAACTAAATTGTGTGGCATCTGGACAAGACCTGGGGGGCAGCTTTCTGCTAGAGAGAAGTGCTGGCAGAGGCTATTGCCCTTTGCTGAGCCTTTCCCTCACAGAGACAGCAGGTGGGTGCCATATCCAAGTTTCCAACAACCTGGCTCACACTGTTTTCCCTAGCCTTGGGATTCCCTGAGATCCTGCTCCACCCAACTCGCATCCAAGCTGCGAGGCCCATCCAAGACCCATTCAAGCTGCTTCCAGTGGCTTTTCCATACAACTGGCCTCTCTTGCCTCATGCTTTGGACTTTCCTAAAATCTCTCAAACAAGCAGCATCTGTACTCTGTGTACCTACTACCTCTTCTTAAGTGGCCCTAGGCCCAGCACTATCAGCAGCCAGCCTTGATTCACAGCTTGGCCTCTCCTGGGCACTTCCCAGCCCAGCACAAGTAGAAGCCATCTATAGAACTTTCTGTAGCTTGTGTCAGGTGGCCCCAGGCAGGACACCAGGTGGACAGCCTGAGACTATGCCAGATTACAACCCTACCACCTCCACAAATGACATACTCAAGAGACGAACTCAGTGAGCACCAAAACCCCACTGAAACGAGTCCTGCTCAGCAGGGTCTACTCCTGTGCAGGAGCTCCTCTGCTACAGTCACGGGCAATCCTTGCAGCCAATTGGCCTAGGTGTCAATCCCTCCCAGTGATGCCAACAGCAATCAAGGCTCAACTACAACCAGACAGTGCACACAGCCCACACAGGGGGTGCACCTGGTGTCCTCAGCTTGGGTGACAGTGGAGGCTACACCACTGGTCTCTACAGTATACCTGCTATGCAAGGCTACTCTACCATATCTGGGACATGTAGCGGTTCTGCTTAATACATAGAAACAAACATAGAGAAGCAGCCAAAATGCAAAGACAAAGACAGGTCTCAAATGAAAGAACAGGAGAAATCTCCAGAAAAAGAACTAAATGAAATATAGGCAAACAAACTACCAGACACAGAGTTCAGAACAATGGTTGTAAGGATGCTGACGGAATTTAGTGAGAACTTCAATAACATGAAAAAGGACACAGAGACTAGAAAAAAGAACAAGTCAGAAATGAAAGATACACTAAGTGAAATAAAGAATAATTTACAGGGAATCAACAGTAGAGTAGATGATGCCAAGAATCAAATCGGTGATTTAGACTATAAGGGAGTAAAAAACATGCAACTGGAACAGCAAAAAGAAAAAAGAATCAAAAAAATATGAAGACAGTATATGAAGCCGCTGGAACAACTCCAAGCAAACCAACATTTGCATCATGGAGGTTCTGGAAAGAGAAGATGGAGAGCAAGAAATTGAAAACCTATTTGAAAAGACACAAACAGAAAACTTCCCTAATGTTAGGAAGTTTTCCTAACATCTTCACACAAAGGAGACACACAAGTCCAGGAAGCACAGACAGTCCCGAACAAGAGGAACCCAAAGAGGCCCACACCAAGATACATCATAATTAAAATTTAAACAGTTAAAGACAAACAGAGAATCTTAAAAGCAACAAGAGAAAAGTGGTTACTTACCTATAAGGAAGCTCCTATAAATCTCTCAGCTGATTTCTCAACAGAAACACTTCAGGTCAGAAAAGATTGGGAGAAATATTCAATGTGATGAAAAGCAAGGACCTACAATGAAGATTACTCTACCTGGCAAAGGTATCATTTAGAATCCAAGGAAAGATAAAATGCTTCTCATACAAGAAAAAGCTAAAGGAGTTCATCACTACCAAACCAGTATTACATGAAATGTTAAAGGGAGAAGGAAAAAAAGGAGGAGCAAGAGAAGAGATAAAAATTATAAACAATGGCAACAATTACATATCTATCAACAATTAAACCTAAAAATCACAATAAACAAACAAGGAAAACAGAAACAGACTCACATATACAGAGAACATTTTGATAAATGCCAGATGACAGAGGAGTTGGAGGATGGGTAAAAAAGGTGAAGGGATTAAGAAATACAAATTGGTAGTTACAGAATAGTCATGGGGATCTAAAGTACAGCATAGGAAATGCAGTCAACAATATTCTAATAAATATGTGTAGTGTCTGATGGGTATGAGATTTACCAGGATGACCACTTAGTAAGATATATGTCTAATCACTAGTGTGTACACCTGAAAGTAATATAATATTGTAGGTCAACTGTAATTGAAAAATAATAAATGAATTTAAAAAGAATCCTGGACTTGGTAAGATTTTGTACAGCAAAGGAAACCATCAATGAAATGAAACCTATAGAAACGGAGAACATATTCATCCATATATCTGATAAGGGGCTAATGTCCAAAGTTTATAAAGAACTAATAAAACTCAACACTAAAAAAAAATCAAACAATTCAATTAAAAAATGAACAAAGGACCTGAAGAGACACTTCTCCAAAGAGGACATACAGAGGGCCACTAGACATATGAAAAGATGCTCAACCTGACTAATCATTACAGACATACAAATTACAACCACAGTGAGATACCACCTCACACCTCTCAATAAATTAACAAATAACAAGCATTGGCAAGGATTTTGGAAAAAAGGGAACCCTCATGCACTGTTGGGAATGCAGATTAGTGCAGCCACTGTGGAAAACAGTATGGAGTTACCTCACAAAATTAAGAATCGAACTGCCTTATGACCCAGTGATTCTATTTCTGGGAATTTATCCCAAGAAACCCAAAACACTAATTTGAAAGAATATGTGCACCCCTATGTTCATTGCAGTGTTATTTATAATAGCCAAAATTTGGAAGCAGCCCAAGTGTCCATCAGTAGATGAGGGGGAAAAAAGGTATGGTACCTTTATACAATGCAATACTACTTGGCCATAAAAGAGAAGGAAATCTTACCATCTGCAATAGCATGGAAGAATCTGGACAGCATTAAGCGAAGTGAAATAAGCCAATTACATAAAGACAAGTACCATATGATTTCACTCGTATGTGGAATCTAATGAACAAACTTAACTAACAAGCAAAATAGTGACAGACTCATAGATGGAGAGCAGGCTGACAGCTGTCTGAGGGGAGGTGGCTGGGGGTGCAGTGGAGGGATTGAGAAATAAAAAAGAGAGAAAAAACTCAGACACAGACAACAGTATGGTTATTGTCCAGGGGGTTGGAGGATGGAGGGAGGTATAGTGGGATAAATGGTGATAGAAAGAGACTTGATTTGGGGTGATGAACACACAACATAGTGTAGAGATGTGTTGTGGAACTGCGCACCATAAATTTCTATAATTCTGTTAACCAGTATCACCCCAATACATTCAATAAAAAGGAAAAAAAAAGATTGAATCTTAAAACAACAACAACAAACAAGAATCTTGGATTTGGCCCTCTGAGAAAGAGAGTACCACCAGAAAGTTTTAAGCAAGGAAAGGGCATGTGTTTTCAAAACACTATTCTGCTTGTGGAATGGATCATGGACCAGAGGAAGCCAGAAAATGGAAGCATCTCTATGTATGCTTCCATTTTGTCTGCCAGCTTTTGAGGTCCTAAAGAGCAAAAATCATTTGTTTTGGTTTAATCTCTATACACCAATAATGCTTCCAATAGTGTTTAACACAAAGTAGTTACTCAAGAGGCCCTGCTATATCAACCAGGCTGGGCCTCAATTCACTGCCCAAAATTTTAAATAAAACCACTCAAAAGTTTGCCCTGGCTGGTGTGGTTCAGTGGGATGAGCACTGGCCTGGAAACTAAAGGGTTGCCAGTTTGATTCCCAGTCAGGGCACATGCCTGGGTTGTGGGCCAGGTCCCCAGTGGGGGGACATGTGAGAAGACACCACACATTGATATTTCTCTCCCTTTCTCCTTCCCTTCCCCTCTTTCTAAATATAAATAAATGAAAGCTTTTAAAAAAACACTCAGAAGTGTAAAGATCAGCTGTTGAACATTCCTGCTTTAACACTGAGACTCTATCTAGAAAATTTAGAACAGTTAAGTTACAGTTATAAAGGGTACAAGTTATTCCTAAAACATTAATTTTTGAATATGTATGAGGTCAATAAAGTATAGAGAGCCAGATAAGGCTCAAGGCCCAGAAGCGTATGCACTGAGCACTGGATAAAAGTCAGAATTGGGTTCTGGATACAGGTACAATATCTAATGAACTTTGGGAAAACATATCCCTAAGGTCTGGTGGGTTTTTTTTTTCATCATAAAGAAGAAATAAAACTACTCTAATTTATTTAATGAGATTATGTGGGTCAAAGTGCTTTGAAAACAATAGGAGGTAAAATATTGTATTGCCACTTAAAATTTTAAGAGAGTAGATCTCAAGTTAAGGGTTCTTGCCACACACACACACAATAAAGGTAGGAAGAAACTTTAGAAGGTGATGGGTATGTATATTACCCTGATTGTGGTAATGATTTTAAGGGTTCATACATATGTTCAAACCCGTCAAACTGCATACATTAAACATCTGTAGTAGCTTGTAAATAATCACACCTCAATAAAGCTGTTTTAAAAAGACTAGTGATTGATAATTGTGATTTGCAACAACATCAAGGGATGGTGTGATATCCAAAAATGCTCAAAATACAGTGGATTTCCCTTTAGTTTCATCTGTCAAACAGCAAATGTAGTTGAAAAGGTACTGCTATGAAATCAAATAGTAATCAGAATCAATTCCTGGAAGACTATGCATTGCTGGAGCTGGAACTAACAGCCCTCCTGATGTCCCGGGCACTGAAAGGTCATTTGATGATGGCCTGCTGTCCTTTCACTCAGCTTTCTCGTTGCTGTCCCCCAGACATGACTGACAAAACTCCTGGGACCTACCATAGGTCCCAGGACATAGGTTAGACAGTCATAAGCAAAGCAAGCATGATGGGCCAGGTACAGAAGGTCACCAGGGTGGAAAGCCCCGGGGAACCCAGCAACGGGCAAAACTGGGAAAACAAGGACCTCACTCCCAGGGTAACCTTTCCTCTCCTAGCATATCGCATGTCATTCAGTTTAGACCCTGACCTTTCATATCACTGGTCATTCGGTTCAGACCCTCCCCTTTTCTCTGCTGGCATGAAGCTAATCCTGCGGGTTAGATCCCCTTGGAGTGGGAACCCACAAGGATGCCGGAGAATAGCCCTTGAGCATTAAGCTCACAGGACAATGAGGTTCTGACCCACACCAAATACATTTAGGCCTCATTTGTGTTTCAGCCCTAGGCCTAGAAATCAGCAAAACCATGGCTGACATTAGGACCAGCTGCAATGACTAATGAACCTCTGCCCTGGTTCTGACCAATCAGTGGAGACCATGACCATGAAAGGACACACCTGGAAAGCTGATGCGTCTTCTTCTGGGATCCTCTCCTGAGATCTCCACAAAAATACTCTCAAGATGGAGGACCCAGTGTGGCTCTCCAATACATACAGCACTTCTGCACCTTTCCCTTCCTGCTTCCCCCAGGCACACATTCTTTGTCTCTCTCTCTCCAAAGCTCCAAGAGCTTCATTTGCCTCTGTAACTTGTTTCCTGATCCCATTTCTTCTACCTCTGTGGCTTTCTAAACACACTTTCTCTTATAGTTTGCATCCTGACTCTGAATTCTTTCTCAGCCTGAACTCAAGTACCGAGTTTGCTCAACCGAGGTCCAGTCTGACTCCACAAGTCTAACACCTGGTGCCGATGCTGCCCACAGGCCCTACTTGTGATCACCAAAATAACCTCACTGAAAAAGGCAACCATTACCTGAAAACAGCCTGAAGTGTTTACTGTCAGTTGGAGAATAAAGTCACGATGACTTAGAAACTGTCAGATCAGACTGGCATGCGCTAAGGATATAAAGCTAGCTATCAATGGCTGGTTGCCCGTGTAAAATGAAAACGGCATCTCCAGCTTTCTGTGCTAAGACAACCACTTCCAGACCCTCCCCCCAAACACACACACTTCTGAAACCCAAAGCATTTGACAGTACTTTTTAAATCTTGCAAATTGATTTAGTAACTTGCTGTTTTGTTTTGTTTGTTTTTTTTTTTTTTGACTTAGGAAGGAGATGGGTAAAAAGTAGAAGAAACTAAGTCCATTTTTACAAAAAGGAACTTGCTGTAGGCTATTTTGGCAAAAGAACTAGCCAAATTGCAGAAATCATTCAAAGTCACATTTCGCATTTTCCAAACCCAAATTATTTATTCCCAGTTATAAAGCACACTGAGTAGTAGGAAATCAATAATGAGAGTAATGGACAACACTATATTGAGCACCTTCTATGTACAAGGCACTTTATATATATTATCTATATTCATCATAATAACCCATGTTAATATCCTACATTTCAAAGTAAGATAAAAATGAGTGTCAGTGAGACAAATGTGCCACAAATCAAGTAAATGGCAGAGATGAGATCCAAACCAAGATATCTGAAAGCCCAGATTTTTAGATGGCAAATCCTACCCTCCTTGTCCCTGTCCCTGTCATGCCCCCTCCCTTCTACACACATGCATGCACTCATTTACAAAGAAAGGCAGTACAGTGTAGTGGGGTGATAATGGGGTTTAATAAACAAACCGACACTGAAGTTCTGACCCCTTCATTTACTACATGCAAAATTTCAGTGAAAAAAATTACTTATGGACCTCATTTTCTCATTATAGTTAATTAATTTAAATAAATGTACACAGACACTTGCTATATTTGTTGCCTTTTCCCTTGCTCTCTTTTGATAGCCTGAAGACCAAATGAAGATGAAGTAAAAATACCTGTATAAGCAAGGTCAGCAAGTGGTTCTAGTGACCTATAAAACACATATAGTTAAGGACCTGTTAATGGCTTTGTGGCATCTAACCATGATTTTTATCCATAAAATAAAGGAGAATAATATATAATGATCACATGGGATTTAGCCTATGAATGTAAGGTTGGTTCAGCATTTATAACTCAAACAACACCATTCACAGTGTCAACAGACTAAGGAAGAAATCCCATATGATTATTTACTTAGCTGCAGGAAAAGTATGACATTCATTCAACAGCCATTTATGCTTTTTAAAAATACTCATTTAACTAGTAGAAATACAAGGGAACATCCTCAGCCTAATAAATAGTATCTATGAAAAGCGTACAGCTAACTCATACTTGATGGTGAAAGACTGAACGATTTTATCCTATTGCAAGGAACAAGGCAAGGAATTCACTCTTACCAGTTCTACACATCTAACCACATAGAAGTCCTAGTTAATGCAGTAAGGCATGGGAAACAAATACACACAAAATTGGACAGGAGAAATAACTGTCTTTTTTTCCACAGAAAACATAATTATCTAAGTATAAAGTCCAAAAAGTATCTACAAAAAAACTACTAGATGTAGTAACTAACTTCAGCAAGATTGGAAAATACAATATCACTATACAAAAATCCACTATAGTTTTATATATAGCAGTGAAAAACTGGGGACTGAATTTTTTATAAGCACCATTTACAATGGCACCAGTAAATATTCAAGACACAGGGATCAATCTAACAAAGTACTGTAAGATTTATATGTTGAAAATTATTTTAAAAATTGATGAGAGAAATCAAAGAGGACGTAATTGAAGAGATAAACTGTGTTTAATGGATCAAAGGACTCAACATCATCAATACCGCAATTCTCTACAAACTCAATCTATAGATTCAATTCAACCCCAAATAAAATCCAAGCAAGTTGTTTTTTTTTAGAAATTTGCAAGATGATTCTAAAAGTTATAAAGAAAAACAAATAATCTAGGATAACTAAAAACAATTTGGAAGAAGTTAGAACTCAAACCAACTCATTTCAAGATTTACCATAAAGCTGTACTATTCCAGACAGTATGATATTGGCAAAAGGACAAACATATAGGTCAATGGAACACAGCAAAGCAGAAATTGATACACATACACACACATACATATGGTCAACTGATTTTTGTAAAAGATGTCGAGTTAACTCAGTAAAAAAGATAAATGTTTTAGTGTTTCAACAAATGGTGTTGGAACAATAGAACATACCCTATATTTAAAAAATGAACCTTACCCTGGCTGGTGTGGCTCACTGGATTGAGTGCCGGTCTGTGAACCAAAGGTCATCAGTTTAATTCCCAGTGAGGGTACATGCCTGGATTATGGGCCAGGTTCCCCAGCTGGAAGCATGGGAGAGGCAACCACACATTGATATCTCTCTCCCTCTACTCCCCTCTCTTTTTAAGTAAATAAATAAAGTCTTAAAAAATAAACTTCCACCTAAACCTCTCTATATACAGGGTCCGGCACAAACAACACCCCCTTTTTATTACATAAAAATATTTTATTAAAAAATTATAAGCATGTAATTCTGTAACATAACAATATCACATTCAAGCACACCATATGACATTTTAGGTGAAATGTTCAAATTGCTGTCCGACTTGTGCAAGACATTCACATACCCTATCAATCACACTCAATGACACTACTTCTGCCGGACCCTGTATAAATACCACTTGGAATGGACCACAGACTGAAATGTAAGCCAAACCAAAAGCTATAAAACTTCTAGGAAAAAAAAAAAAAACAGAATTAAACCTTTATGATTTTAGATCTGGTAGTTATTTTCTTTTAATTTTTTTGTTGTTGTTCAATTACAACTGTCCCCACTTTCCCCCTACCCATTACTCTCCCCTGCCCTGCCCGCCCACCACTTCCCACATTCAATCCTCCCTGGCGTTGTCCTTGTCCATGGGTCCTCTATACATGTTCCTTGACTTGACCCTTCCCTGGTAATTATTTCTTATGCGGGGCAGAAAAAGCGTGAACCATAAAAGAGAAATATGATAAACAGAATTTTACCAAAATTTAAAATTTTTGCTCTTTGAAAGATAGTAATGAAATAAAACAGACTGAGAAAAATATTTATAGAGCACATGTAACAAAGGGCTTAACCTAAATATACAGAACCCTCAAAACTGTGTGTGTGTGCACTTATATACACATACAGACACCTAACTCAAAATCATTAGTCATTAGGAAAAATGCAGAATATAATTACAATGAGGTTATCACTAACCACCTACTAGAATGGCTAAAATTTAAAAAGACAGAGAAAAACAATGTTGGCAAGAATACTGTAGCAACTGGAGCCTTATTATTGCTGATGGGAATCAAAAACAGTATAGTACTTTGGAAAACAGTTTTACAATTTCTTATAAAGTGAAACACACTTATAAAACCAAGCCATCCCAGTCCTTGGCATTTACCTAACAGAAATAAATACATATGTCCACACAAACACCTGAATACAAATGTTTACAGCAACTTTATTCAAAATCACTAAAAACTTGAAATTCTCCAACTGTTCATCAACTTTTGAATGGATAAGCAAAGGCAGCAAACTTTGAATAAATGCAATGCCATGCATGACTCTCAAAAGCATTATGTATGCTAAGTGAAGTAAGCCAGACTCAAAAGGCTACATATTCTGATCCCATTTGTATGAAGTTCTAGAAATGATACAACTATAGAGACAGAAATTAGACCAGTGGTTGCCAGAGGTTGGCAGTACAGGGAAGGGATTGATTCCAAGGGTGCATGAGAGAACATTTTGCATGGCAAAAAAATTCTATTCTCTTGATTTCAGTGGGAGCTACAAACTATATAATTTGGTCAAAATTCATAGACTTGCACACACCTTAAAAGTGTGATTTTTACTGTATGTAAATTATATCTCAATAAACCTGAAACACAAAAACAAAAATACATACCACTTCAGAAATGGCCAACAATTTTAGGCAGAGATCTACAACTTATCAGAACTAAACATACAAAATATTAGTTTTAGTTTTGGTTTTTTTTTTAATTTTATTTATTTATTTTTAGACAGAGGGGAAGAAAGGGAGAAAGAGAGGGAAAGACACATCAATGTGTGGTTGCCTCTTGCGCACCCCCAAACTGGGGACCTGGCCTGCAACCCAGGCATGTGCCCTGATAGGGAATCGAACCAGCAACCCTTTGCTTTGCAGGCTGACACTCAATCCACTGAGCCATACCAGCCAGGGCAACATTCAGAATTTTGACTGTAAGTTTATGATCCACGATTAAAGGACGGAAGATAGGGAGGACAAGCTCATGACAGTTTTGTGTCTTTCACTGCTCATTGATAAAATTGTGTAAAAGAGGCCTCTAGTAAGAAGATGATAAATATGTAATTTATGATCAAAAGTCTCCAGTTGCTATTTGAAACATATTAACCTAAAATGATAAATGGCCAGTAACTGCCTTCACCAATTGCTAGAGTTTGTAGATTACTCATTCAAAGGACTGCCTAATGGGACAGAAACCTGTTCAAGTACTAATTCTCCTTAATTTACAAGTGTTCTGATTTATAAGAGCAATAAAGAAGCATTTTCATTCTGTTTAGTTTCTTTCTCTTGGTTAGTGTTGAAGAGACATAGGAAAAGCTTATCTTGGCAGCAGAGGCTGCAGGATGGGAGAAGGTAAAGAGTTGTCCAACACCCCCCCCCCCCCACCAAAGGGCCTTTCTCCTTATTTGGCAAGCTATTCAGCAATAGTTGCAGGCAGGTGTCTAGTAGTAGATAAACCAATGTGAATGGTCCTGGGTTTTCAGGGAGCTATGATCAAAAACAATGGTAGAAGTCATTTAGGTAGCCTTTTCAGAGTCCCAAAGAAAACCTAAACTGGAAAACAGACTACAGAAAACTTGTCTTTATTTATTCATCCATTCATCCAACAATATTTATTGACTGCCCATTCTAGGCAAGGCTCTGGGTCAAGGCTGAAGACACAGAAATACCTACCTGGTCTAGAGTATCTTACAATCTTCTGGTGGACAGGGGTGGGGGGGTGTATGTATAAGGTCCAATAACAGACAATAGGATGAAGTGCACCTTCATGGAAGAGGAAAGCTATAGTTGTGATTTATTCCTCCTTGTAAATCATTTTCTATTAGGCTCTCAGCAACCCAGAGTTCACCCAGAACACAAGACAGGCAGTCATTCCAAGCAGCAAGAACAGCATATGCAACTGAAGCATAAACTTGACATAGCCAGGAAACTACACGAAGTTCTGTGGCACTGACAACCTGATGGAAAATGGTATGTAATGAGACTGGAGAAGTAGGTATGAACCAGAAAGGTTGAGGGCTCTGTAAGTTGTGCCAAAAAAAAAATTAGATGTCAGTTTATGGGGCAGACAAATGGAAACCCTATTAATAAGAGAGTAACAAACCAAGATTTGCATTTAGAAAGATGATTCCAAGGGCAAGTCAAGGATGGACAGGGGCAGAAAGGAGATAGAGCGTTTCCTCTCTCTCTCTTTTCTGGGCAGTTGAAAAGCTGATGGAGGCCCTGGTCAGGTAGCTCAGTTGGTTGTGGGTTTAATCTTTAGCCAGGGCATATACAAGAAGCAGCTAATAAGTGCAGAGATAAGTGGAACCAATTGATCAATCTCTCTCTCTCTCATCAATCAATTTTAAAAAAAGGTTTTTAAAAAAAAAGCCAAAGGAGTACTGGAAAATTGGTGTCCATTATAGAGCCCTTCCATAAACCAACCTTGAGTCATGCAGAAGAAATGACCCATTCTTTTGCCTATTGCAGGTCTCTAGCTAGCAACTGTGATGACTTCTCTCTCCACCCACCCCAGCCCCTACCAAAGTAGCAGCTGCCTAAGGACAAGAATGGTGTCTGTCTGTCTCTCACACTCTCTCACACACACACACACACACTAATTTATATCCTAGTGCCTTGCTAAGATAGTAACTATGTTGACTGAGTGAATGAATAAGTGACTGAATTAATAGTTTGGGCCCAAGAAACCAAATGAGAGCTGTTGCAAAATGTGATGTATGGATTATTTAGGGAGTTGGTAAGCTACTCATCATATGGAAAGTTGAAACGGATACCTTTGGAAGCCTCTTCCACTATTAAGATTGTAAGATTCTAGGCAACTCCCGTGAAAGTAACAAGTAGCTGAATATGAGATATGTGAGATGTGTTCTAAAGAAACACAAAAATATCAGAAAATAATGAACTAAGTCAGCTGAAAGCTAATGGTACATTTTTATAAAGGCCCATTTTATAAGGAAAGGAAAACCACTGAGTATGATAATTAAGCTTCTGAAGGTAGTCAGTGTAGTAGACCAGGCCCTGTAATCTACACAGACCCCTCTTCACAGGAGGGAGGGAATGTCAAGTGCTTGGAGGTGGGCCCAGAAATAAGGTCTAGGAGGAATTCCAAGTAGGCAAGAGCACATAATTGGAAAAGGAGAGTGGGCAGCAATAGGCAGAGGTGTAGGCAGGTGAGCAATGAGCATCAGGATACTCAGCATGGAGAAAGCAGACAGAACACAATTATCAGGGAAACCTGATAAAAAGCAATTAGTCAGTGAACATCAGTATCTACAATGGGCAGCAAAGTCCCAACCACAGGCATGCGTCTAGGCAGATCTCAAGTTCTCAAGTTCCTGAGAGGCCTGGCTATGAAAGCATATCTCTGCCCTTAGAGGAACTAGGGCACCGACCACTGTGTGCAGACAAGGACTTCACAGGGGAAAAGCAGAACAGGGCCCCATTTCTGGCACGGAAATACAAGGGCATTCTTAATCACAACTAAGCAAAAGCAGCCTTACAAAAACCTAAGCACAAAAAGTCAGAGTGAGACTAGCAGACATGCTGATCCGCTGAGCTAGTTGTTTCCAAAATTCTCCCCAACTCAAGACAGATTAAAGCCCAGAGCCTCATTCCCAGCTTGACCTACCCCACCTCTGTCCACCAAACTGCTGTGAAGACATGAAAGCCAGCAGGACCTCACAGTCCTCTGGACATCAGATAACAGGACGCAGGCCATGCAGAGAAAAGAGCGGCTTAAAGAATATCAATGAAAGAGAAAGAGTCACGTGGAAGGACCCGGGAAGAGAAATTCAGCGTATAGACAATGTCATCTCTGGTCACTTTCTCCATCCACCACCACCATTTCCCTAAACCAGAAGATAAATCTTAAAAAGCTCTATGGCCTGTAAGTATTACCCAGAAAACTATTCACTTTTATATTTGTAGTTATATCTAGAAGAAAATAATAATTTGGCATCGGTTCCTTGGTCAAGACCCATGCCCACAACTATAAGTAAAACGTGTTGTGGGAAGATCAGATTCCCATTACATGTTTTTCCTTATGTAACATACACCACGGTCATAATGTGTAACTGGCAGGACAGCCCGTATTGCTACTCGTCTTTCCCGTTCTGAACCACAGACTTAGAAGATCTTGAAGGGTTTAAACAATGCTTTGGCCTATCTGCTCTCACTGTACAGATGAAAATCTGAGGGCCACTTGGGAAAGTTACATTAAAAAAAATTACACAACAAACTCGTGGCAAAGCCAGGAACGAAACCCAGGCGTCTCTGCTCCTTCCATGATGGCAGTGTCACCAAATCTGGTAGATATGCCTGTCACCAGGAAGCAAAATTCAGTTAAATGCATTCACTCCTAATTTGTAACCCTTCCCACTTGAGCTCACACACAGCCCAACATAAAATCTCTTTCCACATGCAGAGACGTTCCTTGATTCATGGCACAATGGAAATCTCCCCACTAGAAGTCACACAGTTTAAATTATCCAACTCCAAAGCAAGAGAAAGCCTCAAGCAATGCCATCTGATTATGATATCTTCCTGCTGCAGAAAATTAATCAAATTCATCCTAGAGACTCATCTGCTGCATGCCACCCTCATGTCTTGATACTGAAACTCCCTAACAAATTTCAGCACAAGATGTGCTGATGAATTCTTTGCTAGCACTTTCTGATCTTCATCTGTTACTGTGACTAGCACTTGAAGAAATGTAAATGAGGAAGTTGCTCGACCCATAATACATATATAATCCTTTATACTGACGTGAAAGATGGGAGGATAGAAAGGGTCTCGTTTAGGGAAATTCTTTTCACTGTTACTTCCGAATATAAACAAGTGAAAAGGGAAGGCGAGAAAGTCTAACTGGTAAATCATGAATAACTAAGTTGCGATAACATTTGAAAAATGTGAATTAAATTATTTAACAATAGTCAACTGTAATGAAATAGTTGATTCTTTAAATCCTGTGGGACTTTTCCCCCAGAAAATCCTTTCTGAGAAGTGCTTTAAGTTTCGTTAGGCACCAAGGACATGAATTAAGGATGGAGTCAACAGTGAGTGGGGCCACTGGAGACCATGTCCCCATGGCACTGACCCTGGTCATCAGTCTTGAAACAAGCGCTGTCACTGCTTTAATTCTTACTCCCTCTTCCTTGGCTACATTTGAATCTGGTGATTTCTAGGAATGAACCTTCTTTGTGACACATGCTGTATATTACTGTTTGAACAAGCCTTGAGTTTATGTGAAGTAAAGCAATGTTCTTTTTGCAAAGCTCTCAGTTCTTAAAATATCGGAACCTGCAAAAAGCACATGCAGCGATGTTGTTATCCCTTCAGATCAATAGCTCAGTCATTTCTGTGAGGTATTAAGAAAAGAGATGGGAAAACAAAGCAAATCTTTAGGGCTGCATCTATTCTGGCAAATGAAGCCCAGCAGAGAGGCACAAACATATTAAAAACCATTTTAGGGAGTGAGATCTTGCCAAGCAAAAAAATCTGGGGCCACTCCATCTACCCAAATGTTTTCACAGAGATGTTAGCTAACAGGCAATTAAATTCTAGGAGCAGCTACAAGCAAACAGAGACTTGGTGGGTGAAAAATAAGAGTGGATGTGGGCAACAACTGAAGGCAGAGGAATACTTGCAAAAATATATTAGGGTCTCCTAACTGCTCCGGAACAAATACTCACTAAAATACTCATTTTAATCTTAAATCCCTTCAGCTGAATAAACTTCACAATTTAAATAAACATTTGAAACATGTCAACTGCATTATACCTGTCTCCTAATTAAAATAAAACTTCAAAGGAGATACTAAAAATTAACAGAGAAGTTCCCATTCGGCAAGAAAGATATGATATGGCCCTGACCAGATGGCTCAGTTAGTTGAAGCATTGTTGTCTTATACAACAAAAGTTTGCGGGTTCGATTCCTGGTCAGGACACATACCTAGGTTGCAGGTTGGATCCCTGGTTGGGGCATTTATGACAGGCAACATATCAATGTTCCTCCCCCATGTATCTCTCTCCCCTTCCTCCCACCATCTCTTCCTCTGTCTCGCAAATCAATAAACATATTCTCAAATGATGAATGAGAAAAAAGATGTTACATAGAATTTCATATTTAAAAAACAATCTCTTGGGCTACACTTAGTGACTTGTTTCCAAAGAGTACAGTATGGAAAGGAGGAAAAGAGTAATTATATCATGGAGGAATCTGGGAAACGCTAGTATAAACAGGTGATTAAGTTCATCATCAACAGTGATAAATCATATTGATAATATGTAATCGATATGGTGTGATAAAGGTGGCACTTCACCTCTCCCTCTTTGGTCTTCCTCCCAAAACTCAACAGCCTCAGTCTAATTCATCATGAGAAAAGGAGACAAAACCCAGCGGAGGGACATACTACAAAATTCCTGACCAATACTTCTCAAAGCTGTCAATATCACCTAAACCAAGGAAAGTCTGAGAAACTGTCACAGCCAAGAGGAAACTAAGGAGATACAACTAAATGTGATGCAGTATCTTGAATAGGATCCTGAAATAGGAAGATTATATTAATGGAAAACTGAGGAAAACTAAGTAAAATATGGACTTTGGTTATATCGATATTGGTTCATTATTCTGACAAATTTGCATTACTAGTGCACGATGTTAGTAATGTGGGAAACCACGTGTGGGGTATACGAACACCCTCTGTGTTAACACAGCAACTTTCTTATAAATCTAAAAATGCTCTAAAATAAAAAGATTTTTTTAACACATTTAAAATTTGTTTCTTGGATATCTCCCTTGTCCATTCAAATCCTTTGCTTCTAACCAAGTATCAGAAAGCGAATCAATGAGGCTGGGCCACCTGTTCTATGAGAAAGAAACCTGCACTTAATTTCCAATGGATCACTGTCACCAGGAGGGAATGGTCTTGTCAAAATAGTGTCCTTGAGTCAAACATGGAGCAAACTTAAAATCAATGGCAAAAGTGGGGATGAGTGACCTTTAGCAATGCAGTCAATCCGTCAGCAAAAACAGACTGATGGTGTGTCACAGCCCTGGAATCTAAACAGAGAAGAGTATGTGCAATTAAACCTTGGTAAAGAATGCTTCAAAATACTTTAGATAGAAATCTAGAAACTAGAACAACCTAAGCTTTAGCAAAAAATAGTTTGACCTTGTATGGAAAAACATTCAAAAAATTTAAAAAAAAAATGCTCCAGCACTGGAATCACGGGCATTATCAGTTTTACAATCATTTCCTGGATTTGGATGGCAGTGGACAAAAGTTAGGTTTACAGGGATAAAGGTTAAAAAGTACTACGCAATTTTTAAAGTCCAGGTTTGGGTTGACTAATCAAGTAGACACTGTTTACATTTCAGTTGACATCTGAAGACATTAACTGATACAAGGGAGGTGGGGGGTGGGAGACTGAAAAGTAGTTTACTACCAAGTGTTGGTCAGAAACAATGTACCTGATTTTGAAAGGTCTAAATTGAATCAACCCTCAGTCAATATTTTTTATAGAACACTGGTTCTCAAACATTACTATGCATCAGCATCACCTGGAGGGCTTGTTACAAAACAGACTGCTAGGCGCCACTCCCGGAGTCGCAGATGCAGTAGGTCTGTATCAGTGGTCTGAAAAGTGCATTTCTAATAGCTCCCAGGTGTTGAGGATACTTGTCTTCGATACTGTCTTTTGTAAACACTCCAACATTAGACAACCTGCCACACTCAAATTTACATGATTTGGGACTTTTCTGCTCTTTTTCTTTAGCAAAAAATATTTTTGAGCACTTATTCTAGTGTCCAGCACCATATTAGACGCTGGCTTGAGTATACAGAGCAGTGAATAGGTAAAAGCACACAGCCCTTAGATCTTTTTCCAGAAGGAGAGGTAGCTAACAATTAGTTCCAAAATTCATTAATTACAATTTCAGACAGACCTAAGTAAGAGAAGTACAAGGTGCTATAGGACCCTGTGAGACAGGGTGTTCTGATCTCAGCAGGGGTCAAGGGAAGTCCTCCTTAAGCAAGCGATGCTTGAGCTTAGTTATGAAGGAAGAAGAGACATGGGTCCTTGGAGAGAGGATTCCATACAGTAGGAGCAGAGTGTGCAGTAGCATAATGGTGCCTTTCCACTATCTAAATATTTGCAGATAAGGTCTAAGATTCAAGCGTGTTAAAAACCAACTTGGCGCTATGGCAGACCTCAGAACAGCTCAGGAGGACATTTCTTGCTCACAGACTTCATTCAGAGCTTTATTTTATTCACATGGCACCTTTCCAGGGTGACCTTCCTTTGTCACCCTATGAAAGACTGGCCACCTCCCCTACCTGATACTTCCTATCCTCCTTCCTTGCTTTATTTTCCCCTTATCACTCATCACTATAAGACACTACAATTATATTTTTGTTTATTGTCTGTTGCTCTGTCTACTGGTTGTCCACCCAGACCCGTTCTTCCTTTCTTCCTGAGCACCAGGCTTTTCAGCTAGTAACTACATTTCCCTGTTTCTCTTGTGGCTAGGGAGGACCACGTGACTAGGATTTCTCTGAAGGTACGTGGGTAACACTGATGTGTGAAACTCTCTGGTCATTTTCCTAAAGAAGCTTGCCCTGGACCCCTCTCTCCTAGCTGCTGGAACCTGAAAACCAAATGCGGAGGAAAGCAGAGCTGCCTGCCGCTCCGCTAGCCTGGCATGGAATGACCTCATGGAATACAGGCTGACTGCTGACTCCTCGCCCTGGGCTAGTATATGCCACATCACAGACATCTACCTCTTGCTGGCCACTGCATTCTGGAGCTCTCTTATATCAGCTTACCCTTTATCCTAACGACATCCTCCCACATTAAAGTGTAAGGTCCATGGGGACAGAGATTTTTCTGTTTTATTCACCAGTGCATCCCTAACAAGCGGAATGGTGCCTGACACATGGTAGAATACTCGACAAATACGTGTGAACTGATTAAATGGACAATTTCATTATCACCACCGTTCCACATCTACAAATCACCTTCGTGGCTCCAAGAAGTTCAGATTAAGAGAACCAAACTGTTCCCCAGACAGTGCCCCAAAATCCTATACCTCTTTCCTGCCATCTTCCCTCCCCTTCCTCCACTGAAAGTGCCCTTCAGCCACATTACCCTCCTTCCAGTTTCCCAATGTGCCTGGCTCTTGCCCAACTCAGGACCTTTCAAAAAGTTGGTTTCAATATCTACTCTCAACCCCCTTTGCAGAAGTAGTCCCTCATCCCTTCAGTTATCTGCCGAAATGCCATTTCCTCAAATGGAACTTCTTGGCCACCCTATCAAAATACAGATCCCATTTCTGATATCTGTTTCTATTTATTTTATTTATAACTTATGAAAATGAGTCATTATAAACTTTTCCTTCTTTTTAATTGTAAATTAGATTACAATTCTATAGTGCATGAATCACTTTTGTTTTTGTTCACCACTCAGTTCCCATTGCTTAGCATAGTGCTTGCCTGTCATATGACGTCAATTAAGTGGGGAATAAATAAAATGCACTAAAGATGGTGTTTTTAAAATATTTGAGGTAGACATGAGTGAAAGCACACGTGGCTCTCCACAAATGCAGTATTCGAATGTCTCTGACTACCAACCCAAGGATAACTTAAGTTTCTATTTATGGAGCTATAAACCAATGCACATTCAGTCCTGCTTTTGTTTTCTTAGGATCATCATTCTTCCTTTCCATTACTAGGTTTTAGTTGCTAATGACCAGGTGGGATTCAAATCATTCCTACTGGTGTGATGGACCAAGGTTTTACCAGGATGTCTTAAAAGCAGATTCCTATGGGCAATATACAATTTCAAATAAATGATTATATTTTGTGGGCCTGCCAACTGGCCTCCCAAGACCTCAAATCCAAGAGCCAAAGTTCCTCTTATCTCACAGGTCAACATTTCAGCTCATCAGTTTGCTTCTGGATTATGTAATCTGAGGTGGCCTACTGGAACTGTGTGGGCACCAGCCAAACTGGGCACTCTGGAACACTGAAGGTACTCAAGGACATGGGCTTTTAAAAACACCATTTTTAAAAACTGTTTCCTCCTGTAGCTTGTGAAGATACAAAGTGACACATGGGATAAAACTGCACAGAGCTAAACACATACACAGAAACACAATGGAGTACAAGTATAACAGGAGAAATATGAGTAAGACCAGTGGATATTATATCCATATCAATATCAAGATCCTGATTGTGACATTATACTAGTTTTGCAAGACCTTACCATTGGGAGAAACTAGGTAAAGGGAACATGGGATCTCTGTTACTTCTTACAAATGCATGCATATCTACAAGTATCTCAATCCAAATTTCAATTTAAAAATTTGCTTCAACATATAAACTCTATGTTGCAGAATTCAACTGGTTACTCTTCTTAAAACAAAACAAAAAAAACAGGAAGGAAGAGCTGGGGAAATGAGAGAAAGAGAAGTAAAGTAGGAGTGAGTTGAAATAAATAAAAATGAAGTAGGAGTGAATATGAAACTTCATAGTTGGGGATATTACTAATAGAACAGTGTAATATCTGAAAATATACATACATATCTTCAGTGTACTTTCATAAGAACATTAACAAAATAAATAAAATAATATATATGAAATGAGAAATAAAACACACACACACACGTATCTTCAGTGTACTTTCAGGTCACAATGTCAAAGAGTAAAAGATTGTTCAAGAACACCTAGTTCAACCCCTGCATTTCACAGTTCTGGAAAAATAAGGCTCAAAAAATAATTTGCTAAACTTTAAAACTTTTAGAAAATGAAACAACTTTGGTATAGGGAAGGACTGCTTAAACAAGACACATAAAAACACTAACCATAAAGAAAAAGACCAAAAAAATTAACTATGTTAAAATTAAGAACTTGTTTGTGAAAAGACATCAAACAGTAAAAGGACAAACCACAAACTGAGAAGGTATTTGCAACAAATATAACCAACAAAGGACTAATATCCTGAATATGAAAAGGACTCATCATTATAAATAAGTATGAGGAAGATAACCCAATAGAAAATAGTTAAAAGACATGGATAAGTATTTCAGAGGGGAAATATAAGTGGCCCCAAAACATGCAAAGATGCTTAACTTCATTAGTAATCACAGAATGGGAAAAAAAGGAGTCAGACAATACCCAGTGTTGAAAACATATGAAGCAATGTGAACTCATACATTGTTAGTGTACATGTATATTGGTAAAACCACTTTGGAGAACAATTTCACTTCTTCTCATGAAGCTGTACATTTCAAGATCTAATATTACACGTGTGTCTGAGTGTATACGCCCAAGTGTGAATGTTTTTATGTGTCTATGTGTACACACACAGGGGAAACCCCCTTTTATAAATACACACCAAAAGACATATTTTCTGATCATAACAGGGAAAGAAACATACAAACAACCTAAAGGTCCATCAACAAAACAATGGATAAGGTATGGAATATTCTCAAAGTGAAATATTACTCAGCAGTGATAACGAATGCTACATAAAACCTTAAAAGGAATCTTAAGAACATAAGCCCTGGCTGGGGTGGCTCAGTGGATTGAGCATCAGCCTATGAACCAAAAGGTTGCCGGTTTGATTCCCGGTCAGGACACATGCCTTGGTTGCAGGCCAGACCCCCAGTTAGGGGTGGGCAAGAGGCAAACAGTTGATGTTTCTCTCCCCCTCTCTCTTTCTCCCTCCCTCTCTCTAAAAAAATATTTTTAAAAATTTAGAAAGGAAAAATTTTTTAAAGAATCTTAAGAATACTGAATAAGAAAAAAACAGCATACTACTTCTAAAGCTCAAAAAATAAAAACATATTATCTAGGTTTGCATACATGTGTTAAAATTATTTTTTAAAGCAACAGAATGACTCACAGAAATAAGATTAATAGTTACAGAGTGAGGGAAGACAGGCGGATGAGGTAAGGAAGTAGCATATAGGTAGACAGAATTATATTGGTAATGGTTTAATTTTCAAGTTAAGTGGTAGGTACAAGAGAGTTCCTTTTATTATTATGTATATATTTTCCAATATTCTTCAGTATGCACTGAATATTACATTTTAAAAAGAAAGTAATTTTTGCCCTGGCTGGGTAGCTAAGTTGGTTAGAGACTTGTCCCAATACACCAAGGTTGTGGGTTCAATGCCTGGTCAGGGCACATACAGGAATCAACCAATGAATGCATAAATAAGTGGAATAACAAATCAATGTTACTCTCTCTCTAAAATCAATCAATAAAAATTTTGTTATAAAGAAAGTGATTTCAGCCCTGGCTGGCATAGCTCAGTGGATTGAGCGTGGGCTGGGAACTAAAGTGTCCCAGGTTCGATTCCCAGCCAGGGTACATTCCTGGGTTGCAGGCCATAACCCCCAGCAACCGCACATTGATGTTTCTCTCTCTCTCTCTCTCGCCCCCCCCCACTCCCTTCCCTCCCTAAAAATGGATGAATAAAATCTTAAAAAAAAAATCTTAAAAAAAAAAAAAAAAAGAAAGTGATTTCCCTAAGGCTATACTTCTGTTTAGTGGAGGGATCATAACAGAGAAGTTTCCTGTTCCATACATCAAAAAAACTTTCCCAGTGGTTAGTACCATATTTTGCTATGTATAATGCACACCCACTTTCTTGGCCCAAACTTTCAGGGGGAAAAAAATCTTTGGTTTAGTTTTTAATTCAATTTATTTATTTATTTTTGGATACCTGTTTTTGTATTATAAAGGAATTTCAGCATCTATTTTTGAACATATTATGGTACAAGAAATTTTAGGTAACAAATAATTACAAAACACATGAACAAATACAAGGTATTTCATGTACTACCTACCCATGTAGAATGCACATCCTTATTTTTCCCTCAAAATTTGGACAAAAAAGTGTGCATTATACATGGCAAAATATGGTATATATTAGGAACTAAAGAGACATTCATTGAGGCAAAAAGAATTTCATGACTACTTAAGTTATTAATTCCAAACATAAATTCTCATAAATCCATTACTATGACTTCTGATTTCATTTTACTTTTATTACATTGCCTTCCTTGATATCTTTGATAAGTAATAGGTCCAAATTTTCACAAGAATATTTTAATAGCAATGCCTTACATTTCAAAACAGTGATATATATTCTACTGGTACTTTTCATCAAGGTCTAGGGTCTAACCTAAATTAACAAATTATGACTTTTAAAAGAGATTTATAGAATTCCATTTCATGAAACTACTTGTTTGCTATGGCCATTATCCTTTGATTGAATCATTGCCTATAATAAAACATCTCAAGCAGAGGATTCTGCTTCATAAAACTATTGGTTCTCAAATATATACATAAGAATTGTCTACTTACTGCCTTCTACTGTCTCCTAACCACTGGCACTCAGACAATCAAAGAGATGCTGCACTGTCCACCATTGTGCACCTGACTGTGTTCATGAATAGAGATAAATAAGTGTCTTTGAGAAATAATGTTAAGAGGCCAATGGCAAAAAAGACAGTGGTGGTGCTCCCCAGGAAGCCTGCCCATCATATTGTAGAATCACCAAAATGCTCTCCACCATTACAGGTGTTAGCTAAGAGGTTAATAAAACCAGAATTGAGTTTAACTCTATGCTTAAAGTATTAACAAAGGTACAGGCCTACATTTGATCCCCCATCATGCAGGTTGGGGTAAAACGAAAAAGCACATGACCATTAAAAGCCCCTAAATGACACCAACAGCACTTCCTAAAATTTGCCATTGTTCTCATTCAAAGTATAGACAATTTAGTTCACAAACATTACTATTAAAGAGGAAAGTGAAGTTCCAGGCAGAGTACAAATGACCAATCAAGAGATGAAGACCTGAAGAATAACCGAGTTAAAAAGAAAAACAACAAAAGAAAACAGTAAAAAAAAACTCCACTGCTTGACTGTGAAACCTAAACACAGAGTACAAAATTATAACCCTGGGGGAAAAAACTTAAATACATATGACTTAAAAGCCCTCATGATTCATAGAGGAGGAAACTGAAGATAGGGTACAGAGCTGACCTTGAATTCCATATTTCTGAACTCCCATTCACTGAATAATCTTACAACCACTTGCTCGCTCTCTGTCCATTTCCTCAGGTGTAAAATGAAGAGACTGAGTGATTGAATGGTCTCTAAGATGCCTTACCAGATCTAAGACTTGCTAAGACTTACAGGCTTTGTAGAAGTCCAAGCCTTTCACTTTATAGGTGGGAAGGCTAGCAAACTATTGTTATTTATGGTAAGATCTTCCATTCCTGGTCTATACACTCTTTAGATTTGTTCACTTGTCCTCACACAACCATAAGACATACTAGTTAATTGTATGTGCCATCCTGATGGGGCCACACAGTGCCTAGGTATTTGGTCAAACATTATTCCGGCTGTGTCTCTGAGGGTATTTCTGGATGAGATTAACATTTGAATTGGAAGACAGAGTAAATCAGAGCACACAAGGTTACTTTCCATATCGTGAGTAGACTTCATCCAATCAGTTGAAAGTCTAAAGACAACAAAAATACCGACCTTAGCCCTGGCTGGCATAGCTCAGTGGATTGAGCGTGGGCTGGGAACCAAAGTGTCCCAGGTTCGATTCCCAGCCAGGGTACATTCCTGGGTTGCAGGCCGTAACCCCCAGCAACCGCACATTGATGTTTCTCTCTCTCTCTCTCTCTCTCTATCTCCCTCCCTTCCCTCCCTAAAAAAATAAAAAAATAAAAAAAATAAATTATTTTAAAAAAAATACTGACCTTCCTCTAAATCAGGGTGGGGGGTAATGTTCAATATATATTTGCTTAAGGAATGAAATATGATTCCTCTCTGTATCTCTAATCTTATTTCCCATTTATAATCATAGACTTTTAGAGCTTGACTGACAGATCAAATTGTTCATTCTTTAGACATCACTGTCATCTTCAGTTAATAAAATTATCTTTGCTCAGACTTTAGAAGTGAAGCCATTTACTCTAGGATCACATGCTGTGTTCTGTAATACATACAATAGTATCTGTCTCTTACATTTATGTTTTTAGGTATTTAATATTTCTTCATGTAGTTAATAACTTTTTATATTTATCAGCATCACCATTGTTGTGCACATATTTATTGGGTTGGCCAAAAAATCTGTTATGGTTTTTCCATAAAATAAAAGCTATTTTTCATTTTCACTAATAACTTTATTGATTTGGATATTTTGAGTATGTAGGCTATCTCCCACTATTGGCTTCATCTAGTGGGTAGAGGCCAGGGGTGCTGCTAAATATCTTCTAGTGCATAAGGCAGTCCCACAGCAAAGAATTATTCAGCCAAAATATCAACAGTACCAAGAAACTTCGCAAACCACTTTTGACACATTTGATCAGTCACAACACCTTCTCCACACACTGCACAAATATTTTTTGCATTTCAGTTGCATCTTTATCATAAGAGCTCAGGCAACAGAGTACAAGAGAGAGGCTTGCCAGATGAGGAAAACAGTATACACAAAGAACCTGTGGCAGATAGAGCACAAAAAGTGAGGAAGACTTTGCAGAAACAGGAAAATCCATCCTAAAATCTATATAAAATCTTTAGGGACCCTGACTATCCAAAATAATCCCAAAAAAGAACAGAGTTGGAGGTGTCATACTTTTTTAATTCACAACATATTGCAAAGCTAGAGTAATGAAAATAGTGTAGTGCTAGCATAAAGACAGACATAGATCAAAGGAATAGAGAGTCCTGAAATAACTCTCACATATGGTCAAATCATACATGGTCAAATGATCCCCGACAAGGGTGCCAAGGCCACTCAATGGGGAAAAGTGAGTCTTTTCAACAAGTGGCAAAACCAAATACCCATATGCAAAAGAATGAAGTTGGACCCTTATCTTACACTCTGCACAAAAATCAATTCAAAATAGACTAAAGACCAAAACACAAGACTTAAAATGGTGAAAATACTAGAAGAGAACATAGAGTGAAAGCTTCACGGCATTGGATTTAGCAATGATATCTGAAAGTGTGCACTTATTAGGGAAGCAAGAGAATTAAATAACTAGTCATTTAATATTATATAAAGCAGTCTCATGAAATATTAACTCAAATGCTTATTCTACCCCAGTTCCTGCCTTATTTTTCCTGCACCAAATCAGAAGCTCGAAGACCATCACCACTGGAGGCACCGATTTCAGAAAGGAGCATTTGCGGGAAGATTCCTATAGCCATTGTTGTCAAGGCAGAAAGCCAACTGATGTCCATGTTTAGTGCTCCTTTTTTAAAGTCTGAATCTCACCACAGCAAACACAAAGCATTGAAGATCAAGGTTTTGGTCTTTCTGCTGCATTTAGAATTGAAACCTATGCCCTCTAAATTAACTGGCTCCCCTGTAAGTGCCGTTAAGCAATAACCACCCAATTGCTTGGGTAACTGCCTCCACCTGGGGGTCCCCTGCCACCCAGTTCACATGCGACCTCCTCTATAAGTCCCACCCCCAGCCACTAGAGCCAGAGTGAGATTCAGTGCCCTCTTCTGAATGTCTGCTGCACGCACTTTGTGTGCCTTCAAAAGAACAGCACTGATGACCTGTTACCTTGTGAGGAGGTTGGTCTTGTGTTGTCCTGTCTCTAGCAGAGTGCAAACTACTGGAGAGCAGGGCTGTGCCTTACATACGTATTTTTGACCATAAGACACACCTAGGTTTCAGAGGAAAATAGGAAAATTTTGAAACCAAAAATGTGGTAAAATATTTAATAACATAAATAACATAATATTTCACCAATGTAAATGTAAACAAAACTCAACAGTAGCATTAACAACCATTATTCCTCCCAAATGGGGGGGTGTCTTATAGTCCAAAAAATACGGAGCTTCTAAGGCGCCAAGTAGAGCACAAATGTTGAAAGGAAGTTTGTGATTCAAATGAATGTTTTCAAGAAAGAAGCCAAAGTAAACTGTGCATTATACTATAGATCCCTTAATCCAAACTCCTGCAAACTACATTAATTGTAAAGCTTAAAGAATATCCCCACTGCTTAGACAAACAGGTGTGGCTTACATAATCTGCTCTCTCCAGCTGTTACTTATTTGTGCCATCCTTCCCAGCTTCTGCTCCCTGTTGATCTGTAGGATTACTTCAACTTTCACATTTGATTTTCTAATTTATTCCTTACCCAAATCCTAAAATTATTTTAATTTCCTTATTTAAAAAAATTCATTAACTTTAGAGAGAAGGGAAAGAAAGGAGGAGGGAGAAGAGAGATGGAGACAGAGGGAGGGAGGAAGGGAGGGAAACATCAATTTGTTCCACTCATTTATACATTCATTGGTTAATTCCTGTATGTGCCCTGACCAGGGATCAAACCCGCAACCATGGCATATCTGGATGATGCTCTATCCAAATGAGCTACCTGGCAAGGGCCTAATTTCCCTTTTTGATGACAGGGGAAAAAAGCTGACACTTAAAAATAATCAGAGCCATATCCCTGGGGTTTTCCATGACTATAAAACTGGAAAATAACCCTGGAATAAAACAGTATTTATAAATATTGCTATAAAATTCATTTATTAGTCCAATAACTTTTTTCTTTTGGCAGTTCTTCCTATATAATTATCCTTAACTAAATACTGTCCGGTATGCCTGCTCTTTCGAATTGTGTTTCCCAAAACAACTTTTAAATCACTGCCTATGAGCTAACTGGTAGCCATGTATAGAATAGGATGGAGTAATGATGCAAATAAGTGTTGAAACTATGGGTACATAGATGGAAGAAGGTGGGTTGGGAGTAACGGCAAAAGTCAGAAAAAAAATGAAAATCCACGAACCTAGTGATGCTCCAGAGAGGAAACCAGCAAGTGTTGACGCTAAACTAGCAGAAACATCAATACTTCCTGGCTCCCCCACTGGGTGCATCAATTTACCACCGGCAAGTTGCTCTTCTGCTGCAAGTGACAAATAGCAAATGTGTTCAACAATCTGAAAGGAAGGACTCATAATCCAGAAGCCCTGCTGTGTGCAGCAATGAAAAGAAGTTAGTGATTGTTGAAATTCTCAGTCTCAGCTCTGAGGATTATCTTAATGATCAGGGGCAAGTCATTTCCGCTCACTGAAAAATACCACTGTTTCCTAACATTAGTGTGTAGGACAGAGTAACATAGCAGGCCTGAGACTGCTATTCTTAAAAAGATCTGCTTTCAAGGTTGGTACCCAGCTGGTGTCTAGGGTATTGGATTTCAGGAAGGTTCCTAACACCCTAACTGAAAAAAGTGGCTCACTGTATGTAAACTGTGCAAACAACATGGTTAATGCTAAATACCTGTTTTCCTTCTTGGAGTCTGGAATTTTGGCACATACCAGGCACAGGGTGTCTGTGTAACCAGCTCTCAACACAAGCCCTGGGCACCGAGTCTCTGATGAGCTTCCTTGGTAGACAGCATGTCACACAAGGTGTCACAACTCATTGCTGGAGAAATTAGGCACAACCTGTGTGACTCCAGTGGGACAAGATGGTTGGAAGCTGCGCCTGGTTTCCTCCCAAGTTGGCCCCATGTGCCTTTTCTCTTTGCTGACTTTGCTTTCTATCATTTTGCTGTAATAAATGATAGCTGTGAATGCAACTATCTGCTGAGTCCTGTGAGTTCTGCCAGTAAGCCATCAAACCTGAGAGTGGTGTGGGGGACCTCTGACACACCTGGTAGTGCTGAACAGTCTACCAAATATCTTTCCAACAACCTTGTGAAGTAGGTATCCTTTTCATTCCACAGATAAAGAAAGTAAAGTTCAGAGAGATAAACAGTATACACAGAAAATAAATACTGCAGTGTTTATTATATATGGACATTCTCAAATTTTAGTGAACCAAAGAACTATCTGGCGTGCTTGCCAAAAATGCAGTTTCCTGGGCTCTGTCACATGAGTTTTGAATTCAGCAGGTATGAGGCCCAGGAACCTGTATTGATAATCAACATCCCAGATGATTCTTATGCAAGTAGTCCTAGAACCACATTTTGAGACACACTTTGATGTATGCGAACTACAATGTCCAGTTTCCCAAGCTGTGCAGTAAATGGCAGAACTAGAAGTTGCACTAACCCTTTTTAACAAGGCTGAGGCTCTTTTCACAACAAAATTGCTTCCAAATATCTCAAACTCTTCTGTTCTTCTGGTTTGCTCTACCTTTTTGCTATAGGTATCCACCCAGCTGATGGCAATTTGGTACAAAAAAAGGAAAGTGTCTTAAATTCCCAGCACTGAACACTAAATGGTATCCTGAAACCAAATAATGCACACTTACCACGGAAAGTCAAAAATATACAGCTCTTGAAGAGTTAAATACTACAGCCTTAGTTTTCAAAAAAGATCTGATGTGTTAGTGGCAACAGAAAATGTAAGCTTATGCACAAATTTAATGAAAAGAATATGAATTTGCTTACAACTTTAGAAGCAACATGATAATTATCATTTTCTGTGAATGATCAAGAAAGGGGAGGGTGATAAAGATTACTTAGGATACCAAATTATCTCTCTGGCTAATCGAGAAAACAGCCTTAAATAAATGCTCAACTTTTTAATTACTTTTCAAGTGGGCATAAAAGTATTCTTTTTCTCATTTAGAATAAGCATAGTATAGCATTTTGTCCATTGAAAGCGAATTATTTTCAGTGTTTTGCACTTAATAGTAGCTGTAATGCATAAACATTACAGCTGAAATGTCTGAAATGCATAAACTTCTTGGTAGCTGCTTACTCAACTGATCATTTTTCACCTGTTATTACTGACTCAGACTGTGTTATCAATTCAGTTCAAAACAATTCAGCAAGTATTTATTTAGCACCTGTGGTTTACCTGATGCTACATTAGCCACAAGATCATTACTAAGAAAACTGTTCTCATTTTCCCAATACCCAGGTGATGAGGAAGAGACTAGGAAAATACAGCCACCGTAATAGTTTAAGAAAACATATCATAGAAGAGCCAAAGAAAACAAATAATACCTGCTTAAACAGGGTAGGCCTCACCGATTTTCCCATATAGATAAACATGGGGCAAAAAATGATGACAAATCTGGATATCCACGGTCCAACAACATCTCTAAACCCATAGATAATCAAGAAGTCAGCCAAACCAGCAATCTGTCCACACACCGCAGTAATTGAGAGGCGTCTGCCATCATGCTGGTATAGGGCATCTTATGCCCTCATCTGCAGTGCTGAGCACTCATTCATCATTAAACTGCAGCAGTATTAACATATGCTGCAGTTGTGCTAATGTTTGTTTTACAGTCACGGCTGATAGTACCCTTATACCAGCCAAGAAGGTAAGTGTCAAGTGACCGAAAATAAACTCGAAACAGCACCTAGTTCAACCTCCCTCCACCAAACCAGAAAATCTACCCCCTCATCTCAAGGATTCCAATGTAAAAGAGTAAAACGTATAAAGCCCTGCAGGTGTACAGGAAACTACACTACCTTGATGAAAATATAATATTTTTATTTTGTGTCCCATGCCTTCACCCTCTTTGGGAAAACAAACCAAGACGTTAGGCAAGCAGTCAACCTTGATGATTTTTTCCATCACCCAACAAACCAAAACTTGAAATCACTCATGGGTCAGTTCTTTTCATATCGTCCAGATCAGGCAGGGTTAGAATGTTCTCCTAGGGGCCAGTGACCACCCTTTACCTCCCAGAACTCATAGCCCAGCTCTGGTGGTCAACTGGCAGAGGAAATAAGCTAAGTTGGACAGTTGTATGAGTATGAAAAGGGCTAGCTTCACCTGCCTGAATTTCACCTCTGCTAAAAGTTCATTAAGAGCACTGAAAACTACCTGTTTGTAGGCACTCGATATTACCCACTAAAAGGCTGAATTATGAGCAACAGTCATAAACAGAAGAAGCCAAAGGTAAACTCTCATAGAAGGTATTTAGAAGAGATTCAGCATTTTATGTTGCTTAATCAGTAAAAGGCAGATCAGGAAAAAAAAAAGACAAAAACTTGTTTTCAGGTTCTTTAATACACAACTGATTTAATAAATATTTATTTCAAGTAACAGAGAGATTCAATAGGTTTCCCATCTTACACAGGATTCAGCCTGAAATAAGTCACAAGTGGGGAATTCTTGTTTAGATTCTCATTAAACCTTTAAACCCATGTGAAAATGCTACCGCAATCACTAAGAATTTTATGTAGAGTAAAAGAAAGGATAACATAGAAGTCCCTGACTCATAAGTCTTAACTAGTCCAGACTTCCAATTAAATATTCCCTTGCACAGGGGTGTCCAACCTGAGGGCAACCTGACTGCCCGTTTCCCAAATATTGCAATGAGCTTTTTGTCACCTCTCCCCTTTTGTCATTTCCAAACACCCCGAGGGCTGCATGCAGCCCAGAATGGCTGCAAATGAGGTCCAACACAAAAGTGTACATTTACTTAAACATTATGAGATTTTTGTGTGTGATTACATGTTGCAATGTATTTAATGTGTGTGGCCCAAGATAACTCTCCTTCCAGTGTGGCAGAGAGACGCAAAAAGGTCAGACACCCCTGCTTTAAAGAAAATAAACTGTATAGGCAAACCACTATTATTTAATAAATAAATTTATGGAGAATGGAGATGTCGACTAGAAGCAGGCAGTGCTTTTATTATACTCAGTAGCATCAAACTCTTAAATTGTCTAAGACACCCCTTACTTGCCTAAGTTTTAAAATCCTACACCAAATCCACCAATTTCTCCCTCAAAACTGTCAAAATGGAAGTCATAACTCATCGGAAAGAAAATTATTAATGCAAAGATGGCAAGGCTGTGTCTTTAAAAAATACAATGAATCACTCTTTATTTTTTACCTATCTTTTTTTATTCAAATACCGCTCTGATCACTCATGATCCAAGAACATTCAAATAATAAACCAAAAAGAAACATGTTAAAGATTTGTCTTCAAACATTAGAACAAATGATGCCACACTTGCCTCTGATCTCGCAGACATAAAACCATATCCACACCTCAGTGGCAACCAAACCATTCAGGAGAGCTTCCTTAACTGTGAGCTGTTTTGAAGATACCAATTTGAGCACTAGTGACCTTTTTTTTTAATCTCCGAAAAGCTGCAGGGATCTCAGCAGGGGTTGGAGGAACCAGCTCAACCATGGGATAGTGCCAAAATGTGGCTAATCAAGGCTTCAAGCCACAGCATCTTTATCAATGAACACGAGGGGCAAAGGGGAGAGCTGGTTACAGATAAACTGGGCCATGCATGGTTCAAGGATGGAAAGTCTGGCTTTTAGCTTGAAATTTGAGATCCTGGGGAAATAAATGGCCCTTTAAAAATGATTCAGCAAACACTACTAAGCCATAGATGCTGCTGCTCCCAAGAGATAGTTACTTCCCATTTCAGGCTTAAAATATAAAGCCCTGTCCTATCATGTAGTATCTAGTTTTCAGTGGCCAACAACTACAAACAACACCACTATAATTTATTTCACATTCAAAGTCAATTTCAGACATCAGTTATATTTAAAAAAAAAAACAACCCTTAATTTTGGTAAGAAATCATAGCCCCATCTCTGAAATATAAAAGCAATCACAAAACAGCATACAACTTGGACTACACTGCTGTGCAAATCTCAGTCCAACTTAAATCTTTAACGGTAGCCTTACAGTAATTTCAATGGAAGTGTCCCTCAAATAATCTCTACCAGGCAAAGGGTCAAGACACGTGGCTTTCTGATCTCAAGGAGATAAAATCTGGCCCCCCCCCCCGCAAAATTCTGAAGTTATTCGAGTATTCAATAGCACGTTTCACATTCAATCAGATCATTTGCAGACTAATTCCTTGCCCTAGGCCTGAGCTACAACTCCTGAGAACCTGCCAGTTTACGACACTGGTAGGAATTCCAAGTCTTACCAGAGTCATGGTTACGTAGGAAAATGTGAGCAGTCGGGTATTCCAGCTGAAACAATGAGGTCAAAGCTCATTTCAGTGTGAGCTTAAGTAATTCTCTGCAGAAAGACTCTGGGTGAGGATGCAAAGTACTAGCCTCAAACCTGCACGTTGGCACCTCAAGGACCGCTGAAAATTCTACTGCGTGCCCTGGCTTTCTGGGCCAACACTGCTTAATTACCACTCTGATACAATGCAGGTCACTCTTAGCAAAATTAAAGCAAAAGGGGGTTTTAGACCAATACTTGGGTTGTTTGATTTCAAATGTTCATACTATAAAAAAATAAGGATGTCAACATCTTAATTTTAAGGTAATGAATTTATTACAAACCAGAGGCCAGTTGTTTTCCACTATGAGTAAAACATGAAGAGATTGCCCTTTTTCCCAAATGTTTCAATTAGCTTTTTGTCACCTCTCCTTTTGTCACCCCCAAACTATAATCCAAGATGCCAAGAATCTATAGGAAACAGAACTATGAAGTAGAATATTCTTTTAATTTTTCAGGGTAAATGTGAGAAGCCAATTTTAGTCACTTGCTGTATAGCAAAGCATCCTATACAAGCCAATTCCTATGGATCAAGACCCTTGGTATGTACAACCTATAGTGTTCTGTGCCACACATAATCTGCTTCAATGTGGTAAGGTATGTTTATGGGTGAGGTAAACATTTAGAAAAACATTAATGCAGCACTCCTGTGATAACAGTATCCTAAAAGGGGATGTACAATCCTTTCTTTCAGCCAGGGTACATTTGTGAAAGTTTCAAATGCAGAAAAAATCAGAGCAAACTCAACCGATGATAAAAAATGTCAGCAATGCTTTGATCAAGAATAAATGACCTGGCTGGCGTAGCTCAGTGGATTGAGTGCGGGCTGCGAAACAAAGTGTCGCAAGTTCGATTCCCAGTTAAGGCATATGCCTAGGTTGCAGGCCATGGCCCCCAGTAACCGCACATTGATGTTTCTCTCTCTCTCTCTTTCTCCTTCCCTTCCCTCTCTAAAAATAAATAAATAAAATCTTTTTTTAAAAAAGAATAAATGCATTAAAAGAGCCAAATCGACAAGTTTTCAAACCTATATTGTGAGGGGGTTGTTGAGGAGTGCACAGCACTCAACCATTTTTCCTGTAGACAGAAAAATCTAAACTTAAAGATAAACCCCTTCTTTCACATCATTGGCAGAAATAAAATCCTATTCCCGCCACCTCATCTTGCAATTAAGGAAGTTGCTACAAATAGCAGCATAGAAGTCATGGTCCCTGTTTTGCTCCATTCTTAACGTACCCTGTAGGAGTAAAACAAATTACTCAAAAGGCAGTAGGCAGAAATCGCTTTTCCCTATGCCCAACTCCCTATTCTGCGGGCTTGGAAGCGGGTAAACATGGGCGGAAGAGTCCAGCAGCAGCCTGCCTTGTCCCAAGGGTTCAACGTCTGGGGTGTTCGGCGGCAAGGCTTCAGACGCGACGCTCAGCAGCGGCTGTGCCGCCTCCTGGAGTCTCCACATCCACCCAGCCCACCCTGACAATCGCCCTAGCTTTTATCAACCCCTAAGGTGAGCTTTTTAGTCTGGGTCTCCAAAGTTTGCCCAGCCTCCTACCGTCAACCACCCACCGCCCGTCTGGCCGAGCCCCGGGCAAGGCTGAGTCCTGCCCTGGCCTCCAGCCCCCTCAGTCCCCAGGGTTTTGGGGGCGGGGGGGGGGGGCACAGAGACAGGTTTACGTTTACCTCCATGTGCTCGCAGCAGAGGAAACAAAAGAAAGCCACCTCCCCGATAATAAAACGCCATCTTCAACTAATTGGCAAACCGAGGGGCCTCTGGGTCTGTTCCTCGCTATCTGGCCCTAGGCGACGCCCCCCACCCTGGTCTCAGGCGGAGTTTGTAACCATCCAGGGAAGCTCTGCTTAAACCTTTCGAGGGGGTGGGGGGTGGGGATCAGGGACTCTAAGAGCCCTACCTGACTCCACACCCTGGTCACCAGGGCAGCGTATTTCAGTGAGAATTAAAAAGGGGTGATAGTGTCTCCCACAGATGCACTTAATCTTCTCAGAAAACTGTTCTGAGGGACCTAACGGAGGGGTTGATGAGACAGCGAACCGGCCCGCGTGGAGCCGCAGCGCGTGTACTTACAAAGCTATTAAAGCTCCGGCGGAACATCGCGTCCAAGGCTGGGGGCGCCGAGCTGCGCTCTGCCGGGCTGTCTGGGAAGGTGCCGTCCACAGAACACACTGCAGCGTGGGCCGGTGGCGCCAAGCGCACGGGAGGAAGGCTAACCCGCCACCCGCCCGCTGCCGCCGCCCTCTTTGGCTCTGCGCGCTCCCCCCGCCCCCCCGGCGCGCGCGCCCCAGCCCACCCCACACGCCCCCGCCCCGCCTCACTCGCGGCCCGCGCCGGCCAGTCCTGGGGTCTGTGGCCCTGTAGCTCCCCCTTATCTGGCTCCCCGCCGCCCCTGCGCTCCCGCAGCAACCCGCGGAGAAGGCGCACCCGAAGCGCGAGGGAGGGAAGGCGGAGGAGCCCTAGACTCCTCCTGCGGTGAGGGGACGCCCCTATCTCTCCGCTGGCGCCGGACTCGGCCCCCTGCAGTCAGCACTCTTACCCCGAGCAGTGCCACCTCCCGCCCTCCCCGTAGGCCAGCCCGCGTGCTTCCGCCCCACCTCGGGCTAGGGGGATGGGGCGGGGACTCTCCCAGGCACCTAGCGCCTCACCTTGCCTCAGTCCGGCACTACTCCACTGGCTCAATCTCGAGTCACAGCCTCCCCTGCCCCGGCCCTAACTCCGCCGCAGCGCCGCTTCACTCGCAGCCCCTCCTCGCCCCTCCTAGGTCCGTGACTGCACAGTGCCGCCCAGCAGCCCGCCCCGAGCCCACGAGGCAGCAGGTCTCAGAGCAGGGAGGAGCACGGCACTGTAGAGACCCCACAGCAAGCAGGGCAGGGGAACTAGTTATGAAAGCCGCCCCGTTCTCATCTGGAAAGGCGCGGGCCACCCCACTACCCTCGCCTAGCTCCGCTCCCACCTACGCGGCTGTTCCCTCCTTAGTTCTTTCTCTCGTCCTGTCGCCCACCTAAGCCATCTTACTTCCACTTTCTCGGAGCTAGTTAAGTCAAGCTTTGTGTCGCCACTGCGCAGCGGGGCGGGATTTCCCTGCCCCTCCACCTCAAGCCCCGCCCCCCTCACCTCCCTCCCCGCCCTCCGCAATTCTTGCGGAGCAGCCTGGGAATTGTAGTACAACCCTACCTCTGTTCCGCCTAGTACTGCGGGCCGGGAGCTCCCCCAATCGCCCGTGCAGGGTTTGCCCAGAGGGTTGGCGGAGGAAGCGGCTGAAACCTCCTGGCCCAACCGTGGTTCTCTGCACCGGCTGGATGTGGAGGCCAGGAGAGCTCGGTAGATTGCCCGTGATGGGATATGTGAGAGGGATAAATGAGGCGAAGCCCAGAAGGCTGATAGCTGCCCCTAGGGCGCGAAAATTGTGAAATCCTCTATGCCCTCGGCTCCTAGTTTAGAACTGTAATTTGCGAAACTAAAAATGACATATGAAAGCTGAGTCTAGAATTGCTCCGAGACTGGGCATCCCAACCCCCACTTGTTTATAGCTTGCCCCGTGGCCGTTAAAGAACTTTCGAATCCCTCTATAAAAGTAAAGAAGAACTAAGTTCACTTACCAGAGCCTTCTGCCGCATCACATTCTCGTGCCGGTCTAGAGCTGAGGACAGGATCCAGCCACGCAATGGGCTTCCCCTCAGGTGGTGAAGGACCTTTAACGTTGTTTACAGGCTCTTCTTTTCCTCTCAGGGGTTCATACTCACTTCAACAAACCATTACTGGGCTATTTCTTTGTACTGTGCAATGTGGTAGGGGCTGAACTCAGTGACTACCTGAAAGACCTCCTCAATAGGCTGGTCGCAATCTAGTCAGGGAGTCTACTCCCTGCTGGAGTAGAGGTTCGAAAAGGGCGGGGGGGCAATATTGCATCTGAAAGGGGGTCTGGGAAGCTTTTCACAAATCGCTGAAGCTTAAACTGGACCTTGAAGTGTGGGGAGATTATACAGGAGCTAACAAAAAGAGCCTAGTTGAGCCAAGCCCAGGGTGGAGGGACAGGTCCGTGAGAAAGTACAGAAAGAGCCAAGAAAAAGAACACGGTGCCCTGACAGACGCCCAGGATGTGTGAGCGGGGGCGGCAGGCATAAACTAAACCCCAAAAACAATGTTCAAAAATACGCTACGAAGTTTGAACTTGATTCTTTGAGTGAGGAGCCCATCCTCAAAGAAATGCAAATGGAAGAGACGTAAGGTATGTTCTGAAACTGCCCTTATTGACAAGAAGTAAAACCATACGAATCTACTTTCCCTATTATGGTTCCATGAGTTTGCTCACACTTGAGGGTATATCTAATGATTTTTGAGGTTTATGTTAAGTGTATATTAATGAGATATTAGGATATTTTATTTTATTGCAAAATGGATCTAAGGTTTTGCTATCTACTATCTTAAAGGTCTATTTTCAAATAGAGTTTATTTTCTGGCTTTACTTTTATTGAATACAACAACTAATATCATTTAACTCACTAATTATTTGTTGAACATCTACTATGTAAAAGGCCCCATTCTAGGTACTGAAATTTGGGGGTGGAAGAAGTTGTTGTTTGCAGTAGGCATTAGATTAGAATCCTTATCAATAAAATGCATCCTTATCAGTAAAATACATAATAGGAAATGAATTTAATAATAATGACTGCATTTTCATGTACAATTTTTTCAACAAATGGAAAAATGTACTTTGCTATGGATTCAAACAGATGAACTTTAAAAATTAGAGAACTGGACATTGTTTTGCAGTGTTCTCTCACACACCATTGTGTATCATCTCACATGCCATTGTCAGGTTGCCCAGCTTAAAAGCAAGCCATGTAGCCCCAAGATATAGCAGTTATGTTTGCCATATTTTCATTTGTTGTTATAGTTCCACTATCTCTATGTCCTCCTAATTTATTTCATCACAACATCTATATTCATGGGTTTAGACTAATTTGCTTGAGTATAAAAATGCAATTGCACACAAAGCAATATATGCTCAGCAAAACATGAAATTTATGCAAGGTAATTTTTTTCCATATTTAAACTCAACCTGAAATTAGAGTTGCTCTCACAAACATGTTTTAGAGTTACTTTCCTTTGAGTTATTTTTTAAGACAAGAAGGAATTATTCTTGTTCTTTTCTGTGCCTCTTCACAGTTTCTAAAGAAAACCCAGGTGTTGTAGAAAGCTGTTGTCAATGACTATGAAAAGCAGACCTTCAGCCTGCATTTTTATTTGGCCAACTCCATAAACAGAACTGCAAAAACTAACTTCCAGCCTAAACTGTCAGAAGCCTCGGTATATATAACACCAACTCTTGTGGCGCAGCAGCTGACTGCAGCAGAAGCCCCGATCTCCTGCCGGCAGGAATTGTGAGGAAGCAGACTTCTGTCCGTTTCACATCTTGGCTAGATATAATGCTTACTGTAGGATAAAGGGAAGGGAAAGTGGTCTTCCTTGATATTTTAATTCTGCTGCCCCATTTCTGTGCAAGCCTCTCATAAGCCCTTTTTCTCTATCGATCCCCTTGTTCTTTCCCACCTTTTACCTCAACCCCTCAGAAATCTCACCATGGCAAATGAGCAGAACAAAATCTCAGGCACAGGATGCAGTCCACGCTTGTGAAGGAGGGGAGCGCACTGCTTCTGCAGGCAGCCAGTTGGTCAGCAATTCAGGGATTCAGCAAGAAGGGAATGGTAAGAAGTAGTCCCTTCCTCCATCTAATACTAAAAAAAGAAAAGAAAAAAATGAAGCTGTTTTATCAGCATCTAAATCAGTGCCATCAGCAAGTTGAAGAAATTCAGGTGTCTCTGCTGAGCTTTCAAACATACCTCATAAGAGTACCTTTTGCCCATTTGAAAATTTTTTCTCCCTTCCAAGACTGACCTTATGTTTATTTTACACCAATTTTACTCATATCTTCCTAACTGTGGGCCCTCTCCAATTCAGTTTTTACACTGCAACCACAGAAATTTTTGGAGGACAAATCAGATCAAATCATCCCGTTTATGACTTTTCAGTAGCTTCTCACGACTGTTAGGATAAGTCCCAAATCTTGCTTTACCATCATTTACATGACCCTGAACTCTCTGACCCCTGCCTTCCTCTCTAGCCTCAGTGGGCCCACTCTCCCCCTCGCTCACCAAGCTCCACCCCACTCGACACCTTTCTTCCCTTGAGTTTCCAAAGATCCATCTCCCTTGACAGCTTTTGCACATGCCACCGTCTCTGCTGGAATGCTTTCACACGGCCTTTGCTATTCATCTTTCAGATCTTAGCTTAAATTACACTTTGTCAAATGAGATCAAGGCTACCTGTTATGGTGCTCCAAATAGCTGATATTAATGACATGGGGGGTACTGACAAATGAAGTTACTAATCTTGGAGAACAGCAGAATTCCAAGGACATTGTAGATGATCTAGTGTTGTTTTGCTTTTCAAAAAGGGGAAGTTGGTGTATTCTAGTAATCATGATACTAAAGGGATACACATTTCTAGAACTGACTATTGAAAGGATAAGGTATCTTATTACAGTAGAAGGGAAGAGGCAATCACTAGGAACCACAGTGAAGTCACTAAGATATAGTTAGGCCTTCGGGATTGTGAGAAAATTATTTCTAATTCAGAATGTTTCCTCCTCCCAGGCTATATGGGGAGGATAGACAGAAAAGAGGTTAGAAAGGTATGGCATAGGAAGACAAACTCTTTAACATCCATAGTAAGAAGGCTTTAACTTAAAATATATCAGTATAGTTAGATTATTTAGAAATAAAGAGGTAAATACAAGAAGAATCAGCTAAAATAATGGAAAGTACTTGCCCCTAGGAACACAAATTGAGAATGGAAAAGAGTGGGATAAGGGACTTTTTTTTCCTCTTTGCAAGTCTTATAACTAACCTTTAAACTATGTGCATATATTATTTTCATAAACATAAAAGTTTGTTCAAAATGCAAATAGCATTTGGACCTCCAAGCAGGAAGTTGGAGAGCATTCTAACCGAGAGAAATGGTGACGATGTGGAGATACAAGTGTTCCAGTAAACGGTAAGTGGACCTGCCTACCGGAGCAATAGGTCCATATTGAGGATGAGTAAATGATACAAAATATAAACCTCCCTTCTCAAGAAGCCACTGGAATATGCATTCCATCATATTAGAGACTAAACCAAGAAAGGTATGTGACCCAGGAAATGGGGTATGAACATAAAAGAGAAGTGAAGGGAATTGCCTAGATGATAATAAAAGAAAATTCAAGATAAATAGTTGTGCGTCATACCTAGAGAGCAACCAGACCCAAAGAAAGTAGAAGGATGGAGGAACATAGGAGGGCTTTATCTAAAGAAAAAAATTTTAATTAACTGATAGATTACCTGTTATGTCTGACCACATGGAGAATAGTATTCAGAAAGGTTTTACAATTGTATGAGACAATTAATGAAGAATTAGTGAATGATACATAGAAAAGGCAGCCAACAAACTAACAAAAAGCCAAGGCAGTTTTTAACTCCAGGAAAAAAATAGAAGTTGCTCAAGACACTAAATGAGTCGTGATGAAATGCTACTTGGCTCCAAAGTAAAAGACAGTAGTCATAGCCATAACAATGAAAACACTGCCTTACTGATATACCAAATGCTAACTCTTTTGTAGGACAAAGGGAAAACAAGCCAGAAAGTTTCATGTTATAAGCAGTCTGAATCTTTATTTTCCATAAAAAGACAGCAATAAATGCTATCCAAAAATCAAAAGATCAAGAAACATCAGTATAAATATGTTATATAGAAATGCGGAAGTAAATACTAGAAGAAACACCTAAAATTATTAAAAGTGGTTGCTCTCATACTACAGATCAGAAGTTGGGAGAGATGTAGGATTCTACTCTTTTTATTTATAAGTCTTATTAATCTAACTTTTTAACTATGGATATGCATTACTTTCAAAAAATAAAAGTTAATAGAGAACATTTGAGATCTTGCTTCCTGGCAGTGTCATCAGTTTGATTCAAATAAACTCATAAAAATTCTGTACAAATTTGGACTTCTTATTTTTTTAAAGATTTTATTTATTTATTTCTAGACAAAGAGGAAAGGAGAGAGAAAGAGGAAAGAAACATCAATGTGTGGTTGCCTCTTGCAGGCCCCCTACTGGGGACCTAGCCTGCAACCCAGGCATGTGCCCTGACTGGGAATCGAACTGACAACCCTTTGGTTTGCAGGCCAGCACTCAATCCACTGAGCCACACCAGCCAGGGCCAAATTTGGACTTTTTAAAAATATTTGATTTATTTTTTAGAGAGAGGGGAAGGGAGGGAAAAGAGAGGGAGAGAAACATCATGTGCAAGAGATACATCGATCAGTTGCCTCTCACACACCCCCAACTGGGGACCTGGCCTGCAACCCAGGCATGTGCCTCAATGGGGAATCCAACCAGTGACCTTTTGGCTCACAAACTGGCACTCAGTCCACTGAACCACACCGGGAAGGGCAAATTTGGATATTTCTTATATCAACATTTACTTGGCATTGCCGGCAAGAGTCTGAAGAAGCCCAACCAGGACCATCCTATGCTAGGTACCATCATAGGCCCATTATGCCCCACTGTTTCTCTGCTTCAAATTGGGTGAAGTTGGAGAGGACATCAAATAAAGACACTCTCCAATCTCTTTGGAAGGAACTTCATCTGCCACCTAACCATAAATGAACACCGACCCTTGCCTCTACCTACAAGAGACATCAGCCCTGGCTGGTGTGGCTCTGGATTGAATGTCAATCTGCAAACCAAAAGGTCACTGGTTCGATTCCCAGTCAGGTCACGTGCCTGGGTTGCAGGCCTGGACCCAAGTTGGGGACAAGCAAGAGGCAACCAGTCCATGTTTTTCTCTCCCTCTCTTTCTCCCTCCCTCCCCTTTGTCTAAAATAAATAAATAAAATCCTCTTTAAAAAGGGACATCAAAGACTCCTCTAGGATGAGAAGCTGTTAACATCAGAGATAGACAGCTATCCCAAGACATTGACAAGGCCTGTGTCCCTATGGATTGATGCTGAACTCAGGAACCATTTTTGCTTAATTGTCTTTACCTGTCTGCTAATATTAACCGTAATAATTGTTCTTGGGTTTTTTTTATATAGTCCAACTGTTTATGATTACTGAACATGTATAACTGTTAATACTCTTTTTATGGCTTATGTAAATGTTGTATTAGGTGCAAAATATACAAAAATGAAAATAATAAGTATTTTCCCAGCTTTACTGACATATAACACGTAAGTAAATAGCATTTTGAATGGGCAGGAAGGAGGAAAGCATTATAGCCAATTGAAACAGCAAATACAGGAAGTACCAAGTGGACCTCGCTAGGGGAATATGAGTTCACACTGGGGAGCAGAGAGAGATAATTTGAATAGCTATCAGTTATTGAACCCATGCTATGTGCCAGCCACTGTGCTAAGCATTTACATGCATTATCTCATTCTCACTAACGTCATAAGCTTCCACTATTATCCTCATGTTATAAATAAAGAAACTGAAAGGTTAGGGAACTTGCCAAAAGTCATAGCTAGAAAATAACAAAGCAGAGTCAAACAGGTCTGCCTGACTTGAAATCCATGCACTTAACCACTACATTTGAAGGCAGAATTGCCAAGATTTGATCACTGATTTAATTTATGGGACAAAGGAGAGAAGTAAATTCAAAATGAGTCCAAGGAATTAAGGTTGGTGAACTAGGAGAATGATGTTTATTCATTTATTCGTTTCAACAAATGGTTTTTTGGATACTGACTGTATCCAAGCAGTATGACAGCTATGGTAATGTACTTGAGAGATATGATCCCTGCTCTCACAGAGCTTACCTTCAGTCATGCATAGGAAAATCATTCAGGGGGAGTATCAGTGGAGAAAATTATGAGTTTGGTTTTAACTATGTTGAAGTAATAGAATGCTCAAATAAAAGTGTTTGGTATGCATGGAAAATGTGGTATTAGAGCTTGGTATAAAATGCTCTAACCTCCAAAACCTATTCTTGGTCAAGGGAAATCAAAACTTTAGAAAAGCTATTTTCATTTAATGCTTCAGAAATCCTGCATGAGCTTTAAGAGTACAGTTTCAATGGTAGGTGGGCTGGAAGCCAGACTGCAGGAGTTTATAGGTATAAACTGTTCATGTGCAAAGCTTGATGGTGGAAAAAGGAAAAAAGCACAATAGCTAGGAGGGCCATCAGATTGAAGCAACTTTGTTTTCTAAACCAAAGGAGACCTATGCATGTTTAAAAGCAGAGAGGGAAGGATTCTGTAGAAAGGGGAAGCTAAAGATTTTAGAAAGAGAAACAATTGAGAAAGCCGGGTGTGAAATGAAGTCAGAGGGGATGGACTGGAGAAAATGAGGCTGAGGTTTGAGAAGGGAGGAGGGAACCGTTTTCCTCTAAGAGGAAAGAAGGCTGAGAGGGGAGGGAGGAAATCAAACGGTGTTAGAGAAAAGATGCCCAGGAGTGAGCAGTCTCAGTCTTTTGAACAGAGCTTAGATTTTTTTTTTTTTTTAAGGAAGGTCAACTGGGGAAGGGGGTGGAGTTTTGTAAGGAAACAAACAATTGAATTTGAAGTTTAGGTCTAAAAATTAATGAATTTGAGGGATATTCAACAGCCTTATTTCAACCACTTTCTACTGTTTAAAATAATGGTAGGTTGCACCATCCTCCAGTCTTTCTGATCAATTAATTCAAATTTTATCTCACCCAGGCCAACATTTAGATACTAAGACTCAGGCAGGATGCCATCAAAATCCATTAAAAATGGCTCTCTTCCCAGCAGTAATAGTGAGGCAAACTCCCCTTAACTATCAAATCCAATCTTCAATTAATTAATATCTCTGTTGGTGTCTGATTTATTTTTGAGTCATATAGTTCTCAGCACCTCACTTTCTAACAGTTTTTTATTCCATTTGACATTCTTCAGCAAGTATTGAGTCTGCTCTACTTGAAAAAGAATTTTCCATTTTGGTTTCACTTATTTCTTGTCACAGGATATAACTAGAATACACAAACATGCACAAAACAAAACAAGCACAAGAGCTTCTTGAGGACAGAGACCATGCCTTATTTATATTTATCCCTATTTCCCAGAGAAGAGGCTGACACACTGTTGAAACTCAAGAAATGTTGACAACGGAATAAATGTTTATCTATATGCTGTTATGGGAAGAGCCCAAAACTGAGGTCCAGATAATCAGCTCTGGCTGAAATCTAGAGTTCCCCTTGGACCAAGCCATACATTCTCTGGGCCTTATTTTCCCCGAGGGAAAATGAGAAGACCGGATAATTTATTACTTCTGAATTTTTATATCATTTTTAAACAGGTAAAATTTCAGGTTTCCAAGTAGCAATGTTTAGATTGTTGTTAGAAACTTTTTCTGAGTCCCTAGCCAACCAGATGTGCTACTCAAAGTTATGTCCATTGGGAAGATTTCCCCTCCCCAGTGTATTTTTGGAGTACCCTGCGGTGGGGTTGTAGTGTTGGAGTCATTCCCTCTCAGATGGTGCCAGCTTAACTATACAAAGTTATGTGCAAACTGGGCTCATGTATTTCTTTTTTATCTTAAGACATTTGGTCACAGGTAACTTACTATGAGACCACGGGTATGAATTGATGGAGGGGCAGCAGTATGACAGGAGGAGGTGCCACGGGAATCTGGGCCACCTGCTTATTAAACAAACTTACACCTTCAGAACCTGCTCAGGCTCCATCCCACATATACAACTTCTATGAGGTGACGAAATACTTCTGGGCACCCCAGACTTTATGGCCAGGCAGATTAGTTAACACCGTTTGTGTTGGGAAATCTGTGTCTTTATCCTCACTTGGCCAGGCATTCAGTCTCCACCGGAAACTGTCAGCAAACCAGAAGATTCTTCTCAAAAGGAGAATTCCTAGCAAAGCTGGCAATCAATTGAGGTGAGCAAGGTGGACATCCCAGCAGGTTTCTACTAGACATTCTCAAACTCCCATGCCCCTATTTTTAACACTGCCTTTTCCTAGCCCCCTGCCTCAGAGCCCAGGGCTCTTCTGTAATCCCCCTTTATGAATAGATGAATGAGATCTGATAAATTTCAATCTAAGAATTAGGGAACTTTTAAAGTGTTTAGATATTTGTAAAAAACCACGGGGACTGAGCAATGCTGAACCAAAGTAATGAGTTCATGGTAATGGGATTTAAGTATTAATAAGTAAACTTTTTGGTTGGGTAGAGAGGGTTCACTTACCTACTGCCTCTCAAATCAGCTTCTAACTGCCAACTTCTGCTTTACAGTTATTGGGAGGGTCAAGTTTACTCTCTGCTCCAGTCATCCTACTTTTAAATATTCAATACCTCCCCCTTACTCCACCCTCCCTACATCATACTACCATTCCTGTGGTTTATGAAAATATTCCTGGTCAATCCTTGGTTGAAAAGAGAATGCCTAACAATAAAAAAAGAGACTAAACCCATCAAATAAATTAAGTACTTACACTGTACACTTCATTCAGAGTAAAACTGCTTCCTCCCTTTTGTATATACATTCAGGCTAAAACTGCTTCCTCCCTTTTGTATAGGCCTACTTATAGGTTGTCCAGTATCACCTAGGCAACAAGATAGAACACGGACTTCAGAACAACATGTTCTTGTCATTCTTCACCACAAGTTAATCAGATCCTACCCTGCCGAACACTACTGAGACTATGATTGGCAATGTCTCACCTCCTCCTCAGCAGTAAGTCATACTTAATAATTACACTGTTTCTCTGGTAGTCCTCATTCTGTAACTACTGGTCCATCTCCTATCATTAATGGCTGTTTTACTTTACTATGGGGCAGGCATGTTTCCAATGGCCTGCAGGTTTCCAGATGTTTTAGCAAGATCGAATCACTATGAATCTCCAGCAGACCCACTCCCTTCCCCATCCCAATACCGTTATACAAATGAACTTGTGTTAAATGAATGCAAAAGTTACAGAAACTGTGGAGTAGAGTTTATAGGCCAATTGTGTGTATATTGGACAGACAACAGTTTTCTTTCTTTTTAAGCATTCACTAGATCATTTCCTTCTTTATCTCCTTTGGGCTGCCACCCTCAGTTATTTCACAGTCTACCAGATATTTGGTGTTCCCTAAAGCACAGGACCCTTGATAGTTCCCCTGATTCACTCCAGTTTAGGAACAATGCTTCCTGGATGGTGTGTATATGCGTAATATGTACAGAGTCCCTGGTATTAGCGATTTGTATTTAATAAAGAAATCTAGCCCTGGCTGGCGTAGCTCAGTGGATTGAGCGTGGGCTGGGAACCAAAGTGTCCCAGGTTCGATTCCCAGCCAGGGTACATTCCTGGGTTGCAGGCCATAACCCCCAGCAACTGCACATTGATGTTTATGTCTCTCTCTCTCCCTCTCTCTCTCTCTCTCTCTCTCTCTCTCTCCCCCCCTTCCTTCCCTCCCTAAAAATAAATAAATAAAATCTTAAAAAAAAAAGACTTGGAAAATTAAAAAAAAAAGAAATCTGAGACTACTTTACTTTTTAGCAGTCTGTAAAGAGACATATTAATATTAATTGGTATTAATTATTATTATGTAGTAGGAAAAGTCAGTATCTTCTCTGGTTAAAACCACAGTTGCCTCAGGAATCTATGGTAATTTCCCTAATCGGCTTTTGTTCTTGGCTCAGATCATAAACAATATTCATGATTGAGAATGTACAGAGAATTTATTTATAGCCTTGACAGTTTTTTGAACTGTTTAAATATCAACATAATCCAAATGAAGCCTGCCAGGAAAATAATTGATTCATATTCATTCTATTGGTGACCTTCCACAGAGAGAAATTAAGGATTGCATAAATACAAAACGGATAGGAACAGGCAAAAGTTCAGTAAACTGCTGTTATTACAGTTGATAAAATTATATATATTTTGATTTTTTCTGGGTACCTCATATTTCCACAATGTAGTTCTACAATGACCTTTGGCACCTTTTAGAGGAAGACACATGCTTATTTTAATTTCTTCCTCAACTGCAGGGATGGCAAATATATGGCACATATGTTGCCAATACCCACTCTCTCATTCATAGCAGACAGTGCTAGTCAGTTTTGGCATTCTTTGTCATGAATTTGAAAGTAATACCATAATCTTTTGAAATCCAGCCCTCTACACAGTTATGTGAATAGATCAAGAGTAGTTACCTGAGATGAAAGCCATTTGTCATTCTTATTCTAACCTTAAAACACCATCCCATATCTTACCAAGGATCAGTGGTGTCAAAAAGTAGAAACTCAGTCAATCTATCTTAAGAAAGGGAAATTTATTATATGACTACAACAACCCTGGCTGGTGTGGCTTAGTTGTTTGGAGCATCTTCTTGTACACCAAAAATTGTTACAGGTTCAATTTCCAGTCAGGACACGCAGCTAGGTTGCAGGTTCAATCCCCAGTTGAGGCGTGTATGGCAGGCAAGCATTTGATGCTTCTCTCTTTCATATCAATAAACTTTTTTTAAAAAAAGAATACAACAGACACTATTACAAGCATCTGGTCTATGAAGTACAGTCAGGCCACAGAATGATTGAAGCTAAAATTAACAAATTGCTTTCTCTTTCTCCCAATGGCCATGTAATGGCTCTCCTACATTACCTGTCTCCTCTTTCTTTTGACTATCATTTTCTACTTTGTAACAAACATGCCTTCCTGGCTGGACTCTACATGTTATTTAATTCAAGCATCCACATAGCTCTCTCACTAGAATATCTATGTCTCTTATTGAAAATTCTCAAGGAAACAAATCGGATAGCCAACAAATTTATGGGTTCCTAGGAGGTCAGTTGTATACTTTTGGTTCAGCCAGGGTTAGGGGAGTGTAATCATTATATGAAGTTCTGTCCCTCAGAGAGCTATGAACATGCCAGGTTAAACCTCAACAAGTTGTGTCATAGTGAGCAAACCTACTCTCCAATCTGATCATATGTATTCTCTGTTTGTCCTCTCTGAGTTAAGTTTGCCAGATAAAACACAGGAGACCCAACTAATTTTGTACTTCAGATAAACTATGAATGTTTTTGACATATGCATACCAAAAAAAGAATAGAAGCTATTTGGGGGAAGAGTCTGATTAATGTGCATTCTATGTGCATTATGTAGTAGAGTGTTTGGAGCACCCTGAATGTATAACAAATGTCACAATTTCAAAAAATAACTTTTCTGGAAGATTTCATCAAAAGAAGAAGTTTAAGGGCTGTTGAGCAGCGCTTGTGCCTTTTGGGTAGGATTTGTTTCAGGTTTTCCACACCACTCATTCCTCTTCAACAACCAAATCAAAACCAAAGTACTGATTACAAAGGACTGAATTATTCATTATGGCTGGCAGAGACTTGGTAAGCAAACACTAGGTGCTGCTAAGAGGTAGAATGGATACAGCTTAGACTTTCAACTTGGAGAAAAGGGCCTCCAACTCTCCATGTGAATTGTAATTTTGTAACCAATTTGCATGTTCCTGTGTGTAAGAAGAGGATGGGGGTGGGGAGAGACAGAGAGAGAGAATGAATGAGAGTTTGAATAGACTCCAGTCCACTTACCCAACCAGCAAAATGAACGAGAACCCCAGGTGTACCTCACATAACCTACCTGGTCAGAGGGTGTACAGAGAGCATGACAAACACAAATCCCTCTTGAAGACAGTGACCTTACCCACTAGTGACATGTAACCTAATGCATGTTATACTCTGTACAATCAGATTAGTCACTTTTTCCAGTGGGGAGGAGTTGGTGCAAGGGTTGGGGTGTGAAAGGACACTTCCTCTCTAGTACTTCCCTCTTATTTTTCTGTTTTCTGATGTTAACTATTATTAAGTCAGTAGCAAACTTCACCAAGTATATTAGTTTCCTGGGACTGTCATAACAAAGTACCAGGTGGCTGAAACAATAGAAATAGGTTAAATTATCACCCCAGGATATGTTTATTGATTTTAGAGGGAGAAGAAGGAAGAGACAGATACAGACAGACAGACAGACAGACAGACATCAATGTTAGAGAGAAACATTGGTCAGTTGCCTCCTGTACACATCCTGAGTGGGGATTGAACCCATCACCTAAGCATATGCCTTGATAGGGAATTGAACCCATAACCTTTGTGTGTATGGGACAATGATTCAACCACCTGCCCAGGGAAACAAGAGGAATATTTTATCTTGCAGTATTGAAGGCTAGAAATCTGAGATCAAGGACCACATTCTTTCCCCTCTCAAGGTTGTAAGGAAGGATCTTTTCCACACCGTTCTAGCTTCTGGTAGTTCCTTGGCTTGTGGCAGCATAACTCCAATCTTCACATGGTGTTCCCTCTGGTTGCTTGTCTGGATCCAACTTTCCCCTTTTTATAACAATACCAGTAAGACTGGATTAGGGGCTCACTCTACTATAGTATGACTGCATCTTAACTAATTTCATCTGCAATGACCCTATTTCCAAATATAGTCACATTCTGAGGTATTGGAGTTAGGACTTCAGTATAAATTTGGGAGGGGGCACAATCCAACCCATAAATACCAAGGTATTCCATTACTCTTAAACTACATATTCCTTGCAGCTTCTCTTAGATTTGTTTTCCTCTTATTTAACTACTCCTTACAGAAGTGTTTCAGTGTAGATGTCTGTATGGCAGGCTTTATATGCTTGAATAAAACTTGATACACATTACCTGTGGTACAACAGAGGTATACAACAAAAGGTGAGCTTTAGAAAAAGAGACAAAACAAAAACACTGATATACATATGTATATGCATGTATATAAACATACACACATGTATATGTGTATACATCAGTTTCATGTGTATATGCCTATACATATACAGATCTGCATTTATGTATATGATGCATGTACACCTGTGTGCATATACACATGCATGTCTATATGTATGTGTGTGCGTACGTGTGTGTGTGCGTGTACACACATACATGCTATATCCTGTCCAGGTGAAAAATAGAAACATTGTACATAGGACAATGATACCTCAGTCCCTTTCCAAGTAGGCATCTTGAGACCTCACACAGTTCTGTCAATCACCATCAGCTGCCCCATTCTATTCTCCTGGATCTCATTGACAGTCTGAAATCTCACCTCTTTCAAAGGTGATTTTAGTTTGGGGAAAAGCCAGAAGTCACAGGGTGCCAAACCTGGGCTGTAGGGGAGCTGAGTCACCTGGGTGATTTGATGTTTCACCAAACAACTCTGCAAGAGATGTGATGCATGAGCAGGTGCATTGTGGTGATGAAGCTGCCAATCACCATTTACCCGTAACTGCAGGCTTCTGATTCATTCAAATAGTTTCCATAGAGGAATGTTCAAGCTTAATGCAAAATTTGATGCAGATTTGTTGCTGTACTCGCTGGGTCATTTTGAATGTTTTGGCCACACAGTACACATGCTCACTCAATGGCATCTACCGCCCCCACTGACTAGTACAGTGAAGCCATCATTGTTCACATATGCACATTCCAGTCCACTCTCCTTGGCTGCCAGGTCACATCAATGTTGTGCAAACCATTCCCATTATATTAACAATGGCTCGACTCTTCCTGGACAGACTATATATATGCATGGGATCATGGGATGTCATGGTCACAAAAGAAAAATTTGTCCCAGTATTCCAGTATCTGGCATGTAGTTAATGAACAATGGAGGTGTTCTTTGGGGGACTGGCTACCATGTAAAAGTGGTTTAAAGCTCTAGAGCACCATAAATCTCTGTTTTAGACTTTTATAGTTTAGTACATGGTAACAGTAATAACAGATGAAAGTGGCATGAATTAGAGTGGTATAGTAGTCCAGCCTGGTTTGCTGACAATCCACTGGTCTAGCAATTGGCATATGGGTCCTGAAATAGCTTACTCCCATCACTTTACTCTTTTAAGTGACTTTACAGTATGTCTTTATTGTTTCCTATAGTAGCCTCAAAAGATCAGCCGAGAAAGCAGAGAAAGGTTTAGTTTTGACAGTTTCACTCATTGTCATTGCTGTTCTTTCAATCAAAGTAAAATATATATGACAGATTTATGGTAATTTATTTCTTCATCTACTTTACTAGACTTTTCAATTTGCTGTTTTGATTAGGGCACATAAATGGAAAATTCTAAACAAGTAAAAGTATTTGAAAGCTCTTCAATGTAAGTTATTATTAGTTCCTGCTTATTTTAAAGATGGCCCTTTCTATGCATTGTATAAATAATTACAAAACTAATTAATCATGTTTAACCCTTATTTTCTAAGGTCACAGCAGCATAGAAATAATTGAGGGTTGTATGTGGCTTACAATTAAGGAGGTATTTGGCTGAAGTACCCACAGAGCTATTTTCCTATTTCTGTTTTCCTTCCTTTGCTGCTTCTGATTCTTAAGGACTGACTGCACATAGTGAGGCAGGGATGGTAGGATTTTGGAAACTGATAAAATTGAAAACTTAATAAGTCCCCGCTTGACGCCACCATAAACATCTCACCTCTGGTGTGTCACTTCTTTGTCACTGCTTAAAGATCTGTGATCCCTGGCACCATACCACAGTCAGCTCACCTCCCTAATCCTAGCCAAAAATGCTCTTCTTGCTTAATGAGCATTTCTTCAACTCTTCACAGCTTCCCCTCCTCACAGGAGGGTAAAAGAGGGGGAATCTCTAAGCATCCTTTCAGCTCCATGCTTATGTAGAAAATACAGGGGTAGGCAAAAGTAGGTTTACAGTTGTTCATATGGAAAAATACAAATAATAAATGAATAATAGTATGTTATTATTCATGGGAAACAGAATAAACTCTGTTTCCCATACTCACAACTATACACATACTTTTGCCTACCTCTGTGTATGTGAGAAATGTTTGAAATCTGACCTCTTAGCATTTTTTTAAACTTATGGTTTTTACAAAGAGTTGTACTAAAAAAAATGAGATAAATATAATTCATTTGAGTCCCATATCCAGGAGCAAGGCATGAATTTTGGAGATGAGTATAAGGAAGGTGGATTCTATGGAAACAGAGTGGGGATGCCCTGAGAGGAAAGGCCATACTTGAAATTGACTTCACAGTGCCTTCTGGAGAATTGAAATGTAAGGAAGCCATGGGCTGACTGAGCATATGGCCCTGACTTGCTGAACAGAAGGAAAGAAAAAGAGTGAGAGAGGAGGAAGGAGTAAGGTACAATGAGAGATGAGACAATGCTGCAACGAGACCAAAAAATAAAAATTCACTGTCTCTGGTTATATTTTGCTTGCTTGTTTCTTCTGTTGATTAGGTAGCACTTATAGGTGAAATTAAGAACGAACTGACAGTAGCCAGAGGGAATGTGGAAGGGGAAAAAGTGGAGAAAAGGGGGAGGGGTTTTCAAGAACATGTATAAAGGACACATGGACAAAACCCGTGGTGGGTAGGATCAAGGGTGGGAAGTGGGGATGGCTGGGGTGGGGGGGGAGTGGTGGTCGGGAAATGGAGACAACTGTACTTGAACAACAATAAAAAAATAGAAATTCAGGACTCTTACTTAAGTCAGGACATTACCAAGAATTACTAGAGACTATCTATTATAGTTATAGGAATTAATGATTTTAATTATTAGCTGGGACAAGTTTTGATTGGTAAATTTTTTACTAAAATTTTCTGACTCATAGAACATAGTTTTTTAATATTTGTTATACTGTTTTTATGCATGAAAACCCTAGTTAATTCACTTAGAATTTTTCATATTAAATGAGCTTCAAATATTCTGTAGACTCCTACTCTATGATTACCTATGGCTTAAAAAAGAATATACATAGTCATGCAGATAACTTATTCTTAAGGTGGCATTATCATTAGTTACCCCTGGCAGTTAGTCATTTTATTAGATATTAATATTCACAGCTTTTAAAATATTATAGGTCTCCAGCTTCAAAATGGGAAAGAGAATAGAGCATAGACTATTTGGCTTTGCCTACCCAGATATCAGCTGAATTTAACCAGAAAACCACACGATCTTGACTTTTGGTGTTTTCCAAGCCATTAACAGTTCAGATTAACTCCAAAATCATCCTACAATAAGAAACCAGATTAGCCAATCAAACTGTGATTTTGATTTTTAAAAACTTAGTCTTGGATGCTGTCAAATGCTGATCAACTTTATCTGAACAAAACAAGCAGAAAACAAATTAGCAGAGGGATGAAGAAATTTGAATACTGACTGGATAATTGATATTAAGGAATTATTGTTAATTTTTAGGTGGAATAATAGTATTTTGTCTATGTATTTCTAAAAGTAATTGTCTTTTAGAGATACAAATGGGAATGGGAATGGATAAGAGTATAAATGAAACAAGATTGGCCGTGTAGCAATAATTGCTGAATCTGAGCAATGCTTATTTATATGGGTGTTCTACTTGCTCTACTTTTGTATCTTTAATTTTTTTCATAGTAAGCAGTTTAAAAATTAGATCAGAACTTTTGCTTCTCTTTATGAATTTTAAAAAGACCTGGCTAACCTTAAACAATTCTAACCCTTTACAGCTTGTATTTTTAAAAAGGGTAGTACCAGTAGTAAATCAAGTCTGTAATCTCCCACAATGCTTTTTATATGCATATACCAATGCTTAAAACTTTTACATATAAGCAGCTACTCAGTGGCACCTTTGAGTCAGCAGAACCACTAGTAGAGGCAGGGACCATGGGGAAGTCAGATCTAAATGAACATGACATCTTTGTATACCTCCTTAAAGGCTGAGAGAATGGCCCAGACTGATTAAAAATCAAGTAAGAATTTTGCTTACACCAATTGGTTGGGTGATCAGTGAACAGCAGTTTCCCTAGAAGCTGGTAGTGAGAAGGCAGTATGGCATAAGGAAAATTTGAGCAGAAGCAAACCATAGATTCATATCTCAAATCAACCAATTACTAGATGTGATCTTATTACATGTTGGAGAACTTCAGTTAATTTATATAATCCCCCATATAATGGGGAATTTTTGCAGATTAAACAAAATATGTGACCTGTGAGGAAGTATTAACATAGCAGGTGTGGTTGTTTAGCACTTTTATGTCTCCAAGGGAACCTGGAACCATGATTGAGCATTGACCAACCTCTGGGAATGTGGCTCTCAGGATGTCTTATGTTAATTGTTGCTGATTATGTTTTGTACACGTGGAGTAATGCACCATGCCATATTAGCCTGTCAGGATTACTTTGCACACACATTAACATTTATGATATGCTTCTGACTTCATTGTTGGGATCCTGAATTTCAGTTGCCGACTGGTCATGTACCATGATTTACCTATGTGACTACTTCTCAATAAAAGCCTCAGACTCAGGGACTCAAATAGGTCATTCCAGGCAGAGACATTCTGCACATGCTATTCTAGTTTGTTGCTAGAGACAAAGCGTGTTGTGGGTGGCCCTAGATGGAGAAATGCTCAAAACCATGTGTCTGATGTCTCTGAATTCCACCTGATTCATATCTTTTTTTGCTGTTGCTCTTGGTCTATTTTTGCTCTAATAAATCTTAGCCATGAGTATAACCTGCTATTAAGTCTTGTGAGTGAGTCCTTTCAGTGAAACAGAAAACTTGATTGCAGCCTTCAATTACAAGCTAGCTACTTGCATCTAACTTATGTCTGCTAGTTGATATAAGGGACTAACTTTACTGTACTAGAATATAGGCTGGGAATCCAGGATTTTGCCTACTTTTCTCAACCACACCCTTGGAAGAAGTCAAGAATAACATCTCTTCAGTGGGGAAGTTAGAGGGTACAGCTCCAATGTTCTCCCCTGTCCACCCACCCCTGCCCATTCAGAGTGTCAAGGCACCATGTAGGGAAAATGGGTAGATGATCAGACCTCCAACTTGGGCCTTTTGAGAATGCACGGCAGTGCAAACCCTTTTTACCGTTTTGAAGGGTAACAAAAAGAATGAAAAAGCCTCATTGGGAGTAATGAAGACTGGAACACTTAGACTGGTGTTATGGAGCCCCAGGTGTGCATGCGGGAGGCTGCAGCTGCACTTTATGTAGCAGTCACAGGAAACAGTAGTGTTATAAAACAGCTATCAAGAGTTTCCCCAACTCAGCCAGAACCAAGCACATACAGTCATTTTTACGAAGCACAGGGCACTATAGAAAGACAATCTTAAGCTGTGAGAACTTATGTAAACATTAAAAAATAAACTTAATTGGGTTGGGACTTTGAAGGCAAATCCAAGGGAAGGAGGAGTCTAGGGTACACATTTTTCAATTCCTTTCTAGATTTGTGTATGTGTGTTTGTATGTTTATGGTTCCCATCCAAGTAACCAGATCTAAATAACATACATCAAAAGAGCTTTCTGCCTCTAAAATGAAATAATAATTACAATACAATAATTTGTTATGCAATGCATTTAATTAATATTTTTTCAAATAAATTGCCTCCAAGAAGGACAGGACTAATCTCCATAGTGATTGCCAAGTAGATTTTCCCTCTATATGGTATATCTTAAAGATGGTGGGCATAAAATAGTGGTATAAGTTTGCTTTTTAACAGGTTGTTTTTATTTTTATTGAGCCCCTAATTCCTACTTTTATTGAAATTAAGAGTGACTTTGTCAAGCTTTAGTCAGAAATAATGGTTATTTTTCCCTCTCACCATCACCATCGTTGTCACATATCATTTTATCACTGTCACTCACATTGTCATAAAATGCATTGTCTTTGGAATCTACCTCATTAAAGGACTTGGCAAAAGACTTCACTCTGTATGGAAACAATATACTTTGAATATTTCTCTTCTTGGCCTCAGAAATGTCATTGACAAAAGACTCAGAAGTATTTCTGCAAACAAAGCCTTTTCCCTTATGGTATTGACTAGGGTTGACTAACTGAGACTTAGATAATGTGTCTACCATACCTGCACTAAATGACCTTTTTAGGTTAGGATACCTGGTGGACTTGGTACATTTCTGGAAACTGGATGACTTTAGTACCAAGATTTGATTTTGTGGACAGTTTTGATAAGGTGTTTCAGGTGGCATCAGTGGATGTTGTAGACTAGCTGGTGAAGGTGGCCTGACTGCCCTATTTGGAAACGATGAACAAATTTTACTGCTTCCCTTATGGGCATAAGCTAGCTTATGTGACTTAGATAGACTGTGTTTTCTATATGACTTTCTGGATGCTGTTTTGGGCCTAGATGGCTTAATGAAATTTTCTGTACTAGGTGGATTTTCTGGACTTGAGGGACAGAATGCATTTTCGGAACTGGATGATGACTTTTCTGGACCTGAAGGCTCAGATAACTTGTCCATATCAGATAGCATGGGTTGTTTTTCTGGAATGCATGAATCGTCTCTCTTGTATCTTGTCAGTGATAGTATGGATGACTTGGACAACTTGGCTGCCACACATTTCTTGATCCTGAAAATATAGAAAATTTGGAGTATGATAATTTTTTAAAGATTTTATTTATTTATTTTTAGAGAGGGAAGGGAGAGAGAAAGAGAGAGGGGGAGAGAGAGAGAGAGAGGAGAGAAACATCAATGTGCGGTTGCTGGGAGCCATGGCCTGCAACCCAGGCATGTGCCCCGACTGGGAATAGAGCCTGCGATGCCTGGTTCTCAGCCCATGCTCAATCTACTGAGCTACGCCAGCCAGGGCATGGAGTATGATAATTTAAAACAAAAGAGTGTTATTGCTATCACCAAAAAATATAAGCTACTGTGTCAGTTTAGACTTTTGGACTTTTTTTGACTCTACTAGGAAAACTGAAAACAGTAAGAATTGGAGTATGGTGAAAGCCATGACTCACGTTACAGGTATGAACTCATGTTGAATTCATGCTTTTGCTTTTCTTTCACAGTATTTTACTGTTTCAGTCACTTTAGATAATTATATATTCTACATATAGAAAAATACAAAGATGTTTTAAATCTACTATTCAGAGAGAGAATTTCATTTATTCCAGAAATTAAACTTTTTATCAAAAAATCTCAAGTTGAGGAGTTCTGGCCAAGATGGAGGCTTAGGCATATACACTTTGCCTCCTCGCACAACCAAAAGAAGGAAAATAACAAATTTAAAAACAAAAACCAACTAGAACTGCCAGAAAATCTAACTGTATGGAAGTCCAACAACCAAGGAGTTAAAGAAGAAACATTCTTCAGACTGGTAGGAGGGGTGGAGATGGGCAGCCAGAGCAGAAAGGGTGGGCAGCAAGGCAATGGCTGGAGGACAGGGCCACTGAAGCAGTGCCTGGCAGATCGGACAGTTCCACATTTGCATGCAGATAAACTGGGAGGAACAACTAGAGAGTGAGACAGACCACACAACCCAGGGTTCCAGTGCAGGGAAATAAAGTCTCAAAACCTCTGGCTGTAAAAACCTGAGGGGGTTGTGATGGCAGAAGAAACTCCCAGCCTTACATGATAGTTCACTGGACAGACCCACAGGGTCCTGGAATGTACACAAACTCATCCATCTGGGAATCAGTACCAGAAGGGCCCAATTTGCTTGTTGGTAGTGGGAGAAGTGACTGAAAGCCAGCAGAGAGCCCAGTCAGTGACATTGTTCCCTCTCAGACCCCTCCCTCACATACAGCACCACAATGCAGCAAACTGGGTTGCCCTGCCCTGATGAATACCTAAGGCTCTGCCCCTTACTATGCAACAGCCATGATGAGACAAAAAAAAAAAAATGGCCCAAATGAAAGAACAGATCAAAGCTCCAAAAATACAAGTAAGCAATGAAGAGATAGCCAATCTATCACATGCAGAGTTCAAAACACAGGTAATCAGGATGCTCACAGAATTGGTTGCATATGGTCACAAAATAGAAGAAAAAGTGAAGGCTATGCAAAGTGAAATAAAGAAAAATATGCAGGAAACCAATAGTGGTGGGAAAGAAACCAGGACTCAGATCAATGATTTGGAGCAGAAGAAATAAACATTCAACCTGATCAGAATGAAGAAACAAGAATTCAAAAAAATGAGGAGAAGCTTAAGAACCTCTGCGACAACTTTAAATGTTCCAACATCCAAATCATAAGGGTGCCAGAAGGAGAAGAGGAAGAGCAAGAAATTGAAAACTTATTTGAACACATAATGAAGGACAACTTCCCCAATCTGGCAAAGAAAAGAGACTTCCAGGAAGTCCAGGAAGCTCAGAGAGTCCCAAAGAAATTGGACCCAAGGAAGCACACACCAAGGCACATCATTACATTACTCAAGATGAAAGATAAGGAGAGAATCTTAAAAGCAGCAAGAGAAAAGGAGACAGTTACCTACAAAGGAGTTCCCATCAGACTGTCAGCTGATTTCTCAAAAGAAACCTTGCAGGCAAGAAGGGGTTAGAAGGAAGTATTCAAAGTCATGAAAGACAAGGACCTACATCTAAGATTACTCTATCCAGCAAAGCTATCATTTAAAATGGAAGGGCACATAAAGTGCTTCCCAGATAAGGTCAAGTTAAAGGAGTTCATCATCACCAAGGCCTTATTATATGAAATGGTAAAGGGATTGATCTAAGGAGAAGAAAAAGATAAAAAATATGAACAGTAAAATGACAACAAACTCACAACTATCAACAACTGAACCTAAAACAAAAATAAAAACAAAAGCAAACTAAGCAAATGACTAGAACAGGAACAGAATCACAGAAATGGAGGTCACATGGAGGTTTATCAGTGGGGAGAGAGTGGGAGGAGATTAGGGGAAAAGGTACAGGGAATAAGAAGCATAAACGGTAGATCCAAAATAGACAGGGGGAGGTAAGGAATAGTATGAGAAATGTAGAAGCCAGAAAACTTATATGTACAACCCATGGACATGAACTAAGGGGAGGGGGAATGCTGGTGGGAGGGGCGGTACAGGGTGGAGGGGAATAAAAGGGAAAATGAGATAACTGTAATAGCATAAGCAATAAACTATAATTTTTTAAAAATCACAAGTTGATACATAACTGATAAACAAATATCACAACCTGTCACAAGGGAAAAATACTCTTTAGACCATTGTTTTTCTATTACATTTATGACATCAAGTTATCTATCCATGCATATTTATATTGACAATATTCCCCTAAAGCTAAAGGAAAAAAACTGGTATATTTTAGTCATCAGCCCTTGGACTGGGAAATATTTAGGGAACCACTACATTAGGGCTAGACTGATCCTTCTATATGAAAGACAGTGACTGAAATCATGAGAACAGTCATAACTTTTCATGTTAATATACTTTAAAATGGTAGATCATCCAAACTGTTTCATTGTCTTTGGAATGCAGACCAACTCCTTCTCCCTCCCCTTTTTCATTCTCTCTATCTTATTCAAACAGTCATGCCCTATTTTCCTAGACTCAATTTATAAGTAAATTAATAGCCTGGGGCTCAGCTGAACCCTGAATAGGAGACAGCTTTGGCTAAAGTTGATAATGTGACTGAGAATATTTAAGAACTGATGTCATTTAAGTATAGGTATCCACCCACAAGATGTTGGTAGTCCTTTAGAATTCTACAGTTAACATTAAGTAACCACTCCAACAATTAAACCTTCATTATATGTACACATTCACGCACACATACCAGTTGCATTCTTAATTCAAGGTATAACACTTACGCTTCTGCTTTGGGGAAATCGTCATTCAAACAATTATAGTGGAGGAAACAAAAAGACAGGATGATGAAAACTGTACATGTAATACCAATTACATGAACACGTAGATGTTCTTTGAAATCGTCCCTTTTGCTCAGGGTTGTTGGTTCAAGGTCCTTATCTCCTGTGAAAGAGACTGTATGACCAGAAAATGTGTTAGATAATGTTTTCTTCCACTTTGATAGTGGCTTGCCACTATATGTCAAAATAAAATTTCTTTGGTTTTTTAAAGCATAAATGTTTGATTGTCATTTTCTTCCCTCTATCACATCCTTAGCAACAGTCTAGAAGCCACATCTGGGAGAAATCTCTAGCTAATCAGCATAATTACCTGGGTTACCCCTGCATCATGGCTTTTTTACCCCATTAAGATTTTGACTGTACAGGAACAAGTATAAAGGACATGGATAAAAACTAGGGGCGGGTGGAAATGGGAGGGAGGAGGGGAGGGCTGGGTAGGTGGGTTGGGATGGGAGTAAAAGATAGAAAATTGTACTGTAACAACAATTAAAAAAGAAAAAAAAAGATTTTGACTGTATGTGTATGTGTTGCATGTTTGAATGTACTTGAGTGTTAATGTGTGTGTATACAGTGGGAAAGAGGGTGAGACAAGTAAAACCCTTGTTGAAACCTACTATATGTTAGATACCATGCCATATTTATTCACATATTATTATGTAGTTTGGTTGGGAATGGGGGTTAGTGGATTGGATGGAGAAGGAGAGTGAAGGCAGACAATATGTCTATATTCTTTTTAAAAAATATTTTATTTATTTCTAGACAGAGGTGAAGGGAGGGAGAAAGAGAGGGAGAGAAACATCAATGTGTGGTTGCCTCTCATACGCCCCCTACTGGGGACCTGGCCCACAACCCAGGCATGTGCCCTGACTGGGAATCAAACTGGCGACCCTTTGGTTCACAGGCCAGCACTCAATCCACTGAGCCACACCAGCCAGGGAAATATGTCTATACTCTTTATGTTTCTATATTTATTGAATTTTTCACACAGAATAAAAACAGATATCCTAGAAATTCTTAAAGACTTACTAAATGGTAACATCCAAGAAACAGCAGATTTCTTAAACAGCTAGCTTGTCTAATTAGGTACTTAAATGCATAACACAATCATAATTTCTAGGTTTTAAGGTTAGGTTCATACCTGTAGTAGAATATCCATCACTTTGGTTTGTATTTAAACAAGTACTTGTCCAAATGGACAAAAGTAGGACATAAATAAAAAGGTTCATGTCCAGAGCTTCATTGAGATGCTTCTTCTACCAAGGAAACTACTGTATTTGAGAGGGTTCCACCTGTTCTAGGACTTTATGACATCATATCTTCTATGTCATATTCTGACAACATAATGTCACCATGGGGAAGTATGGGCTTCTGTGTGGGTCAAATTAAGTACATTGGATTTTCTTCTAGGAAAAATGGAGTACCACTAAAGAGTTTCTGGGTAGAGAGGGACATGATAAGATCTGCACTTTAGAAAAACCACACAGGCTGTTGTCTAGGGAATAGATTGGAGGGGCACAAGTAGAGGAAAGTGGTAAGACAATTAGGAAGTTGTCCAGATGATAGAAGATGGTAGCTTGAAGCAGAGTGGTGGTGGTGAAAATGGAGAAAAACTGATGAATTTGAGAAATATATTGATAGTTGGTAGAACTAGATGATAGGTAGGCTATGGGGCATGAGGGATAGAGAGGGAGCAAGGATGATTCATTCATTCAACAAAAAAAGTGTTCAGTGTCTATTATGTGACAGGAAGATTTGCACTAGGTACTGAACATGGAAATAGACATGTTTTCTGCCGTCAAGAAATTTGAAATCTAGTTGGAGAGACAGACATGTAAATAAGCAATCACTAGGGAGTGTGGGTGTGTAATGTCATGCAGGCTGTGCAGGGTACAGGGCCACAGGAGCACACAAAAGGAATATGTATTCAGAGTAGGGAACCCTGTAGGATATGACCCTTGAGCTGAGGTGAGGTTTTTAATTTGTTGTTTAATGAGAACAGGAATTCCTTGAACCCAGAAAGAAAGGAGAGGATATTGTATTGCAGACAGATAAATCAATATTTATAAAACACGGTTGAGGAAACTTCATTTTCATATGGCCAAAATGAATAATACGGGGTGGGGATAGCTGGAAATAAAGCTGGAATGGGTAAGCTGGGCAACCCTTATAAAAGGGTTATGTGTTAAAGGCTTTTCCTTGAAGTCTATTTCCTCGTCTCTAAAATGAATAGAGAAGAGATGAAAGAACATGTCCTATGAGAGGGGCAATCTTTGAAATCATTGTTTTGGAACCATTACAATAGAACAAAATTAAATAGTGTTTGGAAAATACAAATCATTTTTACCCTGAAACTAAATAATCCTGCTCCCCAAATACCTTTATATCTCAATAAAGGGGGGGGGGACCCAAACAGGAAAATGTTCTTTATCCCTTTTTGAATAAAATGTTCTTATTTTGAGTGAGTCCTGTAAAGTGAAAGAATGTATCTGTCAACTCTTTTTAAAATCAGGGTTTTTTTCTAGTATGGACAGACAGTTGATTGACAATATCTTAAAGCTAGTATTTGAGAAATAGCTTTCAAATGAGTTTAAATATTAACTTAATTTTCCCAATGAATAGAGAAACACTACTTTTCTTGCTCTAACATAAATTTATATGATTTTATTGGTAGGTTCACATGAATGCCATGTTAGAATTCATTTCACTCAAATTCTGGGGAGAATTTTGATTAAAATTATACTTTAAGTCCCTGGCTGGCGTAGCTCAGTGGATTGAGCGCGGGCTGGGAACCAAAGTGTCCCAGGTTCGATTCCCAGCCAGGGTACATTCCTGGGTTGCAGGCCATGACCCCCAGCAACCGCACATTGATGTTTCTCTCTCTCTGTATCTCCCTCCCTTCCCTCTCTAAAAATAAATAAATAAAATCTGAAAAAAATTATACTTTAAAATCCTGTTACTTGCTTCAGATGTTGTGATTGTTTTTTATTGTTGCCAGAACTAGGCTGAGGCCCAATGAGGCACTTGCCTCTGGCACAAAATTTAAGTGGTGCCCAGTAAACAAATCATATTTTAATGTAATATTTAAAAATAAGAATTAATGCTGAAAAATCCATGATATACAAAATGTCAAACAGCTTTTTAAAAGGCAGACTCTGATCCTGTACTTGTGCTTTCCCCATAAACCCGAGTCCGCATCTTTGGCCTGCTGGGCCATCCTTATCCTTGTCCTCTTTAAAAATCAGAAGAGCAGGGTTCAAGGACTTATCATGCTTCTAAACAGGGCTGTGTTGTCCCCAAGACTCCTAGAAATCTCTTGGTCATCTGCCCCAGAACTCTGCTCCTGGGCTGCTGTTTGATTATTCCCCCTTTTTATCTTACTGTCTTGCTCCCACAGTTTGGCCAGCACTGTTCCAAGTTGAATCAGGAGTACCAAAGCTTGTCCTAGATCCTACATGGAAAAGTGGAATCCTTGGCCCTTTTTCTTGTAAAACTGATGAACCTCTCTGGGGTTTCCTCCTCATGGCTTTCTACTGCCCTCCTCTGGGTCTCAATTGCCAGTGCAATTCCACTGCTGGCCTTCAATGTTTTACCAATAGATTTTTTAAAGTATGTTTTATTGATTATGCTATTACAGTTGTCCCATTTTTTTCTCCCTTTTATCCTCCTCCACCCTGCACCCCTACCCTCCAGCATTCCCCACCCCCTTAGTTCATGTCCATGGGTTGTACATATAAGTTCTTTGGCTTCTCTCTTTCCTATACTATTCTTAACCTGCCCCTATTTTATGCCTACCATTTATGCTGCTTATTCTCTGTACCTCTTCAGCCTGTCTCCCTCTCCCACTCCCCACTGATAACCCTCCATGTGATCTCCATTTCTCTGATTCTTTTATATGAAATATTAAAGGGAGCTATTGAAGAAATAGAAGGCCAATAGATTTTTTACATTGAAAAAATTATTTATGTGCCTTATAAAAATTTCAAATTGCACAGTGGTACTTAAGCTTTCCTTAATGCTTTCAGTTCTCATGACATCTTAAAATTGCTCTAAATATTTCTTTCCCATGCCTAAAATCTTCATCTTTATTTTTAATTGCATTTTAAAATTGCATAAGGGATATATTAATCTATTCTCATCATGCAAAATAAAAAATACAGAAATGTACAGAGTAACAAGTTACAGAGTCCTTTTCTTCACTATTCCACTGTTTTCCCATTCTGGAAATAATAACTCAAAAGCTTCATGTGTACCTTTCAGATCTTTTTCTACACATTTACATACATTTCATATATATGATGCACACACACTAAACACAAATGAGATCATTCTGTAAGTATTTTATCAAGGCTTTTTAAAAGTATGTAACTATGTGTATACCCATGTTAATAGCAGCATTATTTATAATAGCCACAGGGTGGAAATGATTAAAATATCCATCAAAAATGAATAGATGAACAAAATGTAGTTAACCATATAATGAATATTATTCACCCTTAAAAAGGCATTAAACTCTGAAACATGCTTCAACATGGAGGAACCTTGAGGATGTTATGCTGAGAAATAAGCCAGTCACAAAAGGCCAAATATTTTATGGTTCTTATTCTATTAGTTACCTAGAGAAATCAAATTCATGGAGACCAAAAGTGAAATGGTGGTTACCAGGGTCTGGGTAGAGGGGAGAATGCAAAGTTATTGTTTAATGGGTACAGAGTGTCAGTTTGGGGTGATAGAAAAGTTCTATAGATGGATGATGGTGATAGTTGCATAGCTGCACAACAATGTGAATTTATTTAATGCCACTAAATTGTATATTCAATAATAGTTAAAATGATAAAATTTAAGTCACATATATGAGGTCTGTCCAGAGAAAGTCCAGCCATTGTTAATATGACAAGAATGGTTTGCATGACATTGATGTAACCTAGCAGCCAAGGAAAATGGACTGGAATGCGCATGTGTGAACAATGACAACTTCACTGTACTTACTAGTCAGTGGGAGTAGTACATGCTATTGAATGAGCTTGTGTACTGTGTGGCTGTTACATTCAAAATGACAGAGCGAGTAGAGCAATGAATCTGTATCAAACTTTGTGTTAACTTGAACATTCCTCTGTAGAAACTATTTGGATGATTCAAAAGGCTTTCAGGGACAATGCAGTGAGTGCAGTGCAGATAAAAGTGGGGCACAAATGCTTCAAAGATGGTTGAGAATCTGTTCAAAGTAATCCACATTCTGGAAGGCCTGCAACAAACAGAACACCTGGGCATGTTGAAGGTGTATGGGCTGTGGTCAACAAAGATCTGTGACTGACAGTGTGAGAACTAGAAGCTGATCTGGGAATTCCAAAACCTACTGTGTCTGAGATTTTGATGCAGGATCTTGGCATGAAATGTGTCATGCCAAAATTTGTGGCAGCTGATGGCGATTCCAACAAAAGATTTTGCAGAGTGTTTTGAACAGTAGAAGAGACACTGGGAGAACTGTGTGAGGTCCCAAGGTACCTGCTCTGAAGGGGACTGAGGCATCAATGTCCTATGTACAATATTTCTTGTATCTTCTTTATCTGGACTTCTTTAATAAGTGTCTCTATTTTTCATATTACATGGATGGATACTTTCTGGACAGACCTCGTATTTTAGCACAATAAAAAAATTGGAAAAAAAATCCCACACTACTAATACCTAAACGATTTCATTTTAAAAGAGGCAAAGCCCAGATAAAAGACAAACTTAAAAAAAGGAATCAAATGTAAATATTTACGGTGCTAAGCATGACTGACCTAATTGACCACTTTCTCTCCTTAGTCCCATTCTGCTCTCCCAAACTAATGGCTTTAAAATAGTCTGATGCATGTTCTTTGAGTTTCTTTTCTGTGTGTTTACATACATTACAGAGCATAGGTCTGGAACTACACTGGGTTAAAAGTTTGGGTCCACCATTTACCAGCTTGGTGACTCCTTGGTCAAGTTAATGTTTCTGTACTTCCAGTTTCTCATCTGTAAAAGGAGAATAATGGGAAGCTTCTGAATAAGAGCTACAGTAAGGATTAAATTAAATAATGCACGTCACAGTACCTAGCATGTAATAAGTGGTCAAGAAACATTAGCTGTTACTATTGGATGTAGTGTCCATCTTTAGAGAGTCAGCAAAGTAGGCCAGCAAACATTAAATACCTGTAACATGAAAAGCAGAAACCAGGGACTGGGAGGAATTTAAGGATGGGTGCCAGAAAGGACAGCAGAAGAGCTCAAGAAAGGAAGGTGAGTGGTTGCCAATGAAATCTAGTATCCACATTTATAGAAGAAAAAGTAGCCCTGGCTGGTATAGCTCAGAGGATTGAGCATAAGCCTATGAACCAAAGGGTCCCTGGTTTGATTCCCAGTCAGGTCACGTGCCTGGGTTGCAGGCCAGGTCCCCAGTGGGGAGGATGTGAGAGGCAATCACACATTGATGTTTCTCTCCCTCTCTTTCTCCTTCCCTCTCACTCCCTCTAAAAATAAATAAATAAGATCTTTTTTAAAAAAGAAAAAATAGAGGAGATACAAGGAAGCATAGATAGATGCATAGTAATAAAGGAGACTTTAATACACTACTCTCAGTGCAAGTGACAGAAGACAAACAATACAGTCAGCAGAGTTGATCATATATATATAACTTTGTGCTCCTTTTTCCTCTCATGAACGTAAGTTGTTCTATCTTCTTGGAATAAGGAATCCATTATTTTGGAAAACCACTTTTCCCTATCTCAACCTGGTCCTGATAAGGGCTAACAATCATAGAATCCCTCCCTCTGGGCCACAAAAGTGGACTTGTGGCTCAGGCTAGACCAATAATAGTTTCTTATCTCCCACCACAGTTTATAGTTAGCCATATGACTCAGGGCAGGCCAACCAGAAGTCTTCACTAAGTTATTTCAAACAATTTGAACCAAGAAGTTCCTTCAGCACCACTGGTGGAAACCCTGGCAAGGATGTGAATTCAGAGTTGCCATGGCCCCAGTTGGTAGGAGTAAGCTAATTTGAAAGAATAAAACCTGCATAAAGAGGAAAGACGGAGAACATTTTCCAAGGAGAGTCACAATTCTAGTTGTTCTTGAGGCCATCCTCACCTGTGCCTTTCTGGTGGTTTGAGTATATGTATCCATATATTTCCTCTTTTGATTTACTGATTGGAATTGGGCTTATGTCATTTGCAACCACAAGAGTTCTAACTAATATATATTGGTGTGGTGTGGGGGCCAATGTTCACTAGAATTTCAAATTTCCCCCTATCAGCAGTTACCAGCACACCTCCTCTTTGCAGGCTTGAGCATTCTGGTGAGAAGGCTATTATTAACTTTCTCTCCTTATCCCCCTATTCTTACTAACATGACTTCCTTGCCAGTGCAAATGGGTGTGTGTTCTCATCTGCACACATTTACAACATGTGTCCACATGTGTGTCCTCAAGTGTGTTCACAAACAGGTACATAAATATGTATGAGACCTCAGATGAGAACTTGTAGGAAGCATCTGTAGGACTGTAAATTATGTTTTGTTTATTTTTAAATCCCACATGCCTGATAATATACTCTAGTTATTACCACACAAAGGGTGAGAAACAGTTTTAACCTCAACTGCTAGTCCAGTCTCAATTTATTTGGTGACTGTCATTAATGAAATTGCAATAGTTGCTTTCTAGAAGGTCTTGAACATCCTCAAAAGGAGATCTTGACAGTTCAGTAACCATTTCACAGTTTTCTGCCTGTTCTGCCACAGTGTGGGCAAGGAACACAAATACTATGGAGATAATGACCCAACTTTCATTTGAAAAGAGCTCTAATGATCAGACATTTTTCCCTCCAGCGGTAGAGGCGGAGTGGGAAGCATACCACAAGAAAATATGAGTCCCAAGTCAATGAAGACTGACTGCTTTTACTAAACCTTTACAACCAGTTCAGGCTGCAGGATTTGCTCATCTGAATGCAGTGTCCCTCGGAGGACCTAGTCCTTACTAGCACCACTAAGTGACAGGCAAGGAATTCCTAGAGTAGTCCTCCCAGTGCCCAGCTGGGCTGGCATTATTGTTGAATTATTTTCTTCATTTTACAGATGAGCCTACTGAGGCTCAGAATAGTTAAGTAGCATGCCCATGTTCCCAAGCTAGTAAGTGACAGAGCCAGAATGTTCTGAAAATAAACTGGGAATATACACAGGAAATATGAAATGAAAAGTTTCATTAAGAAATTACACACAAAATAGCATAGGTGACACATACATAAATTATGAAGCTAAATAGTAAAATGAATACTCGCATCTGCCATCTAACTTTAGAACACCTTCAATGTGATTGAATTTCCCTGCGTGTCTCTGTACTCCTGCCTCCCTGCTCTTAGATGGTGACTTCTTTTCCTTCCCTTGGTTTTCATTAATCTTATAACCCAGAAGTATGTTTACCTAGTTTTGCTTAATTCCCAAGTATATAAAAATGGAAAGATATTTTACATTTCTTCTGTGACTTGCTTTATTTGTTTTTAATTTGAAGGCATTTTTATCATGAATTTTTATTTTTTAATTTTATTTTTCAATTACAGTTGACATATAATATTATATTAGTTTTAGGTGTACAACATAGTGATTAGACATTTATACAACTTACAAAGTGATCCCCCTGATATGTCTAGTACCCATCTGACACCGTACACAGTTATTACAATATTATTGACTGTATTCCCTATGCTGTACTTTATATCCCTGAGACTATTTTTAATGACTTTCCCCCCAATCCTCACCTGATGTTATGTTTTTATTGAATTTTTTTAGGGAAGGAAGGAGAGAGAGAGAGTAAAAGAGAGAGAGAGAGAGAGACATCAATCTGAGAGAGAAACAATGATTGGTTGGCTCCCATATGCACCCCAACCCAGGATCCAACCTAACACCTAGGTATGTGCCCTGACTGGGAATTTAACCTGCAACTGTTTGGTGCATGAGACGATGTTCTAACCAACTGAAGCACTGGGCCAGGCCCTTCCTCCACCCCATGACTATTTTATAATTGCCAGTTTGTACTTCTTAATCCCTTCAGCTTTTCCCCTAATTCCCCTAACCCCCCTCCCATCTGGCAACCATCAATTTGCTTTCTATATCTATGAATTGGTTTCTGTTTTGTTTGTTTATTTAGTTTTTTAGATTTCACATATACATGAAATCACATGGCATTTGTCTTTCTCTATCTGATGTATTTGTGATTTGCTTTATTTACTCATAATTGCTTGTGACTTCCATCCATGTTGTCATGTGTACTTGCAGCTTATTTTTTTCACTGATGTATAGGACTCTATAATGTGAATGTGCCGGAATGTACTCATCTATTTTCCTGTTAATGGACCTTGGCTTGTTTCCAGCTTTTCTTGTATTACATCCAATGTTGCTATAAATGTCCATGTATGTGACTTTTGGTGCATGTATATAAAAGTTTCTCTAGGGAGTACACCTGGAACGGAATGGCTGCATTATAGGGAATACAAATGTTCAACTTTTATGTGATATTCTCAGATTCTTCCCCAAAGTGGTTCAATTTATAGGCCCACTAGAGTGTATGAGAGTTTCCATTGGTTCAAATCCTTGCTACCATTTTAGTATACCAGAACTTTAATTTTGGCCAAATTAGTGAGCAGAAAATGGTATGTCACTGTTGTTGCTAGGAGTTTGTCAAATTTGTATGTTTTCAAATTCAGTGGCATTAAGCTGGATAACTGGATGGGGCAAAGGGACAGTATTTGAAAAGAGGGAAATACTTGGGAAATTGTTTTTGTCCATTTGGGCTGCTATAACAAAATAACACAGAGTGGGGCTTATAAACAAAGTAAATGTATTTTTAAAAAGATTTTATTTAAGCCCTGTCTGGTGTAGCTCAGTGGATTGAGCGCGGGCTGCAAATCAAAGGGTTGCCGATTCTATTCCCAGTCAGAGCACATGCCTAGGTTGCAGGCCAGGTCCCCAGTATGGGGTGCAGGAGAAGCAACCACACATTAATATTTCTCTCCTTCTCTTCTCTTCTCTTCTCTTCTCTTCTCTTCTCTTCTCTTCTCTTCTCTTCTCTTCTCTCTCTTCTCTTCTCTCTAAAAATGAATAAATAAAATCTTAATTTTTTGTAATTGTTTAAGTAATTTTTTCAAAGATTTTATTTATTTATTTTAGAGAGGGGGAGGGAGGGAGAAAGAGAGGGAGAGAAACATCAATGTGTGGTTGCTTCTCATGTGCCCCTTGTTGGGGACCTGGCCTGCAACCCAGGCATGTGCCCTGACTAGGAATTGAACCGGCAACCCTTTGGTTCACAGGCTGGTGCTTAGTCCACTGAGCCACAGCAACCAGGGTAAATGTATTTCTTTTTTTGAAACTATGGTTTTATGTCAACTGAGAAATAATAAGCTTATGCATTTTTTTCTCTTTTTATAGGCACTATAGTTTTTCTTTTCGTTAAAAGTGTTCAATTACAGTTTATATTCAATATTATTTTGTATTAGTTTCAGGTGTACAGAATAGTGGTTAGACAATCATATACTTTACAAAGTATTCCTCTCAATAAATCTAAATAAACCCTGGGACCATTCATAGTCATTCCAATATTGTTGACTATATCTTGCATGCTGTACTTTGCATCCCTGTGAATATTCTGTAACTACAAATCTGTACTTCTCAATCCCTTCACCATCTCTACCCAGTCTCCCAGGTTCCTTCTCCTCTGGCAACCATCAGTCTCTTCTCTGTATCTATGAGTCTGTTTCTGCTTTGTCTGTTCGCTTATATTGTTCTTTAGATTCCACATATAAGTGAAATCATATTGTATTTGTCTTTCACTGACTGACTTATTTCACGTAGCATAATTCCCCCTCAAGGACCATCCATTCTGTTGCAAATGGTAAAATTTTGTTCTTTCTTATGGCCAAGTGATTTCCATTGTATGTGTATATGTACCACTGCTTTTTTCTTTACTCATATATTGATGGGCACTTGGGTTGCTTCCATAGCTTGGCTATTGTAAATAATATTGCAATGAGAATAGAGGTGCATATATACTTTCAAATTAGTTTTAGGTGTCTTTGAATATATAACCAGAAGTGGAGTTGCTGGGTCATGAGGAAGTTCCATTTTTAATCTTTTGAGACACCTCCACATTGATTTCCAAAGTGGCTACCCCAATCTGTATTCCATCAACAGTACACAAGTGTTCCCTTTCTCCAAATTCTCACCAACATTTGTTATTTGTTGATTTATTGATGATAGCCATTCTGACAGGTGTGAGGTGATCTCTCATTGTGGTTTTCATGTGCATTTCTCTGATGATTAGTGACATTGAGTACCTTTCCATATGTCTATTGGCCATCTGTATGTCCCCTTTGGAGAAGTTTCTATTCAGATCCTTTGCCCATTTGTTAATTGGATTTTGTTTTGGTGTTGGGTCATATGAGTTTGTTATAAATTTTGGACTTTAACCTCTTATCAGATGTATCATTGGCAAATATGTTCTCCCATTTATTGGTTGTCTTTTCATTTTGTTGATGATTTCTTTTGCTATGCAAAAAGTTTCTGTTTGATATAGTCCCATTTGTTTATTTATTCTTTTGTTTCCCTTGCCCAAAGAGAAATATCAGAAAAAATATTACTAAGATAAATGTTTGGGATTTTACTGTCTATATTTTCTTCTATGATTTCAAGTCTTACATTTAAGTCTTTACTCCATTTTGAGTTTATTCTTGCATATGGTATAAAAAGGTGGTCTAGTTTCATTTTTTATTGAAATTTTTATTGAGCTAGTTACAGATTCAAATGTAATTGTAAGAAATAATACAGAGAGATGACTCTGCCCTTTTATCCAGTTTCTCCCAATGTCTTCCAAAACCATAGTACACTCTCACAACCAGCATCTCGACATTGATACAATTCACTAATCTTATTCAGATATCCCTGATTATACTTATGCTCATTTTTGTGTGTTTGTTTGTATTTAGTTTTGCACAATTAAATCATATGTATATGTTCATACATTTACCACCATAGTCAAGATACTTCCATCAAGATATTTCTATCACCAGAAGAATCCCTCTTTTGCCCTTTCAAAATCACACCCACTTCTGTCTGCACCTCACATCCCCTCCCTTAACCCTGGAACCACTAATCTATTCTGCATTTCTAAATGTTGTCATTTCAAAGTGTCATATTAATGGAATCATATACTGTGCAACCTTCTGGGATTGCTTCTCCCCCCCTCAGCATGATTCTCTGGAGATTCATACAAGTTAATGCACGTACCAATAATCTGTTTCTTTTTATTGCTGATTATTATTTCATGGTATGTGTGCCAGAATTTGTTTAACCATATATTTCTTGAAGAATATCTAGGCTGTTTCCACCTTTTGGCTACTACAAATCAAGCTGTTATGACCATTCTAGTACATGGTTTTTAATGTAACTTTTAATTTTTCTGCAATAAATATCTCAGAGTGTAATTGCTGGGTCTTATAGTTTCATTTTTTTTGCATGTATCTGTCCAATTTTTCTAATACCATTTAATGAATACACTGCCTTTACCCCATTGTATGTTCTTACCTACTTTGTCAAATATTTCTTGACCAATAGGTATGGGCTTATTTCTAGACTCTCAATTCTGTTCCATTGATCAGTATGTCTGCTTTTATACCACTCTGTTTTTGATTACTATGGCTTGTAGTATAGTTTGACATCAGGTAGTGTGATTCCTCCAACTTTGTTCTTCTACCTCAAGATTGCTGTGGCTATTTGGGGACTTTTGTGGTTCTATATAACTTTTTTTAAGAGAAGTTTTTTAAAGATTTTATTTATTTATTTTTAGAGAGGGAAGGGAGGGAGAAAGAGAGAGAGACAGAAACATCAATGTGCAGTTGCTGGGGGCCATGGCCTGCAACCCAGGCATGTGCCCTGACTGGGAATCGGACCTGCGATGCTTTGGTTCGCAGCCCGCGCTCAATCCACTGAGCTATGCCAGCCAGGGTGGTTCTATATAACTTTTTAAATTATTTGTTCTAGTTCTGTGAAATAGGCCATTGGTATTCTGATAGGAATTGTGTTGAATGTATAGATTACTTTGTGTAGTATAGACATTTTAACAATGTTAATTTTTCCTATCCATGAGCATGATATATGTTCTATTTCTTTGTATCTTCTTCAATATCTTTCTTCAGTTTCCTATAATTTTCCAAGTATAGGTCTTTTACATCCTTGGTTAAATTTATTTCTAGGTACTTTATTATTTTTGATGCAATTGTGAGTGGGATTGTTTTCTTAGTTTCCCTTTCTGATAGTTATTATTACTATATAAATGCAACTGGTTTTTAGATATTTATTTGGTATTCTATTACTCTACTGAATTTATCAGTTCTAATAGCTTTTTGATAGAACCTTTAGAGGTCTCTATATGCTGTATCATGTCATCTGCAACATAATGACAGTTTTACTTTCGCCTTTCCAATCTGGATGCCTTTCATTTCTTCTTGTCTGATTGCGGTGGCTAGGGCTTCCAGTACTATATTGAATAAGAGAGGTGAAAGTGGACATCCTTGTGTTGTTTATATCTTAAGAGAAATGATTTTAGTTTTTTTCCATTGAGTATGGTGTTGGCTATGGGTTTGTCATACATGGCCTTTATTATTTTGAGGTATGTTTCCTCTATTCTCCCTTTGCTGAGAGTTTTTATCATAAATGGGTGCTGGATTTTGTCAAGAGCTTTTTTCTGCATCTATTAATATGGCCATATGATTATTCTTCATTTTATTTATACGGTATATCATGTTAATTGATTTGTGGATATTGTAGCAACCTTGCATCCCTGGAATAAATCCCACTTGGTCATGATATATTATTTAATACATTGCTGAATTTAATTTGCTAAAATTGTGTTGATTATTTTTGCTTCTATATTCATCAAAGATAATTGACCTATAATTTTCTTTCTTTGTAGTGTCTATCTGGTTTTGGAATCTGGATAATGCTGACCTTGTAAAATGACCTTGGGAGTCTCTGCTCCTCTTGAAATTTTTGGAATGGTTTGAGAATGATAAGTGATAGTTCTTTGAATGTTTGGTAAAATTCACCTATTAGGCCATCGGGTCCAGGACTTTGTTTTTGGGGAGTTTTTAGATTATTGCTTCAATTTTATTAGTTGTAATCAATATGTTCAAATTTTCTGTTTCTTCTTGATTCAGTTCTGGGAAGGTGTATGTGTTCTAGGAATTTATTCATTTCTTTGGGATGGCCCAGTTTGTTGGTGTATAGTTGTTAATACTACTTTCTTATAATCCTTTGTATTTCTGTGGTGTCAGTTGTTATTTTTCCTCTTTCCTTTCTGATTTCATATATGTGGGTACTCTCTCTTTTTTTCTTGGTGAGTCTGATTAAAGGTTTGATAATCTTTTTTATTTTTTCAAAGAACCAGGTCTCGGTTTCATTGATGTTTTTCATTGTTTTCATAGACTGTATTTCATTTATTTCTGCTCTTATCTTTATTATTTCCTTCCTTCTACTCACTTTTGGCTTTGTTCTTTTTTTTTTTTCTGGTTAAGTGTAAGATTAAATTATTTATTTGAAACTTGTTGTTTCTTGCTATGAATTTTCTTCTAAGAATGCTTTCACTGTGTCCCATAGATTTGGGGTTTTCGTGTTTTCGTTTTCATTTGTATCAAGGTATCTTTTAATTTCTTCCTTGATCTCATTGTTAACCCATTCATTATTTAGTATATGTTGTTTAGCCTCCACATTTGTTTTTCATCTTTTTTCTTGTGATTGATTTCTAGTTTCATATCATTGTGGTCAGTGCAGTTGCTTGAGATAACTTCAGTCTTAAATTTATTGACCTTGTTTTGTGTCCTAATGTGTAGTCTACCCTAGAAAATGTTCCATGTGCACTTGAACACAATGTATATTCTACTGCTTTGTGGGGAAATGCTCTGAAGATATCAATTAAATATATCTGATGTAGTGTGTCATGTCAGGCTATTTCCTTGTTGATTTTCTGTCTGGAAGATCTATCTAGTAATGTCAATGGGGTATTAAAATCCTCTACTGTGAATGTATTACAGTTGATCTCTCCCTTTATGTTTATCAAGATTTACCGTATATATTTAGGTGCTATTTATATTTAAATTGTTTATACTTAAAAAGGTATGTATTTATTGCCATTTTATTCTCTATAACTATGTTTCTTTTTTTTTCTTTCTTCTTCTTAAAGAAGACCCTTTCACATTTCTTGTAATACTGAGGTAATGAACTCCTTTAGATTTTTTTTGTTTGGGAAGCTCTTTATTTCTCCTTCAATTTTAAATGATAGCCTTGCTGGATAAAGTAGTCTTAGTTGTAGGTCCTTGCTTTTTGTCACATTGAATATTTCATGCCAATCCCTTCTGGTCTGAAAAGTTTCTGCTGAGAAATCAGCTATCAGTCTTATGGGAGCTCCCTTGTAGGTAACTAACTGCCTTCCTCTTTCTGGTTTTAAGATTCTCTCTTTGTTTTTAACCTTTGCCATTTTAATTATGATGTGTCTTGGTGTGGACTTCTTCAGGTTCATTTTGTTAGGGAGTCACTGTGCTTCATGGACTTGTGTGTCTTTTTCCTTCATTAGGAAAGTTTTCAGTCAGTGTTTTTTTGAGTAGGTTTTCAATTTCTTGCTCTCTCTCTTTACCTTCTGGTATGCCTATGCTGTGGATGATATTATGCTTCATGTGTCAAAGGTCTCTTAACTATCTTCATTTGTTAAAATACTTATTTTTCTTTTTGTTGGTTGATTGGGCATTTTCTACTACCTTGTTTTCCAAATCACTGATTTGATTTTCTGCTTAATCTAACCTATTGTTTATTTCTTCTAGTTTATTCTTCATTTCAGATATGTTATTATTTATTTCCAACTGTTTCTTTTTTATGGCCTCTATGTTCTCTTTTATGTATCTCTTTGTTTAAGTTCTCACTCAGTTCATCCATTCTTCCCTTAAGTTCCTTGAGCAACCTTACAACCATTCTTTTAAACTCAATATCTGGTAGATTGCTTGACTCCATTTCATTTACTTCTTTTTCTGGAGATTTCTCCTCTTTCATTTGGGGCATAGTTTTTCGTCTCCTCATTTAGAGTGCCTCTCTGTGTTTGTTTCAGTATATCAAATTGATCTGCTTTGTCTCCCAATCTTTGTAGGGTGGCCTTATATACTCCCATATTTTGCCATGTGTAATACACACTTTTTGGCCCAAAATTTTGAGAGAAAAATAAGGATGCGCATTATACATGGGTATAATTATTACATACCACAAATATAATAGTTCCATGTATAATGTGCACAAAAATGTGGGTGTGCACTATACACAGCAAAATATGGTAGGTGCCTTGTGTGACCCTGTTGCACAGTCTCCCTGATCACCTGGGTTGGGTGCTCCAAGCATGTCCTTTGTGTGGCTTATGTGATCCTTCTTATTGTAGTTGTGTCTTGATTGTAGTTTGTTCATCTGTTCATGTGGTTGACCCTTGGGATGGCTGACTGTGAAGATATACTGTGACCACAGTGCATAAACTACTATGCAGGTGCTGACCATAGGAAACAAAATTTGCCTCAGCAATGTTTGGTGACAGATTTCCCTTTGGATGTGCTGCTTGTGGAACTAATTGGATCTTCCTCTCATGTTTTCTGAAGCTTGCTACTCAGTGTGTTCATTCTAGGGCCTCTTGGGAAGGATTCTGGTTCAGGTCAGTGTCCAACTCTGCCTGTGACTGGCCCTGGACAACCAATTTGGAATTACATTGCCATTCACAGTTGTGGCTGCCTCTGTTGGATGTGGGTGCGTGTGGGAAGGGCCAAGGTGTGCAGCAAGGCCAGCTTCCACCAGTACTGATCCCAGGGGCAGGTCAACAAAAGGCCCAAAGAGCCCTGAGAACTGCCTCTGATTTTCTCTTCCTGCTAGATGCCTGATAGGCTCAGTCACTGAAAGAACATCTGGCTTTATGCAAGTTGCATGAGGTAGGTTTTCCGTTAATCACCAGGTCAGAGGGAGTGGTGTTTATCAGACTGATAGAGATTCAAACTCGGTGTCATCGCTGGGTCTGAGTCTACTCAGTAATGTCCAGGGTACGCTAAGGCTAGCTGTCACCTGTAGAGTGCCTGCAGAGCGTAGTGGTGGGGCAGGGTCTCAGGGAGTTGTCATTATGAGGCCAACAGTGTATATCAGGCCCTCAAAGGACAAAATTTGACTGTGTGAAGGGAGGACTTTGCACCAGTCAGGCGTGTGAGGAAAAAATGACTTCCATTCTAGAGCCACACAACTAAGTCTGTCTCAGATTCTGCCTGGACCTTCTGAAGAGCCCAAGCTTGGCAGGATAAAGCCCCTGGCAGTTGGGAGTCTGGTGCTACTGGATCTCCCATGAGGGGCTGGCTCTGGTTAGGCTTGCAGGGTGGTGGAGGTAATGGGCCCTACTTTAGGGCCACACAACTCAGTCTCTGACTCCTCTTGAGTCCACCACAACCCCTATACCTGGGGCCCAGGAAGCTGACTTTTCTGCAGGGTGTGAGTTTTGCAGGATGAAATAATAGGGAGTCACAAGGCAGGGCTTATTGCATTCCTCCAGGCTGATACAATGTGAAGGAGAGTGCTAGAACCAAGAAAGATGGCATCTGTGGGCTATGTGGAGAGGAACTTAGCACAGGAACTTTCATGGCTGTCCTTTTAGCTCTCTTCCAAGAGCTACACACCTCAGTCTCGCCTCACATTACTTTGCTCTGAGCCACCCTCCCCCACTGGAACTCAGGGTGAGGGGCTGTGAATGAGATTTTATGTGCCCTTTAAGAGGGCACTTGTGTCTCTAGTAGACTCTTGTCTCTCTCTGGCTGACAGAATCCCTGCTGATTTTCACAGACGTTATGTGAGTGCCTCTCCCTGGCTCTGGTGATCTGGGCTATGAAGTCTGGCATGGGTTTGTGACCCCATGCTCCTCAGGGGAAATCTTTGTAGCTGAGATATCTCTGCAGATTTTCAGCTGCTGCATGTGGGTATAGGGCCAGTCCTTATCATATTTCCACCCTTCCTACCAGTCTCAATGTGGCTTCTTCCATAAATCCTTGGTTATAAGACTTCTGTTCAGCTAGTCTTCAGTTGGTTATTCTGGATAATTGTGCTATATTTTAGTTGTAATTCCAGCTTGGTCTTGGGAGGAGGTGAGTATAACTTCCAGTTATTCTGCTGCCATCTTGGACCCCCCAAGAAATGTATTTCTTTCATTTCTGGAGGATGGAAGTCCAAGATCAGAGTGCCAGCATGGCTGGGTAAGGGCCCTCTCCCTCAGACTTCTTGTTGTAACCTCACATGGTGAAAGGGACTAGAGCTCTCTGTAGCCTCTTTTATCAGGGCACTAATCCTATGAGGGTTCAACCCTGAAGACCTAATCACTTCCCAAAGGCCCCACCTCCTAATACCATCACAGTGGGCATTAAGATTTCAACACATGAATTTTGGGTAGATACAAATACTCAGACAATACCACAAAGGGTTGTGAGTCAGGTCAGGGGTTGGTGCATTTTTAGAACAGAAAAAATGTTACCATAGATGGAGCATAATGAGTTCACACCTGCTTAGTTAGCTAGCTTCTCAGTGTTATACCTCACATCTTGCGTGACTTGACGTGCAAAATCTGCCAGACACCACCTGACAGTCCTGACCTCTTTTGACCAGCCCTCAATTGTTTCATCAAATAATATGATGAAATTGTGTTTTAATTTAACCAACCTGATTCACACTGGGCCTTATGCTTCTTATATTCTATCAGATAGCTTTAACATTTGGATGAAGTTCCAGGAGTTTATTTCAAAACTGCCCTTCTTATCATTTCATCACCGGTTCATTGTCAATTCTTCTTTGAGCATTTAACAATTTTAAAATTAACTTTGATGTGCAGGTGGACTCCCATGTGGAGTTCCAAATGAGGTGTGAGAATAAATTTTTAAGAATTGAGTTTAAAACCAAAAATTAGCTTTCATTTCTTTGGTCTAGGACAGGAAAGAGACATTGTTAACTCAACAGGTCTGAATTATGGTTACCTTTGCTTTTTGAGAGATTTAGCTGCTGGCTGAATGAGTCTCATAATGTAACTCAGGTTTTAAAAAAATGTTCTGTGTATATTCCTGGAACCTAGAACAGTATTTAGAATTCATTCAAAACATTTTGCTAACTCAAAGTATAATTTAAAACACTATAAATCAAATGATCAGTTGTGTGGGTTTGTTTGCCTGCTGTGTATCCTCTTCCAGCTGGGTTTTCGCAGATGATCTACTGAACACAGAAAATATTTGACTGACTATTTCCTCAATTTCTCCCAAGGAGAAATGACTAGTACCACTCCAGATGCATAATAGCATAGTTAATTGATTTCATGGGTGGAGGGGATATCTTAGGGCATCAGGGCTTAATGTCCTTGCAGAAGTTTAGTTGAAAAATGCTGATGCATAGAAAAGAGACAACATCCACCTACCTCACAGAAATGCTCTGGGGATTATTAAGATAAAGTCTATTAAACTCTCATGAGAAGCAAACTTAATGTTGTTCTCTAAGGTAATGCTGAGTTTTTGATTCATTACGCTTAGGCTGAACCTTTTAAAAATGCTTAATTAAAAAGTAATATATATTTACTATTTAAAAAATTGGAGACATCAACAAAAATAGCACTCAGAAGCACACCACCTGAAGTTAGTCAAATGACCATTTAAGAATCATACCCATCTGGTTTTTACAAAACTTATTCATTCATATATATATGTTATTTATTTATTTATTTTTAGAGAGAGGGGAAAGGAAGGAGAAAGAGGGAGAGAAACATCAATGTGTGGTTGCCTCTCACAGACCCCAAACCAGGGACCTGGCCCGCAACCCAAGCATGTGCCCTGACTGGGAATCAATTCAGCAACCCTTTGGTTCACAGGCCTGTGCTCAATCCACTGAGCTACACCAGCCAGGGTTATTTATGTATATTGAATACAAGTAATATTCTAGAAGTTTGAAACTTAAAGAACAGCTTTCCCTTTAACATCAGTCATCACATAGACTTTTGAAGTTGAAATGGATTTGGAGGAGAAAACTGAGTTTCAGAGATTAGAAATAATTTGATGAAGGCAGGGCAGAACCAGGGCTGAGACTGCAGACTTCTGCTCCATAGCCTGGAACTCTGCTTTCTCTTCACCAAGCTGCCCATTATCATAGGTCTGCTAACTTCAGGCTTTAATTAAATAGCTTCTTCTCTTAAAATACCAATCCTTTTTCTTGACAAGTATGCTTAAGAGAAATCAGCTGGAAAATGGGGGGAGAGGAAATTTGGTTAACATATTATTTGATTAATATTCATTCATTCAAAAGAGCTTTTGAAAAACCTGGTCAGATTTGTTTCTGGCTCAACTTTTTTTTTCATTATAAAAGTGAATTGGCAGGTTAGACACAGTGTTAGTGAGTGAAATAGGCCTAATTGTTTTATAACATGTTTTTAATTTAATGTTCAACAAAGGTCAGTTACCCTACACAAATCAATAAACAAACAACCAAGGCTGATTGTCAGGCAACAAAAAACACCACAAGTTGATTGCTGCCTGCCTGGTTTCCTAAGCATGGTCTAATGCAATCTGAGATAACCTTGAAGCTTTGTACAAGACTTATTGAAATAGCTGTTGTGAAATAGTTTAGAGTAGCCTGTAAATGATTTCAGGTAGCCTGTCAATTGTGTCAAATATCTCAGAGTGCCTTTCCAAATTCTGACCGCGTTTAGCAAGAGTTGAAGAACAGGCTCAGAAATACATCTTGGGATAATAACAAAGAAATCAGATAGGACTAGAATCTTTTGGTTTAAGGGGCACCTGGAAGGCTTTCTTATCCAAAGAGCTCTTTCCCATCACATGTCAAGTGCCTGAAATTCCGTCACTATAGACTGGAGCCATATGACTAAACAACTGTCTTAGTGGGGATTAGTTTTGGGAACCTAGGTGAGGGGACTTAGAGGAGAGCAATTGCTATGAAAAGCAGGTGGTTTCACAAGGTGGTCTTTCCAAGTCCTGTCCAGCTCCTTAGAGGAAAAGGTATAGAGATGTTTGTCTAAAGTTTATTTTCCTTTTAAATTCAGTTCACGTCTAAAACAAGTCACTTCCCCTCTTCAACAGAGGTTTACTTTGCTTAACACACAAGTCTCATGACCTACATAAAAACGTTGTGCTTTGCAACGCAAGTTGTTCAAATGTACTGCTCTGCAAGTTCGAATTTGGATTTCAGTTTGCTTAAAGTGAGAACTGTCTTAATATTTCAAAGTGAATGTGCTTTAGTAAAAGAAAATACTTCCCATCCTTATCTGAATGACATATCTCAAGAGACTTAAATTGCCCTCATGAATCCTTAAAGCATCAGGACAGAATCTATCCTCATAGCAATAACACCTGTGTGTTAAGGCCCACCTACAGTAAAGTGTTAGGATGTGATTTGTAGTCTTTTGTAAATGTTTTTAAAAATAATAAATGTCTTTCCTTAAACATCTTCACCCAGCTTTGATGTTTTCTTAAATTGTGAAGGTATGGATTTTTTTTTTTTTAAGATTTTATTTATTTATTTCTAGAGAGGGAAGGGAGGGAGAGAGAGAGAGAGAGAGAGAGGGAGAGAGAGAGAGAAACATCAATGTGTGGTTGCTGGGGGTCATGGCCTGCAACCCAGGAATGTACCCTGGCTGGGAATCGAACCTGGGACACTTTGGTTCCCAGCCCGCACTCAATCCACTGAGCTATGCCAGCCAGGGGAAGGTATGGATTTTAAACGACCAATTTAAAAATATAATGAGCCATAATCTAGATATGTTCAAAATGTCTGACAGTGCATACTTAAACTAGCAATGAAGACAGGCAGAACAAACCACTTTATGAGAGAGTACTGTAAGAATAATAAATGTGCCAGCAAGGCTCTTGAAGTAGTTGAAATTATGCTACTTGTAAACCATTATTACTAAGATGCTGTATTAGGACAGTGGCATTATGGTTTATGTATCCCCTCTGCTTTCTGAGTTTCTTTTAATTCGGTGATAACATTTTTGTCAGTAGCTATGTTTGTGTGTATGCATGTACATTCTACTTTGATTCATAAGAATACAATGATATTCTTTTTGCAATCTACAATGTTAAAAGTTGTCAGCAGTGAGATATGATATAGCAGAATGAGGACTAGGTTGAGAAGTCTGGGGAACTGGATTTTAACCCCAGTTCTGCCACCATGGTGAAGCGATGTCCCCACTCTGCACTCTGTCCCTTGGTTTTTCCGTAGGTAAATGAAGATGGGGGGCAAGATGGTCTAAAGGTCCCTTTTCAGTCCTCAGTCCTTTAAGTGTTTTTTACCATGTATTTAATGATTACTCCTTTCAAGCTCAATGTACTTGAGCTTTTAAAAGGTTCATTTAAATTTAAAGACTGTCCCTACCAGAATTTTGGTTTGTTTGTTTGACTTGGAACAGGAAAATAAACACTATCTTTCTCATGGTCAATGCAGTCGTCTCTGACAACAGGCAAAAAACCATAGTGGAAGGAAACGACTGATAGGACCTTCTGTTTATTCCACATATCCACTGAAAATGGTGGCACTGCAGTAACAGATTAGCAAAGAAAGAAAAGGGAATCGCTATGTAAATATCAGCAAGCATTTGCTTGTAGAAGTAAGAAAAGAAACATGGGTCTGGGCATGTGACTAGGTAAATTCCATGTAAAAGCTGCTTTCTCTGTCAATGGTTAAAAGAGGATGAAGGCTTTCAGCCCCAGTGCTGACATTAAGAAACTCTTTTCCTGGCTGGTGTAGTTCAGTGGATTGAGCACAGGCCTGCGAACCAAAGGGTCACCAGTTCGACTCTTAGTCAGGACACATGCCTGTGTTGCAGGCCAGGCTCCCGGTAGAGGGCACATGAGAGACAACCACATATTGACGTTTCTGTTCATCTCTTCTCCTTCCCTTCCTCTCTCTCTAAAAATAAATAAAAATACTTAAAAAAGAAACTCTTTTATCTGGGTTTAACTGGAGGGAGAAGGTAGAGAGAAACATTTTCATGTGAGAATAGTTAATATTAAGGTGGGTGGTCTGAAGTCAAATTTTAAAGTTCAGGTGGATAAAATGAGAAAATGGGCTTCTAGCATCTGAGTAGTGTAGTCATATTTGAATTCTCATCTATGGACAAAAAAAATGGTCCATATTGGATTGACTTTTTTATTATAACTGCCTTTAAACACATGGGGGTCACTTATTTATAACTTTTGTTTTGATATAATTTGAACCTTAAAGAAGGGTTACAAGAATAGTAAAAGAGCTCTGGCAGGTGTGGTTCAGTGGATTGAGTGCTGGCCTGTGAACTACAGGGTTGCCAGTTAGATTTCCAGTCAGGGCACATGCCTGGGTTGAGGGCAAGGTCAGGCCCCCAGTAGGGGGTGTACACAAGAGGCAACTACACATTGATGTTTTTCTCTCTCTCTTTCTCCCTCCCTTCCCCTCTAAAATAAATTTTTAAAAATCTTTTTAAAGATAATAGTAAGAAAACTCTGATAGGCCCTTCTGCAAGATTTATCCGTTGTCTACATTTTCCCACCATGTTAGTCCAGATCCTCTGAAAAACAGCTGCCAATGAGGGTTTAAATGTGCAAAAATTTTATCAGAGGACATGCCTGTGTGAAAGGAAATAAGGGGGTGTGGAGAGTCTGAGAATGCAGTCAAACTGCAATGCAATTCTGACTTTGGATGCAGAAGACAAGGAGAAAAGCTTGGGTGGAAGTATCCTGGATTGTCACTAGGCTTAGGCATTTCCTGCCTTCAGACAGTCTTTGAGCCAAGGTCAGCTGACAAAAGATGCCTATATCTTCCACTCAGTCATTGTTGGGGAGTGACCAGCTGGAGGTGTGGCCTTGGCACAACAACCTCCCCTAGATTTCACAGTGTAGCAGCTGAGGGCCTTGGTCATTTATGCTCCCTGTAGTAGGGGATACATGTGGTGTATTCTTATGGTCACCGCTATCCACCCTTTGGGATCATAGTTCTGCTTCTCCACCCAGGTTAGTGGAGAAGCTCCTGTGCACTTCCCATTGACATTTCTTTTTAAGGGAAAGCTCAGAGGAAGGTGATCAGTCAAATGGATAATAACACCAGTTGTCGCAGTTGGTTTTAGGGCCACAACTGGCACTCATTCTCTCTCTCCTCCACTATCCTTTCTAAATTCACCTTGCCCCCAGCTGTCTCTTCAGCAGATCTTGGTCCTTAACTGGTGGTGGGGCCCAAACATACATTCTTGAGTGGTGTGAGACCCTCTCTGTCTGGGATTACAGTACTTCTCCATTCACAGTTACGATGGGGGGAGGAAGTACCAGGAGGTACCCATGTGGGTCACCTGGGACCCACACATAATTCCTCCATGCTGCTGTTTTGTAAAGGCCACTCGGCCTCCTCCAGAACACCAGGATCCATTACCCTTGCCAGGATAGTGACTCCTCCTCTAACTTTCTGGTCCCTGGGCACAAAGAATCCAAAGTGCTCTGGAATCAGCTCTGACTTGTATCTGATAGTTCTTTAGGACTCTTGCAGTGTTCCCTGCAAACCATGTGCCCCCTTTGGGGAACAGGACTTCCAGGTTTGCAGAGCCTGGAGATAAGTCTCCCAGTGAGTCTTTAGGAGTAAAGGTATTTGGGGCCATTCCTGCTTCTACCCCGTAGTTCCTGGATTCATGAATACTTAATACTAGAGTACAACACCATAAAGAGGTCTGTGATTTAACAAATATACTATACCTTCAAGGTTTGCTTTTTATTTTTAGAGTGTTTCTCCCAGTCTGTCCTCTGCATGCTGTGGTATGTGATATGACCAGTGGACCCCATTGTCACTGACCCACTCCTGCACCTCTTTTGCTGCAAGGGGGTAGTATGGTCAGATGTTATGCCATGTCAGCAGTCAGGATGATGGATGGTGAATTCCCTAAGACCATGGATAGTGGTGCTGGCTAAGGTACTGCAAGCAGGGAAGGCAAACTCATCCCTGAATAATTATCTATCTCTGTGAGAATCAACTTCTTGGACCTTGCAGGATAAAAGAACCCAATATAGCCACTTGCCACCTGTGGTCAGTATCTTTTCAAGGAATACTGCCATACAGTGTTGGTCTGTATTGCAGATAAGTTGGGTATTCAGAAGTAGCAATACTAGATTGGACTTCTTAAGTAGGAGTTAATGCTGCTGGACCTATATGCAGCTTCTGTCTTTGCCAGCCTGACCATACCATTCATGCGTCCATCTTGGAAGTTCTGGAGTAGGTGGTGACAATGTCTAGCTAATGTTAACTGGCAAAGCTATTTTGTCTGCTTGATTGTTCAGTGCCATTTTGGTGGTGCCTATTTGTACCCATTCCTATATATCCATCTACATGGCTCTATGCAGAAGTACTTGTCTCTGATCTTCTAGCCCTTTTCCTTCCAGGCCTTTGATAGATGGCTAGCCATTGACCACTTGCCAATAACCTGTATATATTTTCACCTCAAGCCACTTCTCCCTCTAAACAAATTGGTTGACCAGATACACTGTTTGGTCAGATGTGCTCCCTGTTGTAGTCAGTCTGTGAGGGACAGTTTTTTTTATCATTCTACATCTCTCCCATGAGCCACTGGAAAGTAATGAAGACATCACGTCTATTTATTCCTAAATACTTCAAGCTGTGTTTCCTAACAACAAAGATATTCACTATACAACCACAGTATGATTATAAAAACCAGAAAATGTGGCCTTGAAATAATACTATTATTTAAACCATAATTCACATTCAAATTTGAAAAATTGTCCCAATAGTATTCTTTTTTAAAAATTATTGTTCAGTTACAGCTGTCCCACTTTTTTCTCCATTGCTCTCCTCTGCCCCACCCCCCCACAGTCAATCCCCACCCCATCCTCTGTGGCCATGAGTCCTCTATTCATGTTCCTTAACTTGCCCCTTCCTCATCTTTCCCCCATTATCCCTCTCTCCCACATCCCCTCTGATCACTGTCAGTTTGCTTTTTGTTTCCATGTCTCTGGTTCTATTTTGCTCATTTTGTTTGTTTTGTCGATTAGTTGCCACTTATATGTGAGATCATATGGTATTTGTCTTTCACTGCCTGGCTTATTTCACTTAGCATAATGCTCTCCAGATCCATCCATGCTGTCACGAAGGGTAGGAGATCCTTCTTTCTTTCTGCTGCATGGTATTCCATTGTGTAAATGCACCTCAGTTTTTTGATCCGCTCATTTACTGAAGGGCATTTAGGTTGCTTCCAGCACTTGGCTATTGTAAATTGTGCTGCTATGAACATTGGGGTGCATAGGTTCTTTTGGATTGGTGTTTCAGGATTCTTAGGGTATAGTTCCAGCAGTGGGATCACTGGGTCAAAAGGCAGTTTTATCTTTAGTGTTTTTTTTTTTTTAAGAAATTCCTTACTTTTCTCCACAGTGGCTGCACCAGTCTGCATTCCCACCAACAGTGCACTAGAGTTCCCTTTTCTCCACATCCTTTCCAACACTTGTTTGTTGATTTGTTTATGATGGCCATCGTGTCAGGTGTGAAGTGGTATCTCATTGTGGTTTTAATTTGCATCTCTCTGATGGCTAGCGATGCTGAGCATCCTTTCCTTATGTCTCTGGGCCCTCTGTATGTCCTTGGAGAAGTGTCTCTTCAGGTCCTTTGCCCATTTTTTTAGATTGTTTGTCTTCCTGGTGTGGAGTCATGTGAGTTCTTTATATATTTTGGAGATAAAACCCTTGTTCAAGGTATCATTGGCAAACATAATTTCCCATACAGTTGGTTCCCTTTTCATTTTGTTGATGTTTTCTTTAGCCATGCAGAAGCTTTTTAATTTGATATAGTCCCATTTATTTATTCTTTCCTTTAAATCCCTTGCCCTAGGGCACAGGTGGCAAACCCAAGGCCCACAGGCTGAATCCAGCCCTCCACCTTGTTCTATCCAGCCCAGCGCCTCATTTCTATCCAGCAGCAGCACCAACCTCCTTGCCCCTAGTTAAGGAGTAGTTACATTTATACAATCCTAAAGTTACATTCGGCCCTTTGAAGGCAACCACGAGGCTGATGTGGCCCCCAGTGAAAATGAGTTTGACACCCCTGCCCTAGGGGATGTATTGGTGAAAATATTGCTGCATGGGATATCTGAAATTTTCCTACCTATGTTCTTCTCTAAGACTTTTATGGTGTCATGACTTATATTTAAGTCTTTTACCCATCTTGAGTTTATTTTGGTGTATGGTGTAAGTTGGTGGTCTAGTTTCATTTTTTTGCATGTACTTGTCCAGGTTTTCCAACACCATTTGTTGAAGAGGCTATTTTTACTCCATTTTATGCTCCCACCCCCCCGCCCCCATAGTGTTCTTTAGAATTTATATTTTCTGGGTCCTGGATCTGATCTAGGATATGCATTGCACTTAGTTATCATGTCTTCTTAATCTCCTTTAATCTCCAACTCTTTCTCAGTTTCTCTTTGTCTTTCTTTGACCTTAGAATACAGTGTGGGGCAAAAGTAGATTTATAGTTGTTCATATGGAAAATGATAACATAAGAATAAACTCTGTGTTTCACATACTCACAACTGTAAACCTACTTTTGCCCCATTCTGTATTTGAAAAATATAGGCCAGTCATTTGTACACTGTGTCTAAATTTGCATTTTTCTATTTCCAAATGGTTACATCAGCAAGAATAACAAAAGTGAGACTGTGTCCTTATCAGATTGTCAAGTCAGCAGGTACATGATGTCAGTTGTGTCAATATTGCTGCTGTTAGCTCTGATCACTTGGTTTAGGTATGTCATAATCTGAGTGTTTGTGTCCACCCTCTTTCCCAAACTTATGTGTTGTAACCCTAACGTATGAGGTGATGGTATTAGTGGTGGTGGGACCTTTGGGAAGTGATAGGTCATGAAGGTGGAGCCCTCATAATTAGGATTAGTGTCCTTATAAAAGAATCCCCAGAGAGATCCCTTGCCCCTTCTGCCATGTGAGCTTATAGTGAGAAGAAGGCCATCTGTGAAGAAGCAGACATTCACCAGACAGCATATCTAGCAGAGTCATGATCTTAGACTTCCTAGCCTCCAGAAGTGTGTGAAATAAATTTTTCTTGTTTATAAGCTACCAGCCTATGGTATTTGGTTATAGCAGCCCAAACAGACTAAGACAGGTAGTAACCACCAGGTTCCTCCACTGTACAGTTACTATTTTCCTCTTGTAATTGACAAGTAATTGTAGGGAACTACTTTGATATTACATAAATGTTATTTCCCTCATAAAACTTTCACCCACTAGTTCTACCATCCATTGATTTTCTAACTCCACCGCCCCTTCTAGATTTATTAGTTTGCATTTTACTCTAAGGGAGAACATTTCCTTCTCACACAATAATTAATTAACTACATTATTAGTTAATTAATATCAGCATGGACTCATGTGTTCTTATTTTATTTAATGCACTGTACTGTATTACTATCATTATTTATTTTGATTAACAAATCATGTTTCATTTTGCCATGGGGAACCCACTGGCTTGTGTGTTCTTCTGAGATGTGCCCATCATTCTGTGACACTTCTGTGCTTGCTGGCTCCACAAGATGCCTAGAGGAAAGTGTTGTTGCTTTCTTTAAGTAGACTCATAGATCCAGTTGTCTCTTTAAACAATGTGCATATACAGGGTCCAACAGAAATAACGCCTGCTTGGGTGTGGTTGGTAGGGTAATAATATGAGTGTAATAATTTATAGTTTTAATTTAAACATTTCACCTAAAATATCATATGGTGTGCCTGACTGTGATATTGTTATATTACAGCTTATGAGTTTGTAATAAAAAGGAGCGTTATTTGTGCCAGACCTTGTATATTTCTTTAATAAAAAGAAAACTAATTTTAAAATGTTCCTTGTCCTAATCAGTCTATCAATTGCAGTAGTTTTCTAAACCTCATGTTGTCATGGAGGCCAAGGGCCAGGCCCCTGGCATCTCTGAAAGCTCATTGCCTTTGTGGGTGGGCCATGCATTTTTTAAAAAATAGTCACTGTTTCCATAGTCCTTACTGTTTCTGAAAAAAAGCTATAAAAGATGTTCAACCTCATTAGTAATGGGAGAAGTGTAAAGTAAAACAATAGTGGGTTGGAATAGGAGACAGAAGAGTAGAGCAGTTAAAAGCATGGTTATTGAAACAAGATGGCCTCTATTCAAATACGAGCTCTGTTCCTTGCTAGCTGTGTGGCCTCGGGCAAGTCAGTTCACTTCTCTTAGCTTCAGTTTCCTCTCTGTAGACAGAAGTGTAACAGTATTTGCTTCCTATGGTTGTTGTGAGGATACCAGTTAATACATGTCAAGTGCTCAGAACAGAGCAAATGTTTTGCAGAGCAATTTGGTGAAATCTAGTAAATTTCAAAGTTCATGTGTCTTATGACACAGTAATTCTGGATATTGAAATTGTACTAGGGAGTTACAATTTCTGAGTACTGTTTAGTGAAACTTTTAGAAATGGGCACAAAGAAACATGTACAAGAGCATTTTCTTCAGTATTTTTTGTAATAGCAAAATATAAAATAAAATTAAAAAGTAGAAATAACCTAATGCCTCAGTTGGGGGATGTATAAATAAGCTGTGATTTAATCATATAGTGGAATGCTATATAATTGTTAAAGGTATGAACTGGAGCAACAACTACGGCAACATCAACATGAATACATTTTTTAAAATATTTTATTTATTTATTTTTAGGCAGAGGGGAAGGGAGGAAGAAAGAAAGGGAAAGAAACATCAATGTGAGGTTGCCTCTCACATGCCCCCTACTGGGGACCTGGCCCACAACCCAGGCATGCACCATGACTGGGAATCAAACCAGCAACCCTTTGCTTCACAGGCTGGCACTCAATCCACTGGGCCACACCAGCCAGGGCACCTTTTAAAAACAATGTTGCATGGGAAAATGAGGTCCAAAAGGGTAAATATGCACCAATGAATTTAATTTTTTAAAGAATACAATATATTATTTTTAAAGAATAAAACAATAGATTATTTATATTTTATGTATGGAAAGTATAAAAATCTCCATACAAAAAAGTGATGCATGGCAACTGCAGGACAGTGGTTACTCAAGGAGAGGTATGAGTAGAGAACTGATAGGCCATATGAGTTTTTGCTGTATTTCTAATACATTATTTCTTAGAAAGAGAAAGAGTGAAAGCAAATAAGACAAAACACTAACATCCAGTTAAATGGGTGGCATGATTATAGATGGCTATTTTGTCATTTACTGTATTTTTCTATATGTCTGAAATATAATTAATTTATAAATGTAATATCTATAAAGTGTGGTTTCTAAACTGGAACACATTATACAAAGGCTAGGCTATTATCCTTATTAATATTAATATTAATACGACCAGTATTCAGGCAATATATGGACGTGCAGCAAAAAGATAATGCTTAAGTTGGTTAACAGCCAAGATAAAAAGCAAGTTCTTTTTTTTTTTTTTTAAGATTTTATTCATCCATTTTTAGGGAGGGAAGGGAGGGGGGAGAGAGAGAGAGAGAGAGAGAGAGAGAGAGAGAGACATCAATGTGCGGTTGCTGGGGGTTCTGGCCTGCAACCCAGGAATGTACCCTGGCTGGGAATCGAACCTGGGACACTTTAGTTTGCAGCCCGCGCTCAATCCACTGAGCTACGCCAGCCAGGGAAGTTCTTTTTTTTAAAATTTTATTTATTTATTTTTAGAGAGGGAAGGGAGGGATAAAGAGAGAGAGAGAGAGAGAGAAACATCAACGTGTGGTTGCTGGGGGTCATGGCCTGCAACCCAGGCATGTACCCTGACTGGGAATCGAACCTGTGACACTTTGGTTTGCAGCCCGCGCTCAATCCACTGAGCTACGCCAGCCAGGGCTAAGCAAGTTTTAATGTTCTAATTTCCAGTTAGGTGTTTCTGTAGTTTCATTTGAATAATAAAGGGTAATAAACAAAAAATAAATTGACCCCAACCTGGAAATTTTCACCTAATACTGGAAGTAGCAATGGAGAAAACTTGGAGAAGACCAAACAAACACCAATACTATTTCCATCCTTAAAGTCTGGCTCAGCTATCTCCTCCTCTGTGAGCCCTTCGGTGACCACCCTCTACCCTTGACAGAACCTGCTTTCCTATGCTCCCACGGCATTTCTTCAAATGCTGTGTTCTCATTACCTTTTTGTGAGTTTGTCTCCCCTGCAGGACTGTGACACTGAGAACAAAGAATATTTCTATTTCACTTTTTGTATTCCCTGCTGAAAATAGCATGCCTTGCCCCTACTTCAGGCCTCAAGTCAGGTATCACTGTGTCCAGGAAGCCTCTACTGACTCATCTAATTTGGGTTATTTCTCCTCCTCTGTGTTCCCACATTATCCTATGGGAACTTCTACCACAGTGTGTGTCACACCTTAATTATTATCCCATATTTATCTTTCTCTCCATAGAGACTCTGAGCTATTTGAAGTCAGGAACTGCGTCCCCAAGTGACAAGCAAAGGTACTGGTCCATAGAAAGATCTCAGTAATGGCACAGTGGGTCATATTTAGTGAAATCAAGAAAATGTAGTAATAATGCAATTAAAAGGCTTAATTTATGTATGCATAGCAGATACCATGGCTGTGCTGGAGTTGAGATATAGCTGGCGTGTGGAATTCAACTTTAATTGTAATTGTTAATCTGGTTCTGAGCATAGACACACTTTAATAAAACACCATGCCCTCCCTGAGGGTCTATATAGAAGTGACACTTCCAAGTTATCATAATTAACAAGGGAGAGTAGAGTAACAATCTTGTGATAGTCTTTTGTTTATGTTCATTTTCAAGCCCTGCCTGATTATTTGTTTAGCAATGCACTATTTAAACTAAATATCTATTATGCTACCTTTAGGATAATATTTATTAAGCACTTATTAAATGCAAGGCATGATAGATATATATTCACATTTTATCCTTCCCAAAGTATCTCCCAATTACTATTATTACTTCATGTTAAAGATGAAGAGACTCATGGCGTTAACCTGCCAAGGTCACTCAACATGTAAATCTGAGTAAGCTGATTACAGTATCAATATTTTGAAACATCTCTGCTTCCTTTTATTTTCTTTTTAAGACATTGTGTTTGATAGACTGTAAGATGGCCTCCAGTGATCCCTACGTAGGTAGCCACCCCCTCCCTTCCATGTGAACTGGCTTAAGTGACTTACTTCTAACTACTATGGCAAAGGTGATAAGATATCACTTATGTGATTAGGTTACAAGAGATTTTAACTTCTTTCTGGCTGATTCTCTACATTTCTGGCTTTGAGGAAGCAAGTAGCCATGCTGAGGAAGCCCATGTAGCAAGGAACTTGTTAGGTCAGAGTCCCTTAAGAAACCAGAAGGATGCAGCGAGCTAAAGAGAAGGGTTTTTTAGCGAAGAATAAGAGGGAAAGTGGCACCAACCAAGGGAGGATGGGATTTGCAGGGGGAAAGTAGAAAAAGTGGAGCCAATCTAGAGAGGTTGGGGAGCCAACCAAGGGAGATTAAGACTCGCTTGGTTGTTCTTAAGGCAGGGTTTTTAAGTGCAAAAACCTGTAAAGGGTAACTGGTTGGCGTGTCAGAGTCTGAATGGCCAGAGCTGGTTGCTGGGTGCCATTTCTGCTGACCATTATTGTTCTTGATTCATCTTGTCAGGCTCAAGTTAAAGCTGCATTCTGTTATGCCGGATAGGCCGACCCCAGACCTCAGTCTTAGCCAGGCATCTGTCTATCCTGGGTAGGGTTGGCAGGCAGTGTCCCAGGCAGGCATTTTCCCAGGCTACACTTTCCCACGGTACAGTTTTTCTGCCTGGTGATTTTCCATTCCTCCTAGGCCTCCCTAGGTCTGTCAGAACTTAGGGTGGCCTCTGGCCAAAAGCCAGCTAGAAATTGGGGCTCTGAGTCCCACAGGCCACAAAAAAATGAATCTTGTTAACAAAAATGTGATCTTGCAAGCAGTTCTTTCCTCAGAACCTTCAGAAGAGAACCAAGCTCCAGTTGACACCTTCACTGTAGCCTTGTGCAAAACTATGAAGCGGAAGATCTGGTTAAGCAGGGACCATATTCATGACCTCACAGAAATAGTGAGATAACATTTAGGTGTTGTTCTAAGCTGTGAAATTGTGGCAATTTGTAATACAATGATAGATTATTAATACAGCCATTAAAGATACCTGTTAAAATTAAGTTTTAAAATGAATATTGCAAACACATGAACTTACACTACCATGTACTGTTCTGAGTGCTTTACATGCATTAGCTCACTTAATCATCCTAACCACACTATGAGATAGGTACTGTTATTACCTCCATTTTCTAGATGAGAAAACAGGTACATGGTCGTAACTTGGTAACCAAGTAACTTCAGGAATTTGGCCACACATGTAGAAAATGGCAGAATGTGGCTATTCATCCAGACATTCTGACTCTGAGAATCATACGTCTTAACCACCACCAATCTGCTATATTGATTTCAATGTTATCCTTTCTGAAAAAGATGCATGAGAGAGCATGTCCATAAAACCTTAATTAGAAATTTTGCCCTGGCTGGCGTAGCTCAGTGGATTGAGCACGGGCTGGGAACCAAAGTGTCCCAGGTTCGATTCCCAGCCAGGGTACATTCCTGGGTTGCAGGCCATAACCCTCAGCAACCACACATTGATGTTTCTCTCTCTCTCCCTCTCCCTCCCTCCCTCCCTTCCCTCTCTAAAAATAAATAAATAAAATCTTTTTAAAAAAAGAAATTTTATTAGTGTACATTTATTTTGAAAGTATAATGTCCTTTTTTTAAAGATTTTATTTATTTATTTATTTTTAGAGAGGGGAAGGGAGGGGGAAAGAGAGAGACAGAAACATCAATGTGTGGTTGCCTCTCATGTGGCCCCCACTGGGGACGTGGCCTACAACCCAGGCATGTGCCCTGACTGGGAATTGAAACCGTGATGCTTTGGTCCACAGCTCGCGCTCAGTCCACTGAGCTATCTGAGCTATGCCAGCCAGGGCTATAATGTCCTTTTTAAAAATTATTTTATTGTTGTTCAAGTACAGTTGTATGCATTTTCCCCCACTCTTCCTCCCACTCCCTCCAAACCCAGCTCCCTCCCTTGCTTCCACCCTCCCCTTTGGTTTTATCCATGTGTCCTTTACAGTAGTTCCTGAAAACCCTTCTCCCTACTGTACCCTCCCCCCTCCCCTCTGGCTATTGTTAGATTGTTCTTAATTTCAATGTCTCTGGTTATATGTTGCTTGCTTTTTTCTCTTGTTGACTATGTTCCAGTTAAAGCTGAGATCATATGGTATTTCTCCCTCACCACCTGGCTTATTTCACTTAGCATTATGCTCTCCAGTTCCATCCATGCTGCTGCAAAGGCTAGGGGCTCCATTCTTCCTCTGCTGCATAGAATTCCACTGTGTAAATATACCATAAATCTAAGTGCCCATCAGTAAATGAGTGGATCAAAAAACTATGAAAGCATAATGTCCTAAAATGGCCAAACTTAAAAACAGATATCATCAGGAAATCTACTTTTATCTGTCACAGCTCTGGCAAGTAAAGTCTCTCCAAAGGTGACCATGGAAGATGAAGCATTGGGATCTAAATGGATGAATGTTCAAACAAACTCATAAATATTTTATCTCCTCTAACCTGGCTGAACACTCTCAATTAGAACAATAGGCTCCACTGCAGTTTACTCTTGAAATTCATGTTATTCTGAAGATAAAACTAAAATAATTTACATATTAGCATATTAGTGTTTCATATTTAGTGCTGTAGTTGGGAAAAGAGGAAGTTTTTTTTACATGTTTTTATTTTATTTTATTTTATTAAAGATTTTATTTATTTATTTTTTAGAGAGAGGGGAAGGGAAGGAGAAAGAAAGGGAGAGAAACATTGATGTGTGGTTGCCTCTTGTGCACCCGCTACTGGGGACCTGCCCTGTAACCCAGGCATGTGCCCTGACTGGGAATTGAACCAGCGGCCCTTTGGTTTGCAGCCTGTGCTCAATCCACTGAGCTAGACCAGCTAGGGCTACATGTTTTTATTGAAAAAATATTTTAAATTATATTTTATTGATTATGCTATTACAGTTGTCCCATTTTTTCTACCCTTTATCCCCCTCTGCCTTGCACCACACCTCCCTCTAGCATTCCCCCTCCCCTTAGTTCATGTACATGGGTTGTACATATAAATTCTTTGGCTTCTCCATTTCCTATATTATTTTTACCCCTCCCCCATCTATTTTGTACCTACCATTTATGCTTCTTAATCCCTGTACCTTTTCCCCCATTCTCCCCCCTTCCCCTCTCCACTGAAAACCGTCCATGTGATCTCCATTTCTGTGATTCTGTTCCTGTTCTAGTTATTTGCTTGGATTGTCTTTGTTTTTCAGGTTCAGTTGTTGATAGTTGTGTGTTTGTTGCCATTTTACTGTTCATAGTTTTTGATATTTTATTTCTTAGATAAGTCCCTTCAACATTTCATATAATAAGGGCTTGGTAATGATGAACTCCTTTAACTTGACCTTATTTGGGAAGCACTTTATCTGCTGTTCCATTCTAAATGAAAGCTTTGCTGGATAGGGAAATCTTGGATGTAGGTCCTTGCGTTTCATGACTTCAAATACTTCTTTCTAGCCTCTTCTTGCCTGCAAGATTTCTTTTGAGGAATCAGCTGATAGTTTTATGGGAACTCTTTTGTAGGAAATTCTCTCCTTTTCTCTTACTGCTTTTAAGATTCTCTCCCTATCCTTTAATCTAGAGTAACTTAATTATGATGTGCCTTGGTGTGTTCCTCCTTGGGTCCAACTTCTTTGGGACTCTCTAAGCTTCCTGGACTTGTATGTCTATTTCCTTCACCAGATTGGGGAACTTTTATTATTATTATTATTATTTTTTCAAACAAATTTCCAGTTTCTTGCTCTTCCTCTTTTTCTGGTACTCTTATGTTTTGAATATTGGGACATTTAAAGATGTCCTAGAGGTTTCTAAGCCTCTCCTCATTTTTTTGAATTCTTGTTCCTTCATTCTGTTCTGATTGAGTGTTTTTTCTTCTTTCTGTTCCAGATTGTTTTTTTGAGTCCCAGTTTCCTTCCCTTCACTGTTGGTTCCTTGTATATTTTTTCTCTATTTCACTTTATATAGCCTTTACTTCTTCCTTAATTTTGCATACATACTCAATCATTTCTGTGAGCATGCTGGTTACCAGTGTTTTGAAATCTGCATCTGATAGTTTGGCTATCTCCTCATCACTTAGTTCTTTTTCTGAAGTTTTGATCTGTTCTTCCATTTGGACCATATTTTTTTGTCTCGGTGCAGCTGTTACATTGTTAGGGGTGGAGCCTTAGGTATTTTCCAGGGCAGGATGACCCACGTTGCTGTGTTGTGACACTGTATGTGGAGGAAGGGTCAAAGAGGGAACAATGCCACTTGCTTGGCTCTTGCCTTGCTTTCAGTCACTTCCTGTGCTACTGACAAACAAATTGGGCCCTTCTGGTACAGATTCCTGGGTGGGTGGGTTTGTGTACCATCCAGGACCCTGTTGTCCCCTCCAACAGACTCTCCTGTGAGATTTGGAGTTTCTCCCACAGGTTTTTACATCCAGAGGTTTTGAGGTTTTATTTCCCTGAGCTGGAACCCTTGTATGCACGGTTTGTCTCACTCCCCAGTTATTCTTCCCAGTTTATCTGCATATGAATATGGGACTGCCTGCTTGGCCAGCTCCAGCTTCACTCACCCTGGTCCTCCAGCTGCTGCTTTGCTTCCCACCCTCTCTGCCCTGGCTGCCTTCTCCACCCCTTCTACCTGTCTGGATGAACATTTCTTCTTTAACTCCTTGGTTGTTGGACTTCTATACATTCAATTTTCTGTCAGTTCTGTTTTTTTTTTTAAATTAGTCGTTCTCACTCTTTTGGTTGTGTGAGGAAGCAAAGTGTGTCTACCTATGCCTCCATCTTGGCCAGAAGATGGAAGGTTTTGGGTTCTAAACAAAATACTTGAGAACAGGATAAAAGAGAGAAACATTAGTTTGGACCTGTGAAAATTATACATGATTTCTCACATCTTTTGTAGTATACTACAAAGTTTTAAGTATATTAAAACATCCTTATACCAAGAAATAATGCAGTGACCATAAACAACATGTATCTGTTACTATAATTCTGTAAGATAGAGAACTTTTGGGTAGCTGACAACAATGATAGCCACTTAGGTCCCAATCACCTAACATTTCCTTCAAAAAGTAATACAGAACAATAAGAAGAGAAAAGGAAAATGACACAAAACCATGCCCTCACCATAATTTGAACATAAAGAATACCTAAACTTCAAAATAACTATAAGGAGAAATAATACCAAATTATTGTGTGTTATCCCTCATGTTCCCTTGCCCTTCCTCCTGCCTTCCTGCAAGGCTTTGTGGTCAGCAAGGCTGACTAAGAAAACCTGAGGGGAAGACAGAAGAGAGAAGATACCTAGAAGGTCTAAAATTATGTAAAACCCACCACCAAAAAGATCAAATTTACCCTAAATTATAAAAAAAAACATGTATAGGTGGAACACACACAAACTACACAGAAGAGATTTAAAAGCCTATGTGGCCCTGACCAGTGTGGCTCAGTTGGCTGGGCATCCTCCTGCAAAATAAAAGGTCACTAGTTATATTCCCAGTTAGGGCACATGCCTGAGTTGTGGGTTTGGTTCCCAGTCGGGGAGTGTGTGGGAGGCAACTGATTAATGTTTTTCTCTCACATCAATGTTTCTCTTCCTCTCCTTCTCCATCCCCTCCCCTCTCTCTAAAAATAAACAAATAAAATCTTTAAAACAATTTTTAAAAAGCATGTCTGATTTGAAGGGGTAGTCTTTGAAACACATAGCTTCTGGAAAAGGAAAAATGGTAAAAAGCAATAGAGAAAATAATGTCAATTGAGTGGAAAAAGGAAAAAGAAGAAAAAGGGCAAAATTTAGGGCCAGGTTGACTAAAGAGAACCACAGAATCAGTGAACATGCAAACACTTCCCTATCACATTAACAGAAAGAGCAATTTATGAAATATCTGGACTTTGCTATGCTGACAGAAGAGGGCGCCATTAAAGTAAGAATCTTGTAAAAAATATATAACAAAATGAACGACACAAAATTAATAGATCCATACAGAATTGTTGTTGAGAGGGAAATTTATAGCACTAAGTACTTAAAACAGGAAAGAAGAAGGACCTGAAATCAATAATTTAAGTGACCACCTCAAAAAAAATAGAGAAAAAGAAGAATAAAATAAACCCAAAACAAGTAGAAGAAAGGAAGTAATAAAGAGCAGAAATAAATGAAATTGAAAATAGGAAAACAATATAGAAAATAAATGAAACAAAAGCTAGTTCCTTGAAATTAGGAATAAAATGGATAAACCTCTAGCAAAACTAAAAAAGATACAATCAGAGAAGATACAAATTCCAATATCAGGAATGAAATGGATGTTACTATAGATCCTTCATCCATTGAAGAATAGTAAGGCAATACTATGAATAACTGTACTGTAATAAATTCAAAAACATAGATTAAATAGATCAATTCCTTGAAAAATATAAAGTACTATACTTTTTTCTCTATTCTGCAACCATACTCAGCCAATTCTGTGAGCATCCTGATTACCAGTGTTTTGAACTGTGCATCTGACAGGTTGGCTAGCTCCTAGTCACTTAGTTGTATTTTTTCTGGAGCTTTGATCTGTTCCTTCATTTGGGCCATTTTTTGTCTTGGCAGGCCTGTTATGTAGTTAGGGGTGGAGTCTTAGGTGTTTGCCAGGATGCCCATGCATGGTGGTGCTATGTGTGGGGGCGGGGTCCGAGAGGGAACAGTGCCACCTTCTCAGCTCTCTGCTGGCTTTCAGTCACTTTCTCCACTACCCACAAGCAAATTGGGCCCTTCTGGTGCCAATTCCTAGGTGGGTGAGTTTGTGTACATTCTAAGACCATGTAGGTCTCTCCAGCGAACTTTCCTGTGAGGCTGGTGGTCTCTCCTGCTGTCACAGCCCCCACACATTTTTTCAGTCAGAGGTTTTGAGGCTTTACTTCCCTGCACTGGAACCCTGGGTTGCTCAGTGTGTCTTGCTCCCTGGTTGTTCCTCTCAGTTTATCTGCATGCAAATGTGGAACCACCTGCTCTACCAGCTGTTGCCCACCCTGGTCCTCCAGCTGGATTCTTGCCAGGAGTCCTCTCCACCCTAGCTGCCTGTTTCCGCCCCTCCTGCTGGTCTAGATGCATGTTTCTTCTTTAAATCCTTCATTATCAGACTTCTGTACAGTTCAATTTTCTGGCAATTCTGGTTGTTTTTTATTTTTAAGTTTGTTGTTGTCCTTCTTTTGGTCGTGCGAGGAGGCAAAGTACATCTACCTACACCTCCATTTTGTAACTCTATAACTTTTTTTTAAAAGATTTTATTTATTTATTTATAGAGAGGGGAAGGGAAGGAGAAAGATATGGAGAGAAACATCAATGTGTGCATTCCTCACATGGCCCCCACTGGGGACCTGGCCTGCAACCCAGGCATGTGCCCTGACTGGGAATCGAACCAGCAAACCTTTGGTTCCCAGGATGGTGCTCAATCCACTGAGCTACACCAGCCAGGGCAGTAACTTTATAACTTTTTGAAGAACTGCCAAATTGCTTTCCAAAACAGGTACATCATGGAATACTATGCAGCAGAAAGAATGGAGCTCCTACCCTTTCCAACAGTATGGATGGAACTGAAGAGCATTATGCTAAGTGAAATAAGCCAGGCAGTGAAAGACAAATACCATATGATCTTACCTACAAGTGGAATCTATCAACAAAACAAACAAACAAGAACTATAACCAGGAACACTGAAATTAAGAACAAGCTGACAGTAACCAGAGGGGAGGTGGGAGGGGATAATGGGGGGAAAGGGGGGAAGGGTTGTCAAAGAACATGTATAAAGGACCCATGGACAAAGCCAAAGGGGGGTAGGATTGAGGATGGGAAGTGGGGATGGCTGAGTTGGGGGGGGGAATAATGGGAGAAAATGGAGACAACTGTACTTGAACAACAATTAAAAAAAGAATACCAAGTACAATTGACCTGTGTTACCATGAAAAACAAGACAATGCAATAAATAAATGTCACAAAAAAAACCCAAACCCCAGCTATATCATTTTACCTTCCCACCAACAATGTATTAGTATTTTAATTTCTTCACATCTTTTGAACACTTATTTTTAGTTTTTTAAAAGGTTAGAGTCATCCTACTGGGTGTGAAGTAGTATCTTACTGTGGATTTGATTTGCATTTCCCCAATAGCAGACGATGTTGAGCTTATCTTCATGTGTTTATTGGCCATTTGTATATTTTCTTTGGAGAAATGTTTATTCACATCATTTACCCAGTTTTAAATAGGTAATTTGTCTTTTTATTATTGAATTGTAAGAATTCTTTTTTTATTCTTTATGTATTTTAGATAGAGGTCCCAGATCAGATATATTTGCAAATATTTTATTCTATGGGCTTTGTTTTATTTTCTTGATAGTGTTCTTTGTTTTTAATAAAGCACATTTATTGTAATGTGAAAATATAAAAGCTAAACAAACAGCTTAGCTGCTTCATTTGTAACAGCTGTGGCAGATCATAAGCAGAGCAAGACCCCTACCTCACTGTTGTAATTTAAAACAAACAATGATTATGAAAAACAAAGGCTTTTGACAAAATGGCTTCACTAAAGTATAAGCTCTCATCTTACCGCACATATAATGAAATGGGTACACCTGTGTTGAGAATAATAATATATGGCCAGAATGTTAAGAATCGTAAGAATGCACAGTTCTTCTCTCCTTCATTCCAGAAAAGGAAGGTTCTGAATTGGTTCTCAACTTGATTCCCGGAGATTGAATTTCCTATTGCAAGAATAATTCTCAAGCATAGCGAAACTCAAAAACCTAAAATGAGAATAGAAGTCTGGTTAAGTTTCAATTGAACCCAAAACTAGTTGTATCAATACAATCTAATAATATTTCTAACTCCAAGAAATTTTCATTTGAAAAGCAAAGCTCTTCTTATTAACCATATATACAAAGCTCTTCTTATTAATCATATGAGTAAAATTTAACATTATTATGTAGGGAACTCAACTAAATATTTTACATACACATTCTCAATTCTCCCATCGACTCAGACATAGGAACAATCATTTTCATACTTTACTGGTCAAAAATAAAACAAAATAAAGTAGAAGCATGGAAAAATGATATAACTTGTCCACGGTCACAAAGCTAATAACTTTAATTTCTCGATTCATAATGAGTGCATATATTTAAGTGGCTTAAGTAAAGAAGATCATATATCCTGATGTGCCCTCATTAACCCCAATTTACATCTATTGTCCAGATGTAATATTCATAGTGTTCCCTCCTTCCACCGTCAAAAGTATCCTGTTTAAATGAAAAGTTGTATGATCACCCAACACACCAAAGAAAAAGGAAGAAAATATCTTGAGTGTTCTCTTTTTTTGTTTTGTACTATACATTATTTTTATTGTATTTTTTCCATTACCATTTATCCCCCTTATACCCTCTTCCACCTCTACCCACCCACATCTGCTCCCCCCCCTGCAATCACCACACTGTTGTCCATGTCCATGAGTTATTCCTCTCTATTCTTTTCTTTTTATTTTTGCTCAATTCGTCCATCCCCAACCCGCCCCCCACCAGAGTTGTCAGCCTTGATAGTGTTAAAGCCCAAAGGTTTTTAATTGTAATGAAGTCTCATTTATGTATTTGTTCTATGGTCATTTAAGCAAATGAAACCATTGCCTAATCTAAGGTCATGGACATTTATGCCTATGGTTTCTTCTAAGAGTTGTATACTTTTATCTCTTACATTTAGATCTTTGATACATTTTGTTTATGTGAATGATATGAGTTAAGTTTCCAATGTCATTATTCTGCTTGTGTATATTCAGTTGTCCCAGCACTTTTGGTAAAAAGACGACTCTTTCCCTATTGAAGAATCTTGGCACCCTTGCTGAAAATTGGCCATAAATACCTAACTTTTAATGGAAAGTGATATTCACCTTAAAGTTATATAGCAATCCAGTCATGCTCATGCTAAATAGAGTAGAATATGAAAGTTTTCAAAAATTTCCTTCTATGAACTCTTTCTCTGGAGTTTCTAGAATACTAAAATGAGGGGGTAGCTCTGGCTGCTATGACTCAGTGGATTGAGTGCCGGCCTGCGAACTGAAGGTTGTGGGTTCGATTCCCAGTCAGGGCACATACCTGGGTTGTGGGCCAGTTCCCCGGTTGGGGGCATGTGAGAAGCAACCTGTCAATGTATCTCTCACACAGTAAGATTTCTCTTCCTCTCTTTCTCCCTCCCTTCCCCGCTCTCTAAAAATAAATAAATAAAATCTTTTAAAAAATGAGGAGTAAACCAAGAAAGAGGAAGACAGTTAAAATCCAGGAAACAAATAATCCAATTCCTAGGAGGACAGTTGTATTCTAGGATGATATACCTGGCCTAGTTTATACCAGGGGAACTGAGAACTGTGAGAGGGCAATCTTCAGGGAGTAGATGGAACCAGCAGATTTAGATGGGTTGGAGCACTTGGAAAATGTATTTATTTATTTATTTTAATTTTTAAAAAGATTTATTTATTTATTTATTAGAGAGGGGGGGAAGGGAGGGAGAAAGAGATAGAGAAACATCAGTGTGTGGTTGCCTCTTGAGTGCCCCCTACTGGGGACCTGGCCCACAACCAAGGCATGTGCCTTGACTGGGACTTGAACCAGCAACTCTTTGGTTCTCAGGTTCATGCTCAATCCACTGAGCTATACCAGTCAGGACTTGGAAAATTTATTAATAGGTATTTTACAGAATTGTTAGAACACTTGGATAATAATAGCATTAGAAATACAGCAATCTCAGCCCTGGCTGACGTAGCTCAGTGGATTGAGCGCGGGCTGTGAACCAAAGCATTGCATGTTTGATTCCCAGTCAGGGCACATGCCTGGGCTGCAGGCCATGACCCCCAGCAACTGCACATTGATGTTTTTCTCTCTCTCTCTCTTTCTCCCTCCCTTCCTTCTCTAAGAATAAATAAATAAATAAATAAAATCTTAAAAAAAAGAAATACAGCAATCTCAAAAACTGAAATACTAAAGCAGTTATTTATATCAGAAAAAAGGACTAACAATAATATGCTAACACTAACTGAAGACTCATGATAATTAACTCCTTTGCTAAGCAGTGAACAATAGTTACTTAGCCGTAATCATGTAAACTTGGCTACTGATTTAACCAAGAATTGTGATAGAAGGATTGACAGAAGTGAAGGATCTGAGGTTGGGTGGGGGAAGTATAGTATAAGAAAGTTAAATTCTTAACAATTGTAAATAAAAGTCAATAGATAACATCTAAAATTGTTAAATAGCTGTTTAGGTATAGTATTCAGGTTATATAACATATGGACCATAAGAAACGGCTGAAACCATAGAAAAGCATTGCTTCTTATGAGAGTGATGGTGAGCAGTGGAGCAAGGAGCTGCTGTTATTTGCTATCAACCATGCTTCATTATTATTTGATTTTTAACTTTGTATATGTGTTATTATGAGAAAAAAATATTATTCTTTAATCATAAGGGAGCAGGAACCATGAAGAGATTGCCACCTCATAACATGGGCCAGCTGCAAAGTTCAAAGTTCATTTTTGGTTATTTGAGCTTGGCCTCTACATGGGTGAAACATGTGGCAGAGAGGACAGGGCCTTGAGCCTTCTAGATGCCAACCTGTGATGATGTGAATTATGCATGCAGGTGGCTTTCAACTGGCCAGCTAATTTCTGCAATATAGGAAATGACTGTAATTTCTGTATCTGCATCTGGCCTCAAAAGAGAAAGTGGCCCCAATTGCCTATTGAATTTATGGAGATGAGATCTCAAGTATCTTAGGATAATTATTGGATGGTGGGGGGGACAGGCTTTGCCAGAAAAGCAATTTTAGTACTTCCCCCTCTCATAAGGTGCTTTGACACAATTTTTCTATTTGAAAAATGTTAAGTACCGTATCTTAAGAACTCCTTTCTCGCCAGTGACAAGTTTCTTTTTGTTAATGTATTTTAGCTCCAATTTTAGTTTATAAGTGTACTAACAAAACAGGGTTCTGTGTAGCAAGCTTCCTCTCTTAATTGCTCTGCTTTATTATTATGTGTTTGTCTTTCTACCTATGTCATACACGCAGCTCCTGTTCTTGATCATTATGTTTCTGCACCTCTTTTTCTCTTACTCATCTCTCTCTCTCATCACCTCCCTAGACCTTTTTTTTTCCCTTGAGGCAGTTGTTTTGCTTCACACGCCCACATTTTTCTCTCCATTGTCCATTCATTTGAGAAGTATTCATCGAGCAGCTATAATATGCATTCAAACATGACACTCTCAGAGACACAGGCTCTTAGCAGTCTAATTGAGGTGACATATAAACGATTAATAGAAATAGTAATTAACTGTAGTTAATGATGTAATGACAAAATTATTTCTATATACGATGAATGGTACAGGATTAAAAAATAAAGATAATATGTACTCATTATTGGAAATGTGAAAAGTATAGAAAATATTTAAAAAATGAAAATTGAGTCAGGCCGCCTAGATTGGAATCTTAGTTTTATCCTTATTAACTCTATAAACTTGGGCAAGTTGCTTAACCTCTCTGAGCCCCACTTTCTTCACCCCTTAAATGGGGATATGATATTACTTCCCTACCTCACAAGGTTAATAGGCTTACAACAGAGCCTAGTAATTTAAGTGCTAGTAGTTGCAGTTGTCATTACCACCACCATCAGCTTTTTGGTGTATGGCCTTCAAATCTTTTTTTTTTGGAGGGGGGGGTGATATATACAGGGTCCGGCAGAAGTAAGGCCTGCTTGTGTGTGGTTGGTAGGGTAATAATATGGGTGTAATAATTTATAGTTGTAATTTGAACATGTTACCTAAAGTGTCATATGGTGTGCTTGAGTGTGATATTGTCATGTTACAGAATTACATGCTTATGACTTTGCAATAAAACATTTAGTAATAAAAAAGGGGCGTTATTTGTGCCAGACCCTGTATTTCATGACTCTTTATTGCTGCTTAACATGTCTTTGTTTCCATTTTTCCCTAGATTATGCTTGATTTGCTAAGTTTATTAATGTTATTTCCCCTTCCTATAATCATTTCTCTAGTTTCACCTTTTTTTTTTATGACTACAACTATTCTCCCCCCACCCCACACCATCATTTAGCAAGTGGTCAGATAGGCAAGAAATATCTACTAAGCTGCTAGAAAGGACAGGTACTCTGGTAAGTCCCAAGAAGATTAGAAATGTAAGGTGAAATTCATTCTTTTTCCATAAGCTTGCTTACATAGGGAGCCTGCCCTGACATAGGAAATGAGAACTGGACTCTGGACCCTGGACCCTAGCACTGTCACTTTCCAGCTAGTGTGACCCCTAGAGGCCTCACTTTCTCATTTGTACAAATGGGTACATGAAGGCCCACCTTACATCTATGATTAGCCTGTGGATTGTGAATGTCAGTGAGCTTTGTAAACTAGACGTATGGGAAACATTGCAAGTACTCAGGTTTAGGGAGAAATTGGTTCCTACCTTCTTTATTAAGTGAGAAGTATAACTTGTTTATATTTCTTTTTAATCAATTTTAATTAGTCTTTTTGCCTTCACTAATTTTGTCAAGAATAGTTGAATCTTTGATCAAAATTACCCTGAAGTCAAACTGCTTTAATATTCTAAATGAAATAAACATTTGGTGTTATGAATCCTGCTATTCTAGCAATGAAAATGCTGTCCTCTGCATAGAATAGCTGGAAACCACTCTCCCACCCCCACCTGCTTGTCTTCCATAGACAATTAGAATTCACTAGCCCTTGACCTGGGCTGATGAACTGATGTATTATTGAGATTGAAGATTCATTTTCTGAGACATTTTAAAAGCAGAAAGACCAAGTGAAATCAACATTAGCTTGGATTTTGCCAGATTTTAAAATTAACTTTCTTCCCTCAGGATTTGAGAACACCAAATAAAATTCCCTCATTATTTTTGTCAACATCAAAAATAAAATATTGGGAAGCTACAAAACAAGGTAGAGTTGATAATCATTGAATTAAAACTGGGCAATTGGTCATGGGGTTTCATTATACTATTCTCTTTACTTTTGTATGTGTTTCAAATTGACATAATGAAAAATAAAAACAAAACAAGTTAAAACAGAAAGACCATAGTCACAGTTACAGTTTGTTTCCAGACATTTTTATGGTGTAAGAATTCTGATATGTTAATTGGGAAATCTACAAAATCACATAAAATTCTGAAATTTTCCAACCATTTCAGATTTGCATTTATGTTATATAGAAAACCCTGGGAAATGTGTGATTTCTTTTTTACTGTTGTTATGCAGACAAGGAAACTTTGTGGCCAAGTGACTTGCCCAAGGTCACATGACTACCTAGCCCTAGAAGACAAACTAGAAGCCAGGCTTCCTGACTTCTGTGCTAGAGCTTATATTACATAAATTTCAGAGACAACACCCTTGAATACGCCTCCTAGAATTGCTGGAATATTTTGTTAATGTGATGCCAGCATATTTTTATATAGAATTTCAAGCTCATAAGGCCTGATGATGGATGAGAGGATGAGAACCTGCCATTAACCAAGCCAGGCACTCTTTGAAGTGTTTTGTATTCATTTACTTACCCCAAATCTTTAGGCTTGAATCCTGGCTCCTCCAACTCACTAGCTGTGGGAACTTGAACAAGTTATATGAAATCTCCAGACCTTGACTTCCTCATCTGTGAAAAGGGGGTGATAATACCTACCTAACGGGTTAATGAGATTATATATATCAAATATTTAACACAGTGCCTAGAATATACTAAAATTATTAAAAAGATGATATTAAAATGAAAGCCAGGCCCTGGCTGGCATAGCTCAGTGGATCGAGCGTGGTCTGCGAACCAAAGTGTCGCAGGTTCGATTCCCAGTCAGGGTACATGCCTGGGTTGTAGGCCATGACCCCCAGCAACTGCACATTGATGTTTCTTTCTCTCCCTCTCTCTTTCTACCTCCCTTCCCTCTCTAAAAATAAATAAATAAAATCTTTTTAAAAAAAGAACCATTTAAAAAATAAATAAATAAAAATAAAATGAAAGCCAGGAGGAGGATGCCTATAAGACTCAGAAGAGAGCACACATCATTTAGAGAACTCTCAACCATCTGGTCTGGCTGTCTTCAATCTCTCCCTTCCTCTGCTCTATTCTCACTCTGTAGTTATGATAGTTACCTTTTTTTAATAACACAGACATGATCATGTCAATTATTCACTCAAAACTCTTTAGTGGCTCCCTATAATCTCTCAATACTCCAGTATCTTTTTGTCAGCTGAAAGCAAACCTTTCCAAAGTTTAGTATGAAATTTGAACCTTTGCAACTCTCTGTAGAGCATGACAATGCTGTGTGAAATATATGCTGATGACAATTTAACAATTCAATAAAGTAGGGAAGAGCAATTCAATAAATGTTGATATTTAAAAATGCATCCTCATTTCTCATATTCAACATCAAAATTAATTTCAAGTGAATCAAAAAGTAAAACCATAAAAATGTGGATCAAAAATTGAAACCATAAAAATGGGACTATCACACTTCTTTACAGAGAAGGATGTGCTAAGCTTAAAAACAATTGGAGAAAAATTATAGGTATCTAGGAATAAATTTACCAAGGAGGTAAAAGACCTGTACTCAGAAAACTGTAGGGCACTGAAGAAAGAATTTGAGGAAGGTACAAATAAATGGAAGGTGCAATGAATTTGAGGAAGGTACAAATAAGTGGAAGCATATATTGTGTTCATGGATGGGAAGAATTAACATCATTAAAATGTCCATACTGCCCAAGGCAATCTACACATTTGATGCAATGCCTATTAAAATACCAATGGGATATTTCACAGATCTAGAACAAATATTCCAAACCTTTATATGGACCCTAAAAAGACCCTGAGTAGCCTCAGGTGGAGGCATCACAATACCTGACATCAAACTACACTACAAGGCCATACTAATCAAAACAGCCTGGTACTGGCATAAGGCAGACACATAGATCAATGAAACAGAATAGAGGGCCCAGAAATAAACCCACACCTTTATAGTCAATGAATATTTGACAAAGGGAGGAAGAGCATACATTGGAGCAAAAACAGGTTCTTCAATAAATGGTGTTGGGAAAACTGGACTAGTACATGCAAAAAAAAAAGAAAGAACGAAAGAAAGAAACTAGGCCACCATCTTCTGCCATACAGGCAGGAATAAACAGTTGGAAGAAAATCATTTAAAAAAACTATTTTAAAAAATTATTTTATTGTTGTTCAATTACAGTTGTCTGCATTTACCCCCCACTACTTCCCCCCACCCCAGCCAAACCCACTTCCCTCCCTTGCTTCCACCCTCCCCCTTGGTTTTGTCCATGTGTCCTTTATAGTAGTTCCTGAAAACCCTTCTCCCTACTGTACCCTTCCCCCTCCCCTCTGGCTATTGTTAGATTGTTCTTAATTTCAATGTCTCTGGTTATATGTTGCTTGCTTTTTTCTTTTGTTGATTATATTCCACTTAAAGCTGAGATCATATGGCATTTGTCCCTCACCACCTGGCATAATGCTAAGTGTTTCACTTAGCATTATGCTCTCCAGTTCCATCCATGCTGTTGCAAAGGGTAGGAGCTCCTTTTTCTCTGCTGCATAGTATTCCACTGTGTAAATGTACCTCAGTTTTTTTATCCAATCATGTACTGATGGGCACCTAGGCTGCTTCCAGCATTTGGCAATTGTAAATTGTGCTGCTATGAACATTGGGGTGCATAGGTTCTTTTGGATTGGTGTTTCAGGACTCATAGGATATAAGATATAATCACAGCAGTGGAATTGCTGTGTCAAAAAACAGTTCCATTTTCAGTTTTCTGAGGAAATTCCATACTGTTTTCCACAGTGGTTGTACCAGTCCGCAGTCCCACCAACAGTGCACTAGGGCTCCCTTTTCTCCACATCCTCTCCAACACTTGTTTGTTGATTTGTTTATGATGGCCATTCTGACAGGTGTGAAGTAGTATCTCATTGTGGTTTTAATTTGCATCTCTCTGATGGCTAGTGATGCTGAGCATCTTTTCATATATCTCTGGAAAAGAAACTATTAAAATATTTGACAACATATAATGCAAAAGCTTTTGCATGTCAAATATAATAAAAGAACAGCCTTGAGAAACTGCCATAAATATGGAAGAAGAAAATAATATCTTTAATGTCTAAAGAGCACATACAAAATAATAAGAAAATATAAAGGATCTCAATGGGGAAATGACATTAACAAACAAGTTACAAAGGAGGAAATGTGAATGGCTAATAAACATATGAATAAACGTTCACCTGCACTAGTCATCAAACATCCTAATGGAACAAGAGACCCATTTTCACCAATTAATTAGGAAAGATGAAAAAAGACAATACTCCATGTTAACTAGTGTGCATAAGAAAGGCATTCACACTCTGATAATGGGAGGGTAAACTGATGCAGTCTTTTTGAAAGCAATTTCACAATATGTTTCAGGAGCTAAAATATAGTCCTACCCTCTGACCCAGAGTTCCACTCCTAATAACAATCGCTTCCCAGGAAGTAAGCTTAACTCTGGAGAAATTTATGCAAAGTGGTGCTTATTTATAGTAACTGAATTGTCTACTAACCTAATGTCCAACAATGGACATTTGGGAAAAAAAAAATATTGTGTAATCTTAACATAGAGTATAATGCAGCTATTAAAAATTGTGCCTATGGTTGCATTATACTCTATGTTAAGATTATATAATACATTTTTTTTTACCCACACACCCATTGTTGGACGTTTAGGTTAGTAGACAATTTGGTTACTATAAATGAACTAAGCAAACTCCTAGAACAGGAACAGAATCACAGAAGATCACATGGAGGGTTATGGGCAGGTAGGGGGAGTGGGGATGGGGGAAGGTACAGGAAATAAGAAGCATAAATGTTAGGCACAATATAGTCAGGGAGGTTAAGAATAGTATAGGAAATAGAGAAGCCAAAGAACTTACACATACAACCCATGGACATGAACTAAAGGGGGCGGGGATATGGTGGGGGGTGCAGGGCAGAGTGGAAAAAAAGGGAGAAAAATGGGACAATGGTACTAACATAATCAATAAAGTATACTTTAAAGAGTGTGCCTGTAGTGACTATTAAGTGACACATAAAATGATTATTATATAATGTTAGGAAATATACAGATTACTTATCACTGTACATATATCTTCTCAGCCGTGGAAACAATATAGATGCCTACAACCAAGAAGAAAATCTGTTTATGTGGTAGGTATCTCAGAGAGGCAAGATTATACTTATGTTATCCATGGTAAATTTTGTTTTACAAATTTTTGACAATAGTCATACAATTGTTCTTATTAAAAAAAAAAACATTTAGAACAGACCATGACAAAGTGCTACAGACTATAAATATGAGTTATCAGTATTTAACCACTATTTATTATTACAATGCTTGATGTCCAGCAGATGGAGCTGCATCCCTTAACATTCAGCCTAAACTCTTGAAATACTAAAAACAAATGAAAAACATTTTCACTTATTTTGTTTTGTTTGAAGGATATCTCTTTAATCCTCCTCAAGGTTTTATAAAGCATGTGCTTTTTAAAAACAAGAAGGATTACATTTAAAATTTGTTTTAAGAATTTTGTGAAACCCCTCTGAGATAATTGGAGACACTCTGGGGTGTCACAAAAAGTAGGGCTGTGTAGTGTGTTGGGGGAACTAGAAACTTGAGAGATTAGCTGACTGCGTGGGGCCACACACGGAGATGGGACAAAGCCAGGAAAAACAAGCTGAGGGTCCTGTTCACTGGGCTTCATTTGCTGAATAAAGGCAGAGTAGGAAATTGAATTTTGATGTGTAAATGCACAAGGTTAGTATTTCAACATAATTTCAGAACCGATGTTTTCATTGGTCCTCATCACACATTCAGGTGGTGATTAAAAAAACTGGCTTTGGAGTTAGAAAGACCAGAATTCCAAGCCTAATTCCACAACTTCCTAGCTGTGTGACGTTGGAAAAGTCACTTGACCTCTCTGTGCCTTATCTTTCTCATTTGTAAAATAGGGATGGAAAAAGAAACCCTACTAGGGTTGTTGTGAGAGTCAAAAGAGATGATGCACGTAAAAGTGTTTGGCATAGAGCCTGGCACATGGTAAGTGCAAAGTAAATGTTAGCTGTGATTATCATCCATTCATTTATTCAACACACATTTTGGAATACTGTGCCAGATGTGGGCTCTGCACTATTGAGAGAGAAAACCGAGACAGTCCTGCCCTCTAGGAGTTTAGGGAAGGAATACCATGTGGAAGCAGCAGTGTGAGAAAACTTGGAACCAGGATTTCTGAGTCTCTATCTGACCCCTATTTATTTTAAACATCAGATAAATTGCTTAGTATCTGTTTTCCTCTTCGTAAAACAAGGAGCTTGGACAATGTGATCTTTAAAATATCTACCATTTTGCTTGCTTGTTTGTTCTGTTGAAAGAAACAAGCAAAATAGAACCAGAGACACTGAAATAAAGAACAAACTGCCAGTAACCAGAGGGGAGGGGGAGGGGATAACGGGGAAGGAAGGGGAAACGACACACGCACAAAGCCAAAGCCAGTAGGTTCAAGGACCAGAGGCAGGGATAGGGGGCAGGGGGTGCATGGTGGTGTGAAAATAGAGACAACTGTACTTGAACAACAATACAAAAATAAATAAATAAAATATCTTCCAGCTCTGAAACGTTCTATGACTCTGTTTCAAAGAACGTTGCTGAATGAGATCAAATCAAATTTATTGTCTTTCAAATATATTCACATTATGCAGTCTCTTTTCTGGAGGTGCAAAATTCTCATAATAAGGTAAAGGTCCAAGGGCAGAATGATTACAGCAGAGGATGGATAAGATACCCCTCTTTGAGAGGGTGGAGTAGAGAAAAATCAATCTTCCAAAAAATATGGAAATAGTATCTTACAAAATATTTTATTTATGGCTAATTTTATTACCAAAGAATACAAATGGTTCATTTCCATTTTCACAAACTTTACGGGGCATCAAATGCCTTTGGTATTTTCAAATTACAATAAAATGATATTCCATTATTTATTTACAGTCAATTGTTATGTGCATGCATGTATATGTATGAGCATGTCTGTGTTTGGGGATGGGTTTGGTGTTGCTCCCTTGATTTTATATACTTAAATCAATAATTAGCAAACTTTTCTTAAAGGACCCAATAGCAAATATTTTAGGCTTTGTGGGCCATTTCCTACTTCTGTTGTGTCTGCTGCTTCTCCTCCTCCTTTGTTTCCTCCTTCTCCTTCTTATAACCATTTAATAACATAAAAACCATTCTCAAGTCCCATGGTCTACAGAAATAGACTGATAGTTAAATTTGGCCTGCAGGACATAGTGTGCTGACCCCCATCTTAAACCAAATTTTCAGGCTCCTGTCACTACTGGTTTGGTTTCATAGAATCTTTCTATTTCCACCCCCTCCCACCTCACTCAGGGCTCAGGCTCTTTCTCAACCTGTTCTCACCTGGTTTTGCACCCTCCCTCCTTCCCATCTAATTTCCTTCCCTCTCATTCCAATGACACCCTGGCTACCAGTGCAGCTCCAACAGAAAGCAACACCCCTGAACCAAACTGGCGCTGATCTGGTCCAACAGACTGAATGCTCTATGGACAGGGACTCCTCAACACATCTGTCCCATGAAGCAATTTGCCAGGTTTACTGGGCCCAGCTCCCTAACCAGGCAACAGCATGGACTTAGTCTCCACCTAGAACCAAGCTTTTCATTGTTCAGCAAATACTTACCTGGCATAAGTTTTGTGCTTGGCATTATACTCTAGACTCTGAACCCAGCAAAGAAAAGCCTGGCTATGGTTGTGACCCTCACGGGTCTTATACAACATATTGGGGCAGGGAGACATGGAAGTATTTCTGTGTGCTAATGCCAGAAATTTAATGTAATATTGCAAGAAGTACAAGGTGTTATGGGAGCACAGAGGAGGGCACCTAACCCAGACATGGAGGTCAGGGGAGGTGGCACCCAGAGGAAATGATGCCTAACTCTGGTTTCCAGGTAGAAGAGATATATGCAGTTCTGTATTAGAGCTGATCAAAGCAGTAGGCACCCTAATCTCCTTAGCAAATGGGTCTCAAGTTGTGCTTAGATCTTTGCTAATAATAATCCTGCCCAGTCTAACCTATCTATCCCTTTGGCTTGTGCTCTGGTTTCAGTCCTACTTCCTAGGCTTCCCACTTCCTAGGCACTCAGTTCTACTTCCTAGGTTTCTTGGTTCCCAGAGACACTATCCTAATAGCCCCCAGCCATGTGCCCACATCTAGAACACTGACCCTAATGTAACCCTGAAGGGCCACCTCTTCCAGGTAAAGCATTTTTGTTAAAGTGACCGCAATTGAGCAGCCAACTGGCAAGAACATCTTTATCAGCTTTTAATGATTAATATCGATACCAGTAATTACTCTTTCCAGATATTACACATTTTGGCTTTTTCAGTGTGCTGGGCCGATTATAAAGGAGAAAAGAGTAGTAGAGCATCTAAGTTTAAACAGATATTTTCTACACTGAACATTTTAAGTTTAAATTCTGAGTGTCCAAGAAAATTGGTCAGAAAGGGTCCTCTTACTCTTCATTAACTACAAAATGAATAAAAAGATCTCCTCCTTTTGTGCCCCACCCCTGCAGGGGCTTCTTGGGAGGTATGTCAGCCTATTCATATGTTAATTTCGTAGAGCCCTCAATCTTTTCACAGAGGCCCTGTACAATGAGAGGGGAGCCTGCATATTTCAAAAGAGCAGCATATGCTCCTTAAGGTGAACGTGCAATATAACACTGCAGGGGAAATACAGTGCATTATTCTTTGCCCCTTTGCTGAGAGAGTTTACAAGCAACATTTGGAAATGCATGGCATTTTTCTATATAGGGACTGAATTTGACAATTAACCATGATTTTTTTTAATTGAGAGTTTCAGGTCTTCTAAACTACTTTCCTTTTATGTAAATAAAAGAAATAAGACAAAAGAACATTTCACTTTCTGGAAAAGCCTCAGAGATGCCTTCCCCTGAAGCTGTTTAACTGTTCTCTTAAAAAAAAATTCTGCTTAGAAAAAATTCTGAGCTGGCAGGGAAGTGGACAATGTATATAACAATATTGGAAATCTTTCTCGCACTCTTTTTTTTTTCATTGTTAAGCCTAATGTGTCCTATCACAAGAATGTTTAATGTTTAGGTTATAATTTCAGATATGCGAATGATTCATTAGTTGAGTATTTGATATTTCAAAAAACTTCTGAAAGACATTAATTACTTCTTCTAGAATTGCATTCTAGTGCTTAGTAATGGCAAATACTGTGTATTAATTTCACATGTATTAGAACTAATGATTAAAGTAAAACCTATTTGATATAATGACCATTAGTTCAGAGCTGTTGAACGATGCCTCATGGCTTAAGATGAATAATAATGGCCCATTTTTCATTAGACAGATGTTCCATCTTATTGTAAAAAGAAGTTACGTCATTGAAATAGAAAATGTAAAAGAATTAGAATATACCATATCACTAAGCCTGATTAGCCAATTGAACAATTAATGTCTGAAAAGCATTAGCATTTGCAATGAACTCTGAGCTGTTTTTATCATGTTTTCTATGTTATCAATTTTGAAGAAAATTTTATACAGAAAAAATTTTAAATTAGAAACCATAATAGCATGGCTTATGTTTACATGGAGTATGAAATGATGCAGTATCAAACCACAGTTCTGTAAAAATAAAAAGAAAAGTTTTTAAATTTGAAAAGCAACTGTTAACAGTAGCTGTCTCCTGGGTGGGTTACTGGGCAGCTGGGGGACAGAAGTGTGGAGACTATTTTAGACTTTTCACTGTTCTTTTAACCTTTTGCTTTGTGTACCATATGCATATATACCGATTTTATTAAATCATTTCATTATAAAAATTGTAACAACAACTCATAACCATATATTAAAGTGGAGAGGTAGCATTAGAGACACCAACACAGGCACACAAACCCTACACTCTATTACTCACAGGAGGAGTTCATTTCCCAGTCCTGCCGCTTTCTAGTTATGAGGCCTTGAGCAGATTGCTTGCCTCATGGGCATGATTGGGGGATTTAAATGGGATTTAGTATGGCATCTGGCATATGGTAGGTGCCTGATAAATGTTGCCTATCATTGCACATCATACTAAAGCAGTTTTATCTAATACAATTATCCCCTAACTACTACTCTTCCCAGTATCAGCATTAGAATCATAGCTTCTCTGTGGTAATTTTTTTTAAAGTTAGTATTTATGTGTGCTTGTTTTTTGTTTTGTTTTTAGTTGTAGCTCACCACATTCCACTGGAAAAGAAATGAAACAGATTAAGTCCTTTCTTACTCCTTCTCTCCCTCCCTGTCTTCTCTTCCTGGCACAAACTTTTCCTGGGTATCTACTAAGTGCCAGGCACTGTGCTAAGTGCTGAGTGCATTAAAAACCTTAGAAATCATCTGTTCTAATTTTTCTTTTTAAAAAAGATGTTTTAAATTTATTTTTAGAGACAGAGGATGAGAAGGAGAAAGAGAGTGGCTGCAAATAAGGGAAGAGGTGCCTTTCCAGGTGGCGGCCATTGGGGCTGGTCCTGGGCAGGGCCAGGAAGGGGCAGCAGAGAACTGGCCTATTAATGAGCTAGGGGAACCCAGCGTTGGGACAAGTACAAGGGAGACCTCTGAGCTGGTGTGTGGGATTGTCAGCCAAATCGGTAGAAGAGATGCTAAGACAGTAAGGGGCCTGTTGACAGGGTTGCAAGGTCATGGGGATACAATCGCAAACAAGGAAACTTCCTGAGGGCAAATCTACCAACCCCAGTGTCAGAGCCCACCCCATTTAATGGAATGACTATGAGCTTGGTTGGGGTCAAACAAACATTGGCGTGAAATGAGGCTCTGGCTTAGGCAAGTTAACATCTCTGAGTCTTGGTTTCCTCATGTATAAAAGGGGAATAATGATAATACTTACCGCATAGGGTTATAATACAATTCTGCCATATAATGAAAAATTAAAAACTATATAATAACAACAGCTACCTGCTTCTCTTCAAAAGAAACACTTGATGAAATGAGGATTTGAGGAGTCACTAAGTAGAACCTTCAGAACAGGAAGGCCGATGTCTTTCCTGCTCCCCTTTGGAATTTCACATTTGGTCCATAGAATCATACTACCAAATTGCCTCTATTCCCAGTGTTTTTCGGACCATTTAAAAGTCCGAATACAATTTGCTCAATTATCACCAAAGAGCATGCAAATATTCATATAGTTCCAAATATCTATGTCAAAATGTTGTCTCCCAGACTGTCATTTACACCTGGAATTGCCACAAGAACTCCTTTGAACTTTAGATCAGTATTTGTGGTTTGGAACATAGGCTCAGCCTTCTCAGAGGGGAGAGAAAAGCTCTAAAGAGGATGAATTGGGGATTTTGAATGGGAAGAACTTTCTGAGTACAACCTCTTATGGATGCCTGGGGCCTGTGTTTGAGGAACTATCAGGACTTTTTCCCCCTCCAAACATATCAATACAAAGTTCTGGGGCATTTTTAGGAGTTGGGTATTTCACGAACTGAGATAGCTGTGGACTTCAGCTAGAAAGTTCCAGTACTTTTTTTTCTAGGAAAATAAACAATTCCTGGGAGGTGCAAATTCAATTGCAGTTTATTCTTTGAAGTGTGCTAGTTATCAGAGTGGCCATTAGGGCATTGCATTTGCTTAATGATAACAAAATAAATGATCTATTATTTACTTCACCAAAGACTGTATGATGGGATAGTCAGAAATGGTCCTTTAAAAGTTTACACTGTCTAGATTTTTTTTACTCCTAAAATATGCTGAGAGAGAGAGAGAAATAGAGAGAATATCATATTTTATTTTTTTAAATTCACTATAATCCAAGAGCTTAAAGAATTTTAAATCTTTTCATTTGTCACCACCTCTTTGAATCTGTGATACTCTGTCTAGGCATCTATCAGAGCAATTTTAAAATGTATTTAAATGATAATTTACATGCCTGGCTGCCACAATTGCTGAGATCCTTGAGGGCAGAAGCTAGGTTTCTTTCATCTTCTTGACCCTAGGGCCCCGTGCTGAGCCTGATATATAGCACCCATTCATAAAATGTTACGTGAAAGCATACATGACATAAGGACACAAAATATTTCTAGTTCTTTAGGATAAAATAAACTATCCATCTAATAGCAAAATTGCATATTATGTTTCTTTTTATTTTAAAATATTTGTTTTATTTTCCCATGTACACTTATTTATACCAAATGGTTAGTTACTTTGTTTTTAATTTTTAAATGTTTTATTGTTTATGCTATTATAGTTGCCCCATTTTCCCCCCTTTGCTGTCCTCCACTCAGCCTGCCCCCCAACTGCCACAGTCAATCCCCATATGTTGTCCGTGTCCGTGGGTCATTCCTGTATATTTTTTGACTAATGCCTTCACCTTCTTTCAGTCATTCCCCAACTCTCCCCTCCCCTTACAACTGTCAGTCTCTTCCATAATTCTATGCCTCTGGTTCTGTTTTGCTCATTAGTTTATTTCGTTAATTAGATTTTTCTTATAAGTGAGATCATATGGTATTTGTCTTTCACCAACGGAATGATTTCACTTAGCATAACAGTCTCCAGTTCCATGCATGCTGTTGCAAAAAGCAGGAATTCCTTCTTTTTTCCTGCTGCATAGTATTCCACTGTGTAAATGTATCATAGTTTTTTCATCTACTTATCTACTGATGGGCACTTAGGCTGTTTCCAAATCTTGGCTATTGTAAATAGCACTGCTATGAACATTGGGGTGCATAACTTCTTTTGAATTGGTGTTTCAGGATTCTTAGGGTATAATTCCAGCAGTGGAATCAGTGGGTCAAAAGGCAGTTCCGTTTTTAATCTTTTGAGGAAACTCCATGCTATTTTCCACAGTGGCTGTACCAGTCTGCATTCTTACCAACACAACACAATTCCTGTATTATTAAAATACCAATGGCATATTTTACAGATCTAGAACACATATTCCAAAAATTTATATGAAACCAAAAAAGACCCCCAAAAACCACAGCAATACTGAGAAAGAAAGTTGGAGGGATCTCAAGGCCACTGTAATCAAAACAGCCTGGCACTGGCATAAGAACAGACACATAGATCTATGGAACAGAGTAGAGAGCCCAGAAATAAACCCATGTCTCTATGGTCAATTGATATTTAACAGAGGGGTCATGAACATACAGTGGAGTAAAGAGAGTCTCTTCAATAAATGGTGTTGGTAGAACTGGACTGCTACTTGCAAAAATAAATTAAAGTATACCACCAACTCACACCATTAACCAGAATAAACTCAAAATGGACAAAAGACTTAAATATAAATCATGATACTGTAAAAATCCTAGTAGAAAACATAGGCAATAAAATTTCAGATATCTCACATAGCAATATTTTTGCTGATATATCTCTTAGGGCAAGGGAAATAAAGGAAACATTAAAAAATGGGACTACATCAAACTAAAAAGCTTCTGCACAGATAAAGAAACCATCATCAAAATGAAAAGGGAAACAACTGTATGGGAAAACATACTGTATTTTTTTCGGACTATAAGACGCACTCACCCCCAAATTAGGGAGAAAATGGGGGTGTGTCTTATAGTCCAAATGTATCTTACCTGGCTTGCTGTGTACGTGGTGGGGGGTGGCTGTGCAGTGGGGTCACAGGAGGCAGGAACAGGGTCGCCGCTGCATTTTCCTCCCAAATTTGGGTGGAAAATGGTGTGTCTTATAGACCGAAGAATACGGTATTTGCCAGTGAAACACTGGACAAGGATTTAATCTCCAAAATATATAAAAAGCTCATACAGAGTTCCAGCCAAGATGGAGGTGTAGGTAGAGACCCTTCGCTTCCTAACGCCACCAAAAGGAGGATAAAAACCTATCTAAAATCAATAAACAACCAATAGCACCAGAAAATCAAACTGCATGAGACTCTGGCAACCAAGAAAGTAAAGAAAATATCAGCCAGAACAACCAGACAGGTAAGGCAGACCGCGAGGGCCAACTCAGAAAAACTGCTGGGAGGCGGCTGAGGGGCGGGGCTGACTGCTAAGCTTGGCAGAGCTGCAAGGGAGGGACTAACTTAAGGCAAAAACTAAGACTCAGAGCTGACTGTGGGCTAAGGCTGGGGTTGACGTGGTGGGAGATACTTCCAGTCTGACACCAGAGTCTGTTGGCAAGTGCACCAGAGTGCAGCAGGCGAGAGGAAAAAGCTCCGTCTCTGGCCCCACCCCTACAGGCAGCTCAGTAAAGAGGGCTGCCCCACCCAGGTGAATACCTAAGGCTCCACCCCTTATAACCTATCAGCTGCACCAAGATAAAGAAATGTGGCCCAAATGAAAGAACATAGCAAAACCTCAGAAAGAGAACTAAGTGATGAGGAGACTGTCAACCTATCTGATGGAGAATTTAAAGTCCTGGTAATCAAAATGCTCACAGAACTGATTGAGCTTGGTCCAAAAATGAAAGATACCCAAAATGAAATAAACCAAAATATTCAGGGACCCAACAGTGACAAGAAGGAAACCAGGATTCAAAGCAACCATTTGGAACAAAAGGAAGAAATAAACATCCAACTGGATCAGAATGAAGAAACAAGAATCCAAAAAGTGAACAGAGACTGAGGATTCTATGGGACAACCTGAAATGTTCCAATATCCAAATTATAGGGGTACAAGAAGGAGAAGAACAGCAACAAGAAATTGAAAACTTATTTGATCAAATAATGAAGGCAAAATTCCCCAATCTGGCAAAGGAAATAGACTTCCAGGAAGTCTAGGAAGCCCAGAGAGTCCCAAAGAAGCTGGACCCAAACAGAAGCACACCAAGGCACATCATCATTAAGTTACCCAAGATTAAAGACAAAGAGAAAATCCTAAAAGCAGCAAGAGAAAAGGAGAGAGTTACCTACAAAGGAGTTCCCATAAGGTTATCAGCTGATTTCTCAAAAGAGACCTCACAGGTAAGAAGGGGCTCGAAAGAAGTATTTGAAGTCATGAAAGGCAAGGACTTACATCCCAGATTGCTCTATCCAGCAAAGCTCTCATTTAGAATGGAAGGGCAGATAAAGTGCTTCTCAGATAAGATCAAGTTAAAGGAGTTCATCATCACCAAGCCCTTATTGTGTGAAACGTTAAAGGGACTTATCTAAGAAAAAGAAGATCAAAAATACAAACAACAAAATGACAACACACTCACAACTATTAACAAATGAACCTAAAAGAAAAGAAAAACAACAAAAACTAAGCAAATAACCAGGAACAGAATCAGAGAAATGGACATCACACAGAGGGAGTTCAGTGGGGAAGGGGAAGGGAGGAATAAGGAGGGAAAGGTACAGGGAAGAAAAAGCATGATTAGTAGGCATAAAATAGATGGGGAGAGGTAAAAAGAATGGTATAGGAAACAGAACTCAAAGAACTTATCTGTACACCCCATGGACACGAACTAAGGAGGATGATGCTGGAGGGTTGGGGGGAACAGGGTGGAGGGGGATAAAGGGGAAAAAATGGGAAAACTGTAATAGCATAATCAATAAAAAACACTTTAAAAAAACCCTCATACAACTCAACACCAGGAGGAAAAACAATCCAATTTAAAAATGGGCAAAAACCCTGGCTGCTGTGGTTCAGTGGATTGAGCACTGTCCTGCGTGAACCAAAGGGTTGCTGGTTCGATTCCCAGTCAGGGCACATGCCCCAGTCGATGGTGCGTGAGAGCCAACCACATATTGATGTTTCTCTGCCTCTCTTTCTCCCTCTCTTCCCCTCTGTCTAAAATAAATAAATAAAATCTTTTTTAAAAAATGGGCAAAAGACCTGAATAGAAACTTCTCCAAGGAGGACGTACAGATGGCCCACGGACACACAAAGAGACATTCAATGTTATCAGCCATCAGAGAGATGCATATCATGTTTAATTTTAGGCAGGACATTTTTTCTGAGACTGATCAGATATTACAAAGACTACCAACTTTATCCCACAGCAAATCTGTTTAAACTCTAATCTTTTATGCAGCATGGCATCTGATTGTAACCAGAGATCTTCATCTGCGGTATTGCCTTTTCGTCAAAGGGCAGCCAGAGGCAAAATTATCCAGAGGACACCAATTTCCCCTTTCATTAGCCTTTAAACATATTCTTCTATCAATAAGAATTTATAGATTAAATACAGAAAATTTTCAAATATATTTTTTCCATTTGACACTATGGTTTGTTGCCTACTTAGCTAAATATATAATTTCAGCTTCTCCTAAGACCATCCATGTACTTAATTTACTTAAGTATTCATTTTAAGTAAAGTGCTCACTGTGTATATGAATTTGTATTTTGGAGGTGCTTGATCTATCTACAAAGAAAACTTAGGAATTACTTTATTATAAAATGCTCCTAGAAGTCTGAATTGTGTTTATTTTTTGAAAAAACTGTCATGTTAGACTTGTGTGCATGGAAGTAATTAAGATATAGCAATATTGTAGTTTAAAAGTTCATGATAAGACATATTTTGTTTTTATTGAATGGTCTATTCCCTATCCCAATGCAAGCATGAATAAAATTAGGTTAAATGTAAAGAAAATGTATTGAGCACTTACTATGTACCCAGTATTTTACTAGACATCACAGCAAAAGATACAGAAGTCATGGAAACAAGCCTAATCACCCAAAACTTTTAGGGACATATTTGATGAAAAACTAACTTTAGGTGTTAAATTGTTGGGTGCAGATTTTAAGTGCTGCAGGAGGTCAGAGGGAAGAGGATATTAATGATGGAGGAGTGTTCTAGGAAGTCTTCCCAAAGGAATAGAGTTGGAGCTGGATCATCAAAGATGGGAGAATTTAATAAGAAAAAGGGCAAGAGGAGGATATTACCAGGAAGGAGGTCAAGGTGAACAAACACCAGGAAACAGGAGTGAGTTGTTCACACCTGCAGCGTGACAAAATAACTGCCCCATAAAAGAGTACAGTGGTACCTTGGTACTCATTGTTAATTCATTCTGGGACATGTAACAAGTGCGGAAACTGACGAGTACCAAACAATGAAGTATTTTCTCTTGCAGGGCCTCATGGTGACACATACAAGTCCCAGCACGTGCAGTGAGTCCTGAGCAAGTACCGAGTGCTGAAACGTTTTTTTCTCATCAAAAATGCAACGAATACAGGGTTTGACAAGTTCTGAAGCCAACAAGTACCAAGGTATGACTGTACCTCTTTGCTAGTTCAAAGTCAAGACCTGTTGGAGAGGAAGACTGGATAGGTAGGTGAGTGGCAAGCATCCTGGCTGAGTCATGATGCGTTTCTCAGCTCTTCTTACTCCTGATTTGTATTGTACTTTTGCACTGTCTGTATTCAGATAGTAGAGGAAGATGAGTGTGGTGGCTATAAAGTTCTTGACTACAATAAATTGCCTTGTGAGAACCAGCTGCTTCTCCCAATGAACTCATGCTCTAAGCTTGTTGAATCCCAAAGGAGATCATACTGGCTGGAGCTTGAGTTTGGATACGTGGCAGGGACCAGATTATACAGAGTTCAATACCCTATCAACAGAGTTTAGATGACAACAACAAATTTCATGATGCTTTACACCATACCACAGTGCTCCCATGTCATTTGTCTCCTTTTGTCTTCAGAAGAACCCTATAAGGTAGTCAAGAAAAATATTTGTATTCCTATTTTTATAGATGGGGAAGTTGATCTCTTGGCTTCTCAGTAGATTGCCTTTTCCTGGCTCACAGGTGAGTTGAAAGAGGCCAACATGTAAACAAATAATTTTAATTAGCACTATAGTTACTCGAAACTTATAAAATTGGTGGGATTCCTGGGCTGAATTATGTGGAGATCTGGGGTGGGCACAGGAGGAGCAATATTTACATAGATTTGCAGTGCATAGTGCTAGGACAGCCAAGCTAAGAGGTAACATCCTGGGGAGATGCCAACCCAAGGCCAACCATCCCAATTCAAACAGGCTAGGCAGAGAGGGAGAATCTGGATGTGAGCCAGTGGGATCAAAACCAAGAAAACCAGACAAGAGAAGGAAGGCTTAATTAGGAAAATGGAAGCAGAATGTGGAGATATTCTCTGAGCTGTTGAGGGCAGCTGCAATAGCCATTTAAATGATCATTGGTTGTTTGTGGTGAGGTGCCATTAAAAATTAAAAATTCTGATGGAGCCTAGACACCAACATCCCCTCAGACCTCACCTCCTGCCCTGCTGATGTAGCTGGTATTTCCGTACATTTGCTGGCACAAAGCCATCGATGTGCCCTAGAGAATACATACCTTTTCCAGACTTGAACAATCTAGCCTCACAAATTTTCAGAAAGGCCTGAGGTGGTTGTGGGGGGACTCCATGTTGTGTGCTAAGTTGATGTGAATTCCAGAAACCCCAGTATTTCTAAAGTGACCTTCCAAAAAATTTACATATTTGCCTAACTATCGTGCCTAGGCACTCATGTCCACCATTCTCTATATCTATGTGAATTTCTAAGCCTACTAGCTGAATTAATGCTGCAACAAAGAAAGCAGCTTTATTAGTGAATTTAGACTCATGGGTGTGCCAGAGCATTTGTTGAGTTATATTTCATGCTGCAGTTTGGTCTTCACTCTTACAACAGAGTGCTTTCCATTTAGAGCTCCATGTATAGGCCCCTGTCTTTGGGTTAAAGTAATGATCGTTTCAGGGACTTAAGGTGATTTCATGAATCCAGCTCTGATTCATAGACTTGAGGCAACCCAGTTAGAAGAACCAGTAACCCATGACAGCACCCCCATTGAGATGCTTGTGTATCTTGCATTCTAAAAGTTGTGCTATCCATAACACACTATATTTGCTTCCTTTTGGTCTTTGGATTCTTCTGACTTGAGTCCCATGAAATCAGCTTTCTATATAAAACTTGTCGTGTATTTTTTGCCACGTTTTTTGCCAACCACATCTCTGGTGCCTCTGCCAAATCTTATCTCATGTAATAGCCTCAAGCCAAGGGTCCTAGGCAAACCCCTGCTTCATGATGAAGTGTTTTCAGGTATGAAAAGACAAATAGCACTTCCCCATCTCCACTGTGATTGTGCAATTGATCTTGGGTCAAGGTGGCCTTGGACCTACCTAGCTAGTTCATTCCCACTCCAGTCCCTGGCAAGGATTCCTCAGTTCCTCCATCACACCTGAGGGTAGACGGCTGCTCCCACTGAGCCTTGACCTGTTGGACAAGCTCTGGGAGATTCAGGTCCTTAGACAATGAAGACCCTTCAATCTCATCCTTAGCAGCAGGTGGTTAAAAGGGGATGCTTCAAAGTCTTGGAGTTAGCAAGACTTCTTATTAGCCATAATGACCTTGTTATTCTTCAAACATCCCAAGCTCATTCCCTTGCACGGGGCCCTTGCACTTGCTATTTACTTGATTGGAAATGCTATTTCCCTTCATCTTCATGTGGCTGGCTTCCTGTTATATCATTCAGGTCTCTGCTATGAAGAGCCTTCTTTGACCACCTTCACTAATATCATCATTATCACTGTCTTTGCATTTATTCCACTTAACTTCTTTTCACATCAGTTACAGCTCCCCAATCTTACATACGTATTTCTTTTTTGTTCTTTGTTTATGGCCTGACTATCTAATAGAATGCAAGTTCTGTGAGGTCAGGAACTTTGTCATTTATGAACTGTTTCTAGCACCCAAAACATTGACTGGCACATGGTAGGCATTCAGGAAGTATTTTCTAAATGTATAATTATTATTATCCTTATCATTATTTTCATTACTGTTATCAAGTGGATTAAAAAGAAGGTATCAAGGAAATAGAAGTCACAATAAAATTTTCTCTTTCACCACTGGCTGCAGTCTCATCCCTGAGGACCATGAGAAAGAAAAAGGCAAAAACAAAAATTTAAGCCCCATATGATAGTGTCAGGATATCATATGCAGACTCATTGTGACTTAATTGTCTCTTCGGCCCTATAAACCAGATAGTTCTATCATGCTTAATCCACTGCTTCAAGTCCTCTGGAATTCACATAGCCTGTTTAACAAATTTATCTCCAAACTCAGCCCTTTCATAAAGCATCCACTTCATGACTTAGCCTTGAATTAAACCTGGTTCTTCAGTGAAGAGACCATAATCCCAACTGTTTCTTGAGCTAGCTGCAGGTCATGTTCCTACTTTTCATGGTACATCAGGGCCAGTTTCTCTTCATTGCCCAAAGCCACTTTCAGTCTATTTGTTTCAGTCTGTAAACAAAAATTGATGCTTATCATTTAACTGCCCTTTAGCCTTCCTTGTTGCTGTCATCTGTTGGTATCCTCAATATTCCTCTGTATTCACCAATGATTTTGATAGTAGACCCATTCTTCTCCTCTATCCCAAATCTTACCATGCATTCTGGGTGAAGTCAACAGCCATGTGATCAACCCATCTGACACCATGACTTTGAAGCTCCTTAACTTTCACTTCAGCCCCCTACATCTTCCAGCTCACCCTGGAACTTTTGGGGACCCAAAATTTATTCCAACTCTAAGACTACAACTTCAGACATTCCTCTCTGGCTACAACTTCCTAGCTTTAGTTTACTCATTCAGTTTTTCCCTGCTGCCTCATCCCTCTACTTTCTCTTATTTTTCCTTTCCTTTTCATCCATCTTATATAACATGGTCCATCACTGTAATTACTCTGTCAATATTCATCATGACCCTATAGCAAATATACCAAACTTATTTGTACATGGGTGAGTCTGGGGTGAGGTGAATAAGCCTTTTCCACTACCTCCACTTCCTTCTCCACCCACAAATGTAAGGAAGCACTCACTGGTTGGTGACAGTCCTACACATGCATGGCCCTGAGAACGAGTACCTCCTTAAATTTTGTGCTAGGGGAGGGGGAGTGTGGGAGGGAATCTCATTCATCTCATCCTACTGTCTAGGAAATTCCCAAACCTGGATGAGTTCAATTAAATTGCCCACTTTCTTTAGATATATACTTTTCCTGAGCTGGTTAAGCACTGCTGGAAAAATTCACACAAGGTAATTTTTTTATGGTAAATTTGAACCCAGGAATCCAGACAACATCAATAAAGCTTGGGGCCAGATTACAGAGTGTCTTAGAGATTGGTGTGCATGGGCCTAGCAGTGGCCCAGGAAAGTCCATTGTCACCCCGCCACCAGACCCACACTGGCCTGAGAGAATGGGGCCCCATACTAAGGTAGTATTTGGATTGTGTGAATGAGGGACTGGGTGAAGCACACAGCAAAAATTGGGGAACTGAATATTATCCTGCTTTTGTATCAGTTATTTTCCTTATTGTCTTTTGACTTGGTAACATTAATATTCTTAATTATACGATAATGTCTGAAGTCAGATTTATAAACATATTGCACACCAGAAGTTAAATTTTATGAAATGTGCTGGAAACTTGAAATGACCACAAGGTCAGGTGCTTTGGTAGCAGAAACAGACCAGATTTTGTGCCTGCTTTTCTACCTGTGGGACCTTGAGCAAATCCCCAAGTCTCTCTATGTCTCACCTTCTTCATCTGTAAAAGACAGAAAATAATGGCATCTACATCATCGAGTTGTTGGAAGGATTAAATGAAGTAATGTTTGGTGTGTGCTTGGTATGTAAGGATTAGCTGCTGACCCCAACCCATAAAACCTCTAAGGTAGCTTATTTACAGGACAAAGAAGACAGGTCCACTGTGCCTTATCTGAAATCCTAGGGCCAAGGCATCATCCAAAAAAGGAAAACATTCATAAATTGGAACTCATTGAAGTTAGAATATGTGTTTTGTAAAAGCCCAAGAAAATAGGATGAAAAGATAGTCTAAAATATTGGAGAACATATTTGCAAATCATATATGTGACAAAGGATTAGGAACTCACAAAACTCAGCAATGAAAACAAATAATTCAATCATAAATTGGACAGAAGACAAGAATAGTCATTTCACCAAGGGGGATGTTCAGATGGCAAATAAGCATATGAAAAAATGTCCAACATGATTAGCTCAACATCATTATCAGGACAATGCAAATTAAAACCAAGAATGGGATATTCCACACCCCTATCTGAATAACTAGAATAAAAAATAGTGAAAATGCGAACTGCTGGCAAGGATTGAGAAACTGGATGGGTTATGCATTGCTTGTGAGAATGTGGTAGAAATGTGAAGTAGTACAGCCATTCTGGAATACATTTTGTCAGTTTTTGATAAAAATGATCATGCAACTACCATATGACCTACCAGTTTTACTCCTGGGCATTTGTTCCAGAAAATGAAGCCTTATGTTCATGTAAGAACTTGTACATGAATGTTCATAGCACCTTTATTTGTAATAGCACAAAACTTGGAAACAGCTCAGATAACCTTTAATGGGTGAATGGCTAAATGAACTGTGGTACATACACCATGGGATATGACCTAGCAATGAAAACAAATGAACTATTGATACATGCAGCAATCCGTGTGACTTGCCAGGGAGTGATACAGAGTAAAAAGAGTTAGTCTCAAAAGATTATACACTCTATGATTTTGTTTATATAACATTCTTACAATGACAAAATTATAGAAGTCACAGATTAGTGGTTTATAGGGATTAGGAATGAGGATTGAGGTCTGAGGAAGATGCACGTGATTATAAAAGGGTAGCAAAAGGGATCCTAATGGTGAAGGTATAGTTCATTATCTTGACTATCTTGGTAGATACATGAACTTACAGATGTGATAAAATTACATAGAATTAAATGCACACACATGTATATGTGTGCACTCAAACATACACACAGAAATGAGTACAAATAAAACTGGGGAAATGTGAATAAGAACAGTAGATCAGGAAGAGGAGGAGAATGGGGAGAAGGTACAGGGAATAAGAAGCATAAATGGTACAGAATAGAGAGGGGGAGGTTAAGAGTAGTATATGAAATGGAGAAGCCAAAGATCTTATATGTACAACCCATGGACATGAACTAATGGGGGGAATGCTGGTAGGAGGGGGTGCAGGGTGGAGGGGGATAAAGGGGAGAAAAATGGTACAACTGTAATAGCATAATCAATAAAGTATACTTAAAAATCAGTAGATCATATTAATATCAATATGTTGGTTATCCTCTTGTTCCCAAGATATTACCCTTGTGGGAGCCTGGATATAGGGTACATGAGATCTCTCTGTATAATCTCTTACATCTGCATGTGAATCTATAATTATCTCAATGAAGATTTCACTAAAATACATTATAAATAGTGACAGATAACTTAATTATAGAAACAAATCTGAACATTAAAAAACAAAAAGAAATGAGAGAGAACCTGTAAATGAGGTAGGTAAGTGGTAGAATTCCCTGACCACCTTAGGTGTTTGGGCAGTTTCTGCCCAGAGTACCAAATAAAGGAGCTTTATCTGAGAACGAGTGCTATGTATTTGCCACCGTTATATGAAGGGTGTGTTTCTAACAATGATGGTGTGGCTTTGTGACATCTGGGGCCAGGCAAGGGTTTGAGGCAGTGTGGCCTGGTTTGTACTGTACAAACCCCACCATTGTAGGCCACTCCCTGCAAGTCCAATCAGCATCTCGTTAGGGAGTAGGCTTTCATCCTAGCTGGCTTCTTAAGGGGTAGGAGCCATGGCTCTTCTAATAGTAGCTAATATCCACTGAATATGTCCTAGTGTCCAGACCTTGTGCTTAGTGTTTTATGTGAATTAATTTTCTTAATCTTCATTAGGGCCCCATTGCTTACTTTTGAAAACCAGGCTTTCTGGTGCCCAGATGCCTCAACCCTAGCCTACAGGTATTGTGTTTCCCATTAGGTCCTTAGTTGATTCCTAGTTCTTCCCAGAGCAGCTAAGAGGTCCTTCGGATTGAGTCCTGAGCATCCATTCTCCTCAAGTATCTCCCACCTGTGCCCCAGGATGGCTGGCCAATTAGGAAGTAGCCAAATGTGACTCTAGGGATTCTAGGCTCATTCCACCCACAGCATCCTGTGGTCACACAGTAGTGTGACAAGGCAGGGATCTTGGGTAACAATGGCTGATATCTATGGAGTATTTACTGGTGCCAGATACTGTGCTTAGCTGTGTTAGAATGCCAGTCTCATACTCTCCTTTCATCCCCACCAGCATCTTGTGAATTTGGTAGGATTTCCATTCCTCTTTTTCTGATGAAGTGACCAAGGTCAAGTTGCATAAGTACATAGAGCTGGTCAATGGAAAGTAGTGGTTTGCACCTAGGTCTGGCTGATACAAAAGGCCATGGTTACACTGAGGAGTCTGTTCAGGACCTAGACAGGGGCTCAATAAATACTCGATGAGCAAATGAAAGGCCACTCAATAAAGCTCACCCTGTGGCAGCACTAGTCGATCTCAGGGTCAGAGTGCTGAAATGCAGTAGCAAACTAGTCAATGGGTATGATCTCAGTTTATGCTTAAAAAGCCTGTGTCCTTGAAGGAGGCATCAAGGACGGAATCATTAATGTCTGTTGAGCACCTGCTGTGTACCCAGTACTGGGCTAGGCACGCTCAGGGGTATGTATCAAGGATGAATGAGACAAGGTCCCTGTTTTAGGAAACAGTGTTGTTTGAAAGACCAATGTCAGTTGTGAACTTCACGGTGCATACTTTCTGTATCCATCTTGTGAATACCCACTTCCCCCACCTTCTTGCCTCTGACTGCAATCCTAGTTGCCTGGTAAGTGTTTCCATGAACTACTGAATCAGACTCTCTGGGGGTGGACACAGCAATCTGTGTTTTAATGAGCCCTCCAAATGATTCAGATGCCTACTCAAGTTTGAGAACCACTGATTTATATAAATGGCTTGAGATGTAACTGGTGCTTCATAAAGGGTCAAGATGTTCATTTAAAATGATTCTGATACTTTGTAGAACTGACTGCTCAAGAAATTATGGTTCCTGAAAGAGGCGGAGTAGACTGGTATTAGTTCTATTTTAGCCGGGACCTTCTTGCATTTAGCTCTGCAAGTCCCACATCCTGGACACCCCCTCAGTCCCAGGCAACTGATCATCCTCTTGGTAAAAGACAGTATAATGTAAGCCCATGTTTTCCCAGTGTTGTCAGGGTGTCATGATTTGTTCTGGTTTTATAGATAGGAAAACTGTGACAGAGAGAGGTCCTACAGTCAGGAAGAAAGTGGTGGTGTCACAATTCAAATCCAAGCCTGTCTCACTCTAAATCATATGCTTTTTACACATTCCTTGAAGTGAAATTGCTATGTCAAAGAGTGTATATGAGAAAAATTTCTAACACTGTTGCTAAATTCTTGTCCCAGAAGCATAGCACATATTTTTTATTAGACGAATTCATTTATTTAATGCTTGAAATTAGGCAAAGAAAAATATGTGAAACTACATAAAAAGAATCACATTCTCATACTACTTGAACACACAGCAGTGGTAAAAAATAATGGATTGTGGAAGTGAATCCCAGCAGTAATTGCAAAAAACATTCTGCACAGAAAAACTATACATTTGTGTGTATTTGTGTATATATTAATACAAGGTATATATGTATGACAATAGTATACAAAAGTATGTTTTCCATATAAATCTACCAACCAGGCCTCATGAACCTGCTTAATTTTTGGCAATCCAGTAGGCAGTCCTCATGTTATTTCTGGGTACACATCTTTTGACCTTGTCTAGCGTATTCAGTTGGTCAGCAAAGCTCAATTTAATTTGGAATAGAAAACTATTCCAAATGGGGCTCTCTTGGCTTAGTGTGAACTTCATTGAAGTAAAGTCCTGATATACTTTAGAAGCTTTTGAGGGCACAATCAGAGACACATACAAAAAAGTCCCGTCAAATTGCTGCCAGATGGACCTCAGGATTGGAGAAGTCACTTTGTGGAGAAGCTTGCTGGACTTTTCTAAGCCTCCAATGCCATGTTCCTCCTCCAAGTTGCAGTTACACTTCTGGGGCTGGGCTGTGTAATGTTTAAGCCCATTAGGTTATCCAGGAGAACAAGTTTAGGAGGGTTTAGGCCCTGTGCTCTATCCCTCAAGGGAATTTGTCTCTCTCCTCCCACCTCCTGAAAGAGGTGATAAAGAGGAAGATTTGAGCTGTCACAGGAATAGGGGAGGGCAAATGAATTCAAAAGAATGAAGTTGCAGAGAGAAAAGTCCAGTCATTGTTAATATAACAAGAACGGTTTGCATGATGTCAATGTAACCTGGCAGCCAAGGAGAGTGGACTGGGATGCACATGTGTAAGCAATGAGGACCTCACTACTCTAGCTAGTGGGGGGTAGTAGATGCCATCGAGTGAGCATGTGTACTGTGTGGGTGTTGCATTCAAAATGACTGAACCAGTAGAGCAATGAGTCTGCATCAACTTTTGTGTTAAGCTTGAACATTCCTCCGTGGAAACTATTTGGATGATTCAGAAGGCCACAGCTATGGGTAACTGGTGATTGGCAGCTTCATCACAACAACATGCCTGCCCATGCATCACATCTCATGCAGAGGTTTCTAGTGAAACCTCAAATCACCCAGGTGATTCAGCTCCCCCTACAGCCCAGATATGGCATTCTGTGACCTCTGGCTTTTCCCAAAACTAAAATCACCTTTGAAAGGTAAAAGATTCAAATTGTTGATGAGATTCAGGAAAATATGATGAGACAGCTGATGGCAATTGGGAAAACTGTGTGAGGTCTCAAGGTGCCTACTTGGAAGGGGACTGAGGCATCATTGTCCTATGTACAGTGTTTCTTGTATCCTGTATCTTCTTCAATAAATATCTCTATTTTTCATATTACATGGGTGGATACTTTCTGGGCAGACTTTGTATAAATGTTATAAATGTAAAGGACCATGCTAATAAGTCAAAATGGGAGCTCCTGGATAAAGCCCACAGAGAGTTTGTGACTAAGATGTGGGAAACACAGAGGTGGAAAGAAAAATAGAAATGGAGATGAAGAGTTTAAATATATATTTGAGTCTACACACACCCATATCTTAAACTTTGATGGGAAGAAGGAAGATTTAGGAAAGATCTAGAGCACAGGTGGCAAACACAAGGCCCGCAGGCTGACTCTGGCCCTCCACCTTGTTCTATCTGGTCCAGGACCTTGTTTCTATCCAGTGGCAGCGCCGAGCTCTTGCTTAACAGTTAAGGAGTAGTTACATGTATACAGTCCTAAAATTACACTCGGCCCTTTGGAGGCAACTGCAAGGCTGGTGGAGCCCCTAGTGAAAATGAGTTTGACACCCCTGATCTAGAGACTGGAGGAAGCCCCATCTCAGATGGCTAAAATTTAGAAGAAAGGAACGTTCTGCATGCCAATCTCCAGGAAGGAAGCAGTCTGTGTGGGTTGTGGATTCCCTGTGCTGTGGCTCTGATAACTTTCTGATATGATTGCCTACCTGGCTGATTTCTCCCAGTGTGACTCTGGACAACTAGTATTGATTGGCACTTTGGTGAAGAGGATACCATAACAGTTTTCCCTTTAGAAAATTTCCAAGTTTTTTGAGCTGCAATTTACATACAATGAGATTTATCCATTTTAAGTGTATAGTTGGATGAATTTTAGTAATTGTATAAAATTGGGTAACCACCATCATAATCCAGTTACAGAACAGTTCCACAACCCTAAAAAACTTCCTTGTGCCCATTTATACTCTTCCAAGACCCCTGGCTTCAAGCATCCACTGATTTGCTTTCTGTCACTCTTGTGTTTAACTTCTTTCACTTAGCAAAATATTTTTGAGGTTTATTCATGTTGCTGGGTCTATCAGTAATAGCTTCTTTCTTTTTTTTAAACGATTTTATTTTTTTTATTTAGATAGAGGGAAAGGGAGGGAGAAAGAGAGGGAGAGAAACACGGATGTGTGAGAGATACATTGATTGGCTGCATCTTGCCCACCCCCAAATGGGGGCCTGGCCCGCAACCCACATATATGCCCTGACCAGGAGTCAAACTGGCGAACCTCTTGGTTCACAGGCTGGCACTCAATCCACTGAGCCACACCAGCCAGGGCAATAGCTTATCTCTTTTAATTGCAGTTAGTTTATCTATTTATCAGTGGATACACATTTGAATTGTTTCCAGTTTAGGATTATTATGAATAATGTTGCTAAAAACCTTTGAGTGTATGTCTTTTCTGCACGCATATTTTCATTTCTTTTGGTTAGATACCTAGAAGTAGAATTGCTGAGTTGTATGTTAAGTACATGTTTATTTGTTTGTGTGTGTGTGTGTGTATATGTGTATATATATATATATATACACACATGTGTACACACATACATATGGGTGTATATATACACACACCATACTGTTTTCTAAAGTGGTTGTAACCACTTTGGAATTCCACCACAATTTTTATGAGAGATCCTATGCTACACATCTTTTTTAATAAAGATTTTTTTTATTTATTTATTTTTAGACGGGGGAAGGGAGGGAGAAAGAGAGGGAGAGAAGCATCAATGTATGTTTGCCTACCTGGGACCCCTAGGACCATCTTGCACGCCCCCTACCTGGGACCTGGCCTGCAATCCAGGGGTGTGCCCTGACTGGGGATTGGACTGGCCACCCTTTTATTCATGGGCTGGTGCTCAATCCACTGAGCCATGCCAGCTAGGGACCTGTGCTTCACATCTTTGCCAACATGTGGTTTTGTCAATCTTTTAACATTAGTCATTTGAGTAGGTGTATAGTGATATATCATTGTGGTTCAGCTTTATATTTTCTTATGACTAATGATGTTGACTATCTTTCATGTGCTTATTGGCTATTTATATATTTTCTTTTGTCAAGTGTTTGTTCAAACATTTTATCAATTTTTAATTTGGTTGTCTTCTTATTGAGTGATAGGACATATTTATACAGGGTTGGGCAAAAGTAAGTTTATGTTTTTGTATGGAAAACAACATCATAATTATTGTATTATTACAATAATAATATTATGTTATTATAATAATACAAGAATAAACTCTGTTTCATGTACTCACAACTGTAAACCCACTTTTGCCTCATGCTGTATACGCTGAATACAGATACATGTATAGAAAATATTTTTTCTCTGTCTGTGGTTTGCCTTTTTATTTTCTTAATGGTAACTTTTGAATAGCAGAAGTTTTAAATTTTGATGAAGTCCAATTTATCAATTTTTTCCTTTAACGATTTACAATGTTTGTGTCCTAAGAAATTTTTGCCTACTGAAAAGTTCCAAATTTTCCTTCTATGTTTTCTTCTAGAAGTTTCTTGGTTTTGGTTTGTACATTTATCTATGAACCATTTTGAGTTGATGTTTTTGCCTGATGTGAGGTAAGGTTGAGTTTCATTTCCCTCCCTGCAAATAGATATCGAGTCGTTCGGCACCATTCGTTTCAAAATCTGTCCTTATTTTTCCCTTGTTTGTTTGTTTTTCTTGTGTTTTCTCTTTACACTTATCCTTTATTGAGCTAAAGGTCTATTGTCTCCACCCATTAAGCCTCTGGACATAGCTCCTACTATTGCTTGAGAAATGGTGCCCAGTTGTAAGGAATATGAGCAATTTATTTGTCCATGGCATTTGATAAAGCTTTGTGGGTGTGAAACTCATGCTACCACATACTCTCTGGTTTGTCAGAGCCTTAGAACTTTGGAAAGATGGAAAAATCTGGGGCTTAAGCAATAAGAATTGGAAGATATTGAAAAATTCTATATCAGTTCTAAAGTATGAGGCCAGACTCCAAGAAAGTACTTGAGTGAGGCCCCTGTAGCTGAGTGGAGCAGAATAGAAAAAAATTTTATACAATTTTTGAGTTATAAGTTTCACTCAGGGAACAGATAAAAAGTATTTTGTTGGTGCTTCATTTTTTCTAAGGGAATAGAAAACAGATTTAGAAAGTATTACAGGGTTCACTTTTAAAAAGTGACGTAGCTCTGGCTGGTGTGGTTCAGTTGGTTGGATCATCGTTCTGTGAACCAAAAAGTTGTGGGTTAGATTTCTAGTCAGGGCACATGCCTAGATTGTGGGTTGGAGCCCTGATCGGGGTGTACAAGAGGCAACTGATTGATGTTTCTCTCACATTAATGTTTCTCTCTCTCTCCCTTCCTCTCTCTAAAAGCAATGGAAAAAATGTCCTTGGGTGAGGATAAAAAAAATTTAAGAAGTGATGGTAAATTTGTTACATTTTCAAATACTGTGGATGTTATTTGGTATACAATCATCTGATTTCTAAATTTTAAAGTAATCACTGACTTTAAACATGCTTCTAAGCATACACACTGTGATGGTTAATTTAATGCTTCAATAAGTTATGGTACAATCAGTGGTCATCTGATAGAATATTATGCAGACATCAAATAGATTTTGCTAATATATAGATACATATGCACATATGTATATATTAAATATATCTCTGAATCTATTGTACTGAAATAAAACCAGGTGTAGACCTTTATGTACAAAAGTGGCATGGTATTATTTGTAATGATAAATATAAAAATACAGTAATAAAAGTGTTCATGGGTGGGAAACTGTTTAAATAAATATGGTATGTACACACAAGGGTACATCATGCTACTGTTGAAATAATGAAGTAGATCTATATATGAAGCTTTAAACAATCTCCAAATATATTAATATTAGAAAAAAGAAGTGTGTAACAAGATCGTGTGACGGGTATGCTCCTAGTTGTAGGTATATATTTGTGTGTGTGTGCATATCTGAAAACATACATCAAAACTGTTACCAAGTGATTGACTTTGGCAAGGAAGATATGGGGTCTGCTGTGGAGGGAGACTTGCCTTCAAATGTACACATTTTTACACTATTTGAAATTTGTGACCGTGTACACATGTTGCTTTTTCAAATGAAAAATGCTTTCTTTTGAACATCTTATTACCTAGAATTGAGATCTATTTATGTACTGTGTCAGGAGCTTGAATTTGGAAGATGGAAATTTATCAGTTCCCTATCTTCAATCCTAATAATGTTGCTAACTTTTCACCAGTCTGATTCTGGATTTGAAGGTGGATAGTTTGGGAGTGGAAGGGCAAAAGAGAACACAGAGCTAGGGCCCTGGCTGGTGTGGCTCAGTGAATTGAACATGGGCCTGCAAACCAAAGGGTCGCCAGTTTGATTCCCTGTCAGGGCATATGCCTGGGTTGTGGGCCAGGTCCCCAGTTGGGAGAATGTGAGAGGCAACCCACACATTGATGTTTCTCTTTCTCCTTCCCTTCCTCTCTCTTTAAATAAATAAAAATAATTTTAAAAAGAATATAGAGCTAGGAATAGCATCCTAGGGTGACTTGCAAGTTAAGGATACCTCAAGTAGAACCAAAGCACCTAGTAACTCAGACCAATATGCAACATGCTAAACCATTCATCCTCACCTGTTTTTGAAGACTGCCAAGAATATTGGGTGTAATTTAGCTTGGTGGCTATTAAACTTAGCCTCATCAGAATTACTTGCCATGCTTTAAAACATCCTCTGTTTTTATTACAGAAATAAGACCTGCATATAGTTTTTAAAAAATTTGAACAGTATCGAAAAAAAAACAACTATCATGTTTAATAGCTAGTTTCCAGTCTCCAAAGGTAACTGCTTTTAACTCTTTCTAATTTTGAGTTTTTCTGATGATTAATATCATTACTCTAAATGATATGGTTTTTAAAAAATAATTTTTACTTCCAATTACAGTCAACATACAGTATATTAGTTTCAGGTGAACAACAGTGAGTAAACATTTATATATAAATAAGTTTGTAATTCTATTTGTTTATCAATTTTAGATATGTTTATTTGACTATCTACTAAGATGAAGGAATTAGCATACTTATACCACCTCCTTAAGCTACTTCTGATTTTTCAAAAAATTATTAGTTATATTATTATGATATTCAGGACTTTTAGTGATTACCTTTATAACTTTAAATAATATACTTTAATCTCTATTTCTGGCTCCACTAATTTCAGACAATATTTATTTGTCTGAATATTTCAGAAAATATTTGACATATTTCAAAGATACTTTCCTACACGCTCCCTCTTCTCTTTGTTTCTGACTTTTGTCAGCTCTAATATTATGTGTACATGGTCAAACCTATAAAAATTACTGCCTAGGTTCAATCCCAGCTCCATCACTTGTTATTTGTGTAATCTGAGGTAAATTATTGAATGTCTCTGTGCCCTCAGTTTCCTCAACTGTTAAATGGAGATGACAATAGCTGTTGAAAGACTGAATTTCACTTAAATTGAAATAAGTGTTTCAAAGCACGTAAAATACTATTTGGTATATAGTAATAGCTTTTGAAGTGTTAAACTAAAAAAAAACAAAATTAAAAGTAAAATAAAATCTCTTTTACAACTCTAATTAAATCCTCAGTATGCTTTATCTATGGCTTGATTGTAAAAAAATAAAACCAAAATGCTAAAGACACAAAGAAACATTTCCCCAACAAGGATATATAGATGGTAAATAGGCATATAATATGTTTGGTATTATTAGTTATTAGGGAAATGCAAATTAAAACCATTATGAGAGATCACTCTGCATCCATCAGAAGAGCTAAAAATAGTGAGAATAACAAATACTGATGAAGCTGTTGTGAAGCTGGGTCATTCCTACATTGCTGATGGAAATATGAAATGGTACAGTCACTCTGGAAAAAGAGTTTGGCAGTGTCTTTTAAAAATTAAACATGCAAGCACTATACATCCCAGTAATTGTACTGCTGGGAACTTATCCTAGAGAAATGAGGATTTAAGTCCATACAAAAACCTGTGAACTTTGCCGCTCAGTTAGATTTGAGAACCCATCTAACTAATGTATAACTGATATTGTTATCTGTAGTAATAGATAGTCTTTTTTGAGGATTTACTATGTTCCAGGCATTGTTTTAAGAGTGAATGCCTGGTTTCATTTAATCTTTACAACAAACCTGTGAGGTAGGTTCTATTATTCCCCCTACTTCAGAGAAACCTCAAGAATCAGAGAAACTGCATCACAGTACTTTCAAATTGCAGAGGCAGGATTAGAACCCAGACTTGTCTACAATAAAATCTTGAATTTTAACTAGCAAACTATGTTAATTTAAAAATGGACACATTCAAGAGCCCAATGGAAAGGATCTAGAAGTGAAAGGACTTGATGTGGGAACACAGGCAAAAGGACTGTATTGTCAACAATTTTATAGCTAAAACCTGGTGTTTTTTAATCAGTTAAGTCAACTAAGCAAGGTCATTTTGTGAGATATCAGAAGTCTGAATAATGGATCATGGATCCAGTGGGAAGCATTAGCAATATCTCTTGAATCTAAATATTTTGGATATTATAAAAACAATTCACAAACCTCACCAATACATACCTTAAAAGTTTTCCCATGTCAGCATCTCTAACAAAGGTTGTATTAATGGGTTATTTGCGACTTTCTCTTCCCATTTTCTCTGGCCCCCATTTAGATGGATAATTGGAGTTAGCTGTTCTAGTTTCTGAGTATTAGATATAGAATGTCTAATTCAATTTGGTTAGATGAAATAGAGTAGCTGCCAAATGGCTTGATCACTTTAGTAGCCAAATATTGGAATTATATATTTTCCCATTTTTGAACTAGAGCCTTAACTTTTACAAATACCAAATATGACTCAAAACTATTCACATTTAAGAAGCATGTCCTAGTTGCTCTTAATGTCCTCATATGGACTGATCTCCAAAATCTCTCAGGTAAAAAAATACATTATATACAGTATACTACTATTTATATCAAAAGATGGGGGAACGCATATTTGTGTTTGGTGATAAGTACACTAAAATCTCCAAAATGATACATAGGAAGAAAACAACAACAACAACAACAACAAAAAACATGTCCTAGTTATGAGCACAAAAATAATGTTTAAAATCTAAATTTATATTGTTAACAAAATTCACAAAATCACTACACACACATAATAGAATAGTGAATTTTGTGCTACATTATACCACTGTATGCTTTCATATGATATTGGTTGTTTTTCTTGTGTAATTAAAAAACCCAAACCAACTCTGCTAATTAAGCTCTCCCTGGCCTGGAGCTCCTTGGATCCCTGACAGTCTGTAGTTAAAGCCTAGTTTGTAGTTTTTGACAGCAAACCAAAACCCTCTTGTTTGCTTCAGGAAACCTGGCCAGTTTTAGTCCCTGGCATTACTTTGGGAGTACCCTTTTCCTAAAAAGTCACCAATCCTCTTGACCATGACTTACAGATTTTTGTGACAGATTTGTCTGGGTCCATTTTTTTTTTGTAGACAAGTAGTAGTAGTAATGATGAAGTTACTGTTAGCTTGCTTTTAGTTTGTGACAAATTATCTTGGAAACAGGATTAAGATGGTATACTGAAATGATAAAGTAAGGGCAAAAGCAATTAAATCATATTATTTGAACTAATATATGTGTTTTGGGGTATATTTTAATTCTTCCACTTATTGCTTCTTAATTAGTCCATAACTCAGAAGATTAACAACACCATAGACAAGTGAAATTTTATGAAATGAAAATGTTTAAAATGTACTTTTTCTCTGATAATGGCAAGTGATGTGAATAGTACTCAGTAATTGTTTTGTTTTTTACAATTTTACTTATTTTGTTGACATGTTTGGAAATAGGGAAAGAGGCTGAGTCAGAAACCTTCATTACATTTATTATTAAATTCACCTCATCTCCCTTTATGTGACACCTTACCAGAAAAGAATTTCTACCTGCCTGAGTTGACATTTGTAAGAAATCTTATAGTAATCTGATTTCACAAATAAGGTCCCTAAAGAAACTAGTTTTTATAACCCTTGCCCTCATCAGAAGCCCAATACTAAGCTCCAAGAGAAATCACGAACCTTGCAAAAAATTAGAAATATTATTTCTTTCACCTATATGGTATATTGGTGTCACTTAACTAAAACTCCTCAGTTTGTGACCTTGAGAAACCTAGAAATTAAATAGGAGGAGTACAGGACTGAAGGTCATCCCCTCCACCACCACCCAAAAAGGGGAGCAAATATTCAGTCTAACAGGTAAGTGTTTCTATGATTATGGCAGATGGTGATTGAAGCAAAGGCAATTCAAAAGGGGAGACACATGAAAGCAATAATTTTGAATGTTTGACATTTGTTTTGAAACTACCTTACTACCCTATACCCTTTACCATCTGTCTGCTATCCCTCCCAACACCAACCCCTGTCTTCCCACAGGGCTGCATTGTCTGCAGTTCCTGTTTCTCAGGGGCGGAGCTGTGGGAGGCAGCCATGGGTGCCATAATAGGCACCTGCGGCCAGCACAATGGGCTGTGGGTGCTTGTGGGAGAGACAGATTGATGTATTGTGCATGGGGGAGGAGGGCTGTCACTTGAATCCATGTGAACCCAGGCTTTAGGGGCAAGGGAGATTGACAGCTTTTGTAGGTTGCATTTCTTTTTCAAAGCTTGGCTTTAATAGACAGTAAGTTTGGGGCCCCAGGCTTTCACTCCCATAATTCTAACAGGGCAATCACGAGCATTCAGCATTTCTTTTTACCCCCCTTGTTACGCATTAAATGATTTCAGTAAAGGAATGTGCAGCATTAATTAGAATTTGTTAGCAGATACCAAGGGGAAAAGTTTCTTCACAACAACTATAGGAGGTGTCATTTGTACAAAGACTTTTTTGTTTTCCTTCCCCATTACATTATCACTGCAATATGTAAGGTAGTGATTCTTTTCATTTAAATTAAGTGGAAAGCTACTAAATCTTGTTTTATTCTCCAAAATGAATAAGGTCCTTAACACTTATCTTTTAACTTCTTTCATTTCCTAAGGTTGGTGTTTACTTTTGCTTTCAGTCCTACCCATTTACTGATCCGTGTGGTTGTGTATCCAGTTTTGTGTACCATTTAGCTCTTACAATTACAGGCAACCCACTACTGATATATAAAGATTGTTTCAGGTGAAAACAGCTACCAATAATATTGAAAACCATTGATACATTGGGGCCCTTTTTGGTAATGGTAAATTGAGAAATGCCAAAAACTAGACTCCTCTAGGTTTGTGTCCTAACTTATTTTCTAAAATGATTTTCCCTAGTTGATATTTAACCTTAGCCATGACATCAAATTTATAGAGGAATGAGGCAGTGGCCAAGGAATATTTTTCCCCATAGAAAACTCATTCCTAAACTACGTCAGTATCTTTAAATATCAAAAGTCCCCTTATTCAAATAGCACGCAGATAGCATCATTTACTTACAGCTAGTTAAAATGATCTTGTTTTTTTTTGGGGGGGGGTTGTTTTGTTTCTATTTTCTATTCCTGACATTTTTTACTTATTTGGGAACAATACTATTCTCAGATAGGATATCTTTTAAACCTTGACTTTGCCATCTGAGGAACTGATAAAACATTAGAAATTTTTGGCATGACTTTTCTAATATCTCTCCCATATAAAATCATTTTCTGTGTGGAAGAAGTTGGAGGCTAATTGAATTAGAATTTTCCCCTTTCAACTGTTTTATTTAAATGTGTTAAGGGCAACAGTGAAAAATGTTGATTGTCTACCATTATTTCTCAGAGAGAACATATTCCCACACAGTTGTCTGGCTCTGTCTATTATAATAATTTGGAGCAATGGTTTTAAAAGTAGTGGGGTGATAATAATTAGGGTGTGCGACAGAAATTTCAGTGCTAGATTCAACATTTCACCATGCAGGGCATGAAAATTGCCGACCCAGGCTAGTCAGCTCTAAGTACTAATTAACTAATTAATCAGGTGCTGAAACCAACTGAATGGAGGATACCAGACAGACGACTCAAGCCCAAGCAGAGGGTTGTGCTCTTTTCAAAGACAGGGCAGTCTTTCTTCTTGGTTTTTAACCCAATCAAAAATGAGAGAAAATAGGATATGATATACTACCCAGTCATTTTAGTCCAAGCTTTTTACTTAGAGAAGATAAAATAAAAACATGATTTTCTGATCATAACTATGAGGCAGTATGTGCAGGGCAATACTCAAGGCTCTGGCAAACCTACTAACTCCTTGGCCACGAACTATTTCAGGGCTGGTATATGTGGGTGAGTGTGGAGTGGGGGAGGGAGTTCTGCCTTCTTGGAGTTTTCTTCTACAATTTTTTTTTAACATAGGAGAATGAGAAACGTATTTCTCCTTTTGGGCCGGCTTAGGTCTTTGCCTCATCCCTCCTTTATGTAAATGAGAAGAGTCCAATTACACATATGGAAAAAGGGTTTAATGAATCGTGAAAAAGCCCAGTTTACAGAGAAAGGGCACAATCCCCTCTTCTTCTTCTTCTTCTTCTTATCTTTTATATTTAACTTAGAAACATGTATTTCTTTTAAGGAAGATGATAAAGGTTAATGATTAAATCATTTTATTTTAGATACTAATTTTCATACTTTGGAATTATTAAACAAACATAGATTCCTTTATCTAAACTGTAAGCTTTCCAAAGACTTAGGAAATACTCTACAACAAAAATTGTGATATTTAAAAAAAACTTTTTTCTAAATTAAAAATTCATTTCATGTTATTTCCTCCCATTTTGGGTATTATTCTTAGCTCAGTGATAATTTTTCTTCTCTTAACAGTTTGCTCTCAAATTGTCAGCACTTAAAAGGGATCACATTATTAGAAGGAGGCTGTCATTGAACCCAAGGAAAAAGACTTTAGTGTCACATACTGTTTCAGCTTAATTTTGGCATTATGATGTTTTAGCTAGCTAGAATTTTAAAAATATAGGAAGGAAATGAGAAGGTTTTTTTTTTTTTCTTTCCTAAAAGTACTGAATTTTACACTAGAGCAGAAAATGCTGTGTTTGGGACTTTTTTTCCTTCATCTTGCAATTTTCTGTAATTGAAAATGGACCCCACAGAAATCCTCTAACCCATTCTTTTAATGACAAAAAGCCTTGCAAAAATATTGTAGGGAAAAATCAATACCATTTCTGAGAGCGGACTCTTAGAATTTGGTAAGTATGCAACTGCCCAGAAGATGTGCTTTGCTTGGGACAGCAGGAAAGTTCTAAATCAGGTCTAGAAGTGCTTTCCAGAGACCTAATCCAACAACCTCATTGGGCACTGGGGGAGGTCTAAGGGGGTGAGGGTGGGGGGGTCCTGGAGGGAGGGGTTGCGTGATGTGATTTTTTTCTTTTTCCTCTACGAAATGCTGCCTTTATACACAGAACACAATTTTCTCGGGTGCCTGCTCTGTGTAGGGCATTGGTGGATTCAGATGCCCGCTTATTCTCGGGGTCTGCGCTGTTCCACTACATCTCGCTCCCCGCACCTCCCTCCAACCCCCGCCGGCCTTCCCGGATCGGCGCCCTGGATGTGATTGACACCATGAAGTTGCCCCCATAATCCTCTCTGGCAACATAGGATGTAAAATTTGATCAGCTCATTGGATGAAGCCGACAAGTCTTAAAAATGTGTGAAAAGGGGGCCAAGCGGTAGGCAAGCGCCGCGTTGAGGCCAGCACTTTAGCCGGCCCCTCTCTGAGTTCTAGGTGCCGCAGCCGTGGAGGAAAGGGAATTAGGGCGGAACTGAGGGGCCGCGGCGGCGGCGGCGGTGGTGGCGGCTACCGAGACTGTGGTGGTAGCGACAGCGGCAGCTTCGGGGAGGCCGCAGCGCACTGGAGCGGGGAGTTCCTTAAGAGCGGATCGGGAGGCCGGAAGGGGGCAACCAGGCGGCACAGGCGGCTTTGGAGTTATGTCCCGGACGTAGCCTGGGGCCGGACCGGGCGGGGCGGGGTCAGGGCGTGCACCCGGACCGAGGGAGGTGCGCACCAGAGCTTTTGGTCTCCGGGCCCCTCAGTCTGTCCCTGCGCCGCCGCCTGCGCACGCGGAGAGGGTGGTGTCCGCTCGAGGAGGAGGGCAGCTCTCCGAACGGAAGGCAGAGGAAGGCGCTGAGCAGCCCGGAGAAGATGGAGGGACAGCTGAAAGAAGACGAGGCCGAGGTCGCAGAGCACTGGTTTTCTAAGTGGGAGCGTCAATGCCTGAACGCAGCCGAGCAGGAAGAGCAGCTGCTCACGGAGATGCAAGGCAAGGAGGCTGAGGAAGACGTGGAGGCTGAGGAGGCCGAGGAGGCCGAGGAGGCCGAGGAGAACGAGGAGACGGAGGAGACCCAAGAGGATGAGGAGGCGGAGGAGGCGGAGGAGGATGAGGAGGATGAGGAGGACGAGGAAGATGAGGAGGCGCTGGGCCCTAAGATCGAGCAGCAGAAGCTGTGGCACCTCTTCCAGATCTCAGCCACCTCCGTGGCCCAGCTTTACAGAGGCTCGGGGTGCCCACAGCCGGAACACTCCATGTGGGACCCCTTCCAGAGTGCAGCCATGGCTGTGACCAGCCTCTATAAAGAGAGCGGGAAGGCCCACCAGCGAATGTTTGACCTGGGCGTACAGGTTGGCTACCAGCGTCGCATCAAAGATGTGCTGGATTGGGTGAAGAAGGGCCGAAGCACTATTCTCCGCGAAGATCTGATTAGCTTCCTGTGTGGTAAAGTGCCCCCAGCTCCTCCACCACTGCGTACCCCCAGGACTGCCCCAAAGCCTCCTGCCGCTGCCTCCAGCCAAGCTGTGGCCACCGAATCCACCTCCTCGGTAGACGTCGACTTGCGGCCTTTCCACGAGGCCATCGCCCTGCATGGCCTCAGTGGTGCCATGGCGACCATCAGTGTGCAGTCTGGCCCACCCAACTCTCCATCTCAAGCCAGTGGTGTTTCCGGCAGTGTCACTAGCGATGGTCTCCAGAAAAGTGCCATCCTTGAGGACGATTTGAACTCCAGCGACTCAGAAGATCTGGCCCTCCGCCTGGCCAGTGGGGGGACCCGCAAACGCACCTCAGCCCAGTGCGGTGATGGCGTCGCAAACTCCCCAACCCACAAGCGCCACCGAATGGTCTAACGCACTTTGTTCACCAGTTGCCGTATTGCTTTAAACTTAACTTTACCTTGAACATGACTTTTGAAAGGATACGTGGCGCCATCTCTTCTTTCTCTAAGTTAAACAAAGGTTTCTATCGAGTTTGCCATAAAGACATTTTGAAATTACTCCAGAAGAGGCCTCATGTGACTCTGACTTTAACAAAAATATAATACTATCAGAGAATAACCAGTTAGCAAGATCATTTAAAGCAGCAGTGTCCAGTTAGGGCTGGAACCTGGTTTATCTTTGTCACCGTTATGTTCCTTAGCACCTAGCGCAGTGTTGGTGCTCAATAAATGTTTGTTGAATGAATAAATGTGACCTTATTTTAAAAGTCTTAAAGGGAAGTGACTAACAGGTGTTTACTTGGTTATGGGATACTTTTATCCTTTATTGTTCATTTGCTTGTTTGCTTTAACTGTTTTGGCCAGTTAAGTTACAGTTTATCAAAATGCAAAACTAGATATCTTTGTGAAATCTGGAGTCTTTTATTTTTGCTCCACTGTGCCATACACCTAGTTTCTAGAAAGAAACTGTGCAAGTAATACCTATTAGTCTGTGAGGGGTTTTTATGCCCCTGTTTTAAAACAATTGTTTTAAAACAAAAACTTGTTTTAAAACAAAAACTTGTTTTAAAACGATTTTTAATGGTTGATTATAATTGTGATTATATGATGCTGCAAAGTGGTGCTATGATGATTGGCCAGGTAAGACTTGATAGTGGGTCAGTTCAATCCTCTTTTTAGGAAAATTGAACCAACAAGTGAGATCCTGAGATCAATGGTGGTGGCATTCTTGGTCCAGTGATGCTCCTTTTCCTTAGAAATGTATAAAGTTCCTTCTGCTGAGGTTACATCTGTTTGTAATCCTTATTTTGAAGTGGAAGATGAAGTCAGAATGAACTGGGTTTTACTTGAGGATACAGCCAGATATAACTAAAAGAGCATGAGCTTTTTATGAGAGGACCAACAGTAAAATACTAGACCCACAAATTCACTGCATAATTTTGTACAAATCACTTAATATCCATTGACCTCAGTTTTTCATCTATAAAATGTAACTGTGGGTCTCCTAAGGTCATTGTGAAAATTAGATGACGTTCATATTTCAAGTATCTAGCACAATGCTTGGCACCTTAAAGTACTCAATAAATGTTCTTTCTACCTTCTCTATAAATAAAAATAGTAAAACATTAAAATCCATTATATTTTGGAAAAAAGAGAGGAAAATAGATCAATTTAAAAAGCAGAATGTAGAACGTCTTGGTTTGAGCTTGAAACTACTGTTATGTAGTTAAAACTTGCCTAAATGTCCCAGATCTTGTTTATCTCATGAGTACACAGGATTATCACTCTGGATATTTGAGTAGCCTTGGAATTCCTGAAATTGCCTGAGGGATACAACTTGAAACTAGAGTAATGAAAGATCTGCCTCTTCTCCTATGAAAGAATGTTGGGAGTGGAAAGGACTTGAAAGTGAAAGTCCTAGGGACACCTAAAGGGCTAAAGTGGTTCTGAATAAGGGGTAAGGTGGAGTGATGAAAGAGGTAGGGTGGGTGGGGTGGAGATGGAGAGGTGGGAGTGAGGTTATAGAAGGGGTAGGGCCAGTGAAAACACCCAAATGTGCCCAGGTTCTCCCCAAACCAGCATATAACAGATAAATGAGTAATATCTTGCTTTCAGGTTCACATCAGAGAGTTGTTTCAATTTCATTAGTGTGGCCTTACGATAATACAACAAAATAAGAAGAATTCCCTGATAGAATAAAAAGTTGCTATTGAGGCATTCCACAAGTAGTTACTGAAGCATTGTGCTAGACCCTGAGAAAGGAAAAAAAAATAAAAGCAAACCTATTCTCAAAGAGCACATCCTGGCTTGGAAGGCAAATTAATGTACTAAAGAACGCACTTTGATTGTATGAAAACCACCCAAGGGCTATGCAGAAGAACTCAGAGGATAGAGGCTCTCTTTACCAAGATCACAGCTTCTGAAGGAGGTGGCATTTGAAATGTGAGTAGAAAAATGGGTAGAAAGGGACAGCACATGGCATATCAGCAAAAGGAGGATGTCTAACAAAGTTTGAGAAGAGGAAAATGGTCAAATGAATTCAGAGGATCACAAGAGCTGGGTAGGGCAGGTAGGGGAGGCAGGGACTGCATTATAGAGGATTTCTAATGCCTGGCCCAGTACTTTAAATTCTACCCTGGGACTGGGGTGATACCACCCAATGTCTGCTTTAGGAAAATTAGTCTGGCAGGATGCCTAGTTGTTCATCAGTGAGACACTGGGACAGGGATAGCATTGGCTACCCCTGAAGGATGCTCTTTTCTGGGGACATTGCCATTTGGTTAGCCAGGGTTATGAAGATGTTTACCTTGACAGGGCTTTCTCTGGGAAGCCTTTGCTTACTCACACCTTACCTCACCTCAAACCACACCAGGTAGGAAGCACTAGTGTGTGTTCTGCCCTGCTTCTTAAAGGCTGACAAAGCCTTCAATTCCAGCTGCAGAATCTCTTAGAGGGCTAGTCTTTTTTTTCACATTCAATATTTTAGATTAGCTTCAGGTATATGTATAGTATAGTGGTTAGATGAGCACTTAAAGTATTGTCCCTGATATTTTCAGTACTCAACTGGCACATAGTTATTACAATAATTATTAACTATATTTCCTATGCCATATTTTACATCTCTGTGACTCTTATTTAACTATCAATCTGTACTTATCAATCCCTTCACCATCTCAACCCAGTCCTCCACCACCACCTCCCATCTGGCAACCATCAGTCTGCTCTCTGTATCAATGAGTCTACTTCTATTTTGGTTGTTCATTTATATTATTCTTCAGGTTGCACATATTAAGCAAAATCATATGGTATTTTACTGACTTACTTCACTTAGCATACTACCCTGTAGGTCAATCCATGCTGTCGCAAATGGTAGGATTTTGTTTTTTTATATGGCTGAGTAATGTTGTATTGTATATATGTACAACCGCTTTTTTTTGGGGGGGGGACTCAGACTTCATAGATTATTTCCAGAACATTCTTTCATTCTGGATAAAGGTAGTGCATTTGAACTCATAAACCAATTTTGAGAAAGAAGAACAAAGTAGGAGGGATCACAATACCTGATATCAAATTATATTACAAGGCCACTATAATCAAAACAGTCTGGTACTGGCATAAGAACAGACGCATAGATCAATGGAACAGAATAGAGAGCCCAAAAATAAACCCATGTCTCTATGGTTGATTAGTATTTGACAAAGGGGGCAGGAGCATAAAATGGAGTGAAATAGCCTCTTCAATAAGTGGTGCTGGGAGATCTGGACAGCTACGTGCAGAAAAAATGAAATTAGACCACCACCTTACATTATACACCAAAGTAAACTCAAGATAGATAAAAGACTTAAACATAAGTCATGACACAATAAAAGTCCTAAAGGAGAACATAGGTAGTAAAATTTCAGATATCCCATACAGCAGTATCTTTGCCAGTATATCTCCTAGGACAAGGGGTATAAAGGAAAGAATTAATAAATGGGACTACATCAAATTTAAAAGCTTCTGCATGGCTAAAGAAACCATTAGCAAAATGAAAGGGGAACCAACTGTATGGGAAAACATTTGCCAATGATACTCCAAAATATATAAAGAACTTATATGACTCCAAAATATATAAAGAACTTATATGACTCAACACCAGGAAGACAAACAATCCAATTAAAAAAATAGGCAAAGGACCTGAACAACACTTCCCCAAGGAGGACATACAGAGGGCTCATAGACATATAAAAGGATGCTTAACATCACTAATGATCAGAGAGATGCAAATTAAAACCACCATGAGATACCACTACACACTAGGTCAGAATGGCCATCATTAACACATCAACAAACAAGTGCTGGTGAGGATGTGGGGGGAAGGGAACCCTAATACATTGTTGGTGGGAATGCAGACTGGTGCAGCCACTGTGGAAAGCAGTATGGAGTTTCCTCAGAAAACTAAAGACGGAACTGCCTTTTGACCCAGTCATCTCACTGCTGGGATTATGCCCTAAGAAATCCTGAAACAACAATTCAAAAGAACCTATGCACCCCAATGTTCATAGCAGCACAATTTACAATAGCCAGGATTTGGAAACAGTCTAAGTGCCCATCAGTCAATGAATGGATAAAAAAACTGTGGTACATTTACCCAATGGAACACTGTGCAGCAGAAAAATAGGAGTTTCTACCTTTTGTGACAGTGTGTATGAAATTGTAGAGTATTATGCTAAGCGAAATAAGCCAGGTGGCAAAAGACAAATACTGTGTGATCTAACCTATAAGTGGAACCTAATGAACAAAACAAACAAAGGAGCAAGATAGAACCATAGACATGGTAATAAGGAACAAACTGACAGTGATCCCAGGGGAAGGGTGAGAGGGATAATGGGGGGAAATAAGAAGGGTCTAGTCAAGTAATATATATAAAGGACCCGTGATAATGGACAACATGGTGGGAACTGACGGAGGGAGCCGGGGTGGAGGGTGGATAGGGCAGGGGACACCAATGGGATAAAAATTGGGACAACTGCAATTGACAACAATAAAAGAATAAATGTTTGATTTTTATTTTTAAAAGGTTTTATTTATCTATCTTTAGAGAGGGCAAGGGAGGGAGAGAGGGAGAAAAACATCAATGTGTGGTTGCCTCTTCTGCCCACCACTGGGGAGATATATAGATATACATCTGTCCAGATGAAAAATAGAAACATTGTACATAGGACAATGACACCTCAGTCCCCTTCGAACTAGGCACCTTGGGACCTCACACAATTCTCCCAATCGTCATCAGCTGCCCCCGTCGTATTCTCCTGGATCTCATCGACAGTCTGAAATCTCACCTCTTTCAAAGGTGATTTTAGTTTGGGAAAAAGCCAGAAGTCACAGGGTGCCAAATCTGGGCTGTAGGGAGGCTGAGTCACCTGGGTGATTTGATGTTTTGCAAAAAACTCCACATAAGATGTGATGCTTGAGTGGGTGTGTTGTGATGAAATTGCCAATCACCAGTTGCCCATAGCAGCAGCCTTCTGAATCATCCGAATGGTTTCCGTGGAGAAATGTTCAAGCTTAACACAAAATTTGATGCAGATTCATGGCTCTACTTGCTCAGTCCTTTTAAATGTGATGGCCACACAATTCACATGCTCACTCAATGGCATCTACTGCCCCCACTGACTAGTACAGTGAAGATGTCATTCTTCATGTATGTGCATTCCAGTCCACTCTCCTTGGCTGCCAGGTTACATAGATGTTGTGCAAACCGTTGTCATTGCATTAACAATGGCTAGACTTTTTCCAAACATCCCTTGCAAACCCAGAAGTAGAAATACTGGGTCATATGGTAGTTTTATTTTAAATTATTTGAAGAACTTCCATACTGCTTTCCACAGTGGCTACACCAATGTTCATTCCCACCAACAGTGCACAAGTGTTCCTCTTTCTCCACATCCTCACTAACACTTGTTTGTTGATTTTGTGATGATGCCCATTCTGACAGGTTTGAGGTGATATCTCATTGTGTTTTTCCATTTTTTTTAAATTTATTGGTATGACACTGGTCAACAAAATTATACAGGTCTCAGGTGAATTTGCTGAGGTTTTAATGTGCACTTCTCTGATGATTAGTGACAATGAGCATGTTTCCCTATGTTTATTGGCCATCTGTATGTCCTCTTTGGGAAAGTGTCTAATCAAGGCCTTTGCCCATTTTTTAATTGTATTGTTTGATTTTTGACGTTTGTTGTATGAGTTCTTTACAAATTTTGGGTTTTAACTCCTTATCATGTATTGTTGGCGAATATGTTCTCCTAGTCAGTTGGTCGTCTTTTCATTTTGTTGATGTTTACTTTGCTGTGCAAAAACTTTTTAGTTTAATGAAGTCCCATTTGTTTATTTTTCTTTTGTTTCCCTTGCCTGAGGAAGTATATCAGAAAAAAATATTACTAAAAGAAGTGTCTGAGATTTTATTCCCTATGTTTTCTCCTAGAATTTTTATGGTTCTGAGTTTTACATTTAAATCTTTAATTTATTTTGAGTTTATTCTTGTATGTAGTGTAAGAAGGTGGTCTAGTTTTATTTTTTTGCATGTGTCTGTTCAATTTTCTGAACACAATTTATTGAACTGTCTTTAGCCCATTGTATGTTCTTGCTTCCTTTGTTAAATATTAATTGACCATAGAAGCATGGGTTTGTTTTTGGGCTCTTGATCATATTCCATTGACCTACACATCTGTTTTTTTTTTAACAATACCATGTGAGTTTGATTACTGTGACCTTGTAGTATTGTTTGATATCTCAAGATTGCTGTGACTAATCATGGTCTTTTCTGGTTCCATATAAATTTTTGAATAATTTTTTCTACTTCTGTGAAATATGCCATTGGTATTTTGATAGGAATTGTGTTGGGTAGTATGGACATGTTGCCAATGTTAATTCTTCCTATTAATGAGTATACTATATGCTTCTGTTTCTTGTATCTTCTTCATTTTCTTTATTCAGTGTCTTTTAATTTTCTGGGTAGAGGCATTTTAACTCCTTGGTTAAATTTATTCCTAGGTATTTTGTTTATTTTGATGCAGTTGTAAATGGGATTATGAGAGAGAAAGAGACAGACAGAGAGAGAGACAGAGACAGAGAGAAACATCAATGGGAGAGAGAAACATTGATCAGTTGCCTCCTGCACACACCCCATCCAGGGATTAAACACAAAACTCAGGTATGTGCCCTGAAATTCCTGAAGTGGAATTTGCCTTATCAGGGTCTGATGCCTGCCAAGATTTCCTTTTTGATGTGCTACTCGTGGAACTAGCTGGATCCTGCTCTGATGTGGCCTGGGACATTTTGGGAGGGACTCTGGTGCGGGTCAATGTCTGATTCTCTTGTGGCTGGCTGGCCTTGGGTTACTTGTTTGGAGCTGCAAAGCAATCTACAGTTTGTGTCTGCCTTTGCTGGTCCTGGTGTGTATGGAAATGGCCAAGGTGTGCACCAAGGCTGGCCTCTACCAGCACCATGCCTGGGGTATGTCAGCAAAAGTCCCAAGATGCCTCAAGTACTGCTTTGCCTACCTCCTCCTTCCTGTTAGGCTTGCCCACTGAAAGAGACTCTGTTGATATGTGAGTTGCATAAGGTAGGTTCTCAGTGATTCATCAGGTAGGGACGAGAGGCGTTTACCAGATTAATAGAATTTAAACTTGATGCCAGTGCTAGGTCTGAGACCACTCTGCAAAAGTTCCAGGGTACATACACCCAGGCCAGCTGGGTGCCTTCAAAGCTTTGTGTTGGGGTGAGGTCTTAGGGAATCATCAGAGGGAAGCCAGCAGGTTCATAAGGCCCAAACAGACCAAAATTTGGCCATGCAAATGGAGGGCTTTGCTCTAGTCTGGCTTTTAGGGCGGAAATGGCCTCCACCCTAGAACCACACCAGTTAGTCTGTCTGCATTCTGGTCTGACCTCTTCAAGAGCCTTAGCTAGCTCAGAAGGCTGGGCCACCAGGAATTGGGAGCATGGGGCTAGTAGGTGTCTTGTAGGGTATTGTGCCTGTCAGGCTCACAAAAGAGGGGAATTGCCCCTACCCAAGAACCACACAACTTAGGCTCTGACTCCCCCTGAGTCTGCCTGGACCTTTGTACCAGGAGTCCAGGTGACTGACTCCTTTGCAGTGCTTGAACTCAGCAGGGGGTGACAACTAGGAGTCAAGTGGATGGGCTGTTGCCTTCCCTCAGGCTGATATTTGGAGAGGAGTGCTGGGACTTAAGAAAGATGGCATCTTGTGCAGTGTGGGAGACAAGACTCAGCACAGGCACCGTGGTGCCCTTCCATTCAGGTCTTTGCCAGAGATACACTACCCATTCTGTCCTCAAATGACTTTATTCCACTCTGAGTCTCCCTCTCTCCATTGGAGTTCAGGGTGAGTGGCTATGAACAAGATTTTGTGTCATGACCCTTGAACAGTGTACCTGGGTTTCTAGCAGAGTTGTGTCTCTTGGCAGACAGAATCTGCTGATTTTCCCAGCCAGATATTATGTGGACACCTCTTCTCAGCTCTGGTGCTGTGAGCTGGGGAGCCTAGCTTGCAGTTGAGACCCCATGCTCCTCAGGGGAGTCTTTGCTGCTGAGATATGCCTCTAAATTATTAGCCACCAAATGTGGGTGTGGGGCCAGCGCTTTCCATACTCTGCCATTCCTAGCAGTGTCAATGTGGCTTCTTCTATAAATCTTTGTTGATAAGATTTCTGTCACCTAACCTTCAGTTAGTTATTCAGGCTGATCTATATTTTAATTGTAATTCCAGGTTTGGTCCTGGGAGAAGTTGAGTATAACTTCCACCTAATCGGCCACCATATTATATCCCTTGAGACATTTAATACAAATCTACTTCCTTTAACTTTTTTATTGTTTTCTTTTCTTCCATCCTTCCACGCCCCTCCCCATGTTTTTTGTTTCCAGCCTCTTGGTTGGATATAACACTTTGTGTTTCTATGATTCCTAATGCACTGCCAAATAAATCATATCTATCATATTTATTATATTGTATGTCTTGCATTTACTCTCCTACCCATTCTAATAGCAAACCTGGCTGCAAGTTTCTCATCCTTTACTTCTTGAAATACCAGCCATTATTGACACCAGGGTCTGATTTTGTGTTTAAGTGTGCATATGTTAAATTGGAGGCTTATGGGAAAGTTTGGGAGAATGTTAAATCATTAAGAAGATACTGTGTCAAATGATGTGGGAGCCTCAAATACTACTTTGGTGGTCATGACCCTGGCCAGAGGGAGAAGCATGTGATGTCACCCTTTTCCTGAGTCCCAGTTTCATGGATAGTATCTCTGAATGTAATTGCCCAAGGCAGATTTTTTCTTGTAAACAAGTTCACAGAATGGAGTTTGAAGAGATTGTCTCACTTGGAGCCCAGCAGGACAGAGTAGTTTGGAATGCAGCATTCGGTGTGTTCTGTTTAGCTGGAAGATATCACGGGGAACAAGTACTTAGCAAGCAGCATGAACAAGGGTTTGAGCTAGAAAATGAACAGGACCTTGACAACATAGTAATAGTGGCTTGTCTCCTCAAAAACGTCTAAATTGTACACAAGGAGGTGATAAAGAAGACTAGGAAAAATACGTACATACATTTGTGTCTCCTTCAAAATAACCCAGTGTCAGAGTGTTCTAATTATGGATAAAGTTTGATCAGAGGTTGCTGGGTCACCGTGACCACCTTCACTTGACTATATATATCTGATCGGATTTTTGCCTCTTTTAAGGCACAGACTAAGTGTGCTTACAGGATGTCCATACCACGCATTGAAAATAGATTGATTAATCAACTGCTTAGTCTGTTTTCACAATGCCAAATGCCTGGGTTGAATGTTTTCCTTTTTTTATATTTCACTGAATTATCTGAGTAGACCTGTTGATACCATTTTTGGCTTTTCATATTTTACGTGGAATTATGTGCAATTGTACAGGGCTATTCTTTCAAAAGTTTACATTCCCTTTGCTTAAAAATTGCTTCTCTCTATTTCTCTTTTTTTTATTGAGGTATAATAGACAAATTCAATTGTAAGATATTTAAAATGTGCAACATGACTGTCTTTTTTTTAATAGTCCAATTTTAGGCAATATCTGTGTATTATATATAGAACCCAAATCTTCATGGATGATAAAATTTAACTACTGAAGGTGTGTGCAATAGTCAGGAGCTATATTTTGATGCTGTCCTCAGGGGCCATGCTATAGGAGCCCTCCTGCTTTAGGTGAAACATGGATATAATAAGGTTATTGTTATAATGAACGTCAAGTTTATATCTAATTCTGCCCTGTAGCTACTAGAGCTTTAGCAAGGATCCAATAGTTGCTATGTAAAAGAACCAAGACAGCATGGTATCCACCCTCAATACATGTTAATAGACTCAGGGGAGAGTATTAGTGCTATGTATGGACATACCCTGGTTCATTGACTTCAGTTTAAAAAGAGATCAAATTCAATTAGACAACCTCTTCCAAATTAAATTCAATTCAGCAAACATTTTTAGGATGGAAGGCACTGTACTACCTCATGCAAACCATTTGGAATTTATTTTGGTTTCTTGTGACATCATGCCAGTACAAGTTAAGTTGATTAATATTAAGGTTTTATTGTTTAGGAACTTTAAGAATGCCTTTTTAAATTTGTAACTCTTGAAATTTTTATAATTCTCTTGGAAAGCCCTTATCCAGAAATACTGTTGGTAGCTTGGACACTGACTCAGATATTTTAGAGATGAAGGCGTCTTCTAACAGTGCTTTGTGTCACAGCCCTTTGGTTTTAGGGGTCCCATTAGCTTCAAGAGGAGATGGTGAATGTGCTCATTATTATTGCTTAGATTGTTTTAACGATAGATTATTTTCTATTTTTAAAATATGGGCATTACCAATTATAGTATAGTCTAATGAAAATAAAATGCAAGCCCCATATGTAATTTTAAACTTTCTAGTAACTACATTAGAAAAACAAAAAGAATAAGGTAAATTAATTTAATAATATATTTTAATTAACCAATATATCCAAATTTTTCATTTCAATATGCAATAAATGTAACAATTACTGAGATATTTTATATTATTTTAAAATCTTGTACTGTCTTTTAAATTCAGTATACATTTAACTTTTTATTTTTTGACTGCACAAACCTTATTCATTCAATCTTTTTTTCTAATATATTTTATTGATTATGCTATTTCAGTTGTCCCAATTTTCCCCCTTTGCGCCCCTCCTCCTGGTACCCCCCCTTCTCTCTATGAATTCCCCCCTCCTTCATTCATGTCCATGGGTCATGCATATAAGTTCTTTGGCTACTCCATTTCCTGTACTGTTTTAAACATCCCCCTGCCTATTTTGTACATAACAATTTGTGCTTCTTAATCCCTGTACCTTTTACCCCATTCTCCTCACTTCCCCTCCCACCTGACAACCCTCCAAATGATCTTCATATCTGTGATTCTGCTCCTGTTCTGCTTGTTTGCTTAGTTTGTTATTTAGATTCAATTATTGATAGTTGTGAATTTGTTGCCATTTTAATGTTCATAGTTTTGATCTTCTTTTTCTTATATAATTCTCTTTATATATCATTTTATATAATAATGGCTTGGTGATGATGAATTCCTTTAGCTTTACCTTATCTGGGGAGCACTTCATCCACCCTTCCATTCTAAATGACATCTTTGCTGGATAAAGTAATGGAGGTTGTAGGTCCTTGCTTTTCATCACTTTGAATACTTCTTGCCCAGTCCCTTCTAGCCTGCAAAGTTTCTTTTGAGAAATCAGCTGATAGTCTTATGGGCACTCCTTTGTAGGAAACTATCTACTTTTCTCTTTCTGCTTTTAAGATTCTCTCTTTATCTTTAATCTTTGACATTTTAATTATGATGTGTCTTAGTGTGGTTCTATTTGGGTCCAACTTGTTTGTGACTCTCTGTGCTTCCTGGACTTGTATGTATATTTCCTTCACCAAATTAGGGAAGTTTTCTTTCATTATTTCTTCAAATAAGTTTTCAAATTCTTGACCTCCGTCTTCTCCATCTGGCACCCCTATGATTCGAATGTTATTGTGTTTAAAGGTGTCCTAGAGGCTCCTTAGCCTACCTTTGTTTTTTCGAATTTTTTTCTTCTTGCTGTTCTGAAAGAATGCTTTTTTCTTCCTTGTGTTCCAAATTGTTGATTTGATTCTTGGCTTCATCCCCTCCACTGTTGATTTCCTGTAGATTTTTCTTTATTTCACTTAATGTAAACTTCATTTCTTTTCAAGTCCTGGGTCTTTTTCATGCTGTTGAACTATGGAATGAGTTCCTGGAGCATCCTGGTAACCAGTGTTTTGAACTCTGCATCTGATAGGTTGCTTATCTCTGTTTCGTTTAGTTCTTTTTCTGGAGCTTTGTTCTGTTCTTTCATTTGGGCCATATTTCTTTGTCTCCTAATTTTGGCAGCCTCTCTGTATTTGTTTCTGTGTATTAGGTAGAGCTGCTTTGACTCCCTGTCTTAGTAGTGTGGCCTCTTGTAGAAAAGTACACCTGTAAGTTGTATGGGATGGAGCCTTAGGTAATTGCCAGGGCAGGACAACCCGTGTCACCGCTTTGTGGCTCTGTGTGGGGAAGGGCTCAGAGAGGGGACAATACCACTGTCTGGCCTCTGGAGTTTTGCCCAGGAGGATGCTGTCTCTTAGCACTTGCCCTGTTGCCAGTCACTTCAATTTCTCCCCATATGCCACAGGTGCTGAAGCCTAGAGGGAGTGAGTCGGCATAAGTCCTAAGTCCAATGTGGACCCCTTAAGAGGAGTCTCTTGAGAATCCCGAGGTTTCTTCTACTGCCCCAACCCCACTGTTTTTCACAGCCAGAATTTATGGAGATTTATTATCCTGTGGCTGGAACCCTAGGCTAGGTGGTCTGGTCTGGGGCTGGGATCCCTTGCTTCTGAGGTATCCCTCTCAATTTTTATCTACCACATGTGGATGTGGGACTGAGTGTTCCACATCTCTGCACCTGTCTGTGCCCTTCATGTCTCTGCACCTCTCTGTTCCTCTCTCGCTCTTTGCACTTCTCTGTGCACCTTTGCATCTCCACCCCTCCTACCGATCTGGATGAATGTGGCTTCTTTAAATCCTTGGTTGTCGGACTTCCATACAGCTTGATTTTCTGACAATTCTGCATAATACTTGTTTTGTTGTTGTAATTTTTGTAGTTGTGCAAGGAGGCAAGACATGTTTTCCTATGCCACCATCCTGACCAGAAGACTCTCAGTGCACATTATATATTTACAATATATCTCAGTTTAGCCTTGACACATGTGCTCAATAAGCACATGTAGCCTGTGGCTCCTGTATTGGACAATATTATCATTGATGGATCAAGCACCTAGTTGGGATGGAAGCTTATGATAACTCAAGTATACTGACTTCTTTTAAGGAATTTAACAACACTGTTATACTCAGATCTATCCAGAATGGACCTGTTGTCACATCTGAAATCATCAAACACTTTGCTTGAAGAACAGTGATAATGACTCTGCACACCTTGCACTGTTGGGAACCGCCCTGACTGGTTTCAGAAGCTGTAACCCCCTACGGCTAAGGCTGAGTAAGAGACCTTGGGGCCATTAAGCCACTAAGGAGACAAAGCTTGTCTCCCTGGCAGGGGCGCTGTACTACTCACTTTTACTTTGCCCTGCTTGGCCCCAGGCAGATCACTGGTTAGCCAATGATGGGTAAGATTCCTCAAGGGAGGGATGACTTAAGACAGGCAAGGTCATGAAGAGGCCCTCAGGGAAAGACTTGGGGGCCTATAGAAAAAGGGGGTGATGGACCCTCACCCCTTGGCTTTGACATAGCCTGAGTCCTCATTCTGTCTGTGAGAAGTCTCCTAATCTCTTGGCTGTCTTACTCCCCCCCCCACCTGATTTAAACCTGAAACAATGCTGGTGTAGTCCTGGGCAGGAACAGTCGGTTCCTGGGGCGATCAGGCCTAAGGAAGAATGCATAAAATCCTGTGAAACATTCTTTGCTAAGAATGCCCTCAATTTTCTGATAAGGTTCCAAGCATGAAATGAGTTTGTTTCCCAAAGTTTTATAGCCCTTTAGATAATTGACCCTGACTCAGAATAAGCCCTCAGAGTTCTTTGTATGTTCCCTATTGGTTGATCATTACTGCCTGACAATGATTGATGAGCTTTACCTGTATTCCTGTGCAAATTGAATGCAATAAAACCCCATTGAGGAGCAGGCTCCTGGCCCTTCTCCTCTGAGAAATCGGCCACCTTTCCTCTCCAAGAAGGTCATATCTTGGTAGACGTATTCTCATCCATTGTGGAAGGGGGGGGGCCTCTGCGGGCAAAGATCTCCCACATTGCACCACCATGGCTTGTGGTCCCAAGAAGCATCTGAAGTGTATTGCACACCAAAGCATTGGCTACTGGATAAACTAACCAGTGTGTTGTTCCTCATCTAACTACTGGTCCCCACAGACTGAATGTCTCTCTCTCATTTTTTACTAAGGTACAGGCTTAAGTATGCACTAACATGAGATGAAGTAAAGAAGATCTGCATGTAACTGTTTATTAAGATTGATGGCAAGGTTTGAACCAATATAACTTAGTCTGCTTGTTTTATGGATATCATAAGACTGAAAAGAATTTCTGTCTGATCTATGAAAGTAAGGGTCACTTTGCTGTTCATCAGATTACACCTGAGAATGACAAGTACAAATTGTGCAGAGTGAGACAAATCTTTGTGGGAGCAAAAGGAATCCCTCATATGGTGGTTCATGATGCTCACACCCCCCCCACTACCCTGACCCCTTCATCGAGGTGAACAACACCGTTTGGATTGACTTGGAGACTGGCAAAATTACCAATTTCATCAAATTTGAAGTAGATTCTAACCAAGTTGAAGTTCACTGATCACCTGGGGATTTTCTGCACACATTTTCCCCACTCAGTCAATATGGAGTGAAACTATGTTTCTTTCACACAATATGCCAGTGTCAGAGACTCCACATAGGCTAAGTTAGCTCCAACTAAATGTGACTTTTCTGATGTTACCTAACTGCATCCTTTTCCTTTTCAGCTAGGGCTGCAACCAGGCTATTTGATTAAAGTATGTTCCTCGATGTGGGACCTCCTGGTTAGGGAACTACTGATTATCATTTCCATTGTCAGCTGTGGAAGGGGGAGTAGGGGACATTTAATTATTATTAATTATCAACTTTATTTGTCAAGCATACAGTTCAAGTGTTTTTCCACAGATGATTACATTTGATTCTCATAGTTTCTCTATCTGACATTACTACAGGAAAATCCCCACATGATCTGACATTATTGAAGCCCAGAAAGATATACTGACTTGGCCACCATCCTTTGGCTATTAAGTAGTAGAGCTGGATTCAACCAAGGTCTTTTGACTTCCTGGCCAGTGTCCTTACCTTGCCTCTCCTCCTTTCACATGTCCCCCTGAGTACAATCCTTCAAATGCTGAGAGATAAGGATAGGAAGGCTAGCTCCGTGTTAAGAAATCTAATAAACAAAAATCCAACCTAACAATAGATAAATTAGAAGGGGTTATTCACATTATAAAACAATTCCATTGCTTCAAAAAGTGAACACCACTGGAGAGATTAGCATATAATTTCATTTCTAAAATAAAATCTTATACCCAGCAGCTGAGGTGGACATTTATTAGGTAATGTCAAGTATACATAGGTACATCGGGCTGGTCATTATTTGACATAAACTAGAATAATTTTTTCATATAAGTCAGTTTTTTTTTAATTTCTAGAAATGTATTCTAACCTGAAACCTCTGAAATCAGTGCAGAATTACATACTGTTTTTTTCCTCTTTTTTCCTGGTAAAACACTCTTTTTCATACCCAAGGTGTTTCACAGGATAGAATGCACTTTTATTTTCCAAACCATAAAAGCAAAAATTATTTCCCTGCCCTTAGGAAATTTCACTTTTAGCCTTGTTTTGGTGAAACTCCTTCTATTTCTCTTTTCAATGATGTTCTGAAGGACCATCAACCTTAACAATGGCGTGGAAGAATCCGATCTGACATACAATGCAACCAATTAACAAAAAAACCCTAGAAACAGCAAAACCTACTGGCATGGGTCACAACCTTATATATCCCGTATCTTATTACCATTTGATATACATGGAGATGAGACAAATAAGCAATTTTAATGGGAGAGAAATGAAACTTAGGCTGTAACTCTTGACCTATAACATAGCAAGAAATGTTACACATTTTCTTCTAAACTGCAATGTTAGTGTATGGCTTTTCATTGTCAAATAAAGATCAGCAGATAACTAAGAAAATTAAGGAAAGAAATGCACTATTAAAATGCTATATGACTGGATTTCTTGAAATGCAGTATGGTTATCTTTTTAAAAAGCCCTTCTCTTAATTGAATATCATCAAGCATTTTCAAATGATAAAAGGTAGAGTGCTGAGTAAATATTTCTAGGGAGTTTTTGTTCTGACATATAGAGGGCCTGAGTGCTATTTTGACCTATTATTAGCACTCCCTAGTAACATCCATCTCACATACTCAGAATTCCTGAAAAGGCTTTAACTGAAAATAAAGTATTTTTCTGCTCACAAAAAGAAAGCAACATGTTTAACAGAGAGGGGACTGTGAATTTAAGTTAGACCAAATCCAAATAATGTGCCCTGTGATAATATGATTCACCTCACTGCAAGTCATTTATTTATTGCTGAAGGAATTCCACATAAACTGAAATTTGTGCATAAAATTATGCAGGGCAACAAACTCTGGACTAAGAGTCAGGAGACTGGGTTCTCAACCTTGTTCTGACCCTGCCTAGCTTTTTGACTTGCTTTCTCTGGACTTAAGTTTCCTCATATATAAAATATATGATCCATATATAAAATAAGGGGAAAGCTCTAAACAGGTAGCTCAGTTGGTGAGTGTCGTCTTAATATACCAAGGTTTCAGGTTTGATTCCCGATCAGTGCATGAAAAAATGTATAGATGAGTGGAAAAACAAAATTGATGTTTCTCTCTCTCTTTCTCAAATCATTAAAAACACTTTTAAATGAGGGGAAGGCTAGACCCACAGTATCTTTCTTTCCCCCACCCCCCATCTTCACTGAGGTATAATTGACAAATAAAATTATAAGATATTTAAACTGTACAATTTGGACTCCTGGTCAAGATGATAGCATAGGTAAACACAGCTCACATCCTCTCACAACCACATCAAAATCACAACGAAAATATATAACAACCATCAGTCAGAACTGTCATAAATCGAGTTGAATGGAAGTCTGACAACTACAGCATTAAAGAAACCACATCCATCCAGACTGGAAGGAGGGGTGAAGACATGGAATGGGCTGGTCCTATATCCACGTGTGGTGGATAAAAATTGGGGGGGACATCTCAGGATAGAGGAGTTCCAGCCTCAAACCAGGACCCCAGCCCAGAGTTCCAGTGCCAGGAGCATAAGTTCCCATAATTTCTCGCTGCAAAACCGAGCAGAGATTGAGTTGAAGGAAGAAACTTCTGGAGTCTCAGACAGTTTCCCTTAAAGAACCCACACACAGACTTACTCAGACTCACTCTCTTTGAGCTCCAGCACTGGGGTAGCAGCTTGAAAGGCATCAATGACATATAGGGAGCAACTGAAGTATTTGGCATCAAGGTGGGAGCTGGAGGGCAGCTCTGTCCCAGACAGAAAGGCAGGCAGAGGCCATTGTCCCTTTTATGTATCCTTCCCCCACAGAACCACAGAGCTGGCAGGTGGGTGCCATATTTGAGACTCCATCAGCTGGTTAGCACTATTTTCCCTGCCCTGGAGATCCCCTGAGACTCTGACCCACCCAACTTAAGGGCTCACACAAACTTTTAACAGTGATTTTTTCATATGAATGGCTGGTGTTGGCTCATGCTGCACAACTTCCTAAATCCTATCAAACAAGTACCAGTTGGCTTCAGGAAGCTACCAGCCCCTATGCCTCTTGATAAGTGGCTCCAGGCCTGGCACTAGCAGCAGCCAGCCTAGATTCACAGCTTGGCTTCGCCTGGGGAAATGCCACACTGAGCATAAGCAGCAGCCATCTCAGATTGCTTTATAGCTCATGCAGGATGGCCCCAAGCAGAACACAGGGTGGGGGGCTGACCTTGGCCTGCACCACCAGGGAAACCCCAAAGCCTGCACACCCATTGGGCAGCTACAGACCACGTCAGAGCACCAGCACCCTGCCCCTGCATAGCTGATCCTCCATGGAGAGCAGAGGTTGGTGGTCAGGGGTCACAGCCAGTCCTTGAAGCTTACTGGCCTCAGTAAATCCCTCCCATTGACCTACCAACAGCAACCAAAGCTCAACTACAAGAGGAGGGTGTACCCAGACCACACAAAGGGTGTGCCTTGAGTACCCACCTTGGGTGACATGGGAGGCTATGCTATTGGACCCTACAGGAGACCTATTACATTAGGTCATGCTACCAAGACGGAGTCACAGCAGCTCTACCTAATACATAGAAACCAACACAGGGGGATGCCAGAATGAGGAGACAAAGAAATATGATCCAAATGAAAGAATATATCAAAACTCCAGAAAAAGAACTAAACAGAATGGAGGTAAGCAGTTTATCAGATGCAGAGTTCAAAAACAGTGGTTTTAAGGATGGTCAAGGAACTTAGTAAGGACCTCAGCAGCATAAAAAGATCCAGTCAGAAACAGTCAGAAATGAAGGCTACACTATTGAAATAAAGAACAATTTACAGAGAAACACCAGTACACTGGGTGACTCTGATAATAAAATCAATGATATGGAACATAAGGAACCAAATTACAGCCAATCAGAACAACTAGAATAAAAAAGAATAATAATAAAAAAATGAATATAGTGTAAGCAGCCTCTGGGACAAATTCAAGTGTTCCAACATTCACATCATAGAGGTACCATAAGTAAAAGAAAAGAGCAAGAAACTGGAAATCTATTTGAAAAAAAATGAAAGAAAACTTTCCTAATTTAGTGAAGGAAATAGACATTCAAGTCCAGGAAGCACAGAGTCCCAAACAAGGTGGTACAAAGAGGCCCACACCAAGACACATCATAGTTACAATGCCAAAGGTTAAAAATAAAGAGAATCTTAAAAGCAGCAAGAGAAAAGCAGAGAGTTATCTACAAAGGAGTTCCCATAAGATTGTCAGCTGATTTCTCAAAAGAAACTTTGTAGGCTAGAAGGGATTGTCAAGAAATATTTAAAGTTATGAGAAGCAGGGACCTACCACCAAGATTGCTCTACCCAGCAAAGCTATCATTTAGAATGGAAGAGCAGATAAAGTGCTTCCCAGACAAAAAAAAGTAAAGGACTTCATCATTACCAAACCATTATTATATGAAATGTTATAGGGACTTATTTCAGAAAGAGAAGATCAAAACTATTAACAATAAAATGGCATAACAAACTAAGCAAACAAAATGAACAGAGACAGAATCATGGACACAGGGAACGTTTTCATGGTTGCCAGATGGGAGGGAGGCTTAGGAGAATGAGTGAGGAGGTGAGGGGATTAAGAAGTACAGATAGTTACAGAATAGCCATGGGCATGTAAAGTACTGTATAGGAAATGGAGTAGCCAAAGAACTTATATGGATGACTCATGGACATGAACAATGTTTGGGGGATTATCTGAGGGAGTGGGGTATGTGGGTGGAGGGAACAAAGGGGGAAAATTTGGACAAAGGGGGAAAATAGGCCAAGGTCAGCCCCCCCACCCTGTGTTCTGCCTGGGGCCATCCTGCATAATCAATAAAATAGAATTAAAAAATAAAGTATATAACTTGTTGATTTAACACACATATACAGTGTAAAAAATTCCCCCTCCATCAAGTTAATTAACACATCCTAACCAAACATATTTACCTTTTTTTGTGTGTGAGAACATATAAATGCTACTATCTGAGCTAATTTCAATTGTACAGTTATCAAGTATAGTCACCATGCACAATCTCTTTTTATTTTATCTCTAAATTCTGCCTCTCCTTCGTTTCCATACTACTACACATCATCCACACCACTTATTTGTTGGTTCTGTGATTAACAATCTTCCAGGTTCACAGTTGGAGTAAAAATGTGACTTTGGGGAGACTTGCCATAGTAACTGAATTTCCTCTCTGAAAAAAGAACCATGAAAGGACAATGTTTCCCATGTAGTTTTAACCCCCCAGATACCCATGGACTATATGGTTCTTGCATATATTAGTGATGCAAATCTGGGAAAAGAACAAAACCAAGATGTTATGACCAAGACACTTGATTTTCACTGGAATGTCCCATGCAAACAGCATAAACCGGTGAAGTGGCAGTTGGCTTAAACTTTTAGAAGGCATGCCAGTCTACAAAGAATCCAAACGGCAAATGTTCCCATGAGAATGGCTCATTGTTCTTTTCTCAATGCAACTTGATACTGAACCTTAAGAGATTGGGAAAAATATGAATTTTATCATTTCACTAAAGTCATTTCCCTTATATGGGCACCAGTGATCTCATCTATAATATGAGTGCATAAAAGCTGGACATAGACCTTCCAAGTCTAATACTCTGTTTCTATTTGGATTTTTTTTTAAACGGGTGGGTTTAACATTTGCTTTCTGGAGGGAGTGGAGAAGGCAGCTCCTGAGATGAGGGGGGAGCTCTGAGAAAAATAAGGTTCAAGGACAGACTTCACTGCCTTTCCAGTTTTGTCTAGTGCTATACTCCCTGTTCTTTTCTTTCAGTTTCAAGGACCAATGAAAGTGATGGATACTATATGTGACTGTGTGTCAGTGGGGTATGAAATCAGTAAATGAGAAAAGTGGGTACTGGCCTTTGGGCTCTTGGCTACAGCACCTAGTCTTGCCTTTCTGGCCTCGAGTCATCCGGCTGCTGTCTTGAAAAGCTGGCGCTAGGATGAAATACGTCATCAGGTCTCAAATGTTGCCAGTTGGAGGGCAGGATGCCAGTGATATGAGGACAAAGTGAATGCTCCTAGTACATTACAGGTTTTATTTATTTAACAAAAACCCATAAAACCCATTTTTGCCAGGCATTCTTCTAAGAGTTTTACAAATATTAACTCATTACATTGTTATAACATGAGTTAGAAATTAGGACCTAATATGTCCCTTATTTTACAGAGTGGGAAATTGAGGCACAAAGAGGAAAACTGCATTGCCTAAGTTATTCAAACATCTAGTAACAGCAGAGATTAACACCCAAGCACTTTGGCTTCACAGTCCATGCTTTTAACCATGCTTTATCCCACAGGCCATGGGATACTGAATTTTCTGGTGTGGTTCTCCATGTGTTTCAGTCCAAACGTGCAGTGGGTTTTGTGACTAACTGGCAGACCTCAGCAGTGGGACAATACCATGGCCTCCTCAGTCCTATCAGCCTGCCTTTGACTTAGGAGTGTTACATTGCTAGGAATGTTACATTTCCCCAACCCTGGGTTTTCAATGGTAAACTCTTTTTCATCCTCCCCTCACTGAGATTTTGTGCTCTTTGATTTCTGTCCTGTAGGTTTGCCTGAGTTCTCAGACCTTATCTACAGAAGAGCAAACATTCCCTTAAGCCTCTTGGTTCACTCAACCAGCCTGTAAATAGAAAGACAGTCATGCTAACAATAGCTGTTGTTTATTGAACCCTTACTATATGTCATGCTCTGAGATAAACTATTTCCATGCATTATCTCATAATCTTCTCTTCAAACCTATGAGGTGGCTTCTGTTATGATCCTCATTTTACAGATGAAGAAACCAAGGTTCACGCAGTCTGAGTTACTAACCCCAGGCCACACTTTTAAGTACCTGGTACTGAAGTACTTTGGCTGTATCTGATTCAAACTTCTTGGGTTTAACTATTACTTATCCTGCCTCTAGCACTGTTTTGGGACTGCTCTCCCAATACCATATGTACATTCTGCAGCTGCCCATGTTATTATTGATATGCCCAGGTCTGTGTCACTAGGTTATAATTTTAATACAAGTATACCATTTTCTTATAGTAATACAAACTATTTTGGGTTTGTAAGGGAGCATTTGCCTTGCTCATAATTGGACACCTTGTGTAATGGATAAGGGCCAGCTGGTGTTGGAGAAGTTATAGAAAGAGACAGTGAGAGAATTTAACTAAGCCAGGGAGACTAAGGCAGGTCATGTATCACACTCCTGTGGGCTTTCTGAATGGGGCATGCGGATCTTCTATTGGAATGGATCTGGATAGGAAGAAAGTGTTGTGAATAAAACATAAGAATTGTTATTATAGCAGATGCAAACATCTCTAGGGTTTGTGCATATACAATATTCCCAGATATACTTTTTTCCGTGCTTGGAGACTAAATGATTGCTTCTCTCAAATGAGCGCTGTTTGGTTTGAGAACAACTGAGGCGATATTATATGTATGGATGCTGCTAAAATATCCACACAAAGGTTAAATTAACAAAACCAGAACTTAAAACTCACTTGACTTTATTAATCTTTGTAACTCAAGTGACACTCTCAAGAGGAGGAAATTGAGGCACAGAGGGGAAAACTACATTATATGTCAAAAAGGATCCTATATGCTTTGGGTCTGATTCTAATTGCCAGTTAATAAAAATCCTAGAGTATTCTTAATCAGCCAATTAACTGACCTAACAAATATAATAGGGAAAGAAGATGGGAGGGGTTGAAATTGGAAATAACAAATCCATCAAGGTGGAGTAGAATTCTTGTGAGGTTAATGGTGGACACCCTTTAAAGTACAAAGATTTTTTTCTACCTTGACTAGGTTCCTGTTTTTCTTTTTTTTCTCCCTTTCCTGACATTTGTAATTGTTGGAACCCCTATTTGGCTGATTAGCTAATTATAGAGGGAGGGAGGATGGGAGGGAGGGAGGGAGGTTGGGAGGGAGAGAGAGGTGGAGAATTAAAGACATGTAAAATATGTATTTTTTAAAAATCCATGGTTATTTATTTTCTGAAATACTATTTGTATGAAAATAGTTCACTGTAGTTAAGGATTTATTATTATTTAAAAGTTAGTGCATCATTTTTTTCCTGGAACAATTAGTTACCTCCTAATTTACCTTAACATATAAATTGAGATTGAAATATTATGTGAAAAGTCTGAGATGAAGGAAGCCAGTTATTTGTGGCTTGAATATATCTTCATAAAAATTTTTAAATAATAGTAAAGCGGAAGCTGTCTGTATTGGAAATGTGTATTAGTGGGACAGAATTATGTTTTTATTTGGATGCTGAAAATTATAATACATTAAAGAGTACTGGAAAAATGTGCATGTAGGTAAAATTCTCAATTATCATTTACCATTGTATAAATATGTGTATTCTCAGAAGTTGGTAAGAAAAACAGTTTAGACTAGAAAGAACTGGTTTTGCTCCAAAAATTCAGTTGCTGGGGTTTTCTTTGCGGATGCAAGCACATCGTTTTTTATATTTTTGGAAACAGTAAATTATGAAAAGCTTCCAGAGGAAGCTCAAGGTGCATCTTCTAAACCTGCTCAAGCCCCACTCCCAGAGTTGTAAGTGTTCTTTAAGATGTATGAATCATACGTCATACTTCAGTACTTTCATCATTGCTTGTCTAGACTTTTGTCATCAGGCTATGGAGATAGAGATTACCTAGTTATACCTTCTTATTGAACAGAAGACAAATCAGGGGCATGGGAGGGGGAAGGGACTTGTTTAAGGTCACAGAAAATTTTCTGCCTGAGCTGGGAGCAGGTCTCCAAATTCCCAGTTCTATATTCTTTCCTTTCTTCCCATATCCCCCTTATATAAATGATACCAATAGCCAAAGGGCAAATGCCAACCACCATGTTCTGTTAGGGACTGTTTTAATGCACAATCTGCTGCACTCCAACGCTGGTCGCCTTCATTTTTAAGTCATTCCTCAACGGCCAAGTCCAAGACATATATCTTAGTTTTATTCTTATGAGTCCAATCCTTTTCCCTAATGCATTATTTACATGTCTTCTTTATGTTCCCAAATGTTCTCAGGGGAATAATTGTGTCCTGAATTTGGAAGTAAAAATGATTGTAGGATCTATTCCTTTTAATCTGATGACTAGGAAGTGCTGCCTTTTCAGTTCTCTAAGATTCTGATTAAAAGGATTGTTCAAAATAGTTCCTCTCTAATGCTATTATAAACTCCACTGGGCCCTACAGGATAGATATATGTACCTTGATTTTTATTTGTCACTTTCTTGGAGAGGAGAGGGGGTGTTTGCTTTTTGTTTTCTGCGTTTTTGGTTGAGTTTTGTTTTCAACCTTCAGGCTTTACATTTTATTTGCGTAGAGGCTTCTCTTATTTTTCTGACTGAGGGCTGGTGTCTCTTGAGCTTGGAGGGTTCATCACAAATTGCTTGTAAAACAAGATCTGATTAGGAAGTAATATATTCATCTGTAACTCCTCCATAAAAGTTATTCAAGTATTGTGACAAAATAAGTGTTGTTTACTTTATACATTTTCTGCAAATTCTAAAGATTTCCCCTAAGTTAAAGGCTCTCATGGAATCTTGGGGATTGTGGCTTGCCCACTGAGAGTATAAAGGCTGGCTAAATTAAGTTGATTTGCCTGTGAAAGAAATGCTTCCATTATTCATGTCAGAAGCCTGTCACATCAAATTGAGGGAGTGGAGAAAACCCTTTTTTATCAACATTTAGAACCAAGAAAAACCAACCATTGAGGGCCTGAATTTCAATTGGGGAAAAAGTCAGGCTGAAAGCAAGGTTCAAAAAAGGTGGCTGGGGGGGTCTGGGTATTTGACTAATGTTGAAAATCAGTAGAGGAGATTGATTTAACTTTGGCCGAAACTTTTTATATACACAGACTGAATGAAACGTCTTAAAGCAGCAAGTAGTACATACAATCTTGGTGTCTTTCATGTGTAAACTTGTCAAAAGTAGTTAAGCTAATTCAAATTTAAATCTCCTTGAATTCCTATTCTTGGACTCTTAATTTGTTTATTTTAAAGGATTTAGAAATGCATTTCTTGGGTGTTACTTTTCAAACATTGATGAATGTATTTTGTTTCTCAAAGTTCAAGATTATAGGCTCTGGTGTGTGATTAGAGATTGAATTAATAAAAGGAAGACAGGCGGGTCAAGGATCGGCCCCCTTGTTTGTATCAGGTATGTGGGCATTTGTCTCTGTGTGGATGAATTGTATATATATATGCACACACACACACATACATAACTTCAAATTAAAAACAGATCATTAAGAGAATAACTCAGAACAGTAAGGGGAGGACTGTTTCCCAAGACAAAATATCTTTATGCGATATCAGTTTAGGAGGATTCTGTTGTATTTGCCAGGATAGTGGATTTTGTTATAAGTATAAGGATAAATTATCGGATGACTTATGCAATGAAATCTGATGTTCACTCTTTTTGCAATATTTGATTTCTATGAGCACATGCATTTCAAATGATGGTGTGCTGCAGTAAAATCAATCACAAGGACAAAGTTTCTCATATCAGCAAACTTAAACCTTACCAACCCTCATTTACCTTGAAAGGGTTTCTGCCATTATTATCTAAGTAGTCTTCAAATGGTAATTTTAATCTGTTTTTTCAAGGACATCTTTTGGGATGTCTTTTACTGAAAAATGTGGAACATCATTTTGTTTTGTTTCTTAGATACAGATTTGGAGGTTCTTACCTTATTTGGCACCAGAAATGCTACAAAAATGAAAAATAGAACAATTTAAACTGTTTGAAGGGATTTTTGCTTTTTTCTCCCCTTTTAAAAAACGAGGCCTAAAATCCTGTTAAAGAGTAGGACTGAATTCCTCCCCCGGCCCAACCTTTTTTGGTGTGTGGTTCTGTAGCACTTCAATCCTAAATTGAATTTTATGCTTAATTGATATTTGTGTTGAGTGGAAATAAGAGTTGGTTTGTGGTGTTCGAAGTACAAAAGTAATTACTTCTCCGAATTGACTGCAAATATGTGCAGGTTGTGTGGATGGGGGAGCAATGAGTGAAATAGAGAGGCGATTGTACTGTGGAGGGCTGGAATAGACAAGGATTAATGGTGAGCAGAATTGTATTTTGGTGTTCTTTCAGTAACGTTACAATCTCTGTGAAAGTGAACGCTGCTAACAAGGAACCAATGGGGCACAGAGTTGGAATAGGGGTGGAGGGAGGGCATGTCAGGGGTTGTGAACTGGTAAAAACAGAGAACCGTGTCAAAGTAGGAACTGAATATCTAACCTATGTGTATGTACAAAAGTACAAAACAAACAAACAAAACAACAACAAAAAAACCTCTGTAATTTGACCTGTGCTACTTTTAGATCACGAAACCACCAAAGGCAATTTTCATATGCTGATAATGTTATTTTCTAATGAAGAAAATTTGAATTATGTAGAATCATAAAACAGTAGCTTGTTAAAACTGGGAGAACTTTAGAAACTGGATAGTTAACCAACCTTACAGATGAGAAAACTGGAAGGTCAGAGAGGAAGATGGACAGAATTGGCATCAAAATCTAGTTTTTCTCATTCTCGGGCCAGTGAACTTCTCACTGATTTACACATGACTAAAAGGCCCAATTTTCCTCCACTTAGTGTCATACAATACTGCATGGACTATGTTAAATAAGATTAAAGAGGGCTTGGGGGAAAGGGTGAAGAAGGTGAAGGAGAATAAGAGGTACAAATTTCCACTTGTAAAATAGGTAAGTCATGGAGATAGTCATGGACAGCATAGGGAATATAGTCAATATCATTATATCCTTGTATGGTAACAGATGGTTACTAGCCTTATCATGGTGATCACTTTGTTTAGTTATATGAATGTTGAATAACTATGTTGTGCACTTGAAGCTAATGAAATATTGTAAGTACACCATATTTCAATAAAAAACATAAAAAGTAAAAAATAAGATTATAAAAACATAAAAATGAAGTCTATTAAAATTTAAAACATGAATAAATAAATAAGTGGACAAATAAAAAATTAAAGACCTCTGCAAACACGAGCCCCAGAAACAACCATTCACAGCTAAGTGTATTTCTTCTATGCTGCTGTCTGGCCAGATACAAATATAAACATTATTATTTTCATCTTGTTTTTTTATATTTTTGCTTGTTTTATGTGTATTTGATATATATAACATATGATATATAATTTGTACCATATGATTCTGTAGATTTTCCAATATACATGACCTTTAATCAATATTATTATAAAATAGATCGAAATTAGGGATTGTTTTCTCAATTTTATTTTTGTATTGTTTGTTGCAAGTGTATAGAAATTTAATTGATATTTGTTTATTAATCTTTATCTTGAAAGATTTCTAAACTAATTTATTAGCTCTCATAGATTTTTGGTGGATTCCTCAGGGCTTTTTCTATATTAGATCATGTCATCTGGTAATAGGGATAATTTTTCCTCTTTCTTTACAGTTTGAATGCCTTTTAATATCATTTTCTGTGCTAATTACCTCACCTAGAATTCCAGTACAATGTTGCATAGAACTGGTGAGAGCAGACCACCTTGTCTTGCTTCTGATCTTAGGGGGAAAGAATTCAATCCTTTACCATTAAATATGATTTTAGCTGTGACTCTTTTCCCTTCATTTTAAAATTTATTTGGTTAAGTGTGGAAAATTCTCCTTTTCTGCACTTTACATATGCCAGAACAAGTCACTGAATTTGGGAAACACTTTCGACTATGTGACTCTCTGCTTATGCAGGGTAAGATTGCAAGCAGTGCTGTGACAGACAAAACACTTGACTCTGATGATGCTAAGCATCCCTTGATGCCTTCCCCACATCACTCATATGTGTAGAGAATGGGACCAGAAACCGGGTTTTGTAAGCATTCACTCTCTAAGGCAATACAAATGTTACTCTTTTCTCTAACTTTGGCGTGAAAGAATTCCATAATTTTTATGGTCATCTCACAGAGGACCAATTTCCAAACTTGAGAAAGAGGAGAAAAAAATAGGTTGTCCCACATGCTTTGTTCACCTCTGTAAAGTCTTCCAAAATGGCTTTTTAAAAATGAACCACCATCTTTTGAAAGTGATAACATGCACCTTTACAAAAACAGCAAATCTCTACCACCTGTACCACCTGTCCCAATCCACGAGTTATTTATTAAAAGAAAGAAAATTAAACTGCTATCTTTTGCAAACACCAATAAATCATGGACAAAACCAAAGAGGGGTAGGATCAAGGGTGGAGGTAAAATGGAGACAACTGTACTTGAACAACAATTACATTTAAAAAAAAATAAAAGATAAAGCCCTGGCTGGCATAGCTCAGTGGATTGTGTGTGGGCTACGAACCAAAGTGTCACAGGTTTGATTCCCAGTCAGGGTACATGCACGGGTTGCAGGCCATGACCCCCAGCAACCGCACATTGATGTTTCTCTCTCTTTCTCTCTCTCCCTCCTTTCCCTCTCTATAAACAAACAAACAAACAAACAAATAAATAAATAAATAAAATAGTTTGCTTTAAAAAATTAAAAGATAAAAATAAAATAAAATGAATTATTCTAAACATTCAGTGAGGGCAAAAACTCCCAGAAAAAAAGTTAAGAAACTTTTGTTTTCCCTGAAGAGCTTGTGCTATTAGAAGCCATGTTGCTTCTCAAGCTTGGCAACCTAACAGGTTAGCCATGAACTTGTAGGTGGAACACGTTCTGGTGCCTCCCTTTGGTCTTTCTTTTCCTGTGCTTCTAAAGCCTATTTCCCTTCATCTGATTTTTCCTTCAATATAAAATTGTCATTCTCTTTGAGAAGGCAAATACCAGTTTCATTATGTTGCAGTTTTCCCCTTTATAAAAGGAGATTAAAGCCAGCTGTCACTCAATCCAAGACAATGTTTCTGAGAGGAAATATAAGGACCAGAGTTTCCAGAGCCTCCAAATTTCTAAACAAGTGAGACTACATATTTTTACTGGTAATTGCCCATTTGTAATTATTAACAGATTTTAATTTTACAGTGCAACAGAGGCCATATTTAATCTCTAGCCCTGGCCCAAGTGGAAAAGATTCAATGATCTTTTAAAGTGATTTTTCAAAATAAGTAAAAAATTATATATTTAGTCATAAATTATCCATTTTAGGTATCCTTAATTCCTTTGTGTATGTCCAAATTTCCATCTGATAACATTTTCATTGTGCCTAAAAGACTTCCTTTAACATTTCCTGTATTACAATTCTGCTGGTTATAAATTCCTTCAGTTTTTGTGTGTATGAAAAAAGTCTTCATTTTAAAACATTTTTATTTTGAAAAATTTCAAACAAACAGCAAAGTAGAAGAAATAGTTCAATAAACACTCATATACCATCATCTATATTTGGCAATTATAATAATTTTTCTATATTCAATTAGTCTGTTTTTAAAACATTTTAAAATCAATTACACACATCATATTTCACCTCTACATAATTCTTACATCATTAACAAGATGACATTTTTGTCTTCATAATGACAGTACAATTATCACAGCCAACAAAGTTAACAATAATTCCCTAATATTCTCTAATATCCAGTCTGCAACTAAATTTCCTTGATTATACCAAAAATGCCTGGTTTATTCAAACCAGACGTCAATCAAGGCTCATTTGATAGTTATACCTCTTAAATCTCTCCTAATGTAGAACACTCCTGCTGTCTCTCCACCTTTATGCCCCCGTGTGTGATATTGCGATTTATGATAAGAAATAGATATTTGGCTTTTTTTCTTTGTCCCCATTTCTGACAGAACCGCTAAAACCTTTGGCATTTCCTAACTGATGAGAACATCATGGTATCAAGGTGTATTTTATTATGTGAATAAGGTGACTTTTGGAAAGCACTTAAGGATGGGAGCTGGTTGTCAGGGGAACCAACCAGGTGATTAGAGGATTGAAACTCTCAGTCCCTCTCTCTGGGAGGGGAGACAAGCTGGAGGTTGGATCAGGCACCACTGGCCAGTGATTTAATCAACCATGCCTATGTAATGAAGCTTCTATAAAAGCCCGAAAGTACAGGGTTTGGAGAACTTCTGCACCAGCGAATACATGGTTGCATTGGGAGAGTGTGGCACCTGGAGAGGGCATGGAAGCTCTGAGCCCTTTCCCCATACCTCGCCCTATGCATGTCTTCTGTCTGGTGGTTTCTGAGTAAGTAAAACTTTGCTATGAATTCTGAAAGCCACTGTAGCAAATTAATCAAACCCAGGACACAGGTCATGGGAACCTCTGATTTATAGCTCATGGGTTGGAAGTACAGGTAACGGTGAGGTAGGGGGTCTTGTAGGACTGAACCCTTAACTTGTGGAATCTGATGCCATACTGTCGGAATTGAGTTGAATTGTAAGACACCTAGGTGGTGTCTGAGAGTTGCTTGTCAGATGTGTGCTGGGAACCTCCGGGCCCTCATGTTGGAATTTGGTGGGCAGAATACAAAAGATCGTGCCATTGACTTGTTTCAGATACCACGTCAGTTCTGTTGAATGCCCCACTTTCTGAGTTTCTTGCATCATTTCCTCATGGTGGTGTTTAACTTGTTCTTTTAAATTGTGCCCCTGTATTTCATAACAACTGCATATATTTGGTTTTCATTAAACATTTTTGCAGAAATAATTTAGAGGTGATGCTGTATACATCAAGAGGCACAGAGTATCTGACACATAAGTCCTACTATTAGTGATGACAAAATTGAACAGTTGGTTTGGTGAACAGTTGGTGACAGACTAATTCCTCCATTGTAATGTTTCTTCTCTAGTGGTTAACATATAATCAGTGGAGTGATACTTCAGCAACATGGGAATATCCAGTTTCCCATCAGCTTTCACCCAATGGTTTATAAATCTATTGATGATTGTGTCCTGAATCAGTTATTTCATTATGGTCAGAAAAATCATGATTTTCTGTTTCTATCACTCCTTCTTCAGTTGCGGGCTGGCATTGTCCTGAAAGAACCTTTCCTCATCAGCCTTGTCTGTTAGCTTTCTGTTTTATGCTCATTTCATCAGTTTGGACCTAGGTTTGTCAGTATTATTGGCCTCAGGAGTCTCAGGTGGGGGTAAGCTGGCAGGTGATTGGTGGACAAAAGTGAGTTTTTCTCTTTAACAGTCCAGTTATAACTAGATTACTTCCAGTACACGAGGATATGCTGAGGGCCTAGTGGACAGCAACCTTGATCTGCCTGCTTCCCACTGGAAGCCTCCTGTCAGAGGCATAGATGCCAATTCTGAAGCTGCCCACCTTGCCTGAAGGTGACCAGGTGATGTCCTATTTATTCCCATACAAATGGAAGGATAGCCATTCATTTTCACTTGCCCACTGTGGCTCGCTTTGTTGCAGGCACTATGTAAAGTGTTTTATGTGCACTAACCAAAGGAATATTCACAAAAAAATACTTTGAGGTACATATTACTTCCATTTTACAGATTACATAAGTGGGGCCTTGTTTAATTAACTTGGTTAGGATCATACAGCCAATAAATAGAAGTAGAGGAATAAAACCCAAGTCTGTTGGACTCCAAAGCCTATGCCCTTTTTTTAATGATTTGAAATGTAATGATTTTAATAGTAATTCAACAAGTATATGCAGCATATATATACTTGCAATACCTAGAATATTAAAATAAACTTTTTGGTGTTTTTGATTTCAATGTGTTTTTATTTTTATTTTAAATTACAGTTTACATTCAATATTATTTTGTGTTAGTTTCATATGTACAGCATAATCGCCAGGCAATTATATATTTTGCAAGGTATGTCCCCTGACATATCCATTATCCACAAGGCACCATACATAGTTATAAAACTATTATTAGCTGTATATCCTATGCTGTACTTTGCATCCCCATGACTATTTTGTAACTACCAATCTGTACATCTCAATCACTTCACCCTTTTCACCAAGTCTCCCCACCTCTCCTGCCCTCTAGCAACCATCAGTCTGTTCTCTGTATCTATGACTGTGTTTCTGTTTTGCTTGTTTATATTGTTCTTTACATCCCACATATAATATTTGTCTTTCTCTGACAGACTAATTTCACCTAGCATAATACCATCTAGGTCCATCCATGCTGTTGCAAATACTAAGATTTCATTATTTTTTGTGATTAACATTCCATTGTATATATGAACCACCACTTTTAAAAATTTTTTTATTTATTTTTTAGAGAGAGGGGAAGGGAGGGAGAAAGAGAGAGAAACATCGATGTGTGAGGGATATATTGACTGGTTGTCTCTCCCACACCCCTAGCTGGGGACCTGGCCTGTGCCCTGACTGGGAATTGAACTGGCAAACTTTCGGTTTGCAGGCCAGCACCCAATCCACTAAGCCACACCAGTCAGGGCCTGAACCACCACTTTTTTTTATCCAGTCATTTGTTAACGACCACTGGGTTGCTTCCATAACTTGGCTGTTGTGAATAATGCTGCAATGAACACGGGGGCACATATTTTCTTTCGAATTAGTGTTTGGGGTTTCTTGGGATATATTCTCAGGAGTGGAATTGCTGGGTCATAGGCAGTTCCATTTTTAATGTTTTGAGGAACTTCCATATTGTTTTCCACAGTGGCTGCACCAATCTGCTTTCTCACCAACAGTGCACAAGGGTTCCCTTTGCTCCACATCCTCAACAACACTTGTAATTATTGATTTATTGATGGTAGCCCTTCTGACCAGTGTGAGGTGATATCTCACTGTGGTTTTCATTTGCATGCCTCTGGTGATTAGTCATGTTGAGCATCTTTTTCATGTGTCTATTTACCATCTGTATATCCTCTTTGGAGAAGTGCCTATTCAGGTTTTTTGTACATTTTAAAACTGGATTGTTTGATTTTTTTGGTGTTGAGTTGTATGAGTTCTGTATAAATTTTGGATATTAAACTCATATCAGATGTATCATTGGTGACCATGTTCTCCCACTCAGCAAGTTGTCTTTTCATTTTGCTTGTGGTTTCCCTTGCTATGCAAAACTTCTTAGTTTGACATAGTCCCATTTTTAAATTTTTCCTCTTGTTTCCCTTGCCTGAAGAAATATTACTAAGAGAAATGTTTGATATTTTACTGCCTATGTTTTATTCTAGGAGTTTCATGGTTTTGAGTCTAACATTTAAGTCTTTAATCCATTGAGTTTATTCTTGTATATGCTGTAAGAAGGTGGTCTAGTTTCATTAATTTGCATGTACATGTCCAATTTTCCCAGCACCATCTATTGACTATACTGTCTTTATCCCATTGTATGTTATTGCCTCCTTTGTAAAATATCAATTAACTACAAAGGCATGGGTTTGTTTCTGGGCTCTCTATCTGTTTCATTGACCCATGTGTCTGTTTTTATGCCAGTACCATGCTGTCTTGATTACTATGGCCTTGCAGTTTAATTTGATATCAGGTAGTGTAATATTTTATTTCCTCTATAAAATCCTTACTTCTTTGATCCTTGCCTCTTCTGAAGATCTGAACTAGCAACCTTTCCTTCTCTGAAGTATCTGATTTCAATTTTCATCACTTTTTTTGTTTTCACATCTGTCTCTCATACTCTATTGTGAGATCCTAGACGGTAATGTTTGCTGTGTCTTATTCATGGTTTTATTCTTGGTGCTTAGCATGTATTGACTGATGAATGTATGAAGACAGTAGAGATGTTAGGAGCCACTGAATCAGAAAGATGTGATTTCATATCCTGACTTTGCTGCTTACTAACTTTGTGATCTTGAGAAAGTACATTATTTTATCTCTCTCTGCCTCTTTCTTTACCTACTTTCTCTCCCTATGGATTTGCTATCCTGGACATTTCATGTAAGTGGAATCACATGATATATGCCTTATGTATTTGGCTTCTTTCACTAAGCAAGATGTTTTCAGGGCTCACATGTGTGGTGACACACATCAGTATTTCATTATTTTTATGGCTGAATAGAAATCCATTTTATAGATAGATTGCATTTTGTTTATTCATAAGTTGAAGGATATTTGAGTTGTTTCTACTTTGGCTATCATGAATAATGCTATTATAATCATTTGTATACAAGTTTTTCTGTGACTATATATTTTCAATTCCCTTTGGTATATATGCTGAAGTAGAATTGCTATGTTATATGGTAGCTTTATGATTAACTTTTTCTGAAAGTGTCAAAAGTTTTTCCAAAGCAGCTCTTCCATATTACATTCCATTAATAATGTATGAGGGTTCCAGTTGATCCATATCCTTGCAACACTTGTTAATTTCTGTTTGCTTTTTCTTTAATTATAGCCATTGTGTTATATATGAAATCCCGAATGGCATTTCCCTAATGACAAGTAACGCTGAGCATCTTTTCATATACTTATTGGCTATTTGTATATCTTCTTTGGAGAAATGTATATTCAAATCATTTTCCCATTATTAATTGGGGTTTTAGTCTTTTTATTGTTGATTTGTATTATTTATATAGCCTAGGTATAAACTCAGATATATGATATGCAATATTTTATCCCATTCTGTGGGATTGTACTTTCACTTTCTTTTTTTTTAAATATTTTATTTATTTATTTTTTAGAGAGGGAAGGGAGGGAGATAGAGAGAGAGAGAGAGAGAGAAACATCAATGTGCAGTTGCTGGGGGTTATGGCCTGCAACCCAAGAATGTACCCTGGCTGGGAATCGAACATGGGACACTTTGGTTCCCAGCCCGCGCTCAATCCACTGAGCTATGCCAGCCAGGGCTCCACTTTCTTTATACTGTCCTTTGACCTACACAACTTTTCATTTTGATGCAGTCTGCTTTATTTAACTTACTTGCTATTGCTTGTGCTTTGGATGCCAAATTTAAAACAAACATATTGCCTAATCCATGAAGCCATGAAGATTTATAGCAATCTTTCCTCCTAATGGTTTTATAGATTGAGTTATTAGAAGTCCATTTTGGGTTAACTTTTATATATGGTATGAATTAGGGGCCCAAATTCACTTTTTGCATGTGGATATCCAGTTGTCCTAGCACTTATTGTTAACAAGGTTATTCTTTCTACATTGAATGGACTTGGCACCGTTGTCATATTCAATTGAGCATACATATGTGGCTTTATTTCCACACTCTCTGTTCTATTCCATTGATCTATATGTTTATTCTTATGCCAGTACCACAGAGTCTTCATTACTGTAGTTTCCTGATAAACTTTGAGATTGGGAAGTGTGAGTCCTCCAACTTTGTTCTTCTTTTTTCAACATTGGTTTGGCTATTTGGAATCCCTTGTGCTTCCATAAGAATGTTATGAGCAGCTTTTCCATTTCTTCAAAGGAGGCACCTGAAATTTTGACAGGGATTTTGTTGACTCTAGATTATTTGAGGGATAATAAGACTTTCTAATCCATGGACATGGGATGTGTTTCCATTTATTTAGGTCTCCTTTATTTTTTTCCAACAGCGTTTTCAAGCTTTCATTGTAGACATTTTGCACTTCTTTTGTTAAATTTATTACTAAATGTGTTATTATTTTTTATGCTATTGTATGTGTTTTCTTAATTTCATTATGGTATTATTCAGCGTATTAAAATCTAACTAATTTTTCTATATTGGTCTTTCATTTTGCAACTTTTCTGAACTCATCTTTTTAGCTTTAATAGTTGTGTGTGTGTGTATTTCTGAGGATTTTCTATATATAAGATCATGGCATCTGTGAGTGGAAATAGTTTTGCTTCTTCCTTCTCTTTATTTTTATTTTTTCAAAACTGTTTTGTCATCATTCTGTTTATCTTCTTTTTAACTATATTTTATTGATTATGCTATTACAGTTGCCCAATTTTTCCCCCTTTGCTCTCCCTCCACCTGGTATACCCTACCCCTTCCCTCCAGCAATCTCCCCCACTTATTTCTTGTACATGAGTCATGTGTGTAAGTTCTTTAACTTCTCCCTTTCCTTTGCTGTGCAAAATCTTTTTAGTTTGATGTGGTCCCATTTGTTTCTTTTTCTTTTGTTTCCCTTGCCTGGGGAGATATATCTGATTACTATTACTACAAGCAATGCCAGGAATTTTGCTGCCTATGTTTTCTTCTTTGATTTTTATGGTTTTGGGTCTAACATAAGTCTTTTTTTTTTAAATGCTCCAAATTTATTTATTTTTTAAAAGATTTTATTTATTTATTTTTAGAGAGGGAAGGGAAGGAGGGAGGGAGAGAGAGAGGGAGAGAGAGAGAGAGAGAAACATCAATGCTCGGTTCCTGGGGGTTATGGCCTGCAACCCAGGAATGTACCCTGGCTGGGAATCGAACCTGGGGCACTTTGGTTCCCAGCCCGCGCTCAATCCACTGAGCTACGCCAGCCAGGGCTTAACATGTCTTTACTCCATTTTGAATATATCTTTTTGTGTGGTGTAAGAAGGCATAGTTTTATTTTTCTGCACATATCTGTCCAACTTTCCCAGCACCATTTGTTGAATAAACTATCTTTAGCCCATTGTATGATTTTTTCTTCCTTTGTCAAATATTAGTTGGCTATAAAGGTGTGGGTTTATTTCTGGGGTCTGTATTGTGTTCCATTGATCTATGTGTCTGTTTTTATGCCAGTACCATGCTGTTTTGATTACTATGGCCTTATAGTATAGTTTGATATTAGGTAGTATGATTCCTCCAACTTTGTTTTTCATTCTCAGGATTGCTGTTGACATGCAGGGCCTTTTTGGTTCCCTATAAATTTTTGAAATATTTGTTCTAGTTCTGTGAAATACATCATTGAAATCTTGGGAGGAGTTGCATTGAATCTATAGATTGCTTTGTGTAATATGGACATTTAAATACTGTTAATGATTCCTATCCATTAACATGGTATGTGCTTCCACTTATTTGAATCTTCTTTGATTTCTTTCTTCAGTATCTTACAGTTTTCCTAGTACAGGTCTTTTACATCTTTGATTAGGTTTATTCCTAGGTATTTCATACATTTTTAAGCCATTGTGAATGGGATTGTTTTCTTTATCTCCCTTTCTGTTAGTTTTTATTGGCATATAAAACACAACTGATTTCTGAATATTAATTTTATATCCTGCTACTTTGCTGAACTTATTGATCAGTTCTATTAGTTTTTTTATGGAACCTTTGGGATTCTCTATGTACCATATTGTGACATCTCTAAATGAAGACAGTCATACTTCTTTCTTTCCAATTCAGATGTGTTTCATTTCTTCTTCTTGTCTGATTGCTGTGGCTAGGACTTACAGTACTATGTTGAATAAGAGTAGTGAAAGTGGACATCCCATAGCACTTTCTTATAATCATTTTCATATCTGTAAAATCAGTAACAACAGCTTCACTTTAATTACTAAGTTTTGTAATTTGAGCCTTTTTCCTTTTCTTCTTGATAAGTCTATTTAAAAGTTTGCCAATTTCATTATCTTTTCAAGGAAACATTGGTTTCCTTGAAAAGATAATGGTTTCTTTGATTTTCTCTATTGTTTTTGGTTTCTTTGATTTTCTCTATTGTTTTTCTACTTTGTGTTTGGTTTATTTTTACTCTGTATTATTTTCTTCCTTCTTTTGTCTTGAGTTTAGTGTGCTCTTCTTTTTCTAAGTGGTAGGTTAGGTTAGTGATTTGACATCTTTCTCTTTCTTTCTTTCTTTCTTTCTTTCTTTCTTTCTTTCTTTTTTCTTTTACTGTAGGCATTTATGAGATTAATCTCCCTGCTCTTGTTGCTCATAAATTTTGGTATGCTATATTTTAATTGCCATTTATCTCAATGTATTTTTTAGTTTTCCTAAACTTCTTCTTTTACTCATTGGTTATTTAGAAATGTATTGTTTAATTTACACACATGTGTGAATTTCCAAATTTCTATCTGTTATTGATTTTTAATTTTATTCCATTTTGGCCAGAGAATTTGTAGAATTTCATTTTTTTAAAAATATTTTTAGCTCATTCTGTTGTGGTCCAGTGGGTTGAGCACTGGCCTGCAAACCAAAGGGTTGCTGGTTTGATTCCTAATCAGGGCACATGCCTGGGTTGCAGGCCAGGTCCCAAGTAAGGGGCACACAAGAGGCAACCAGACATTGATGTTTCTCTCCCTCTCTTTCTCCTCCCTTCCCTTCTGTCTAAAAATAAATAAATAAATAATCTTAGAAATATTTTTAAATTTTCATCTTCAGTTTTCAAAAGAATTCCATTTTAAAAAAGATACTAATTAGGTGGGCCAATAGATGGTTTCTCCTAGAAAATGTTCCATGTGCACTTGAGAAGAATGTGTATTTTTACTGTTGCATGATGTGTTCTAAAAAATCTGTTAGGTCTGGTTGATTCAAAGTGTTCTTCAACTTTTCTGTTTCCTTGCTGATCTTCTCCTTGGCTATTCTAGCCATTATTAAAAGTAGGATATATCCCTGGCTGGCGTAGCTCAGTGGATTAAGCATGGGCTGCGAACCAAAGCATCGCAGGTTTGATTCCCAGTCAGGGCACATGCCTGGGTTGCAGACCATGGCCCCCAGCAACCGCACATTGATTTTTCTCTCTCTCTCTCTTTCTCCCTCTCTTCCCTCTCTAAAAATAAATAAATAAAAAAAATTTTAAAAAGTATGATATAAAAGCCTCCAAATATTGTTGAACTGTTCATTTTACTCTTGAATTATATCAGTTTTTGCTACAATAATTTAGGCCCTCTTGTTCAGTACATAATTGTTCTATTTTCTTGATGGATTCATCATTGTATCATTGTAAAATGCCCTGTGTCTCATAACAATTTGTGTCTTAAAGTCTATTTTGCCCCATTTTTTAATACATAAATATTGTTTCTTTGGATAACATTTTTTCTTCTTATACATTTTATGTTTAAATTGTTTCTTATATTTTATGGAATAAATTTAAGATTATTCAGTTCCACATTGCATGTTTTATCTAATTGAATTGTGCTAAAATAGTCAAAGAAGATCATTTCTTGAAAGAGTTTCAATTGAAAAATCTTGTCCTTACTACAAATGCCACACCAGAGATAAATGTGGGCAATCCCCCCATTTCAATATAAAAACCTCAACTGGGTGATAATTCTAATACATTACAGCCTTGATTTTCCTTTGGAAACTGCAATGAAAATATGAAGGGTTGGTACTTGTTTACACTATTTAAACTGAATATTTATAGGCTTCATTTTTAATATTTTTAAAAATTATGGTAAAAATCATATATCTTAAAATTTACCAGCTTAACCATTTTTAAGTCTATATTTGATCATGTTAACCATATTTACATGTTTTGTGAAACAGATCTCCAGAACTTTTTCATCTTGCAGGACTGAAATTCCTGTACTAATTAAACAATTCTCCCTTGCTCCCTTCCCTCAGCCCCTGATAAATAACATTCTTTCTATATCTATAAATTTGATTATTATAGACAACTCATATAAGTGGTATTATACAATATCTGTCCTTTTTTTCACTGGCTTATTTCATTTAGTATAATGTCTTTAGTAACAAACTATAGAAAAGACCCCTGAAAGTATAGTCTTCAGTATAATGTCTTTAAAGCTCATCCATGTTGTAACATGTGACAGGATTTCCTTTTTTTAAGGCTGAAATAATATGCCATAGTATATATGTACCACATTTTGTTTATCTGTTCATCTGTCAATGGACATTAGGGTACCTTCACTTCTTTGCTATTGTGAATAATGCTACTATGAATGTGGTTATGCAAAGATCTCTTTGGGACTCTGCTTTTAATTCTTTTGGATATATACCTAGAAGTGGGATTGCTATATCATATGGTATATTTTTATTTTTTGAAGATCAGATTATTGTTTGATATATAATTCGCCTACTATAAAATACACCACTTTAAATGGTATGCTTCAGTGCTTTCTAGCATGTTCACAATACTGGGCCACTATCAGCACTATCTTATTCCAAAAGAGTTTTATCATCCAAAGATGAAATACATACCTGTTAGCAGTCACTCCTTACTACTCCCATTCTCCCCAGCCTGAAACAACCACTGATCCACTTTTTCTCTTTATGGATTTTCTAATGCTGGTTATTTCATATAAATGGAATCATATAATATATGATCTTATGCAAATGACTTCTTTCACTCAGCACGATGTTTCCAAGGCTCATGCATGTTAAAGCATGTATGAGTACTTCATTCTTTTTATTATCAAATAATATTCTATTGTATGGATAAAACACATTTTGTTAATTCATTTATCGTCTGATAGGCATTTGGATTCTTTCTAGTTTCTGACTATTTTAAATAATGGTGCTATGAACAGTTTTTAGAAGCTTTTGTATGAACATATATTTTTAATTTTGTTGGTATATACTTAGTAGTGGATTGTTGGGTTACATGGTAATTCTATGTTTAAATTTTCAAGGAACTGCCAAAGTGTTTTCCAACATGGTGGCATCATTTGACAATTTCATCAGCAGTGTATGAGGATTCCAGTTTCTCTGTATTTTTATCAAAGTTTGTATTGTCCACCCTTTTTATTATATCCATCCTAGTATGTGTGAGGTGGCATCTTTGTGATTTTTATTTGCATTTCTCTAATAGCTAATTATGTTGAGTATCTTTTCATATGCTTATTGCCCACTTCCATATATTCATTAGGGCATGTTTATTTGGATCTTACTCTAAAACAAAAAGTTTAACATTTGAAAAACCTCGATCAATGTTCCACAGATCTGCAATGTGAATTACTTAGCTCTTTGGGATTTAATGACTTGCCCAATGACACACAGTGGATTAAGAGCAGAGGTTGACTGATCTACCTACATGGGGCTTTCTGCTACCTTTTGATTCAGCAAATTACTTAATGCAGCTCACTCTGGTGGGGTGCAGGTGTCACAAGCTGTGGACACAGTCAGACCTGGGTTACATCTCAGTTCCTTCACTTCCAAGCTTTGTGAACTCAGACAATTAAATTAAGGTAGCCAAGACTCACTTTCTTTCTCCGCAAAATGGGGATGCTAATAGGACCTGACATGCAGTGTTCTCCTGAGGACTAAATAGTATAGTGCATGCAATGTGCCTGGGTCTTGTTTGCAAATGAGATGATCGTCTATATAGAATATTCCAAAGGATTAACAGAAAGAAACCTCTTGGAATTAAAGGGTAATTAGTCACAAGATAGAAACATTAATATATAAAAGTCACTGCTTTCATATATACCAGCAGAAACAATTGGCATTCAAAATTAAAAGTCAATACCATTTACAATAGCACCAAAATTTAATTATTTATATATAAATCTAACAAAATACTTGTGGGATCATTATGCAAAAAATTGCAAGTCTTTGATGAAAGAAGTAAAAAAGAAGATCTAAATAACTAGAAAAATATTTCATGTTCATGGATTGAAAGTCTCAATGTTATTAAGATGTCAGTTCTTCTCAACTTGATCTAGAGATAAAGTGAAAGCCCAATCAAAACCCCAGCAAGTTGTTTGTAGATATTGACAAACTGATTCTAAAGTTTATATGAAAAAGGAAAAGACCCACTCAGTCTTTTACTGTGACTACAAGACTTACTGTAAAGCTACTGTAATTCAGACTGTGTGATATTGATGAAATAGACAATTAGATCAATGGAACAAAATACAGAGCTCAGAAATAGACCCAAACAAATATAGTCAGCTATTCTGTGACCAAGGAGAAAAAGCAATTCAGCAGAGAAAGGATAGTCTTTTTAAAAAAAAAAATGGTGCTGGAACAACTAGACAACCATTAAAAAAAAAAACAACCTAGATGCAGACCTTGTATCTTTCACAAAAATGAACTCAAAATAGATCATAGACCTAAATATAGTGTACCTGGATTGTGGCAGGTACTCCATTAATGGTCACCATAGTCATTTGGAACTGTTCTGAAGCTCTGTTCAATTGGCCAATCAAGAACTAGTGCAGCCATAGTATAGTATAGAAATAGTATAAGGACTTTTGAGGGAAGCTGAGAGAGCCTTTGGGAGGCCTGATCTTCCCCCAGTGTGGCCAGGGATCACCTGCCTCAGAAGTCACATGGAGTCACATTTGCAAAGGCAAATCCTGGGCTTACTGCAGACTCAGACTCCTTGTGACTTTAGTGTTTTTGTTTGTGTTTTGTTGTTTCTTCAGTAACACCCTTGGGTTTTTTAATCCTTGCTCCAGGACATGCTCTGTGATTTTAGAGAAAGGGGGAGGGAGAGAGAGAGGGAGAGAAACATTGATCTGTTGTCTCTTACATGCACCCCCACTAGAGTCCCAACCTGCAACCTAGGCATGTGCCATAACTGGGAATCAAACCCGTGACCTTTCCGTTTATGGGTCTGACACTAAAGCAACTGAGACACACTGGCCACAGTCACCCTCAGGCGATTTTGATGGACATTCAGGTTTGAAAATTTAGGGTGTAGGAGTTAATCAAATAGTCTGTCAATAATGAGTGATAGACCCATCCATTGTCATAGCCCATGGTGTAGTGGAAAGAAGAGTAGGCTCTGGATTCAGAGGAACCTGGGTTCAAATTCTGTCACTGCCCCTTACTGACAGTATGACCTTAGGCAAGGCACCCTCTTCTCTGAGCCTTGATTAAACTGTTGCTGAATGAGGACGGTAAAATAGTGATACTTGCCTCCTAGGCTTCTTGGGAGGTTTAAATGAGACAAAGCCTGGTCTCATCAGTATTGTCAGTGTCAGTTGAATTACATGTAAACAGCCAACCAAAGGAAGGCAGGAGAGTGGGAAAGAATGAAACGGAAACAGGGTACTTGGTTGTTGTGGGGAAGTTGCAGAGGGGGGCTTTGGATAGCCAGAAGGCAGGAAGTAGGCCATGCATACTGTCACAGGATAGATAGAAGCGATGCTGGAAATCTCAGTGGTTTAGCATTCTCTGGGAGCTGGGGCTGGGTGCCTGCTCTCATACATAAATGGCCCTAAGAATGGAGAGATTTGAGATCTAAGTGGCTGCCTAATTTCTGTCTTCAGAGTATCAAAAACCAGTCATAGAACATATCTATCTATCCTTTTCAAGAACTGGCATTTTTAAAAAAGAAGCTGTGTTTTTAATGTTGCATACCCTTGGCTTCTTCAAGATGGGGAAAAAAAAAATTCCTGAGCCCCCTCTGCTGGCTGTGCCAGAGAAGAGCAAGTGAGGAAGTAACTAGAATGATCTCTAAAAAATGCATTTTCTTTTCTTTTTTAAAAAATATTTTTATTGTTGTGCAAGTACAGTTGTCTCCATTTCCTCCCCACCACTCCCCCATAAAAACATGCATTTTCACAGGGATATACAGTCAAATACAATTACAATAACAGAGAGCTGCATGAGCTCACGTGTCCTTTCATGCAGACCACACACAAAGACATGCACAAGTATGTACTGAAGTAGCACATACTCACACTAGTGCAGGGTTGTTGAGGGTACCCATTCAGGCCTCACTCAGGCCTGTATCTCCCATTAAGAGCTGTGCAACCTTGGGCAAGTTTATTTCTTTTTTTCTACCCAGATTTATTTAGGTATAGCTGATAATTTAAAATTATATACATTTAAGGTGTACAACTTGATATACATATGCCTCGTGAAACATTCAATATAATCAAGCTACTTAGCATATCCATCACCTCAGATAGTTGCCATTTTTCCTAAAGTTTTTAAACTTTTTTATTTTGTTAATTTAAAAAAAATATATATATACATACATATATATAGGTATACATGTGTATACTTTTATATGTACATTCATATTTATCTGAATCATAATGTATAAAAAGGGCCTACTTAGCACATAGTAAGCACGTGGTAAATGGAAGCTGTTATGCTTCTATTATTAGTAGTAAGTAAAATTCAACCTTTACATTGGAAATATTAGCAAATGTTTATATTGTGTTTACTATGTTTCAGGCACTATTCTAAGTGCTTTCTTTTTAAATCATATATTTTATTGATTATGCTATTGCAGTTGTCCCATTCCCCCCCTTTATTCCCCTCCACCATGCACACCCCCTCCCACCCACATCCCCCCCTTTAGTTCATGTCCATGGGTCATATATATAAGTTCTTTGGCTTCTCCATTTCCTATACTATTCTTAACCTCCCCCTATTTTCTACCTACCATTTATGCTACTTATTCTCTGTACCTTTTCCCCCTCTCTACCCCTTCCACTCCCCCGCTGATAACCCTTCATGTGATCTCCATTTCTGTGACTCTGTTCCTGTTCTAGTTGTTTGCTTAGTTTGTTTTTGTTTTTGTTTTAGGTGTGGTTGTTAATAACTAAGTTTGTTGTCATTTTACTGTTCATATTTTTTATCTTCTTTTCTTGGATAAGTCCCTTTAACATTTCCTATAATAAGGGCTTGGTGATGATGAACTCCTTTAACTTGACCTTATCTGAGAAGCACTTTCTCTGCCCTTCCATTCTAAATGAAAGCTTTGCTGGGTAGAGTAATTTTGGATGTAGGTCCTTGCCTTTCATGACTTGGAATACTTCTTTCCAGCCCCTTCTTGCCTGCAAGGTCTCTGTTGAGAAATCAGCTGACAGTCTGATGGGAACTCCTTTGTAGGTGACTGTCTCCTTGTCTCTTGCTGCTTTTAAGATTCTCTCCTTAATTTTAATCTTGGCTAATGTAATTATGATGTGCCTTGGTGTGTTCCTCCTTGGGTCCAACTTCTTTGGGACTCTCTGAGCTTCCTGAACTTCCTGGAGGTCTATTTCCTTTGCCAGAATGGGGAAGTTCTCCTTTATTATTTGTTCAAATAAGTTTTCCACTTGTTGCTCTTCCTGTTCTCCTTCTGGTACCCCTATGATTTGGATGTTGGAACATTTAAAGATGTCCTGGAGGTTCCTAAGCTTCTCCTCATTTTTTGAATTCTTGTTTCTTCATTCTGTTCTGGTTGGATGTTCCTTTCTTCCTTCTGGTCCACACCTTTGATTCAAGTCCCAGTTTCTTTCCTGTCACTGTTGGATCCCTGTGCATTTTCCTTTATTTCATTCAGCATAGTCTTCATTTTTTCATCTAAATTGTGACCAAATTCAACCAATTCTGTGAGCACCCTAATTACCAGTGTTTCAAATTGTGCATCTGATAGGCTGGCTATCTCTTCGTTGCTTAGTTATATTTTTTCTGGAGCTTTGATCTGTTCTTCCATTTGGGCTATTTTTTTTTGTCTTGGCTCATCTGAGCCAGGAAAGTTTAAGTGCCTAAGGCAGGTTCTGCTGAAAGGACTGATGCACCCTACTATCTCCGAACATGCAGGTAAAAATGCTGGAATAACTCATCTCAGTGTAACAAGTCTACTTGCATGCACACAACTGTGGTTCCTTAGAAGAAAGTACATTCTCAGTGGAAGGGATCATAGCTCTTTTCTTTCCAAGTTTTTCACCTGCTGCATTCCTTCCCTAAATGCTTTCTATGTATTTTCTCATTTAATCTTGACAACAGTCTTATGAGGTAGGTACTATTGTTACCCTCATTTTACAAGTGAGAAAAATGAGTCTCTGAGAGGGTAAGTGACTTGTCCAGGGTCACACAGCTAGTAAGTGGAGGAGCTTTGACTCAAATTCTGGCAGCCTGGTTCCAGGGATTGTTCTACATCTGCCTAATGGGTAGGATTAAATGAGATGTTGCATGCAGAGTGCTTGACATAGTACTAGGCACATCCTAAATACTCAATAAATATCATCTATTATTATTCAGATTTAACCTTGCTACACTTACTAACTGGACCTACTCAGATCTATATACACATATAGAGAGGTTAACACCAGATGTGCCCACACATGAAAATATACAGATGTATGCATAGATATATACAGATCTATTAATTTATTTAGTGTACTCGGTAATATTTACTGAGCACACCAGAGAAATTATTCTTTGCCTTGGGGATAAGACATTCCAGTAGGTGAGAAAGACAAACAAGATTAAAAAAACTACGTACAGTTGATCAGATAGTGTTCAAGAGAAAATATATTCAGGGAAGAGAGACATAAAATATTTGTTAGGATTAACATTTTAGGTAAGTGTGGCCAGAGAAGGTTTAGCAAAGAAGATACATTTTTGAGTAGAGATCTAGAGAAGAGGAGAGAGTGAGTCATGCACCTGTCTGGGATAATACCTTCTGAGGGTGAGGAAACAGCAAGGTCAAGTGCCCTGGGGTAAGAGAGTACCTGGCATGTTCAAGCAATGATGAGGAAGCCATGTATCTGGAGTGGGCTGAACTAAAGGGAGAGTAATAAGATGAATGGCAATGGACTAGTTGTGGAGGTCTTTGTAAATCATTAAAAGATTTTGAATTTTACAGTAAGTTGGAGAACTATGGCAGGATTTTGAGCAGAAGACTAATATAATTTAATTTATGTTTTAACAGAATCACTTTGGCTGCTCTTTGAAAATAACCTGAAATGGATCAAAGAGAAAAGATCAGAAATTAATTAGGAGACTATTGTGGTGGTCCAGGCAAGATAGGTTGGTTGGTTGTCCCTGAAAGGAAGGAAGGTGGTGGAGGAGCAGTAGGGTTCTGGATAAATATTGAAAGTAGAGCCAACAGAGTCTGCTGGTGGATTGATTAGATCAGGGTTGTGAAACAAAGAGAGGAGTCAAGATGACTCCAAGACATTTGGCCTGAGCAACTGTAGTACAAATGTGGAGTTGTCATTAAAAGATAGCAAATACTGAAGGAGGAGCTGCTTTGTGCTGGAAGATTAGGAGTTAGGTTTTTAACATGTTAAGTTGGAGATTGCAATCGAGCATCCGTATGGAGATACAAGTAGGTCCTTGAATGCGCAAGTCTGTAGGTCAGGGAAGAAGTTTGACCTGGGGATAAACATTTTTTGTGACTTCTTGGAGAACAGATAGTATTTAAAGTTATGAAACTGGATGCAGTCACCAAGGCAGTGAGCATAAATGAGGAAAAAAAGATTTAAACAGTGAGCTTGAGGCACTACAAAGTTAAGAAGTCAGAAGTTACAAAGAGGCCAGCAAAGGAGATGAGAAAGGATTATCAATAAAATAAGAAAAGGAGAGTGGAGTGTTCTGGAAGCCAAGTTTAAAAAAAAGGGTTTCCAGGAGTGACCACCTGAGCCAAATGTTGCTGATGAGCCAAATAACATGAGCCATAAAAAATTGACTATTGTATTGAAAAATACAGAGGTCACAGGTAAGCTTGAGAAGAGCAGTTTCTAAACTGGTGGAGAGGTGGCATGGAAAGCCTGATTGGAATGGGTTCAAGAAGAAATGGAGGAAAACAATTGCGCATAGCAAATATAGATTACTCGTGAGTTTTGCAATTAAGGAGCAAAGGAATGGAACTAGAGCTGGAGGAGAAGTGATGTCAAACCCTGGCTGGTGTGGCTCAGTGGACTGAGTGCTGGACTGCGAACCAAAGTGCCGCAGGTTCCTTCCCAGTCAAGGCATATGCCTGGGTTGTGGGGCCAGGTCCCTAGAAGGGGGCACGTGAGAGGCAACCACACATTGATGTTTTTCTCCCTCTCTTTCTCCCTCCCTTCCCCTCTAAAAAATAAACAAATAAAATCTTAAAAAGAAAAAGAAGTGATGTCAAGAAGAGACTTTTTTAAATTGAGAGAAATCCCGGCATGCTTGTTTGATGATTAGAATGATCCAGACTTACTGGATCTGGTAGAGGGGGGAAGATTCATGATGAAGAAGAGAAAAGGAAGAATTACTGAAAGCAGTACCTTGAGTATAATGGTCTCCCCCTTATCCATGGTTTTGCTTTGTGTGGTTTCAGTTACCTGTGGTCAACTGTGGTCCAAAAATATTAAATGAAAAATTCCAGAAATAAACAATTCATAAGCTTTAAACAGTGCACTCTTCTGAGTAGTGTGGTCCCGCTCCATCCTGCCAGAGATGGGAATCATCACTTTGTTTAGTGTATTCATGCTATATCCAATCCCTGCCCCTCAGTTATTTAATAGCCATAGGGTATCAGATCAACTATCACCATATCACAAATGTTGTGTTCAAGTAACCCTTATTTTACCTAATGACCCCAAATTGCAAGAGTGGTGATGTTGGCAATTTTGATATGCTGAAGAGAATCTGTGAAGTGCTTCCTTTAAGTGAAAAGGTGAAACTTATCGACTTAGTAAGGAAAGAAAAAAAATTGTATGCTGAGGTTGCTAACTTCTATGGTAAGAAGGAATCTTCTATCCATGAAATTGTGGAGAAGGAAAAAGAAGTTCACACTATGTTTGCTGTCACTCTTCAGACTGCAGAAGTTATGGCCACCATGCATGATAAGTGCTTAGTTTAGATGGAAATTAATTTTGTGGGAGGAAGCTGTGAACAGAAATTGTGTTCTAATTAATGACACATGTTGCACCAGAAGGCACTGAGCCAATAGAAAGACTTCAACAAGGGATCCTCTGAAATGAGTGACGCCAGGCCATTTACTGCAGGTAAAGGATGGTTACAAAGATTCAGGAATATGTTTGGACTGAGAAATATTAAAATTACTGGAGAGGCTCTGTCTGCTGATGAAGAAGCTGCTGCTACATTTACAGTAGAATTCAAGGAAGTGATTAGGGTTTGGTACTATCCATGGTTTCAGGCATCCACTGGGGGTCTTAGAACATACCCCTTGTGGACAAGGGGGACTACTATACGTAAAAAGAATGGGACTGCATGTACAGGTGGAGAGATTGATCTCAGTTAAAAGCCTAGACTATTCTTCCCTAGTAACAAGATAGAAAATAGTGTATATGGGGGCCTCTCATGAAGCTGAAGTGTTCTCAAAGAAATAGGAAACAAAGCCATTAGCTAATCATAGACTGTTAGAGAAAGCATAAAATGTTCTTCAAGGAGAGTGCCAGGATAAATGGACTCAGAGACTATAATGTGGCTCTGGGGCAAGTTTAACTCCTCACCTGAGGTTAGTAATGATGAATTTAAAGTGAAACCAGCAGAATTATTGTGTTTTAGTTCGAGCTCCATTCAGGTACACAGGTGCAGCCACAGAGGAGTTAGCAAGTTGGATTAAACAGGATTGTTGCTTACATAAGTGCCGCAAGAGAATCTAATGTGTGACCAAAATAATTTAAGCTGGGTAAGGAGAGAAGACAGGATGTTACATAGGTAGACAGTGAAAAGGTGGTAGGATTAATGACATGGAGGTCTCAGTAGGAGGGAAGGATTCCTGGATTTGCAGTGTAAGAGGATTGAGCTGCAAAGATAGGAGGTGGTCATCAGAGAGGGTGATTATGAAATTGAGATTGGTCACAGCAAAAACTAAATATAGGTGATTGAAAATGGCTACAAATTCTTTGCAGCTCCTCCTATCAAAAGTGAGGTCTGTTTCTCTGTGTCTGGAACCTGGGCTGACCCTGTGACTTAATCTGACCATGACTAGGAAGGAAGTGATGATCTCTGAGCCTCAGCCTCAAGAGGTCTGGCAGCTTCTTCCATTTTGCCTTCTTGGTATGCTGCCACCACCAAGGTTGTTTTTTTTTTTTAACCCTTTGAGGATGAAAGAACATCAATAAAGAAAGAAAAAAGAAAGTTTGCCTAGAGAGAGAGACCCAGCTAACCTGCCATCAGGAGCATGAGTGAGCCTAGGTGAGGCCAGCAGAAGAACCAGCCAATCTAGAGTATTGTAAGACATAATAAACTGTATTTGCTTCTTGCTTTTTAAATCACAGTTGATGTACAATGTTATATTAGTTTCAGGTGTACAATCTGTTTTTACACATTTATATAACCTATGAAGTGATCACCCTATAAATCTAGTACCCACCTGGCATGTTACATAGTTATTACAATATATTGAGTATATCCTCAATGCTGTACTTTACATCCCGTGACTATTCTGAAACTACTGATTTGTAGTTCTTAATCCCTTCACCTTTTTTGCCCACTTCCCCAAACCCTCTCCCTCTAGCAACCATCAAAATGTTCTCTGTATCAGCCCTGGCTGATGTGGTTCAGTGGACTGAGTGCTGGCCTCCGAACCAAAGGATCACTGGTTCAATTCCCAGTCAGGGCATATGCCTGGATTGTGGGCCAGGTCCCCAGGAGGGGTCACATAAGAGGGAACCACACATTGATGTTTCTCTCCCTGTCTTTCTCCCTCCCTTTCCCTCTCTCTAAAGATAAATAAATAAAATCTTTTAAAAAATGTTCTCTGCATCTATGAGTCTTTCTGTTCTGCTTGCTTGTTTATTTTGTTTTTTGGGTTTTTTTCTACTTTTTGCCCACCTCCACCTATCTCTTACCCTCTTTCCTTTGGGCTATCACCACACCGTTGTCTGTTTCTATGTGTTATGTTAATATGTTTTTTTGGTTAACTCCTTCACCTTCTTTCATTCAGTCCTCCACTTTTCCCCTCTGATAGCTGTCAGTTTCTCCCATGTATCCCTGCCTCTGTTTCTATTTTGTTCATCAGTTTATTTTGTTTATTAAATTCCACACATAGGTGAGACCATATGATACTTGCCTTTCTCTGCCTGGTTTATTTCTCTGAGCATAATATTCTCCAGGTCCATATGTGCTGTTGCAAAAGGAAATATTTCCTTATTTTTTATGGCCAAGTAGCATTCCATTGCGTAAATGTACCACAACTTTGTTTTATCCACTCGTCTACTAATAGGTACTTGGACTGTTTCCAGATCTTGGGTACTGTAAAGAATGCTTCAATGAACATGAGGGTGTGTATGTTCTTTCTGATTAGTGTTTCGGGTTTCTTTGGATAAATTCCAAGAAGGGGGAATTTATCACTAGGTCATAAAATAGTTCCATTTTTAATGTTTTGAAGAAATTCCATACTGTTTTCCACGGTGGTTGCACCAATCTGCATTCCCACCAAAAGTGCATGAGGCTTTCTTTTTCTCCACATCCTTGCCAGCACTTGTTGTTTGTTGATTTGTTGATGATGGCCATTCTGACAAGTATGAGGTTCTCATTGTGGTTTTAATTTGCATCTCTCTGATGATTAGTGTTGTCGTACATCTTTTCTTATGTCTACGGGCCATCTGCATGTCCTGTTTGCAGAAGTGTCTATTCAGGTCCTTTGCCCATTTTTTTAATTGGATTGTATGTCTTCCTGGTGATCAGTTGTATAAGTTCTTTATAGATTTGGAAATTAACCTCTCATCAGATGTACCATTGGCAAATATGTTCTCCCATTCAGTGGGTTCCCTTTTCATTTTGTTGTTGGTTGCCTTTGCTGTGAAAAAGCTTTTTAGTTAGTCCCATTTGTTTATTTTTTCCTTTGTTTCCCTTGCCTGAGGAGATATATCAGAAAAAATATTGCCAAAGAAAAATGCCTGAGATTTTACTGCCTATGTTTTCTTCTAGGATTTTTACAATTTATATTTAAGTCTTTTATCCATTTTGAGTTTATTCTTGTGTATGATGTAAGTTGTTGGTCTAGTTTCTTTCTTTTTTTTTTTGCATGTACTTGTTCAATTTTACTGTCTTTGCTCCATTGTATGTTCTTGCCTCCTTTGTCAAATATTAAATGACTGTAAGGTATGAGTTTATTTCTGGGCTCTCTATTCTGTTCCACTGATCTGTATTCCTGTTCTTATGCCAGTACCAGGCTTTTTTTTTTTTTTTTTACAATGGCTCTGTAGAGTAGTTTAATATCAGGTAGCATGATACCTCCAACTTTGTTCTTCCTCAAGATCGTTGAGGCTACTCTGGGTCTTTTAAGGTTCCATGTAAATTTTTGGAATATTTGTTCTAGACCTGCCAAATATGCCACTGGTATTTTAATAGGAATTGCAATGAATCTATAGATTGTTTAGAGTAGTATGGACATTTTAATTATGTTAAATCTTCCTATCCACGAACAAGTTATATGCTTCTACTTACTTGTATCTTCCTCAATTGCTTTTTCAATATCCTATAATTTTCCAAGTAGAGGTCTTTTACCTCCTTGGTTAAATTTTTTCCTAGGTGCCTTATTTTGTTGTTGTTGTTGCAATAGTAAATGTGATTGTTTACCTAATTTCTCTTTCTGATAGTTTATAAAATGCCACTGGTGTATAAAATGCCACTGATTTCCAAATGTTAATTTTGTATCCTGCTACTTTTCTTAATTCATTATAAGATTTAGTAGTATTTTAGCAGAGTCTTTAGGGTTTTCTATATACAAGAATATGTAATCTGTGAATAATGACAGTTTTACTTTCTTCTTTCCAGTTTGGATGCCCTTTATTTCTTCTTGTTTGATTGCTATGCCTAGGGTGTCCAGTACTATGTTGAATAAGAGTAGCGAAAGCAAAATTCCTGTCTTGTTCTTGATCTTAAGGAAAACACTTTTAGTTTTTGCTCATTGAGTGTGATGTTGGCTATGGGTTTGTCATATATGGCCTTTATTATATTGAGGTGTGATTCTATTTCCACTTTGCTGAGGATTTTTATCATAAATGGGTGCTGGATTTTATCAAATGCTTTTTCTGCATCTATTGATGTGATCATGTGGTTTTTATCCTCCATTTTGTTTATGTGATGAATCACATTTATTGATTTGCAAGTGTTGTATCTACCCTGCATCCCTGGAATAAATCCCACTTGGTCATGGTGTGCAATCTTTTTAATGTATTGCTGTATTCAATTTGCTAATATTTTGTTGAGAATTTTAGCATCTATGTTCATCAGGGATATTGCCCTATAATTTTCTTTCTTGTAGTGTCTTTATCTGGTTGTGGAATTAGGATAATACTGGCCTTATAAAATAAAAATACTGGCCTTATAAAATGAGTTTGGGAGCCTTCCATCCTGTTGAATTTTGTGGAATAGTTTGAGAAGAAGAGCTATTAGTTCTTCTTGGAATGTTCAGTAAAATTCACCTGTCAAGCCATCCGGTCCAGGGATTTTGTTTATTGGGAGTTTTTTTTGATTACTGACTTAATTTCAGTTAAGTGTAATCTGTCTATTCAGATTCTCTGATTCCTCCTGATTTACTTTTGGAAGACTGTATGTTTTTAGGAATTTATCCATTTTGTCCAGGTTGTCCAGTTTGTTGGCATACAGTTGTTCATAATATTTTCTTACAATCCTTTATATTTCTTTGTTGTCAGTTGTTATTTCTCCTCTTTCACTTCTGGTTTTATTTATTTTGGTTTTCTCTCTTTTTTCTTGATGAGTCTAGTGCAAGGTTTGCCAAATTTGTTTATCTTTTCAAAGAACCAGCTCTTGGTTTCATTAACCTTTTGTATAGTTTTAGCTTCTATATCATTTATTTGCACTCTGATCTTCATTGTTGCCTTCCTTCTATTTAATCTGGGCTTTGTTTGTTGTTCTCTTTCTAGTTCCTTTAGGTATAGGATTAGATTATTTATGGGAGATTGTTCTTGCATCTTGAGATAGTCCTGCAATGCTATGAACTTGTCTCTTAGAACTGCTTTTGCCGTGTCCCATACATTTCTGGTTTTTGCATGTTAATTTTCGTTTGTTTCCAGGTAACTTTTGGTTACTTCATTGATCTCATTGTTAACCCATTCATTGTTTAATAACATGCTATTTAGCCTCCATGTGTTTAAATGTCCTTCAGGTTTTTTAAAAAATTGTACTTGATATCTAGCATCTACCATTGTGGTCAGAGAAGATGCTTGATATAATTTCAATTTTCTTGAATGTAAGACTTATTTTGTGTTCTAACATGTGGCCTATCTTTGTGAATTTTCCATGTGCACTTGAGAAGAATTTATATTCCTGCTACTTTGGGATGAAATGTTCTGTAAATATCAATTAAATCCTTCCAATCCAGTGTGTCATTTAAGGTTGCTGTTGCCTTGTTGATTTTGTTTGGAAGAGCTATTCATTGATATCCGTGGGGTCTTAAAATTCACTACTATGTCTAAATTACTGTCAATTTCTCCCTTAATGTCCAGAAAATTTTTCTTTATATATCTCGGTGCTCCTATGCTGGGTACATAAGTATTTACAAGGGTTATGTCCTCTTATTGGATTGATCCCTTTAGTATTATGTAGTGGCCTTCTTTGTTTCTTGTTATGTCCTTTGTTTTGAAGTCTATTTTGTCTGATATACAGGTTGAAGAGATGCAGGTCAAGGCCAGCCATTGCCTTTGCTCTTCCTGAGGCTACCTGGCATAAGCTACAGTTGGTGCTACTTGTTCTGGGTTTGGAGGTGCCCAGGAGAGGCCAAGCTGTAAACCAAGGCCAACTGCTGCTAGTGCCAGGCCTGAGGCTACTTAGCAAGAGCTACAGGGCATGCTGAGGACAGACGCTGCTTGAGAAATTTTAAGAAAGTCTGAATCATGAGCCAAGAGAGGCTGTTTATATGGAATATCTACTGGAAACTGCTGGGGTGGGCCTGCAAGTTGGGTAGGGTGGGGCTTTAAGGTATCACCAGGGCAGGAGTAACCTTAAGAGCCAGATTGACAGACACTCACATATGGCACAAGCCAGCTCTGTGGGGGAGCTTGTGGATCTCAGAAAAGGAAGAATGGCCTCTGCCAGCACTTTTGTCTGGAAGAAAGCTGCTGCCCAGCTCTCACTCTTATGCCCAACAATTCAGTTCCTCCCTTTATGTCCCTGGTGTCTTTTAAGCTGCCACCCCAGTGCTGGAGCTCAGAGGAGAGAGTCTAAATAAGTCTGTGCATGGATCCTTTAAAAGGAACTTCCTGGAACTCCAGAAGCTCTCTGTTTTCCACAGCCTCAACCTACTCTGGTTTTTACAGCCAGAGGTTATGGGGACTTCTCTTCCTGACACTGGAAACTTGGGCTTGTGGTTCTGGTGTGGGTTTAGGACCCCAAACTCTTCGGGGGGTCCTTCATAGCTCAGATATCCTTCCTGATTTTTAACCACCACACATGGGTATGGGACTTGTCTGTTCTGTGCCTCTGTCCCTCCTACCAGTCTAGATATGGCTTCTTCTTTATATTTTTAGTTACAGAACTTCTGTTGAGCTTGATTTTAGGTGATTCTGAATGATGATTATTCTGTAGTTTAGTTGTAATTTTGACGTGGTTGTGGGAGGTTCTGAGTACCATGTTTACCTATCCTGACTTCTTGACCAGAATCAAATTGTATTTGTTTTAAGCCACTAAGTTTTTGAGTGTTTTTTTTTGTGTGTGTGTGTGCAGCAATATAACTAACGCATAAAAGTTTGGCTGTGAGAGTGAGTGGCTGAAGTAGGGTCAAGGATGCAAATGTTGATGGGATGGAGTTAAAGAAACTAAGTAGCCAGGGTGTTGGGGGAATCTTCTGTGTGTATACTGAAATTGACAGGGATTGAGGTGGGGATAATGTTGGAAGGTAGTGTGACAGGAATGAAGCACCTTCAGGAAATGAGTGGATGTGATTTGTAGCAGCATGATCTAATGAAATGAGATTCTAAGCTGGACATTTTAATGCAGCTAGGTGTTTCTACATATACATATAGACATACCTATATAGTTTTTATATGCACAAACATACAGATATGTGCATAGATATACACACTGATAGACATGTGCCACAGATCTGTGTAGACAGTCAGAACACCAAGCAAGAAAATATTCACACAAGCACATATAAACACAGGTATACACTTTAATACATATATAGTAGACTCTCTATATTTATGGGTTCTGCATTGTGAATGCAACCAACTTTGGATAGAACATATTTGAAAAAAATTACACTGTTACTGACATGTGTTATGTAGTTAGTTGCAACAATAATTGATCTGTACTGAATATGTGCAGACTATTTTTCCCTAAATAATATAGTATAACATGTATTTACATAGTATTTATGTTGCATTAGGTGTTATAAGTAATCTAGATGTAATTTAAAGTATAAGCGATGCTGTGCACAGGTTATATGCAAATACTATGCCATTTTTTATAAGGTACTTGAGCATTTACAAATTTTGGTATCTGCAGTGGGCTGTGGAACCAATTACCCACAAATACTGAGGGACAACTGTACATATACAGGTAAATGCAAATAATCCTGAACTCAAGCCACATGTATACAGACATGCAGTCACATATGCATGCATAGAAACACACAAACATATGCACACAGTGACAGGCACAGACATGTAGACATACTGCCTCACATAGAGAGATGTGCAATGAACCTGCTTACCTACACTTAGTTGCACACTAACATCTAGATGCATGTACTCAAATAAATGTTAGCATGGACACATAGACATTGATACACAATACACATAACTACACATATATATGAACAGAACATTTACACATGTACATATATACCCAAACACATAGGCATGCATACCACAGTCATATCCACACATTCACCAGAAGAGAAACATGCACACATGCAGATATGGGCACCAAACATTTGCGGGCAAACAAAATACTCTGACCACACACATGTATACACATATATGCTTATGTATGCATATGAGAATACACACATACATGTACTCACAGGCACATAGAGGCCCTCATAGCACCAAAGCACTTGTGAATGCTTTGTTATATTTCAAAACTATTTTAGATTCAGATTTGTGTTCTGCCTGTACTTACCAAGCTGCTGGGATGGGAGAGCTTTACCAATACATAACAGCCACTGGGCTCCTGCTTCTTTGGGGCAAGGGCAACAGGGGCTGCAATGGGAGCAGACCACTGAACTTCCAGGAAATGCAGTGGGTGGGGGGGAGGGTGAGATGGGTAAAGAGGGTCAAATATGTGGTAGCAGAAGAAACTAGACTTTGGGTTGTAAGCACACAATAGAGTATACTGATGTCAAATTATAATTTTGAACACCTGAAAATTATATGACATTATTAACCAGTGTTACTCCCATCGATTTAATAAAAGGAGAAATGCAGTGGGAAGTAGGAATGGTGCAGTAGGGCCTTTAGTGCTTATAGTAACATAACTTAGTGGCTATACGTACAGACTTTGGAGTCCAATGGGACCTAATTCAAGTCCCAGCTCACCCACTTGTCAGCTATGTTATCTTGGTAAGTCATTTTTTCTGAGTCTTGGTTGTTTTTCTTGAATTTGGAAAATGGTGATGCTAATAGCAACTCCTCAAAGGGTTATTGTGAGTATTAACTGAATTAATGCTTATAAAACACTAGAACACTGTGTGACATATTGTTAGCTCTTAGTGTTAGCTGCTGTTGGTGGTGGTGTTTGCACTCGGAACTCCATCATCCGCCAGCCAAGAGTTCTGGATTCCACCAAATTATCTCCACCTGTTACTGATGGCCTTGTCTGTAGAAATCCCTAGCAGCAGGCGGCAGAGGCCTGACGGGACAGGCCATGGAAAAGAGAAACACTGGACTTAGGGAGTGGAAGAAGGAATGAAGACAGGGCTCAGAAAACTCAGAATGAAGGGGCAGCCTGGGAGGGACAAGCCCAGGTGAAATGCTGCAGCTATAGGCCTGAGGTAACAGGAAGCCTAAGACAAAGCTGGGGTTCTCCCAAACCCTCTTCCAAAGACAGGTCTGTGAGCTCCCAGGGGAATCTGTTCCTAGGACTGCTATAGGGGGTGGACTCTGAAGGGGACAGCTATCCTGGTCTTATTAATTGTCCCAGGGCTGTGACAGATTGGAACACAGTCCTCTTACAAGGCCCTCTATCTTTATAATTTTTTAAATAATTGAAGAAAAGTACACATGTCAGAAGGTACAACTCGAAGCATTTTTAGAACTAATATATCTGGCTAATCAGCACTCAGATAACAAAATCATGAAATGACCAGCATCCCCCAAATCTCACAATTGCCCTTTTCTAGTCACTATACCCCAAAGACACCCAGTAGCCTGTTTTTTTTTTTCTGCCAAAAAGCTCGATTGTTTCCATTGGATCCAAGGCATGGGAGAGGGCTCCAAGACCGTGAAAAGGATGCCTAGGGACTTCAGGGAGAGACTCAGGCAGAAGCCAGACACCAGGGGAATGCAAAGAGGCCCCTCAAAGTCCTCTGGGCTCCAAAGTCTCCTAGCCGAGCCTGAGGGTGAGTGAGCCTTTGGAAGAGATGCTGTATTTTTCAGACCATAAAGCGCATCTAGGTTTTAGAGGAGAAAAATAAGGAAAAAAAATTTTAAGCAAAATATGTGGTAAAATATTTAATAACAAATAACATAATATGTCACCAATGTAAATGTAAAGAGAACTCAACAGCAGCATTAACAACCATTATTCCTCCCGAATTTTGTGGGGGGGGAGGGAAAAAAGTGTGTCTCTTAGTCCAAAAAAATATGGTACTCGCCCAGCCTAGCCTGGGGGCCCTCGCCTGCAGAGATGAGCCAGGTGTGGCCCATCTTCCTGATGAATTTCACCTGCTTGTCCAAAAAGTGGTTCTCCAGGAACTCACAGAGCTGAGGGGCTGTGCAGGCAGAATGCAAGGCATGCAGATGCAAAAGTGCCTGGTTCAGATTCTTGTCCAAGGCCAAGGTGGGTTCCATGGTGTCCTGAGTTTTACCCCACTCATCTTGGGACAGCTTTTGCACATACTGGAAGAAGGTGCGACCACATGCTGGTTTTGCATCTTCAACAGACACTTGGCACCTCCCCACTTCTCTGCCAGCTCTCAGAAGAAGTGGTGCATGCCCTCCAGAGCCACATTGTCACGGTTGAAATAGAAGCCCAGATAGAGGTAGGTGTAGGAGGCCCGCAGATGCAGCGTGGCCAGGTGGTTGATGGCAGGCTCCACGTGGGTGGGATAATTCTGATGAATTTGGGAGCTCATGGTTGTTCGGCAATGAAGAGTTAAAGTCAACAACAGTGTTGGCTGGTTTTGGAGGCTGAGGATGGCTGAGGGGGTGCCAAAAGTGGCTACTTGAAAAGAGATTGGAGGGTGTTCAGAGGCTGTAAGAAGGGGTGCCGCTGTGTCTGTTCCATCCAAAAACTGTTGAAGCAAAAGACAGATGCAGGAGACCGCCAAGGGTAATACTAGTCTGGTTTTTAATAGCAAAGAGTTGGTTTCCCCACATTTCCAAATGAAATCATACAACTTGTCCTCTTTTGTGTCTGGCTTCTTTTACTGAAATGTATGTCTGTGAGAGTCATCCTTATTGTTATATGTGTCAGTAGCTGGTTCTTTTTTTATTGCTGTATATTATTGCAGTTTGAGAATGTCCTACACTTTATCAATTTGAATAGATGCTAATTTGGAGCTATCACATACTACGAATGTTATAGTACATCTTTTGGTGAGCATAGACTTGCACCTTATTTCTTATTTATAAATTTTCATCCCTTATAAAAGGGCCACCCTCAGTTGGATAATCTCGGGGCTCCACAAACCATGGATTTGATCCTACCCAGGAGGCAGGCTTTTTGAAGTTTACTAAACTTCCATGTGTTGTATATGAATGGCACCCCTAGGGAACAATACAATGGGTCTGGTGCCCCCCGGAGTTGTGTAATGGATTGCTGTCCACCACTCTGCTTCCCTCTCATCCATTCTCAGGACCTGGGAGGTGGTTAATTTCACTGAACTCAGAAAGACTTTTATTTTCAAAACCTCTTTCCTTTTATGTCCTTTTTGATTTTGAATTATGGGCACAGAATCACAAGAGCCATGGGCCAGTCTAAACAATGCCAACAACCCATCAGCTAATTCTATGGGGAAAAGAAAGAACCCAGTTACAACAGGTGTTTGATTTTATAGAAATCAAATCATGGGGCTGTATTTTTTTAACCCCTTCAGAGGTTATTCAGAGATCAGGTAGACACATTGCAAGTCTCTTCCAGCCCTTTTATAAAGTCAGCAAAGGAGAAATATGTTAGGTTTTAGAAAGGAAATTTTTGCTTAAAGGCAAGACCCTAGCTTCTGTTTCTGCCCTAAGTTCCAGGGTGGGTGGGTATAGTGTACAGTGGGGAACGTGTTCTCTGGAGGCAGATTTATCTGCTTTTAGTCTCTGCTTGGCCAGTACTGAGCTGAGCAGGTGCCATAAGCTCTCTAGGTCTCAGTTTCCTCCTCTGAAATAAATGTTTCTTATGTCATGTGTAGGAAACAAGGGGACAGGAAGGAGACTCATAACCATGGTGGACTGAGCAGCCTTGTTTCTCTATGGCGAAGAGAGGTGGCAGGTCCAGAGGTGGAGTATGACTGCATTGGCCCTAGGCTTGGGCAGCCCAGCCCAGTGCCCGACAGATGGGCAAAGGAAGGAATCCATGAATTCCTACTTGCCAAATTGACAGGTCTTGTTTGGGCAACTTAGTGTCTCGGGAATTTTGCAATTGGACGGAGCACAGGGACATGAATCCTTGAGCATGATTACAAAGAAGCCTCCCCTGAGGGCCCAGGAAGGGCTCTGGAGTAGGACAGAACTGAGTTCAAGCCTTGACTTTGGGCTTTGCATCTTACCTTACCCTGACTTTGACATCTTATGCTCTGAGCCTCCTATAATATAATCGATTAATATTAAATCCTCACAGGGTTACTGTGAAGATTATATGAGACCACACATAGAAATACGTTTGCAGTGGGACTACATGTAATGATTGGTGCTCATTGTTACCATTGGAGTAAGACATGATGCCTCTCACTCCATTTCCTCAAGTGTTTTCAGAGCTCTGACTTTCTGCCTCATGCAGTGGTCCTGAACCATATCAGCTCCCATGCCCCTTTGATAGAACACCTATTTTGTAATGACCTCTGTACTTCCCTGGAAATAAATGCATCGCTAAGATAGTCTCTTACTTTTCAAAGTTTGGTTCATGGGCCAGAAGCATCATGAGGATCACCTGGGAACTTGTTAGAAATGCAGAGTCTTGGGCCCTGATCCTAGGCTCATTGAGTCAGACTCTGTATTTTTAACAAGAACCTCAGTGGTCTTTCTGCACAGTAAAAAACACAGAATTTTGTCCAGACCTCTATTGAACGCCAACTATCACGTTGAGATGATCCGTTTACAAATCTGTTTCCTTCAATGGGCTGTGACCTCCTCGAGGACAGGACTCAGCCTTATTCATCTTTGTATCCTCAGCGCCTAACTCAGGCCTGGCTCAGAGTAAGATCTCAATAAAGCTGTATTGCAAATCAATATAAATCACTGTCATCATCACTTTCTGGCCTTCCTGGCGTCCCGAGGTATTTGTTGTCCAGGACCATACCATTTATTTTGGCACTAGGTCATCTTCCTCCTGCCACTGATTGCTCTTGATTTGTTTCATAGGTATAAGCCCGGGCTCCCCAACATGATGAAATTCCATAAGAGCAGGCGAGCTTTTGTATTTCTTTTTGTCCAGTGCTTGTGAATATAATAAGCTGGCAACCACCAGAGGTTGATTTTGAAACAGTATTGTATTATTGGGATGCTACCATTTCAGTGGCCAGAAAAATAGGAATCTTACTCCAATAGGTCCTTTGGTGGAAACAATCTCTCCTAGGCTAAGGGTTCTCTCTTCCACCCAGCTGGTAACAGTGAATTTCTTCACTACAGACAAGCACCGGCAAAATTGAACTTGCTGGGTATTTGGACTCTTGCCCAGTGTTGATTCCATTTGGTGGGCATGAACATCTTGATTATACAAGCAATTATTCCAGACACTTGGGAGACTGATATAGCCACAAAGATATTAGAGTATACAGGAAACCATTGAGAAGCCAGTCTATAGAGCTACTGAAGGATTTGAACATCATATGAGTGAGTAGTTTTACAGGTTATTTCAGGTGAGCATCAAAAGGGTCGGACATTCCAAAGCTGTATGTGCTTACAAATATTTACAGACATTTTGAAGATCAAGTCTGTCATTATCCATTTCTATGTTGTATATTGTCAATATCCACAAGTGACCCCAGAGGAGCCTGTGCTGGCAGGAGTGACGCTGTGGTATGTTCAGCTCTGCTGGATCTCCATAGAGGGGGGCTGGAATGCCTTGTGGAACAATGCTCCAGGCTCCAGAGAGCAAAGAATGAAGGGCAGCCTAGTTTGATAACCACATTAAAGCACTACCAACATCTGTTCAAGCCAAAGACAACACTATCTCCAGGAATTAACCTTCTGAACCGCTGAATCATTACCCTCAGCCGAGTGAAAGTCGGACAACAAGAGCCTATTTGTCAGTGGTTCATCAGTGAGACGTGGTAAGCCATATTTTACTGCAAACAGCGTGAGAAGGACTGGCTCGGCTTTATACTTTTTAAACACAGAATATATTATATCTGTGTGGGAAGTAACCCCAGATGAATGTAAATAAACTTTTGATGATAACCTTGCAACTTTCGGCATTTACCCTACTCCAGAACAAATGGATTATGGAGCATTGACCCAGAGAGTAGAATTTCCTGGATTTGTACTTAAATGTTTCCCCCTTGTTTTAATGAGGCATTAGGTATCAATGATGAGAATGTTAATAATGTGCAAGATGCACTTCACATTTGCACTAACAGAATCACATTCAACCCTTTGTTGAAAGTAGTATAATTCACTATAATTGTAATAATAACTAGTTGGATGGGCTTTAGGAAGCTGCATCAGATGGAGAGGGAGGCAAGGAAAATGGAAGGGGAAAATCTAATGAAATAAAATTTTTATGATGAAAGACAGCATAGAAGAACCTGTCATCAAAACTTTCGAAGACTCTAGAATTTGGAGGTATTTTTCTTTTATTTTTTATTTTTATTGTCTGTCTTTTTTTATTGTTGTTCTATTACAGTTGTCCCAATTTCCCCCCATTGCTCTCCCCTACCCCATCCCACCCCCCACCCCCCAGGTATTTTTTCTTTTAAAGAAGACTTTTAAGTAAATAAATGGCTGCAGCTTCTACTGTGATAGATTTTAAGCCTCACACCACACTGATTGAAAAGTACATCTCCAGCTTCCTCTTTTCTGCTACATTCTTAATTGCAATGACTCATCATTAATAGATATGAGGCTTCTATGCTGAATCTGCGTCAGGAGGTTAGAATAAACTCAGTTTGTCCTTTTATTAGTGCATGAAACATGTGTGTTTTATTTTATAATCCTTAGTACTTCTATGCATTACTTTAAAAGAAAAATGTTAATACTGTGTGGTGACAGACATCTGTAATTGCTATAAAATATTCCCATTTGATAATTCAAAGAATATAGAATACCCATATATAGTCTATATAACATAGAAAGTATTATACTATATTAAAAATATATACACTACATAAAATATATAAAAGTATATAGGCTTACTTTATGAAGTAAAGTAAGGCAGAATGGAATGTTAAAATTGGGCTTACTCCACTCACCTTCCTAAAAGTCATCAAGTCTGTAATACTGTGGATGGCTCTAGGGAGGTTGTCCTTGTTGGCTGGTGTGCTAATGTTTATACAGTGTACCTGGGTGAGTAGCATGACATCTTGGAGTCAGTGCACAATGGCATGAGACTATATTGGCTGTGGACCAAAAGGTTGCACTGGGAAATGCTATCCTCGTGATCACCTAAGTGGACTCCTCCTAACTTACAAGTTGGAGGAGGAGTTCTGTTTTAGTTCCAGTTCCTCAGCTTGATCTGGAGAACAGGTTGTATTGGTGAAAATATTACTAAGTGTAGGGAGGCCTGCAACATAGCAGGTATTTAATGAATTTTTTTTAAATAAAGATGTTGAGGTTAAATAACTTGACTTTTTTTTAATATATCATTTATTTGTTTTTAGAGAGGGAAGGGAGGGAGAAAGAGACAGAGAGAGAAACAGCAATGTGCGGTTGCTGGGGGCCATGGCCTGCAACCCAGGCATGTGCCCTGACTGGTAATTGAACCTGCATTGCTTTGGTTCGAAGCCCATGCTCAATCCACTGAGCTACGCCAGCCAGGGCTTAATGAATGTTTTTAAGTGAGTGAGTGAGTGAGTGAGTGAATGAATGAAATAAATCTTTGAATGCAGGATGTCCTTGCCCAGTGGCTCTGCCAACATGGTCCCTGAACTCCGCAGGTCCCCAAGACCCTTCAAAGGGATTTGTCAGGCCAACACTATTTTTATAATAATACTAAGACATTCTATGCATTTTTCACTGTGCTGACATTTGCACTGAAGGTGCAGAATCAAGGGAGATAAAGCTTCTGGAATATTAGTGTAGCACCAAGCTGTCCTAGCAGTTTACTGCCAAGTACTCACAGGAAAAAAAAAAAAAGCCAGTTTTCCTTAATAACGTCCATGATGAAGCAGTTAAAAAACATTATTTTGCTTTGCTCAGCGTGGCTCAGTAGATTGAGTGCCAGCCTGTGAACCTAAGGGGTCATCGGTTTGATTCCCAGTCAGGGCACATGCCTGAGTTGAGGGCCAGGTCACCCAGTTGGGGGTGCATGAGAGGCAACCACACATCGATGTTTCTTTCCCTTTCTTCCTCCCTCCCTTCCCCTCTCTCTGAAAATGAATAAAATCTTTAAAAAATTATTTTAAAGTATATTTTATTGATTATGTTATTACAGTTGTCCAAATTTTTCTCCTTTGCCCCCCTCTGCCCAGCAACCCCTTCCCTCCAGGAATTCTTCCCATTAGTTCATGTCCATGGGTCATATATATAAGTTCTGTGGCTTCTCCATTTCTTATACTATTCGTAACCTCCCCCTATTTTCTACCTACCACTTATGCTTCTTAATCCCTGTACCTTTTCCCCCTCTCTCCCCCTCCCCGTCACTGATAACCCTCCATGTGATCTCCGTTTCTATGATTCTGTTTTTGTTCCAGTTGTTTGCTTAGTTTGTTTTTGCTTTTAGTTTTTTAGATTCAGTTCTTGATAGTTATTTGTTGTCATTTTGCTGTTCATAGTTTTGATCTTCTTTATAAAAACCTTTTTTTTTAAATCTCAACTCACATGTACTTGTATGCATAAATTATTTCTGGTTGACACTGAAGTGTGATGGCTATCTTGAGGAAAATCACTTGTAAAATCATTTGAATTGCATAGTGAACTAGCCACTTCTTTCATGGAACACCATTTATGTACTTAAAGAACAACTGATAGGAAAGTTGTCATTATACGCACTTGGATATTTGGCAGATATTTTCTCAAAAATGAACAAAGTAAGCCTGTCATTACAAGGAAAGCAGCTGACAATATTTGTTGCCAATGATGGAATTTGAACTTTCAAGCAAAAGTTAGAATTTTAGAAATGTGTGTCCACCACAGTGAGCTTGACAGTTTTCTAGTAGTTAACGAGTTTTCTGATATTACCGGTGATGATAGTACCACCTTTCACTTTTTGAATGTTGTGGAATTAAAAGCATAAATCTTTGGAAGATCTTCACAGCTCAGAAATCAGTATCTTTAGAATGATCAGTGTATATTATGGAAGCATGCATGAGTGAAAGATCAATGCAAAATTCAAAGTAGATCAATGAACTTTGGTATAACAAACTATGTAAAGTTAATTGATATGGTTTTAAACTCCACATTGCAGATAAGCTTTAAGAAACTATAATTTGATGGGGTTTGCTTTAAGATCAAAGAAGAATATCCACAATTGTCTCAAAAGGCAATTATAAAATGCTGCTCCATTTTTCAAAAAAATGTATTTTGTGAAACTAGATTTTCCTCATAACATTAATGATAACCACATATTGCAACAGATTGAAAGCAGAAACAGATATAACAATGAACTATCTAAAAAGAAATAATCCCATTTACAATAGCATCAGAAATTATAAAATACTTAGGAAAAAAATAACCAAGGAGATGAAAAAGCCATACACTAAAATTTACAAGATATTGAAAAAAGACATTGAAGACGTAAATAGAAAGATATCCGGTGGGAGGGGGGACTGGATTGGGAGTAAAAAGGAGAAAACTGTATATGAACAATGATTAAAATAAAAAAAATTTTTTCAAAAAAAAAAAAAGATATCCTGTGTTTATGGAAGAATTTACATTGTTAAAATATCCATAGTATCAAAAGCAATTCCTATTAAAATTTCAAAGGAATTTTGCACAAAAACAGAAAAAGAATCTTAAAATTTTTATGGACCCTAAATAACCAAAGCTTTCCTGAAAAAGAACAACAAAGCTGGAGGCACCACACTTCCTGAGTCCAAACTATATTGCAAAGCTATAGTAATCCAAACAGTATGGAACTGGCATAAAAGCAGACACATAGACCAATGGAACAGAATAGAGCGCCCAGAAATAAACCCATGCATACATGCTCAACTAATATTTGCTAAGGGAGTCAAGAAAACTCAATGGGGAATGGATAATCTCTTCAATAAATGATGCTTGGAAAACTATATATCCACATGCAAAACAATGAAATTGGACCTCTATTTACACAACTCATTAAAATTAACTCAAAATGGATTAAAAACTTTAATGTAAGACCCAAGACTGTAAAATTGCTAGGAGAGAGCACAGGGAAAAAGCTCCTTGACACTGGTCTTGACAATGAGTTTTTAGATATGGTACCAAAACTACAAGCAACAAAAGCAGAAATAAACAAGTGGGACAACATCAAATGAAAAAGTTTCTACACGGCAAACAGAAACAACAAAAAAATTAAAAGGTAACATACATAATAAGAGAAAATATTTGCAAATCATACATCTTGTAAGGGATTAATATCCAAAATATACAAGAAACTTATAGAACTCAATAGTACATCCTACCCCTCAATTAATCTGATTAAAAATAAGCTGAGGCCTTACAAATGAACAAGAGGTAGATAAAAAGATGCTCAACATCACTAATCATCAGGGAAATGCAAATCAAAGCCATAATGAGATAATCACCTCACATCTGTTAGAATAGCTATCATCAAAAGGACAAGAGATAATGAGTGATGGTGAGAATGTGCAGAAAAGGGAACCCTAGTGCACTGTTGGTGGGAATGCAGACTGGTGCAGCCACTGTGGCAAACAGTATGGAATTTCCTCAAAAAACTAAAAATGGAACTGCCTTATGACCCAGTGATTCCACTGCTGGGAATATACCCTAAGAATCCTGAAACACCAATCCAAAAGAACCTATGCACCCCTGTGTTCATAGCAGTGCTATTTACACTAGCCAAGGGCTAGAAACAGCCTAAGTGCCCACCAGTAGATGAGTGGATTAAAAAACTGTGGTACATTTACACAATGGAATACTACACAGCTGAAAGAAGGAATTCCCACCTTTTGCGACAGCAGGGATGGAACTGGAGACTGTTATGCTAAGTGAAATAAGCCAGTTGACAAAAGACAAAAACTGTATGTCCTCACTTATAACTGGAATCTAATGAACAAAATAATGAGAAAAATAGAGCCAGAGATACCTAAACACGGAACAAACTGCTAGTTGTAGGAGGGGAGGAAAGTGGGGGGGGGGGAATGATGGAAGGAAGGGGAAGGGATGGAACTAGTCAAATAACATGTATGAATGACACATGGACATGAACACAGAGGGGATTGACTATGGGAGAGAGGGGTGGGCTGGGTAGAAAGGGACAAAAGGGAAAAAAATAGGGACAACTGTAATAGAATAAATGATAAAAAACCTAATTATTAAAAAATAAAATAAAATTATAATGCAAAAGACTAGTTAATTTTCATAAAATATGTGAACATGTACTACATTTATGTTAAGTGAATGAATAAATATAATTTAAATTTGTTTTAATTTCTAATAAAGTACATATAGTCATAACTTACACAAAAAGAACCTCTTTGAAATCATTGATAATTGTTAAGAATGTGAAGGAACCTTGAGAACAAAATGTTTAATAACTGCTGCTCTATTGAATGGTTCTCGAGTGGTCCCAGGGCCACCAGCATCACCTAGGGACTTGTTGAAATGGCCCCACTCTAAACCTATTGAATCAGAACCTCTGGGGTTGGGGCTGAGCACTCTGTTTTAACCAGTAATTTGGTGGATTCTGATGCTTACTGAACTTTAGTAACTGGGCTTGAAAGCTGGGATTCCCTATGTGCCAAACCCAGGCCCTGTCCTACATATCAGTGTCCATAGTGATCCTAAGGTCTGGTGTGGGGACAGTGGAGGGGGGGCTGACTTCCTAAGCCAACTGTTGCAAACTGGCATTTGCTTCCACCTCATAAACAGATATCCTTTCCCTCATCAGTTGCACCATAGTCACTTAGGTGAGCCCTGACAGGGAACTTTCTAGAACATCTAAATAGTGCTTTGGTAGGGGGAAAGGAAACTGTTGGTGCAGCTGTATGGATGTAGCCTATAACATTATGAGTTCTCTCTGGCCCCTGCCCCTTGTGTGTTTCTACTATAGTCCTTAAGTGAGCTCATTTTTAGAAGCCTGAGACCAGAATAAGTTTTGTAATGATGGTATCATCTCTTGCCATGCCCCTGCCTCCATTCCTCATGTATGGGCACTGCTGGAACAGATCCTGAGACCAAAGACGTGCCCAGCACTTACTTTACCTGGACATGGTAGTATCCCTTCACGCTACCCCCCAGTGTCTATTCCATTCCTTCACTGGCCTATCTTCAAATTTCTAGGGCCCTGGACTATAGTATTGAGTCTTGGCTTCTACCTCATTAAGAAAACGCATTGAGCCCTGGCTGGGATGGTTCAGTGGATTGAGTGCCAGCCTGCGAACCAAAGGGTCTTCAGTTCAATTCCCAGTAGGGGCACATGCCTGGGATGTGGGCCAAGTCCCCAGTAGGGGGTGTGTGAGAGGCAACCACACACTGACGTTTCTTTCTTTCTCCTTCCCTTCCCCTCTGTCAAAAAAGAAAAAGAAAGAAAGAAAGAGAGAAAGAAAGAGAAAGAAAGAAAGAAAGAAAGAAAGAAAGAGAGAGAGAGAGAGAGAGAGAGAGAGAAAGAAAGAGAGAGAGAGAGAGAGAGAGAGAGAGAGAGAGAGAGAGAGAGAGAGAGAGAGAGAGAAAGAAAGAAAGAAAGAAAGAAAGAAAGAAAGAAAGAAAGAAAAAGAAAATGCATTGACATACTTACCCATTGTATACCCAGCTACCTAAGCAAGAAAACTGAGTGACATCCTTCACTCTATCCTACCTATCACCCTCCACATCCAGTAGCTAACAACCCCTGCCAGTTCTGCTTCCCTTCCATCCATCTACTTCTTCCTTCATTCTAATTCTGTCCCTCCCTCCTTCCCACATGAATTGTCAAGAACTTATTAGGTAGTCAGTGGAGTAGAGCTGTTAAGAATATGGCTTTTGGATTTAGATAGCCTATGTTCAAATCCCAGTTTCTTAGCTTCTCTGGGCTTTGTTTTTTTCTGACTGTAAAATCAGAAACGTTTTGGTAGTAATAGTACCTACCTTGTAGGCTCATTAAAGGAGTTAAGCGAGAATGCATAAGATGCTTGGAAAAGTGTCTGGCATATCTATTTCATTTAATAACTGCTTCCGTGTGGCCCTCACTGCTTTAGGGTCTATAGTAGTAAACCAGCAATGTTGTAGTTCAGGTTGCAATTGTTTCTCCTGTGACCTATTGGCATCTCTCTCTCCACTGGTCTCTCTGCATGATCTGGCTCCTTCCAACCCCTTTTCTACCTAGCAGATGAAGGAATCTTTTCCAAACATGAATCAGATCGTGTTGTTCTCTTGACTAAAACCCTTCAATGCTTCTCCATTGCCTACAAGATAAAGTTCAACCTCTTTGCCAGGGCTTGTCATGCTTAACAGCCTCCTGGTCCTCACTACTTCCTGATTTAGCCCGTGTGACCAAACCATATCGATGCACTATTACAGCTTCTCTCCCCTGTGTTACCGCAGCGCTCTTCCTCTCCCTGTTGCAGCGTCTACCACTTTTGTTGTGCTTATCTCTTTACAGGCCTGTCTCTACAAATGGGCTTTGAGATTCTTAAGGACAAGGTCTACATACTAGTCACATTTATGTTTCCCATGCCCAGGACAGAAACAAGCAGGGAGAATGGTTTAGAATAATTGTGGAACACATGAATGAATTACCAAATGAGTAGCTTCTTTAGGCTCCTTCTCATTTCAATTCTATCTCAGAACTTACATGGTATTTTCTTGAATGTGGATTCCCATGAACCAGCCCAGACGCTGAAAATAAACTCATGCAGGGCTTAGAATCTTGTCCGTGAAGCAGGATCTTCTGGGGAGCTTATTACAGTGCAGACTCCTAGGCCCTCTGCCCTAGGAATTATCATTCATAAAGTATGAGGAAAGGCCCGAAATCTATATTTTAACAAATCCCTCTAGGACTCTGATGATTAGCCAAGTTAGGACTCACAGATTTTAGTGAGTCCAACTCTTTCCTTTTAAGGCATAGAGATTAAGTGATTCATCCAAGGTCACGTAGCTTGTCAGTGGAAGAGCTGGGATCCATTATACCACCATTTCCATCCCCACTTCCCCCAGAGAAACTGTACTTTCTCTTGCTTTATACATGGCAGGTCAGCAGGAGGGGTTTGCTTGGTTTTTCATTGAGAAAGGGTACAGGCTTCTGACCCCTGTACTTTGCCACGCTCACTGCCCTCCACTGGAGGGCTCCTCGCACACACCTAAGGAAAGGCAGTGTGGTACAGTGGGCTAAGCACTGAACAGGGGTGGGGGGTGGGGCCTGGATTCACTACTTCTGGCTGCATCACAAAGCATTGTGGGATTGGGGAAGTCACATCACTTTTTTGGATCTGATTTTCTTCAGTTGTGCGTTGGCCACCCTGCTTAATGAGCCCCTGCTATTTGGCTAACAAGTTGATTTTCTCCCTAGAGTCCGGAGTAGTGATTTCCCTGTAGCAGAAGTAGTAATAAATGTCTAGAGAATCAAAGTGTTTGGGAAATGAGAAGGTGTTTTATGAATATAAGCTATTATTAATAATAATTGAAAAGCCAGCTGTGCCAGTCGCCTGGCCTTAATAGTAACTTGATTTAAAATGGTTTCTTACAGTACCAAACCAACTTAGGCCTTTGATTTTTGAATGTAAGAAAAGGACAACTTTCACTGACTAGTCATGTCTACAAGATGTCAAAAGAGCCAGCTAATTTGGTCAATTCAATGAAAATGCAAGGCCAACAGTATTGGGCATTGTGCTTCAAAGGAAGCTAAGTGGCTCAGAGCCTTTTCCATTGCTGTTCATTGGCTTGGCGTTATGTACACACAGCTATCCTTTCAGTTTCCACAAAATGGCTTATTTTCATTTCTGAAATGGCAGCCACGTGGGAGCCCTGGTTGCTGTGGAGAAGGCAGGAGAGGCCCAGCTGGTTGACAGCCACTGGCTCCTTGAGCCCTCCTCTTCGCCTTGGCTGCTGTTGGGAGGCGGGAATCCAAGGTTTTTATAGTTCCTCTCTTGAATTAGTGCCCGCAGACTCTACAGCTATGAACATGCAATTAGCCTTTGTTTGTGCACAAAAGGGAGCTTGACCCTTGCCTGTCTTTGATTGGTATGTACAACTCTTGTAGCTACTTACCTAAGGCCCTCTCCAAGGAGCACAGTGCCTTGTTCTTGCACCTGCCTGCAGCTTTTCTCTTTTATGACTTGTTTCACATAATCTTCAGCCCAACTCACAGCAAGGTTGCAGGGACGAAGGCATCACGTAGGCACAGTAAGGTTTCCTGTTTTTCAGAGAGGTTGGAGGAGTGAGTGGGAAAGAGGTTTGCATCTGTAATCTGAGTTTTGGATAATTGCTGAGCCCCAAAACACTTAGCGGTAGCCCAAAGAACTGTTTTTTCTTAATAAATGAACACTGCTTGCTTTCAAAACCAGACCTCCCATGTCATGGCAAATAAGCTGCATGCACAAAGCTTTACATTTCTTTCCTGGTTCACCTGCTTTCTTACCAACATAGAAACTTTGTAGTGAAAGGCACTCAATTATTGTGGCAGGAACATTTCTCTGTAAACCCTGCTTCCCCAGATACTAGAAGAGTGTTTATTAGCAGCCTGAATGAGTTAAATACTGTGGAGGTGAATTTCATATTCAATAAATGTTTTTAAGGAGACTGATTTGTTTTGAAATGCTCTCATTTCTTACTGTCCATGACTAAACATGCCATGCCAGGTGAGAATAAGCTACTCAGCTGTGACGCTCAGGGAGAAACTCCAAAAATGTATGTAGTTTGAACTAAAAACCATCTCAAACTCCCAAACCTGTAGAGAATGTTTAACAAATGGTTCAAAACAATAATAGCTGCCTTTTTTGGAGTGCCCATCTTTTTCTTTCTCATCCCTAAAATGACCCTCCACGTTGGGTTTTACTGTCTTCATTTTATAGACAAATCAGTGTTCACAGATGTTTTCATCCCTGTGTTTCATCAGTGTTTCAGGGACTGCACCATGTCTGTGCAACTGCTGAGAAGCAGAGAAGTGAAACAAGGTCTCTGGGTTTGTTCCTCTATGGCAAGTTGCTTAGCCCTTTAAAAAACAAAAAAATACACACTGGGTCTTACATAGCCAAAGAAGTTTTTTAAAAAATTGGTTAATAACATTATATAAATTTCAGGTGTGCAACATAATGATTCTATAGCTGTGTATTATATTGTGCATTTACCACCCAAAGTCTAGTTTCCTTCCATTATGATACATTTTACTGCCTTTGCCAATTTCGCCCTCCCCTAACCACCTTCCCCTCTGGTAACCACCATCCTATTGTCTTTCCAACAGTGTCACTATAGTTGTCTCTGGGCTGCTACTTCTGAGCTGACTCATGCACCATGTAGGACCATCCACCTCACTCCTTCTTATTCACAATGTCCCGTTGGCCATCTTGGTGTTGCCTAGTGTGATCATGTACTTTTTCACAAGATCTGACTCTCAGTCATTTTTGGCTGTTTTGAAACATCACCAACCTCTGAGGGCAAGAATTTGGCAAAATTGAGACATTCTGAAGAAAGTACTTCCACTTGTAGAAATGATTATAACCTAAATGTTTGTTCCAAAAATACCTGTGATGACAGAGTTGGCATAGATGTGTACGTCCTCTGAATTCATGAGCTCTGACGTCCTTAGGAAGGCACAGAATGGTAAATACGAGTTTGCCCTTTGGCATTACACACCCTGCGTTTGAACCCTGGTTCCACTACCTTATTAGCTGCATACCTTTGTAAAAGTTATTTAACCTCTAATCTTAGTTTTCTTGCCTATAAAATGAGGATGATAAGTAATTATCTCCCTGAACAGGTTTGCTGTTTGAATTAAACAATAATATGTGCAGTACCCTAGGTATATAGTAAATGCTCACTAAATGTTAGTTTCCTAACCTCACCCTTTCTGCTGATAGGTTTGGTAAAGCAAATTCTTTCTTTTTGTAGGGTCAATCTCTTCTTTTCCAAATCTCTATTAGCAATGTGAGTTTCTACTATAGCATTTATCAAATTTGCTTGGTATTAGATTTATTTTTATCTATACCTATTTCCCTTTAAAAAATAACAATATATATTTAACTCTTTTTATTTTATTTTAATCATTGTAAGTGCCAGGAACCATTCTAAGATGTATATAGATAAATTCACTTAATCCTCTTTGTACCTATTCTTTTCACCAAGTTTTTTTTTTACAGAGCCCATATTTTAATTATCTCTGCATCCCCCACGATGAGGGATTCACACATAAGAAGCCCTCAATTACTGCATATTGGATTGTTAAATAAATGGCCAGAGATACATCCAAATCCTGTTAAGGGCTAGGAAAGCAAAGGAAAGATTTCTAATAAAATGTATCCTTTGTTTTATCGGAGTCGTCTTCTTTAAAAAGTAACTTGAGACCCTTCACAAATCCTGACCTCATTGATTTATGTCACCCTGGCGTGATGTGCTTGCCTGATTCTTAAGCAAATATAGCCATTCTAATCCTCCTTTGGCTCTTTCTCCATCATTTGAAGGAAAAGGAGACAGAAAAACCATCTTCCACAAGTTAATACCTGAAAATATGCAAACAATTTGAAAACCTTTAGACTAGGTACTAAAGCATGCCTATAGTAAAAAGCAGAAGAAGGGGTGAATGTTCACAACAGTTGTTTTCGAAAGTTAACTGAAGAAACTAATGTTGGGAACTTTTATTTAGAATCACAGAATTGCTATACTTTGTAAAGGGGAATAATTGAGGGGAACAAATGAAAAAGTCTTTGAAAATATACTACACTGAATTCAAATGAGAGAAAACAACGTAGAGAAGAGCAGAAAAATGTAAGAAATTCAGGACAATATTTTTCTGCCTTGTAAGAGGACAACGTTATATGAGTATGCTTCAGTAGCTAATCACCAAGCATAGTAAGATAGAAGATGGAGCAATCGTATGCCATAGTACTTGCAAGGGGAAATTTGTTTCTGAATAATATGAAAACATTTTAAGTCTTATGTATTTAACTTTATATATTATACAAGAGTATATAAGATATATAGAAAACATTTTTTCATTCCACAAATATAAGAAAATTAGAATGCATAGGTCTTTAACTCATACTTTAGCGCTTTGCTTGTGATATTGGTCAAAGAGTAATCATCAGAGATGAGGCTGATAGGACTTTTGTTGGATTTAAGATATAATGATATCAGTATTTGGAGGGTGAGTCCTGTTGTGTTTGCTTTATAAGGCTTAGTTCTATTATTTCTTTTTTTTTAAATTTTATTTTAATCATTGTTCAAGAACAGTTTTCTCCCCCCTACTCCCATTCCAGCCCACCCACCCAACCCTCCTCCCTTCCCCCCATTACCAGTTCTATTATTTCATAATCATTTGATACTCAATTCTTGACTGATGAGAAAAGGGAAGAAAGCTCTAATGATGGTTGCCGTACCCCATTACAAGGCCAATGTTGAAATACTTTTCATGTTGTGGATCTGGGATCAAACTTAGGCTGGTGCAGCTTTAACTTTGGCCATCATCAAGCTTGAGCTTTGTGGGTTTTACTTTTATGAAAGGACAAGTTTCGAAGAATCAAAGGGTGACAAAATCTGTGCAAACGGGTTGGTTTGCACAATTTTAAGGGAGGAGGCTGACTTGTACAACACTTGTACAGACTGAGGCTGCTAATGCTGATAAGATGACAGCTCAAGAAAGCAGGAAGTTTGCTTTGAAGGCATCAAAAAAGACACATAGCTTATTCCTGCTAGCAGTAAACTTATAACATTTGGGAAAGAACAGGCAGCAAAACAATTACCCTTGGATCAAATTTTTAAAAACATCATCAACTAATTGCCTTTCTATGAAACCTCAATTATTCCTGGAAATTTCACTGGAGAAGCTCTTTTGAATTCTAAGATCTCAACAGTATTCTTCCCCCTCTGGATTTGTTTCAGCAAACATGAGGAGGAATCATAAGGCAGGGTGAGAGAAAGCACTGTGATATATTACATACAATACTAAATTAAATACAGTTTTGTGGGCTAGAGTTCTGTGCGAGCTGTTAAACTTATGTTGTACAAGTACTCGAGAAAGTATTTCTTTGTATTAAGCTATCACTTGTGGTTTGTGGTTCTTTCCATAACCATGCTTGTCATCCTGGCTCTTCTCCAGAAACGTGACCTTGTGGTATACCAGTGGTCCTACTCTGTAGTGTAGCCACACCTGGGTGTGTCACAGTCATTTGGGAATTGAATTGCAAATAATGTGTTCCTATTATTAAGTTAAGGATCTAGCCCTGGCTGGTGTGGCTCAGTGGATCGAGTGCTGGCCTGCAAACCAAAATGTTGCTGGTTCGATTCCTGCTCAGGCCACATGCCTAGGCTGTAGGCTGATTGATGTCTCTCTCACACGTTGATGTTTCTCTCTCTCTCTCTTTCTCCCTCCTTTCCCCTCTCTCTATAAATAAATAAATAAAATCTTAAAAGAAAGTTAAGGGTCTAAAGTTTGTGAATGATTGCCTGTCTTAGTAAATTACACCTAGTTCAAGGTTATCTTTATGAAAATATTGCTCTTATTCACTTCCATTCTGAAATCCTGGCTTGACTGTGAGATAATGAGGTGGGAACTTGCATAACCTCTATTAAGCCTCTGGGCTCTGGGCCCCGGGCCCCGTGTATGAACGTCTTCTATCTTGTGTATCCCAGCAGATATAAAGCTGAGAATGGCCATGCTATTCCATTGTTTCTAGGACAAACTCAGGTATCAATTGGAGCTCCCTTGCAGGAACATAACCTCACCCCAAGCCTGCTTACTTATCCACTGTACTGCGGCAACAACCCCTGGAGAAATTAAGCAAGGGCTTACACCAACTATGAACAATTTTATTCTTTCAAATCTCCTTACAGGGCTGAATCCCTGAGGCCATTCATTTGCTTAGTCACTCAACAAACACTTACTGAGTTCTTTCTTACATACCAAAATACTACTTCACAGAAAAAAAGAGAATTTATCCTTGTTAGCCCTTAAAAGATAAGTTGGATCTTGTTAGTTTGTGAGGAGGGCATTCATTTCATGAGCAAAGACAAGGAGAGGAAAGCAGATAGAGTCTTCACAGAAGAAAAGCAGTCCAGGGTGTCTGAGAACCAGGGAGTTTGGAGAGGCCTTGGGATGTTTAGCTAGACAGTTTGAAAGGACCCAGGCTGATGGCTGAGGGACCTAACTCAGCCCCCAGTAACTAGAATGCGGAAGTGACTGGGTTACTACTCTCTGGTTTGCACCAATCTGTCACAGAATGTACTTGATATAATTCCTGCCACACACACCTGAATGGGAGTCTGTCTGTCACACGGAAAGACTGTCAGCAGCCCCGGTCCAGTTTTGCCCTACAGACATCTGGCTCTTGGGTATGGTGCTCTTTTATTATTATTATTATTATTATTATTATTATTATTATTTTAATTGTTGTTCAAGTACAGTTTTCTGCCTTTTACCCCCATCCCAGCCTGCCCCACCCAGCCCTCAGTACAGTGTTCTTTTATCCTTGTTAAAAAAAATTGAGATGTAATTCACATACCATAAAATTCACTCATTCAGTGTACAATTCACTGGTTTTCAGTGTACTCACAATGTTGTTCAATGTTCCCCACAATCTGTTTCCAGAATATTCTCATCAACCCAAAAATTGATGAAAATCCTGCACATCACTAGCAGTCACTCTCCACTTCCCCTCCCCCTACCACCATAGGTAACCATTAGTCTACTTTGTTTTTGAAGATTTATCTGGATAAGTATTTGAAATATTTCACATAAATGGAATCATACAATATGGAAACTTTGTGCCTGACTTCTTTCACTTCCAACAATATTTTCAAGGTCCATCCATGTGGTAGCATGTATCAATACTTTATTTCTTTTTTGGCAGAATACTACCCCATGGCCTCACGTTTTGTTGTTTTTTTTTCTTTTTTTTTAAATGTAACTAACTTTTTTAAGATTTTATTTATTTTTAGAGCGAGAAGGGAGGGAGATGAGAGAGAGACAAAGAGAGAGAGAGAGAGAGAGAAACATCAATGTGTGGTTGCTGGGGGTTATGGCCTGCAACCCAGGAATGTACCCTGGCTGGGAATCGAACCTGTGACACTTTGGTTCACAGCCCGCGCTCAATCCACTGAGCTACTCCAGCCAGGACGTTTTGTTTATGTATTCATTAGTTGATGGACATTTGTGTTGTTTTCACCTTTGGCTATCATGAATAATGTTGCTGTGAACACTCATGTACAAGTGTTTGTGTGGACATATGTTGTTGCCATTTCTCTTGAGTATATACCCAGGAGTGGAATTGCTGGGTCACATGGTAAACTATGTTTAATTTTTTGAGGGTCTGCCAAACTGTTATCCAAAGAGGCTACAATCTTATCAGAAATGTGTAATGGGTCCTAGCTGGTGTGGCTCAGTGGATTGAGTGCTGGTCTCTAAACCAAAGGGTTGCCAGTTCAATTCCCAGTCACAGCACATGCCTGGGTTGTGGGCCAGGTCCTCTATCACCAGTAGGGGGCCCATGAGAGGCAACCACATACTGATGTTTCTCCCTCTCTCCCTCCCTTCCCCTCTAAATAAAAATTAAAAAAAAAACTTTAAAAAAAAAAGAAAAGTGTGATGGTCCCCATTTCTCCACATCCTCAACAACATGTGTTATTATTTGTCTTTTTAATTATAGCTTTCCTAATATGTTTTAAGTATTGAAATAGTATGTCATTGTGGTTTTAATGATGTTCGTAATGACTAGTGATGTTGAACATCTTCATGTGACTATTGGATATTAATATATCTTCTTCGGAAAAATATCTTATCGGATTATTTGCCTGCTTTTCAATTGGGCTATTTGTCTTTTTATTACTGAGTTATGAGTTCTTTTTATAGTCTGGATACTACATCCTTATCAAATATGTGATCTGTGAATATTGTCTCCCATTCTGTGGTTTGTATTTTCACTTTCTCAATTATATCCTTTGAAGCACAGAAGATTTTAATTTTGACAAGGTCCAATTTATCTCATTTTTCTTGTGTTGCATGTGGAGATGGTGCTGTTTTAAATGAAAGAACAGCCTGTGGAAATTACCAGCGGCCAATGAGGTTTGCCAAGGGTTGGCATGCTGCTGGAATCCTAAGGCTGAAAAGGCTGAACTGTCTGTAATTGTATTACTAGATTTAGATAACAGTTTAGAATTAGATAACCATTATCTGCTGGCCAACAATTCTGTTGTTAACATGGTATAGATAGGGACCTTGACAAGAATGGAAAAAGACGTCGCCTCTGAGTCTCCATTTTCAATGCCCTTGGATTGCGAGAATAGAGTAGAAAGCTGGGGGTTGGACAAGAGCAAGGCCATTTTGCTGCACTAAAAATCAGCTTTGAACTCAAGGGTTAATTTTCAACTCACTATTTAAACCTTTGGCCTTGATGTAAATCAGATTTGCATTTGAAAATAGAGAGGTCCTCCATTGGTAAGATCCTAACATTTGAAATTGTGAGAGTAGTTCCAAACTGTACACATTCTAAAAACCAAGGGAAAGCTGTTGAAATCTCTGGCTTTGGATGCTGCTGCACATAAAATAGTGAAGCAATTTTGAGGTTTTCAGAGTGGGTTCATGGCTGTGCTGAGGAGATCTCTGCTGTGTTCTGCAGTTTGCTCTCAAGGAGCTCTCCGCCTCTGAGCGGTGTGCTCAGGGAATCTTCAACTCTTAGAGTTGGAAGGAATCTTAAAAGTCATCTAATCCAAGCCTCCATCCCTTTTCAAATCTGCTCTCCAACAATGAGTGGAATGTGGCAGGGAAAATGCCAGTAAGAACCATGAGGGGATGGGCGGCTTAAGGAAGCTATGCTTGCTTCAGAAGGACAGACACTAAAGGAAGGGAGAGCAGTGAGGTGGGGAAGGGAGTTGAGGGAGAGCAAAATAAACAGGGTCTGCAAAGTCTAAGGAGGAGGGACAGCTTTTGAGCTTTAGTTGTGTAAAAAGACGTTATTTTTTCCAAATTCCTTCCAGTTCCACTTAATCATTCACTTCTCTTGGGACCTGTCCTATTTTGTAAATCCTATTCTGGCATTGGTTACTATCTGTTATCTGTGAATGTAGCTGCGTGTCCTAGAACAGGAGCTCCTGGATAAAAATGCCATAAACTCACTCCTCTGTGTTGGCTTTTCAGTGCTTGGCATTTAGGGACTTTGTTGGCAGTATTGTGACAAGGCTACAAATATTGGTTTGGGGGTCAGTAAGACTGAGTCGGCTTTGATAGCTCCAGGTTCTGGCTTTGACCGGCTCTGTGACCTTGGGCAAGTCTTCACCTGAGCCTTAATTGTAAGATGGGAGGACTAATAGCTGTCGTAGTACCAAGTTGTAAGGACAAGGGCTGAGCAGAGTTTTTGGTGCTGGGCAAATGATTGCTGCTGAAATCCAGATGAGTAGCTTCAAGAAATGCTTGCCGGGATTATCCGCATGGGATAGGTGGAAGAGCCCCGGACTCCTGAGACACTATTATAGCGGGATGCTGACCATGCTAAAACTGTCCTTAATTCTTTGAGCCTCAGATTAGTGACATGCTGACTCTAGTCCAGGGGGCTACCCAAGTTCAGCTAACTTAATGGTACATAGCTGTGTTGTTATGGAGACCTGTTTGATTTGGTTCACTTTTCCCTTAATCCAGGGTTTCACTCAGCTGCTTAGGGAGGAGACAGGTAGAAGTCACCCTGAGATGTCAGGAAGCAAACCTGTGCTCCCTGCCCACTTTCAAGGCCTGACAGAGAAATTTGACCTCTGGAGTCCTTGGGTAGTTTTCCTCAGACACAATGGCAGGCTGCCTTGTTATTGGTAATCATAACCATAATTGCCACTGCTGTTATGAATCATTTCTTCAGCAAATGTATCCGTGTCTATGCTCTGCCAGGTGTTGGGGGAGAGGAGATAAAAGAGACACAGTTTTGTCCCGGGAGAGCACACACTCTAGTGTAGGAGAGTGGAGATAACAAGATAGAATTCTAAGAACTGTTGTGGGGGAAGCAGACAGAATGTCGAGGGAGCACAGAGGAGGGGCTCCCTTCTGATCCTTGGAACTTTGCAGAAACGTCCTGGAAGAAGTGTCTTCTCGATACAGGGTGCAGCCAGGGGGCCCCCAAGTAGGGATTTGTAATGGGGTCCAGAACTCAGGGTGTTCAGGAAATATTAAAAAATATACATATAGGATGTCCTCACCCCCACAGGTTTGAGTTGGAGGATGGGGCACATGAAGCAGGGCCATTGAGAGCTGTTTTGCATATCAACAGCTTTGCAGGTAACGTCTGGCATGGTCATTTAACATATCTATAACTTTTAACTGGTTTCATGGGTATGTTAAATAGCTGTGAGCATGCTTGGAGCCAGGGGGATGGAAGTGACTTCAACCCAGGATGTAACTCGGAGGCAACTGTCTCTGGTTAAACAATGCCTGTATGAGAGAGAAAAGAAGGCAGATTGGGGTCCACGCGGCTTTGGGGTGCTCCCTTTTGCCACGTGGCTTAGGAAGTGGGAGAGACCTTGCTGGGAAGGAAAGGGGTGAAAGGATTCTTGCTGGTGGACCATGAGAAGGTGCCACATGGTTTTGGATAAAGTGGAGATCACAGCGCCCACACAGCTGATGGTGCCGGAACCGAGGGGCTGCCTGAGCCACGGACTTCTACTTCTTTTCCTGAGATACGGTACCCCACATTGGGCAGAGGGAGAGGGAAGGACTGTGTGTTTGTGGGTATTCTAAAGGACTTTAGGATTTTAATGAAATTACTAAGTCATTACTTTAAGTCCGTATAACTTTTTGAATCAATAATTCCTTTCTTTTTCACCAATTTCTGGCATTGAGAGACATCTTTTCCTGATGTTGGGCAAGGAGAACCTAGTACGGGGGGCGGGGACCCCAGAGCACAAGCAGGGGTCCATGTGGTAAGAGTATATCATTTACCCCCTCCCCGCCGTCTCTTCTGTAACATTCTCATCTGAGTCTTGAAAGGGAAACTGCATTATTAAATAGAAACAAAAATGGGAGTTCAGCCCAATTAAAGGGAGTAGTATTTGCAAAGACAAGGAGGTGAGAGATGAGTTTAACTGCGGTATAAGATAGGAGGGTAGCAGAGTGAGATAATAATAATGACATTATTATTATAGCAAGTAACAATGACATAGCACTTACCACGTGTCAAACACTATGTTCACTTTTGAATAGTTGATAACCCATTTAAATGTCAAAGCAAGAAAGCTAGTAATTTTAACAGGTGAATGTAATGCACATAGCTCACATATCAGACACTGGACTGAATGGGTTTTGCATACTAACTTAATCTTCATTATTATCCCCAATATCCAGGCCAGGCTACTGAGTTTCAGAGAGATTTCATTCAGTCAGTGGCTCCAGGCCACATAGATGGCAAGTGGCAGAGCTAGAATTTGAACCCAGAAACTGTTTGATTCTTGACCACGAGGCTATAGAATGACAGCTGTTTCCTTTCGGTGCCTGCTGGGCAGATGCCACCTTAGGCAGGATTGTCTGGATACAGATTCAGCTCCCTGGAATTTATTCTGGAGTAAGGCAGGTTATAATAAAATAACGCATACCCAGATGGACTTTGAAGTCAGCAGAGAGGTGAAAACTGATTACTCCTGAAGAAGAATCTTTCTGTGCAAGGGTTGAGAGTTCAGAAAATGTTATTAGGCAGAACCTCTGAACAGTCTTTTACGAAACACTTAAAAGTCCCATCTAGCCAGAGTAAACAGTGCATCACAAATTGGGTTCCAATGCAGTGGCCAGCTCTTTGTACAAAAAAGCTCAATCTTCTTTCCAGGCCATCAAAAGCCAATTTCCTCCCTAGGAAAGGTTGCACTTCTTAACCTAGGTTGTAGCCAGCTGTGTTCCCCTGGGACTTGTGAGACCACTCAGCAAGTCTGGGGCTTCTGTTCTATTTGCTCTTATACCTGGGTTCTGGCCCTGGCTCAATCAGTTGTGTAACTATGGGCATGTCTCTTAACCTCTCGGAACTTACTTTCCTCACCTGTCATGTGCAGCTCTTGGTGCTCACCTTGCCTACGCCATCGTGGGGGATAAAATGAGGTGATAGACAGCCTGGGGCTTTGAGAATGCAAAAACATGAAATAAACATAAAGGGTGATTATTATTCTCTTCCATTTGGCTTGCCTCCTGCATCGATATTTGAAAATTTATTAATGGCAAGAACACAAACTTCTCCTTACTTTTGGGAACTGGAGAATATGAGTCTGTTTGTCTTGATGAACATTTGCCCAGAGGCCATCTCTGTGCTTCTGACAGCTACTTCATTAGGCCTTAGCAGCTGCTTATTTCTTTCATATTACTATGATTTCATTTTGTAGAGTTTCTAGGGAGTGCTTCACACTCCTCTTCCTTTTGAAAAGAGTGGCTCTTGGTTGTCCTCAAATCTCTTAAATAGCAGCAAAACCCCCAAGCAGGCCTGAGCAGACTCCTTTCACTTGTGTGGGCAAGCACACTTATGGCGGTAATTAATTGGGAGGGTGTTGGCTTTGTAAACTGAGGACAAATGAATGAGTCACGGTACAGAGGCTGACCCCCTCACCTGGGCAGTCTCTGAGGACACCTGCCTTAGATCATTAAGGCCACTTGCCCAATTGCCAAAGTCTGCCTGCCTTTGCTGGTGGGGGTGAACAAAGCCGAGCATTTACTGGCTGCAGTGCTGAGATGAATAGCATTCGGCTGTTCGGCCAGGCCTGGCCAAGACAGCTGCTCATGCAAACAGATTTCAAATGAACATGTTTCTATTTAGAGAGCGTGTATGTTTTGACTGAATTTGAAGAAAAGCATGAGGTACGTCGCCTTTGAAAAACAAACTAATTAGGTACTCCCGTGTTGTGTGGTAGTCAGAAGCTGGACGTGTCCACAACAGCTCTTCGTGGAAAGATTTGTCCTCCGTGGTGAACGTGAGGCTCGTCTGTAGGACCACAGCTGCTGCTTTTGCTGAATCACATGGCAAGTGTCTTCAAAGGATGCTGCTGTAAGGAAACTTCAAGTACAGTAAATGCATTTTTTTTTTTACTGGGAATTACCACCCCCTAGTTGCTGTGTTCTCTAGATTTGCATTGGTATATATACTGAGTTTTCCTTAGAGTTTGGATATGGGGCTTAGTAAGGTGATTCACTGTTCTGTGTTCAGTTTAAAAGGTTCCAGGGAGGCAAAAGCTGGTGGACCAAGCGATACCCCAAAGAGGTTACTGGATTGAACCATTTGCATACTCATTCAGGTCTTGCTGTCTTGGCCAAGCTGTTGACTTAGCGCTATTTTGGGTGGCTTTGACTCTTCCATTCAGGCTTTAGAAACATCATTGAGTCAACAGGCTGCACATCAATTCACTTTTTTTTTCTCCCTCCCTACTCTTCAACCCCTTTGTGTTAGATAAGGAGGCCTTTCCCTCCTACAAAAAGGTAGTAGGCCCAAGTTTCCTTGTGCTCCGTGCCCCTTATACCGCCCTCTATTTAGTCTTTGTGCGGGGCTGCTTTTGTTTCCCTCCAAGAATTAAAAGTTAATTGATATCTCAAATGGATGTTGGTCACAAAGCATTTTACCATCCAGTGCAGTCCTGCATCCCATTAGATTAACCCTCTTCCGCAGTTCATTGTAAATAAACATCCCACGACAAATAGCTTACCTACCTGGAGCATTGTGGTCATTTGGGTTTTGCAGTAGGCTAAAATTCTATGGCAATGTCACTGGGTTAATTAATTTAGATTAATGGCTCTTGCAGTTCTGTTTTTCTTTGCCTCTCCTATTTGTCACAGACTGCTGAACAAGTATTTCCAAATGTCTGAATTTAGCAGGTTAACCAGAATTCCTTCAGAGACAGGTAGTCATCCCAACCTTAGACCTCTAAATGCGATACTCCAAATCCTCCCAAATGAATCAAATGTTGGACCCTGATGTGTTGATTCAATATAGATGGACTGTATATTCATCATCTTCTTTTTAAAAAATATTTTATTTAATTACTTTTAGAGATGGTAAGGGAGGGAGAAAGAGAGGGAGAGACACATCAGTGTGCGGTTGCCTCTCATGAGCCCCCTACTGGGGACCAAGCCTGCAACCCAGGCATGTGCCCTGACTGGGAATTGAACCGTCGACCCTTTGGTTCGCAGGCTGGCACTCAATCGACTGAGCCACACCAGCCAGGGCCATATTATTCTTGTCATAAGAGTTTGTTTCAGACAAGAGAAGCATGTGGATGTTTTTCTCAATGCAGAAGAAAAATTCCATGAGGTCAATGAAAAGCACAGTAGAATTGACTCAGTTAAGTTGACATGTAAAAAAAATGAAGAACATGCTCTTGTTAGACTTTTGCTGTTACTCTATGGTGCCCAAGGGTGCATACCAATGATCAGGCCCACCCTAGATGTTATATAATTTTGCATCTCAGAGGCCAATTAAGTTGTTCTTCATGGTAAACAAACTTCCCCCATTAGCTAGTTTCTATTAACTCTCAGCAAAGGCCACATAAATAAAATGATTTTTGTTGCCATTAGAAGAAAGCATTTTCTCTTGTAGGCTAAGCTGATTAATTCATGAATGTAGCGGAAGGACTTGGTAGATATTGAATGTATACTTACTCAGGGTTCCGGTTTCCATTCTGGTTGGTCCCACCTGCCCACATAATGCTTCCTGTACCTCTTAGAGTGTCAAAATGAAACTATGATTTTTCCAAAGAAATTATATGTATATATATAACTATATAACTGTAAACTATATATACCTATATAGTTCTATATATAACTATATATATTAAAAAACTATATGAGGTATGTTCAGAAAAAGTCCAGCCATTGTTAATATAATGAGAACGGTTTGCGTGACATTGATGTAACCTGGCAGTCAAGGAACGTGGACTGGAATGCACATGTGTGAACAATGACAACTTCAATGTACTAGTCAGTGGGGGTGGTAGACGCGTTGGGTGAGCATGTGTACTGTGTGGCTGTTGCATTCAAAATGACTGAGTGAGTAGAACAATGAATCTGCATCAAATTTTGTGCTAACATTTCTCTGCAGAAACTATTTGGATGATTCAGAAGGCCACAGCTGTGGGCAACTGGTGATTGATAGCTCCATCATGATGTGCCTTCTCATGCATTGTGTCTCATGTAGAGTTTTTGGTGAAACATCAAATCACCCAGGTGACTCAGCCTCCCTACAGCCCAGATTTGGCACTCTGAGACTTCTGGCTTTTCCCAGAACTAAAATCACCTTTGAAAGGGAAGAGATTCCAGACCATCCATGAAATTCAGGAAAATGTGATGAGGCAGCTGATGGGGATTGGGAGAACTGTGTGAGGTCTGCTACTTTGAAGGAGACTATGGCATCAGTGTCTCATGGACACTGTGTCTTCAATAAATGTCTCTTTCATATTATGTGGTTGGATACTTTATGGACAGACCGTGTGTGTGTGTGTGTGTGTGTGTGTGTGTAAATGGCCAAAAAGCACATCGAAAAGATGCTTAATATTATTAGTCATAACATAAATGCAAATCAAAACCACAGTGAGAGATTACTGCATGCCCACTAGAGTGGCTAAAATTTTAAAAATGTCAGATAATAACAAGTGTTTGGCCAGGATATGGGGAAAGTAGACCCCTACTATATTGCTGGTGGGAATGTAAAATTCTGTAGCCACTTTGGAAAATACTCTGGTAGTTCTTCAAAATGTTAAATGTAGTGTTACCCTATGTCCACTCGTAGCTCTATACCCAAGAGAACTGAAAACATATGTCAACACAAATACTTATATGCAAATATTTACAGCAGCATTATTTATGATAGCCAAAAAGTAGGAATACCTGAAATGTTCATCAATGCATGAATGGATAAACAAAATGTCATATATCCTTAGAATAGAATCTTATTTGACCATAAGACAAAATGAAGTACTGATACATGCTATAACATGGGTGAATCTTGAAAACATTATGCTAAGTTAAAGAAGCCAGACACAAAAAAGGAACATGTTATAGGACTCCATTTATACTATGCTCATAGGTAAGTGAATCCATAAAGACAGAAAGTGTATTAGTGTGTGCCAGGGGAAGGGGGAAATTGGTGATGATGGCGAAGGGATGTGGAGTTTCTTTTCTGGAGATAATGAAAATATTCTAAAATTGATTGTGGTCATGAATGCATAACTCTGAATATACTAAAGGCTATTGAATTATACATTTTACATGGGCAAGGTGTATGGCACATGAATTTTAGCTCAAGCTGTCAAAAATTTGAAATCATGATTTTGGGACTTAGAGAAACAATCTTTTACCAACTGCATTCAAGATCTTAAGCTAAACTAAAATAAGGTGAAGGCAAGATAACCGTATATGATTTTCCTCGAAATGGGTACTTAACTGTTAAGCATGTTTGAGCAGCTCACTGTTTTTGGTCCTTTCTTTTAGTCTGAATTCAGATGAAAACAAATCCACCTTCATTAGTGTTCTAAGCTATACATAAAATAAGATTTGAGCCCTGGCTGGCGTAGCTCAGTGGATTGAGCGTGGGCTGCTAACCAAAGCATCGCAGGTTTGATTCCCAGTCAGGGCACATGCCTGGGTTGCAGGCCACAACCCCCAGCAACCGCAGTTTGATGTTTTTCTCTCTCTCTTACTCCCTCCCTTCCCTCTATAAAAATAAATAAAATAAAAAAAGAGAGATTTAAAAAAAAAAAAGAGACAGCAATTCCATTTTTTAAAAAAAAAGATTTGTGATGGTGTTGAATTGTAGTTGTATTTGGTATTTTTAAATTTCCCAGTATATTTGTTAAACTGATGGTGTAATGACAAGTTGGTGGGTTGAACTTTTCAACCTCAAAACATTTTCTATGAATTGCAATCAGGTTTGTCAAAGCTCTAAGCTGGCAATGAGAGACAGTAAGACTTGCATACCAAAGTGTTTAATCACAAAACAAACTGCCTTCTGAAATGAGAATAATCACCTGCACTTGTATATCTGAAGATTTAAGCCATTGGAAATGTGCCCTTCTTTCCTAGAGCACCTGTCTCTCCTTGCTCAGAAAAATGAGCGGCCTGTCACTGTGGCACAGAACTGACAGGGGAGATAGACCCATCCTTTGGATTATGTCCCAATAATAATAGTGACTATTGTTTTTGCATTCTTACCATGCATCACATAACGATCCTAAATGATTTGCACAAATCGTCATCTAATCTCCACCCCCCTATAACCCCACTGCACTGAAACACATAAGGACACACACCTGCCAAGTCTTGAACTTGAGATTTGATCCCAACTTCATGTGATGCCAGAATCCTGCCCTTAGCCACAGTGTTACCACACCCCTTAGCCTTTCAGACCACCGAGTCATTCTTATTCTCTCTATCCCTTCCTCTCTCTCTAATGCAAGGGGTCCCATTGGCTCTAGGTCTATAGCATAGGTTCTTTTTGTTTATTTTTTTAATAGCATAGGTTCTTCACTGGGGATGTTTGTGCCCCCTCCCCAGGGGTGTTTGGAAAATCTGGAAACAGGTTTGCTGGGCACAGCTAGGGTGAGGGAATGCTACCAGCATCTCGTGGGTAGAAGCCAGGGATGCTGCTAAACAGGACAGTAAAAAGATCAATAACAATGCCATACCAGGCCCAAGACAAAAGAAAAAAATCAGCAATACTGATCCTGCTTTGACTAAAGTTTGATATTTTGTTCATCATGGATTGGGGGGGTGCATTAATTTCAATTTTTAAAAACATATTAAAAGGTTACTAATGTTCATTGCTGATTTTGGGGTATCCCCTTAAATATTGTGCCCAAGGCAAGTGCCTTCCTCACCTCACTTGCTTCACTCTAATCCTGGTCCTCCTGCTAGCCATCCTACAATGCATAGGACAGTTCCCGAAACCAAGAATTATCCAGTCCAAAATGTCTGTGTTGTCAAGTCTGAGAAACGGCCATCTGAAGTACTGGAGGACTTTTTCCCATGGAATGGCAAAGGGAGAATATAGAAACGTCGTACTGTGACTCATAATCATAGCCACTATTTATAGAAACTCTGATTCTAACCTAGGCGCTGCTGCACGTGTGTTATCTCACGCAAGCGTTGATCTGTCTTTTGCCAACCCCCCCCCTGCCCTGCCCTCCAACATCAGGGCTGTCCTTCAGCCATTAATTAGACCATTGCACTGTACTTGCATAGGATCACAGAAAACAGTGTACCGTATTTTTCCAACCGTACATGTAAAGTGGATTTTGTTTCCCCCAACAACAAAAATATGTTTCAAACCCTCTCCTAATAAATTGGGAAGTCATTTTTCTAAAGATTGTCACTGCTGTACATTTTGGAGCTGCTGAAGACACAGAGTATATCTTTTCTGATACAATCAGTTGGTAAGGTGTGTTAACTTAGTTTTTAGTTTTAGTGGCACAAACAGATGTTCTTAGCAAACACTTTCTGATAGTTGTCTAATCTGCTCTGAATGGTAAAACTATGGGGTGCTGTGGAGAGCTGGGGGGCTTCAAAGGTAGATGGAACTAAGTTCATATCTTTCCTCCAGTCTTTAGTAGATATATGACCTTGGATACTATATTTAATCTCACTAGGCCTTAGTTCTCAAGGCTGGAAATAATATTTCTAGCTGGTGAGACATCCGTGTGAGAATAAAATGTGATGGTTTACGTAATGTAATGCGCAATGAATGTTCATTCTATCCCCTCCTTTGAAAAGTGTATCAAGACGAAGGCTTCATTGTTCTGATTTTTTAGAAATCTAAAACTTGCTTCTATTTGGAGAAGATAAGCTAGATTTCATCATCTTTAACTGAAAATAGTAGCAATAATAGTAGAACAATGTAACTTGGAAAGTTCTTAGAACTTTTTTTTTAAGATTTTATTTATTTATTTTTTAGAGAGGGAAGGGAGGGAGAGGGAGAGAGAAACATCAATGTGCGGTTGCTGAGGGTCATGGCCTGCAACCCAGGCATGCACCCTGACTGGGAATCGAACCTGCGACACTTTGGTTCACAGCCCATGCTCAATCCACTGAGCTACGCCAACCAGGGCAGAACTTTTCACTATGAAAATCCACTAGGACATCTTCCATTCTATGCCTCATCATCACTTAAAGGCTAGCAAGCTATTCATGTGTTTCTCCAGTTATTCTTGAAGTAGGTCTTGACCTTATTCCTAAAGCCATCTGGGCTGTCTTAGCTCAGTCAGAGCCCAGAGCTAATGAGGCCAAGGTCAGGGCTGGATCCCCACGTGGAGCCGTTAGCTTTGCTCCCTTCTTTGGCCCTACCCTGCTTCCCTAACCCTACCAGGTGGCTTTCCACCATGTGTTTGCTCCAAGTGGGGTGAAAAGGACACTGGCTGTGGATCCCTCGCTACCAGCAACCATAGCTGAACCCCTGAGTCCCTGTGAAATGGGCTGCACGTGAAAACCAATTCCCAGTTCCACTGAGCCTTGCAAAGAGATGATCAGCACTGATGGTCCTATAAAGGTGCTGATCATAGTACAGAGTATAATTATTTTCTTTATAACTTCTCCCCTTTTCCCGAATGACCGGCCCCATCAGAGCAGTCACCTTTTGATGCTCTAACATGGTCCTTGGTCATTTAAGGCCACATAACTGATGCTGACTATTGTCAGCAATGCCGTGGCAAGAACCTTCAGCACAGCTTGCAACCAAGGTTAAACATTGGGAGGAGGCTTTGTCATCCCATTATTGTTGCTGTGATACATTTGTCACATCGACTATGGGCATGAAAAAAGCCTCTTGATCTGATATGGAAAGAGCTCTTTGTGTAGCTTTTGATTTATGTTCTGTTACATGTGTGACTTTTAAAGGGTGTTTGCTAACCCATTACACCTGTATCACAGAGCAGCACATGTTTAACCATATTGGTTATACACAGAAAATGTTACGTTGTATAAACGGAATACTACTTGGCTGTGAAAAAGAAGAAAGTGTTACCCTTTGCAACAGTGTGGATGGACTTGGAGAACATTATGCTAAGTGAAATAAGCCAGTCAGAGAAAGACAAGTACCATATGATTTCATTCATATGTAGAACCTAATGCGCAAACTGAACTAACAAGGAAAATGAGGACAGACTCGTGGATGGAGAGCAGGATGACGGCTTGAGGGGGTGGAGGGATTGCACAAAAAGGAGAAAGGACTCATAGACATGGACAACAGTGTGGTGATTGCTGGGGGGAAGGGTTATAAGGGGGATAAATGGTCATGGAAGAAAATACAATGAAGCTTGTATTTTTTTAAAAAAGAAAGATTTCAGCCAAAATCCCCAGGAAAGAGTGTCAGCTAGGATGTCTTATCTATTTCAATCTTTAGTATCAAACCAGAAATGAAATCAATTTAAGTATTTCCAAAAATAGTATCTAAATTGTGCCCAAGCATTATCTCCAGTGTGTTCAGGATGTGGACCTTCTGCTTCTCTTGGAGTCACTTTATGACTTCACAGCATTGCTGGCAGCAACGTATGTAAAAGAGAGGAACCACATTTGTACAAATAAAATTATATACAGCTCAGGCTTAAGACGTGTTAGAGGGAAGAACTAAGAACATTTTTAGGCATAGCTTTTTATTATGGAAAACTTCCAACATGTAAAATACACATTAATATAATGAACCACTAGGTACCAGTCTTCTAATTTTCATGACCATACCTGTTTCATTCTGCCCTAACTCATCCCCTTTCCTGATTATTTTGAAACAAATCCAAGATACATCATTTCATCCATTAATACTTTCATTTTGAGAAATCTAATCTTGCCCTGGCTGGTGTGACTCAGTGGATTGTGTGCCAGCTTGCGAACCAAAGGGTTGCTGGTTCGATTCCCAGTCAGGGCACATGCCTGGGTTGTGGGCCAGGTCCCTGGGGGGGGGGTGTGCAGGAGGCAACCACACATTGATGTTTCTCACCCTCTCTTCTTCCCTCTAGCCTCTCTCTAAAATAAATAAAATCTTTAAAAAAATAAAAATCTAATCTTTTTTTAAGATTTTATTATTATTTACTATTTTTTTTTTTTTTTTTTTTAGAGAGAGGGAAGGGAGGGAGAAAGAGAGAGAGAGAAACATCAATGTGCAGTTGCTGGGGGCCGTGGCCTGCAACCCAGGTATGTGCCCTGACTGGGAATCGAACCTGCGATGCTTTGGTTCACAGCCCGCACTCAATCCACTGAGCTACACCAGCCAAGGCAAAATCTAATCTTTATTGTATTATTTTTCCATTACCATTCAGTCCCCTTATACATGTTACAAGTTTTCCATAAATACTTTCAAAGATATCACTACAACATAAAGACTTCAAGAACATTTTAAATAGATTTGCAAAATGGCAGAAAATCCTGTAGTGAGAGAAAATATCCTGAATAGTGTTGGCTCTCCTGGTGTCACATTTTTTGAATCACAGATTTTTTAACACATTTTAAACTTTTTTCAATTATACTTGACAAGCATTATTATACTCGTTTTAAGTGTACAACATGGTGGGTAGATAGTTATATAAACTACAAAGGCATTGTAGACTTTTTAATTTAAGTTTATTAGGGTGACATTGGTTAATAAAATTATGTAGGTTTCAGATGTACAGTATAGTGATGCATCATTTGTATATGGCATTATATGCCCATATACAAATGAGCACATAGTCAGGAGACCTGACCACCCCAAGTCAGGTTTTCTCCTATCACCATATATTTGAACCCCTCTACCCTTCACTACCCACCCCCTCAACTTTCCTTCTGGTAACCACCATACTGTTGTCTGTATGAGTTTTTGTTTGTTTGTCCTGTTTGTTTATTTGTTGCTTTCCGTTTTACATCCCACATATGCGTGAAATCACATGGTTCTTGACTTTTTCTGACTGACTTATTTTGCTTAGCGTGATACTCTCAAGATCCAACCATGTTATCACCAATGGCAGTATTTCATCATTTCTTATGGCTGAGTAGTATCTCATTGTATGTGTTACCACATCTTTATCCAGTCATCTATTAAGAACCATTTCACTTGTCTCCGTGTCTTGGCCAGCATGAATTATGCTGCAATGAACATAGGGGTGCATTTGTCTTTTCAAATATTGAGGAGCGTTTGCTGGGTCATAAGGTAACTATCCTTAACTTTTGGAGGACCCTCCATACTGTTTTCCATAGTGGCTGTACCCATTTCCATTCCCACCAGCAGTGAATGAGGGTTCATGTTTCACCACAACCTCTTCAACACTTTTATTACTTGTCTCGTTGATCATAGCCATTCTGACAGATGAGAGGTGGTATCTCATTGTAGTTTTTTAAAACATTTTTTATTGATTGATTTGAGAGAGTGATAGAGAGAGAGAGAGAAATGCTGATTTGTTTCACTTATTTATGCATTCATTGGTTGCTTCTTGTGTGTGCCCTGACCAGGGATCAAACCATGGCATATCAGATGACAGTGTAACCAACTGAGATACCTGGCCAGGGCTCAGTGTAGTTTGATTTGCATTTCTCTTATAACTGGTTAAGTGGAACATCTTTCCATATATCTGCTGGCCTTGGGAGAAGTATCTGTTCAGGTCCTCTGTCCATTTTTTAATTGGATTGTCTAGTTTGTTGTTGAGTCATATGAGTTCTTTATATATTTTAGATATTAAGCCCTTGTCGAAGCTGTTGCTTTCAAATATCTTCTCCCATTTGGTTAGTTGCTTTTTGTCTTGTTGATAGTTTCTTTTGCTGTGCAGAAGCTTTTTAGTTCGATACAGTCCCATTTAATTTTGCTTTTATTTACCTTACCTTGGGAGTCAAATTCATAAAATCCTCTTTAAGACCAAGGTTCATAAGTTCAGTACCTATGTTTTCTTCTACGTAATTTATTGTTTCAGGCTTTATATTTAGGTCTTTGATCTGTATCATACTTCCTGACTTCAAATTATCCTACATAGCAACAGTAATAAAAAAAGCATGGTATTGGCAGAAAAACAGACACAGACCAATGAGACAGAATTAAGAGCCCAGAGATAAACCCATGTGTATATGGGAAAGTAATTTTCAACAAGAGTCAAAAACATACAATGGAGAAAAGAAAACCTCTTCAATAAATGGTGCTGGGAAAATTGGAAAGCCACATGCAAAAGAATGAGATTTGACCACTGCCTATCCTCATATACAAAAAAATAACTCAAAAAGGTGTCAGACTTTTAATGTCTAAATAATTGATTGGGGGTGGGCAGAGAGGGACAGGATGTTTGGTCACTATATGAGGCAATGACACCGATACCCAGGTGGGTATTCCAGAAAATGTCTGCCACCAGTGTCTTACAGCCTATACAGCAGGGAAGAAGTCAGAAAGAAGAGTTGGATCAATACTAAGAAGTGAAGCTCATCAAAAGGAGTTTACCAAGGGAGATTTGAACACATTGCTTTTATTTCTTTAAAAGTTGCCCCCAAGCCCTGGCTGCTGTAGCTTGGTGGATTGAGTGTGGGCCTGCGAACCAAAGGGTTGCTGGTTCGATTCCCAGTCAGGGCACATGCCTGGGTTGCGGGTCTGGTCCCCAGTTGGGGGTACGTGAGAGCAACCACACATTGATGTTTCTCTCCCTCTCTTTCTGCCTCCCTTCCCCTCTCTCTAAAAATAAATAAATAAAACCTTAAAAAAAAAGTTGCTCCCAAATCCTCCTAATAGTCATTAACATTTATTAAGCAGTTACTATATATCATATGCAGTTCATAGATTACCTCTTGTGGTTCTCAAAATATCTGTGATAGGTATTGTTACTATCCCCATTTTATGGATGAAGAAACTGAGGCCTAGAGAGGCCTGGGAGCAGGGTTGCAATTCGAATGCATGCAATCTGACTACAGTTCCATTGTTTGTAACTACTATGCAGTTCTGCCTTTTGGCTAGCTTTGAAAGGAGTAGGTTGGTTAATGGTTCATTGTAGCTGTTTTAATACAGTCAGCTCTCCATATCCATGGGTTTCACATCTGCAGGTTCAACCAACTTGGGATAGAAAATACTTGAAAATAAAAATCCAAGAAAGTTCCGAAAGGCGTGGATTTGTCATTTGCTGAGCACCACACTGAATTCATGCAAATGAAGATGTGCTGTAGCCTATATGCAAATATAGGTTATATGCAAATACTACACTATTTATTATATAAAGGACTGAGCATCCAGATTTTGGTATCCATGGAGGGTCCTGAAACCAATTTCCCCCCAAAGATACTGAAAGACAACTAACTTGTACTTTTATTTTTAACCAATAAGATTCAGAAAATGTATAGTTATAAATTCATGGGCACTAAGCCTTATCTGGATCTCAGCTAAGGCTCATGCCTGATTTGAAACACATGCCTTCATTCATTCATTCAACAAACATATGAGCATCTACCATTGAAGTACATGAAAATACTGCTGTATGCTGGGATCATTCCTGTCTAGGTGGATCCTTGGGTGCAAACTCTTCCCTTTAGGGTGAGTATCTCTTTCAAAAGTGAAGAACACCAAAGTTAAATTTTCAATGTGCAGTCATTCGGAATCTTGGTTGTAAGTAACAGAAACCTGCTTTAGGCAGAAACAGAAACTAGTTTAGGCAAAAAGAAGGAATTTATTCTACAGACCCCAGGATTGTCAAGGAACCCAGGGGTAAGAATATAGCCAGGCTTCAGGAATGATCTTGGACCAGACCCTGGGTTCATCGTCAGGACTGTTCTTGCATTCCCTCTTGTCTCTGCTTCTCTCTGCACGTCAGCTTGAATCTTCCCCTCTCTGCTCCCCAGGCTGCATGACAGTAGAGGGCTGTCCCTAGCACCTGCATGCACATTATAGGCCCAGCTACCCAGGGTGAGACCAGTTTTTTTAGTCTCCTTTACAAATCTATGGATGACTGCCCAACCCTGACCTGTGGTCAAGGAGGGGGTCGTGTTATACAAACATGGCTGCCAGTAGCCACCCCTGTAACTAGGAGGACTGAAGAGGGAGAGGAGGACTCAGGAAAGGAAGATCAGGAAGGCCAGTAAGACACTCTAATAGGTATTCAGTGAAGAAAGTGCTAACAAATACTACAGAATGACATTAAAATACATGTATTCAAGTTTCCTAACTTATTTCTAAGACAAAAATAAAGAAGCCAAATCAAATATTACTCAGAAATCTGCCATTTGCCCACAGGCACAATCATGGCAATTCTCATAGTTTCAAATCCCTTGTCTTGATTTTGTATAGAATCATTTGAAGTCAATGGCAATAGGATTACAAAAATATATAACTGAGCACCTCCCGTGGTCAGTTGGAACCACTTTCAGTTTTATTGCAGGCACCTACAAGTTCCTGAATTGGAGAGGAAACTTTGTAAACCATATGCTGATCCAAGTCCCTGAGACTGCGAAAGGAATTAGCTTTTTGCTTTGTACTACAACTGGGAGAATACAATGAATGATACATGATTAGTCTTTTAGCGCTGGTAATTGTGCTTTTGAAAATAATAAGATTTCCAGCTTCAAATTATATTCAGAATTAATCTAATAATACCCCACAATATGCGCAGCATTCCTGTAATGGGTGTCTTTCACCTTTTAGCATTAGCTAATATATCATTGTACTTCACAGATAATACTGCATACTGTATACACTACTTTGCCTATGAATGTGTTGTTTAAACTGGGAAAAATCTCATTTCCTAGGTGTGGTAGTGATTTTCAGCTATTTCAACCAATTTTGTACTCAGTGAAGGAGATGCAAGCGCTTCAAACAACATGTTCTTGAAGTTGGCATGAGTTATCAATGGCCTCAGATATTTGGCCAGTGGTATCTGGCAGCAGTTAAGAGTCAGGCTACATTGCATTGAACAGGCTCTCTTGTTTCCCTCCCCCTTTTGTCAGAAGAAGGGGAGGCTCAACTTCTGAAGAAGGACCTCTGTGCAAAAAGGAGCTGACTTTCTAGTTTGGACTCATGAAGAGTCATTGAGGGGATGCATGTACGTAAAGGTTACAGGGTCGGTTTATGATGCTTAACATTGCAGACCACGGCCTTCCGCAATACACCAGAAGCCTCTCCAAAGGCCACCTCTGCCCTGTTCCCACCCTGTTAGCGCAAAGTGGAAATTCCATGTTTGAATTCCATACTAAGAACAAGCGATAACATTTTTATACTGCTTTTCCATGTATGGATCACTTCCAAGTGCGTTTTCTCATTGGATTAGGACCATCTATTTTCCAGGGAAGGCTATTTAGTGTAAGAGAAAGGAACTTGTCCATAGTTCCAGAGCCATTAAGTCACAAAGCCAGGACGGAAATCTAGGTTTTTGGCTCCATATCCTATCCTTTCCCAAATGCATAACAGATCGTTTCTCTTGTGGGTATGTGTTGTTAGAAAATCTCCAAACCAAGCGATACCATGATTTCTTGTCTCAAGGACACTAGACAAAAGATTTTAGGACAGTTGTGCAGAGCTAGGAAAAGGAAGTTGATACTTTATGGTCCAAAGTCTGATGAACAAGTGATCACAGTTAATGATACGTTAAGATTCCTTACAATTACATCAAAAAACACACTTTGGGACTCTAAGGAGTGATGTGCAAAAAAAAAAAGCCTATTCAGATAAGATGTTTGAAGACCTTTATTAGTATTTGCTTACATACCTCATCTCCTGTTTTCCTTCCCCCACAAAAAAAACAGGAAAGACATTGGGAGGTTTAATCTTTTTTTTTAAGATTTTATTTATTTTTAGAGAGGGAAGGGAGGGAGAAAGAGAGAGAGAAACATCAATGTGCGGTTGCTGGGGGTCATGGCCTGCAACCCAGGCATGAACCCTGGCTGGGAATCAAACCTACGACACTTTGGTTTGCAGCCCGCGCTCAACCCACTGAGCTACGCTAGCCAGGGCAGGTTTAATCTTTTTAAATACATAATTTTATTCAGACAGCACATCTAGGCATCCAGCTTTGGGGAAATCCATAGCATCCCCTTTAAAAAGTGAGCTTCATTTCCTGGTTTTTATTTTTCAGTCTAGTAGTTAGGATTCATTGCTCTCTCGTGATTTTAACATGCCTCGATTTACTAAAACATAACTGTTTTCTCCACAGCAGTAGTGTGAAGGGGGATCAGCTTCTAGTTCTGAGATGTTCTTCTTACAAGATTGTTTGCCTTTCTCAGTTATTTTCTGCCTTGTGGATGTGGCTGCAAAGGTATATTGCCAGTCTGGTTTCTAATAATGAGCGGGAGGACAGCAGAGATTCCTAACTGTTTTAACTCTGCCTTATGTGTTCCTAACTATAGGGACCTCTGAAGACACAGCCAGATATGCTGCTGAACCGCTCTACAAGTTATGTAAACATTAAATACAGGGTAGGGCAAAAGCAGGTTTACAGTTGTGAGTATGCAAAACATAGAGTTTATTGTATTATTATTTATTAATTGTATTATTTTCTATACGAACAACTGTAAACCTACTTTTGCCCCCCCCCCCCCCCGGCATAAATACCAACCTCATTGTGCCCCCACCCTCTGGAAAAGAAAAATTATGGTGCTTGCACAGTCCAAATTTCCTACATGTAAATCTGAGTGAAGGGGGAGGGGGATATTAATGGGTGATAATAGTTTGCGTTGTGACCAGTTTGTGGCCTCTCGAGTATGTGTGTAGCAGAGTGAACCCTTTGCTTGATACATTCCCACCTGAACCAAACACTGTTATCTTCCTATTTCTTACACCCTTTCCCACTCAGGTGGAACCAAACACTTCCCTTTGTTGTATCTTATCTAGGAACAAGGAAATGCCACTAGCTACAGGTAAATATGACCTTTGTGAACTGGCAGAAACCTTCCTCAATAGGATGGCTTGGAGCTCTGGTTTCTGACATGAGATTCACTTCAAAGCGGTCTAGTCAGAGCGTATACTTAACCATGGATTCGTTGGTACTTGGCGGTGGTTTGTTCATACAATTACGCCTAATGTTAATAAAAGCCATATTACTTGCATTTACAGACATTTTGTTAAACTTTCTTAAAACAAGGAGTCCTGTAATATTTAAAAACATAATCAGTTGACTTTGTGATAGAAACTAGTGGTACTGACTGTTAAATTGATATTCTCTTTTAAAAAGATTTTGTTTATTTATTTTTAGAGAGAAGAGAAGGGAGAGAAAGAGAGGGAGAGAAACATCAATGTGGTAGAGAAACATCGATAGCTTGCTTTTTGCACGTGTCCCAAGCTGGGGACCTGGTCTGCAACCCAGGCATGTGCCCTGACCGGGAATTGAACCAGCGACCTTTCAGTTTGTGGGACGAGGCCCAACCAACTGAGCCATGCTAGTCGGGGCTAAATTGATATTTTTATAAAATATCATCATTCATATATTTAGAAAGTTGCAAGGAAAGACAATTAGTTGTACAGAAACAGAGTTGCCAGGTGAAATACTGAATGGTCAGTTAAAATTGAATTTCAAGTAAACAATAAGTAATTGTTTTTGCATAAGTCTGGTCCATGCAATAGTTGGACCCATTTACATTAAAACTAGTTACTGTTTACCTGCAGTTCATATTTACTGGGCATCTTGTTTTTTTTTTAATTTGTTGAATCTGACAAGCCTAGTAAATAACACCTATTTCTCCTTGATATGAAGCCATCAGATCAAGTAGCAATTATTCGCAGCTCAATTGAAATAAGCCTGTTAATAATGGGCAACTGACTGGAAGAGAGTGTTGCAGCCGAATCTCTATTAGCTAGTCTATTTTTACAAATAATGACAGAATTGTGCATAAAGAAGTATATGCTTTTATTCATTCTCTGAGTTCTGTGATTCCATATTATAATTAACCATGTAGTAGCAGAGGGAATCTTGGCACAATGTGTCTTTCAGCTCTGACAGAAAGCCAGGCAGCAATTATGAAAAATTGCAGGAGCGTACCAGGCATATGTTTGGATTTCTTTTGCTACTATTTGGAACGACTACAGATCTGTCAAGGTGATTAGTCCAGAGTACTCTGCAGCTTCAGTCAGGATCAAAAACATTTACATTATTCCTTGAACTGCTTTTAATGTAAAGAAGATTTTAAGATGATTCTGTGAAAGAATTAATACTGAGAGCAATAGCAGCAGCAGCAGCAGTTGCTGTTTGTTAAAGGCTGACTATGGTGGGCTCCTGACTTCCTGTTGGGCTCTGGCTGATTGTGGAGTCTGTGCCTTTTTTAGTAGACCCCCGTGCTTTCTCATGGACAGACGGCGCTGGAAGGAGTTTGTGGATAACCAAAGGGACCTGAATTTTTTGTTTTGTTGTTATTATCGGATGTTATTTTCATTACTGGCAACAATAACATGAGGGCTCCATGTGCCAGGTTCTGTACTTTTAATGCCTTTATCTCATTGACTTCTCACAGCGGATCCATGAGTATGCATTACTATTATTCTCCTTTTTATGATGATGAATCTGTAGCTCACAGAAGTTATGTAATTGGTCCAAAGTTACTTAGCAGAGCTAATTCTAGAATTCTAACTAGGTGGAAGTTCCTAACATTCTGCTAAATGACTAACTCCATACAGAAGTATGTCAATTTAAAACAGGGGCCATGCTTTCACAAGTTACTTAAATGTCTGTGATTTAGACAAAGGGTACAAAGTTCTGCCTTGAGTTTTGGGAATTTAGTCACGGTATAATATCAATTTAAGGAGATTGTACTTGAACAATCAAGAAGCTCGTCAATTTCTTTCATTTTCTTTTCTACCTCATTGCAGAAAGAATCTAAGGCAAGTTGTTAACTTTTGTGCTAATTTATCAGATTTAATTTTGCTGGGAATGTGCTACTCAGTCATTTCTGTAGCGAACCGTTTCAGAACACCTCTGTGCTTGACTCTTTCCCTTAAGGAACATCACCTGCTCTGGGAGAGACAAGTAAAACAATTACAAAGTCACCCTCTTAAAGATGTGGAAATGATCCAGACATGAAATCTGTTCCAACATGACCTGAAACAAGAAGAACAATATAAATAATTCCATCTCTACTACCCCTCTTCCAGTTCAGAAATTACCACAAATTTTGTCTTTTGCAAAGGAGGGCAGTAATCTCTTCTCTGTTTTCCATTTTACCTCTGAACTCACAGGGTTAGGACCCTCTGGCCTTCCCTCCCTTCAAGAAATCACTGGTTACACTTCCTCAGATGGCCCTTTTGTCACCTGATCTAGGATAAAAAGGAATTGTAAACTTTTGATGACCGCTCCTGCAAAACCAATTCTAATGGACTGGCCTCAGGTGGGAAGGTGAGCTTCTTGATGGACAATCTCACTTAACCAGATGGCCTTCCCATTAGATTACATTCAAGGTGTGCTAGTTCCTGTCTCTCCTCCTTATCTCAGTGAAATTCCACAGAGTTAGAAGAACTCTCATTTTCTGGATGAGGACACTGACTGAGCCTCAGAAAGGGCAAAGGAATTAATTATAGAAAACATAGCTAGTTGTTAGTTACACAGGCAAAACTAGAATCTGAGCCACTGATTCTTGGCCTTGTACTCTGCGGCTTTGTACTACTGTCTTCAGACTTACCATATTTTCAGGACTATAAGACACACCTAGGTTTTAGAGGAGAAAAAAATTTTGAAGCAAAAAACGTGGTAGAACATTTAATAACCTGTGACCCCGCTCCACTGCCACCACCCCTGCACAGTGAGCCAGGTAAGCTACATTTGGACTATAGGATATCCCCTCTCCGTTTCCTCCCAAATTTGGGGGTGCATCTTACAGTCCAAAAAATACGGTAGTTTGGATCTTTGCCGTCTCTTTGGTCTACAAACAGATTCTATGGAGTCTCTAATAGAATGTGACTGTCATTTACCAAGGGCAGAACCATGAGAGGTGAAAGTCATGAAATAAAGGGGTGGGCAAAAGTAGGTTTGCAGTTGTTTGTATGGAAAATAATGCAATCATAATAAATAATAGTACATGAGTGAACTCTGTTTCACGCACTTGCAACTGTAAACCTAGTTTTGCCCACCTCTGTAAATAAAATAATCTTTGGGTTAGAGAGCTTTCATATCTGAAGGCACAGATTTAAAGAATAAATTAGAATAACAACCCCTTCCCACCAAAACAAAGTAGTTAGTGGTTTGTTATTATTCTTGGGGGAATAGCTTTTTAAAACTTTTTTTTTTGGGGGGGGGGAGTTCTTGGAATGAAGAAACTAGAAATTCCGTGATGGAGGTACAGTAACAACCAGATGCAAGAAGTGGTGTTGCAGAAGGTAGGTTACAACTGGGACACTATATAATACCCTAGTCACTTCTGTTGATTGAGAATGAGGAAGGTGAATTTCTCTTTCAATGCAATTGCATTCTTTATAGATGAGTTCTGAGTAATAACATTTGATCCTCAATTTTATCTGAGCTCTCCTTGAATAAATCTGAAATGGTGACTAAGCTGTTTGAAAATAGCCAGCGAGAGAAAAAGACAATACGCACAGTTATTTAGTAATGCATACACCAAGCTAAATTCGTGCGGCATTTAGTAGGACCTGCTTTGGTCAGGCAAGCGAGGATCAATAATTAACATTTCCCAAATGCTTTAAAATTATTCATTGATCACAATAGCAGATCAGTAAAGACATTTCCATATGAGGAGCAGAAGTCTAGGATCTGTTTAGATTGGACCACCTGGTCCCCCATTGGCAGCCCCCATTTACAAATGAATCATGTCATGTTCCAGACGTTATTATGTAAGTCCGTTGGAAACCTGGAGCATGGTTCCCCATTTAAGCAGTATTTATGATGGTCAGTGTCTTAGCCTAGCTGGAAATCACCATTGCCCTTTGACGCCGTACATTGACTTACAAGTCCGTTTAAACCACCATGTAATTGACAGGCAGTAGTGCCTTCTAGTTAGCCTCACAAACTAAATAGAGGAGTGAGACCCATGCTTCTCAGAAGATACTGGTAAGGCATTGATGTGGGTGCTATGATTTAGATTGCAGAACTCAAATCAACCTAGTAGCAAATCCCTCAAGTTCGATTTGCCCCTATTGTTCCTCATTGGTAAAGGGCTAAGCTAGACTAACCCGGTGTGGTACTGTCAGTGAGGCAGCTGCTGTAGGGATGCCTGGCCTGAGCTGCCAGCCTTGAGAACTCCATGGCCAAGGTACTGCCGCTGATTCGCTTTGTAATGTTGGACGAGTCACCTCCCTTCCCTGAATAGCATGTAGGAAAGTGGAGTAAGACCCTTGGGGAGATGTGATCCTGGTCACCTTGGGTTTCAGTTGAAGTTCTGCCCCATCCTGGCCCCACCAGTTCTACCTGAAGAGGATGAAGGAATGGAAGAGAACTCACAAAGTAACAAGGTGTTCAAGTTCTTGTTTTTTTAAAATTAAAAATAGGAATGTATATGTATATACATATACACACATATACATGTGCATGATTATAGATGTGAATATAGAAATAATGTGCCAATTGTGAAAAACTGACGTGGAAATAGTAAAGAGAATAAAAAAAATTTGTTCATAATTCTATCGCCGACAGAGAGCTACCATTAATATTTTGGTATATGTGCTTAATTAAATATTTTCTTCTCTGTGTGATTATACATATACCTTTTTTAAAGATTTTATTTATTTTTAGAGATGGGAAGGGAAGGAGAAAGAGAGAGAGAGGGAGGGAAACATCAATGTGTGGTTGCCTTTCATGCGCCCCCTACTGGGAACTGGCCTGCAACCCAGGCATGTGCCCTGACTGGCAATTGACCCCACGACTCTTTGGTTCGCAAGCCAGCGCTCAGTTCACTGAGACACACCAGCCAGGGCTACGTATACCTTTTTAAAAGTTATAATAGGATCATACTGACATTGTTTGGTGACTTAAAAATTTTTAGTAATAGCATATTGCTGATATTTCCATGTCAATAAATAAATTACTTAAAAGACAACTTATAAATAAATAACTGTAGATCTATTTCAGCATTTTTAGCAACTACTTGGTTGCCCATTGTGTGGATCAACTGTCATTTGTTTAACTACTATTGAAGGGACAAACTTCTTTTTTTAATACGCTGTACAGACTTTTTCTGCTTGGCTTGTGCTGGCTCTGGAGAATTATTTTTTTAAAGACTTTATTTATTTTAGAGAGGGTAAAGGAGGGAGAAAGAGAGGAAGAGAAACATCAATGTGCAGTTGCCTCTCATGTGCCCCTTGTTGGGGACCTGGCCCGCAACACAGGCATGTGCCCTGACTGGGAATCGAACCCATGACCCTTTGGTTTGCAGGCTGGAGCTCAATCCACTGAGCCACACCAGGCAGGGCCGACTCTGGAGAATTATTATTAATACTGTTTTTCTTCCTAACCTCACATTTAGTGAGGTCACATTGGTAGTCTGAAACTTGACATGGTGGGTGTATTTAAATCATGGAAGCTGGCAAATGCTACAAATAGTTTTTTCTTTTCTCCCAAAGAGCTGCTTTATTAGCACATTATCCAGTGCCCCTCAGCTCACTCCCTGGCTTTATGTTGTCCAGTTCAGCTGGGCTGATGAGGAGGATGGATGAGAGAACAGGAACTGACAACAAATAATCACAGTAACAAGCAGATTTGTGACTGAATGCTTCAGACACCAAGTACAGACATATCTTAACAATGAGGTATAAATAAATAACAATAAGGTTTTGGAAGCCAAGTGTTTTGGCAGATAAATTAAAGCTGTGCTCTTTGTTAACCTAGTGACAACTTTCAGATTGAATTAATTACAGGTGGGTAGCAAAGCCAGCAATGAGTCTAAACAGGGGTGTCCATCTTTTGTCATCTCTGGGCCACACTGGAAAAAGAAGAGTTGTTTTGAGCCACACATTAAATACACGGTGACACATAATCACACGCACAAAAAAATCTCATAATGTTTTAAGTAAATTTACGATTTTGTGTTGGGCCACATTCATAGCCCTCCTGGGCCGCACGAGGCCTGTGGGCTTCAGGTTCAACACCCCTGGAGACTACAACTGGTGTTTTGGCTTTTTAGGGGTTGCTGTTTTCTGTCAGGGGAAGAATGCTTGCTGGTAGAATGGCTCCTGTGACCCCCAAATGTCTGTTCTGTATACTGTGGGACTTTAAACGTGTGGGTGCAGTACTAAGGCTTAGGGTCAGTGCTTTGGATTCTCCTTTTCTGGTCAAGGTAGGGCTTAGCAGATTCCAGTCTTTGGAAAGAGTGGAGAACAGGACCAAAGAAATGTGGGACTTACTAGCCTTAGGGATGCCATAGACATGTCACTTTGCTACGGCCTGTTTTGTTTTTTGCCTTGACAAAGTAGCAAGGATATAGTGTTATAGGACACCTCGTTAATCTAATGGTTGTACCTGTAGCAGCTCATCTCTCTGTCCCTGACACAACACAGTACATTGAGTGCCTCAGAAACTCTGCTCTACAACATGCCTTTTGTCCTCTTCACATTACTTTTAGCAGTATAGTGTGGTGGTGAAGCGTTGGCTCTGGGGTCCTGACAGATCTGGGTTCAAAGCCCAGCTCTGCCACTGACAAACTATGTGAACCCTGGGCATGTTACATAAAATCTACCCTCTGCCTCAGTTCTTCAGCTACGAAATGGGGATGATTATGTGCGTGTGGTATAGGTTTGTTGTGAGACTCAACTGGGATAATGCACATGAAGTGCTTGTTACAGTGAGTAGCATTTCAAATAAGTGCAGTACCATCATGATTGCCTGCACTCTCCATACCTTTTACCGCGAAGCACGATGAAAAGGGCCCCTGACTACTTTCACGTGCCACTCTTTAAGTGATCTTTAAAACGATCAAACTCCCACTCTAATAAAACTCATTTCCTGCTGAGCACAATGCACACTCTAATTCATCTCCACTTCAGCTTTCTCTCATGAAACAGGTCCTGAAATTTTTCTCCATCCTCCCCATCTTTCTCTGTCGGTCTCTTCCGAGGATCCCTTTTCCCAATCACCCCAGCCCACAATGCTTGTATGCACTCATGTAACTGATGACCTCCAGCAATTCAACTCCTTCCTCCTCTCAGGGTCACCTGCTTGTCCCTGAGCATTGCCCTATCTAGTGGCAGATCTGGAGCTATTACAACAGAATGGTCATCTAGCCCCATTGTTATGTGATAACTGCTCCAGGTCCCTCAGACACAGCAGCAAGACCTGCATCTATGTAGCCATGCATTGGGAATAGGTTTGCCAGATTAAGCAAATAAAAATACAGGACTCTCAGTTATATTCAAAAATTTTTAAAGATTTTATTTATTTACTTTTAGAGAGAGGGGAAGGGTGGGAGAGAAACATCAACTTGCCAAGGATACACGGATCACTTGCTTGTCTCTCGCACGCCCCCTACTGGGGACCTCACCTGCAACCCAGGCATGTGCCCTGACTGGCAATAGACCCCATGACCCTTTGGTTGGCAGGCCAGCACTCAATCCACTGAGCCACACCAGCCAGGGCTAAATTCAAATTTCACACATGCAGCAAGCATTTTTTTTAGTATAAGTATATCCCAAATATTGTGTGGGGGTGCACTAATACTAAAATTTATTTGTTTAGCTGAAATTATGATTAAGTGGATGCCCTGTTTTCTATCTGACAACCCCAACTGAGAATTGAGGAAAAAGACCCTGAGAGAGCAAAAGATTTGTGACTAATCCTGGGCATGCTGATGCCCTGAGACAATTGACTCATTTAATAAAGGACCTTTTAACCCATTTTGTCATCTGGTTTCTCTGTCTACTGGGGCCAATATGTACAGTTGTGTATGGGGTGCTCACAATATCATTTTGTCTTTGGGGCACCATTCATAATGTTGACATTAAGATTTACTTATAACCGTTTTCTGGCAGATGGCAGTAAAATGTTTTACTCTAATAACATTAACATATAGGACAGTTTTTTTCACAAATGGAATTCAGCATCTCGAGGAAGGGGCACCCTTTCTCAGTTTATACCAAGGCATCATATGGTCGTTGGTGACCCTGTCACCGATTAGCCATAAAATGGGCTGCAAGGTTTTTCAAACCATAGGTTGTGACCCATTAATGGGCTGGAAATCATTTCAGTGGGTCACAACCAACATTAGTAATTATAATAAGATGATTCTGATAATGATGATGATGATGATGATGGAATACAATATAATATCAGAATATATTCCACGTAATAAATGTGTTGCCATTGGAAGCTTTGATTCTGTTACATATGTGTCTATCGGATGCTGATAAAGAAATATTTCTGAGTGTATCTCCCTGTCAAAGAGGTTTGAAAGGCACTGACGTGGTAAAGACGTTGAAATCTCAAGAGCAGCAGGTCGGGGTCCAAATATGGGTTTTGCTGTATGCTTGCTGTGTAACCTCAGGCAAATGACCCTTCTGGGCCTTGGTTACCCCATCTGTAATTTGGGGATAATAATTGTACCTGCCTCAAGGGTTGTGCTGAGGATTTAATTAATTAATCCATGCAAAGCACTTAGCACAGGGCCTGGCATGTAGCAGAGGATCAATGCAGTTTTTGCTGTTATTATCAGTGATTAGCCAAGAGCTGAGAGGCTTGGAAGAGACAGGCTCATTAACTGTGGGTGAGCAGTGACAGCTGACAGCCAGATGTGGAAAGAAAGAGAATTCAGAATAATGCAAACGCAGATGAGCCACAATAAAGGATATTCATATTGATGACCTCGAGTCATCAGGAAAAGGTTAAATTATGCCCAGAATGTTCCATTGAATAAAACCAATTTGTAATACATTTAGAAGGCTTTCCCGTGAAAATGATCCAAATAAACAGGATAAACTCTTAAAAGAAAATACCAGTTAATTAGACAATTAATTGATATGAAAGTTCTGCTCCTACTGCTAGTCTGGATAAATGAGATAACTCCGGTTCTGTGTTTTTCCTCTCTAAGTTTAAGCAGTGACTCCTGGCTCAGGCTCTCTGAGGGCACAGGGTGAATTTGGTATTCCTTGTGGACCCCCTGCAGAGTCAGCGGGGGCCAAGCACACAGCTGTTGTTCCTAGGCTCCCCATTCTCCAGGCTAAAATGTGGGGGGCAGTCCCTCACCCTCTATATTAGGGCACTTCTGCAAACTGGCCCAGGTACTAGCCCACACTGTGGGTGGAAGCGTGGCGGTCTTCCGTTCACCCTGTTTGTGGTTAGCTTTTGGGAGCTAAGGGATGGCAGCGGGGGTAAGTTTACAACTGTTCTCTTTCATAGGCATGTTGCCGCTTGCTAATTCTTGCCAAATGCTCACCTGTGTGTGTGTGTGTGTGTGAGTGAGTTGGGGGGGGGAGGTGAGAGGGGAGGGATGAGAGAATGCATTATAATTTCAGAGATTTATTGGATTGGTGGTTCAAAATTATTTTGAGTGCGAAGACCCCTTTTTCAATAACAGTGATTTTTATTGAGCAAATCAAACAGCTATTCTCGTGGAATCCTTGATAAATAAATTTTTAAAAACGGGTCAACAATCACTTCCAAATCCATTTTGGGCCTTTGGCACAACCCAACATTCACTTAGAAAGCCCAGGGTTTCTCTCAAAGTATGGACATGTTGTAAAGACCCCTTGTTAATGTTTGCAATTTGCATGAGGAATCTTGTCCCCCCGCCCCCCTAACTGTCACATTGACAATAGTTGTGCTACTAGAATTTGGTGCTTGAGAAAAAAATACATAGGCAAAAAGTCACTATGTATTCAACAGCCCTTTAAATGAATCTATTATAGCTACATCTATCTGCCTTAAAAATATATAGCACACACAAGCAAGATGCATGTGTTGAATATATTGCTCTGATAGCTCCCAGCACTCTTCCTTCTCTGCAGTTTCACAACTTTTAATTATTTCATTTATTCACTTGTCAACTAATTTAATGCCCGTCTTCTCCACTGCAGTGTAAACTCCAGGAGATCAGGGACTACCTCAATTTCTGCTCACTCTTGTTTTGCCAAGGCTCGGCACAATACCTGGGACCTGGTAAATATTTGCTAAATGTTTAGCATGGGTGACATAGTTTCTAATGCAGTTGCTGGGTTTTTCTGTGGTTCTGGTGGAACTAGTCAGAATTGAGCTTGCCTAAGTTTTCCAGAAGGTGAGAGGCAACACCCTCCTGGGTGAACCTGCACACACGTGGTTGTCAAACATTGTCTGTAGAATAACTTTATTCAACAATACAAGTAAGTGCAATGTGTAACTAGGAGATAAATAAAACTGAGGACCTAAGTTAGTCACAGTGGTGAGGAGATAATATTGAAGCCAATATCAAAAGGGTGTGTATGAGTTTTTTGGACAGAAGGGACAGTGTGAACCCTGGCACTGAAATGGGAAAGAAGGGGTGGTGCTAGAGAAGGCTGGTGGTATGCCTACTCGGAAACTGATGGTAAATCATTGATCTTTGAGAGAATTATAACACTTGAGTTTTATTTCTTATTTTGAGTTAGCAATGTGCATATGGTAAAAAAAAATCAAAACGAACAAGGGGCAACAGTGAAAAGCGAATCTCCCTCCCACCCAGTCATTCCTGCCACTGACGACCCAGTTTCCTTCCCCGAAGGAACTGCTGTTACCAGTTCCTAAGAGAAAATGTCCCCTTAAGGAAACTTTCAGGTTCTCCTTGTGTGAAATGAATAAGTGAACAAACAAATGAATATTTTCTACTTTCCATCCCCTTTGAGATATGCATCATCTTGCTAACCATTCTTTCTCCCTCCTCTCTCTGCACGCATGCACCGGCACACACAGTTGCACAGAAATGGGACCATAGAATAAAAGTTTTCACTGTGGATACCTTTCTTTTTAAAAAAACGTATTGTTTTTATTGGGGTGATAACGGTTAACAAAATTGGAAAGGTTCCCAATGTGCAATTCTATAATACATCATCTGTATATTGTATTGTTTTCACCACCCACAGTCTAGTCATTTTCCATGACCATTTATCCACCCTTTACCCTCCTCCACCTTCACCCACTCCCCTTTCCCTCTGGCAATCACCACTGTTTTCTGTGTCTGTGTTTTTTGTTTATGTTTGTGTTTTTCTTTCTTTGTTAAAAAATATTTTACTGTTATTCAGTTACAGTTGTGTGCCTTTTCCTTCCACCACTCCCCTCCAGGATACCTTTCTTTAAAAAATGGGCATCCTTTTTTCCTTACACTCTATACAAAGGTAACTCATGTGAATAAGTTGGTACAGATATTTGCCTGCCTCCCTCCATGCTTACATAATTATATGAAAACATTTATATTACACACAGATAAAGAATGTTTTGTACATTTTATTTTACAACAATGGTACCCTAGTATACATATATACTACCACATCTTGCTATTCTCACTTAACAATACACCATGGAAACCACCTCATTCTGTGAAATACTGGTATAAAAGGCCATGGATTAGATGTGTGATTCAATCAGCCATACCTCTCTTCACCAACATTCCCTGCATTTCCAGCGCTTTTATTTCTGTGGAATAGATTCCTGAGAGTTTATTTGCTATGCTGAAGTGTACCTATATTTTTAGTTTTAGCAGATAATACCAGATTCATCTCCAGACAAGCTGTAAGTATTCATTTTTTCACCAGCAATATATGAGAGTACACTTTCTCCAACATTTCTGCGTTCAGTTTGGTAAAAAACAAATTTAGGATACCCTGCTGGTGTGTTATCAGTTATTTGTTGACCCATATTGTGAAATATTTGGAACACTGAAAATACATGGGTAGACTCTTACCTGTGAAGCCAGAGTCCCGAGTAAGAAAATGCTTTAATTTTATCCATTTCATTTCAACTTGGGTTAATAAGTAACACGACAGCTACCAGTCGCTGAGTGCTTCTGCTGCATCCAACATTTATTAAGCACTGGCTCATTTAAACCTTAGTGCTATGAGGAGATATTCTTATCCCTTCCAGTTTACAAAAGAAGAAATTTATACAGAAGTTGAGAAACTTAGCAAAGAACATCCAGCTAGTACGTAGCAGAATGGGTCTTAGTTCAGCATGGGCATCTTAACCTTATTGCCTCTAGACTCTGATTAGGATGTATACCTTTGAGCTACTGGGGGTTGAGATGAGGGCTCATCTTTGTAGAGGTATACCTTGCCCTTTTATAGAGATAGTGAAGAGTGAAGTAGGGAGACACCCAAGGTCCCAAGTGCCCCATGTTTGGACCAGGCCAACTGGATATGGGTGGCTCTATCTTGCATCTCTTGAATGGCAAGCCCCTCCTGAGGGTCAGAGAGCATCTCCTCTGCTGAGGAACGCGTGAGCTCGGAATGAAAGGCTAGAGTTGATGTGTGCCGTGGACTTTGGGAGGCTGGATTTTTACCTCCTGTCCCCAGGCAGAATTTCGGTCAGTTAGGAACTGAAAGGATTTCCTTAGGTGCTCTTCCTCCACAGCCACTTTGCTGCCAGGATTTTTCCAGCCCATCTCAGCAAAATAAGGCAGGCTTCTGGGGGAAAAGTCTTGGAGCAACTAATCAGCAGGCCTTGAGTGTGTCTGCATTCTTGTGGCTCTGTCTCTGTGCTGACAGGACCAGATCAGGATGCATTCTTTAACGTCACCATGATAGCACAATTACTTATGCAAATGGCTTTGCAGAGGCCATTAATTTCCTGAGCACAGAATTCCAGCCAAATCTTCCTTGTGAGAGAAAGTGATGGACACATTACAATTCTACCCCAAGAGATACTTACAAAGAGTTAATCAGATGCAGATTGGGTCGTCAAATAAAGGGAATCACTGATATTAATGGTTTGGCTGGAAATTGTTTCACCTTGAAAGGGTAATCAAAGTAGCTATCAATTATTGAGCACCTAATAAGTGGCAGGTGATTTACATACATTATCTCATTTGATCTTCACTATAGCCCTAATGAGGTAAGTACCATTACTGTACCCATTTTGCAGATGAACCAATTGAGGTGCAGGGAGGTCACATGTCTTTCTGTCTCTGATCATACAGTGATTGGTGGAAGCTGGAATTGGAAACCAGGAGTGTCTCAGCCTTCCTTAGCATCGTATAGGTTCTTAGCCTGCTCAGGCTTCCAGAGCCACCCCCTTTTCTTATACAATTGCATCTAAGCATCATCAGACATTTATTATGACACCAGTTTCCATTTATTAAAGATTTTTTATGTGCTACACACTTTACATCTATCCTCTCCATGACTCCAAAACATGTGCTGTTTGTTATCTATTCTTCACACTTCATCTCCAGGGGTAAAGTTTCCCTTTGCAGGACAAAATTGTATAATGTGCTTCATATTATTTGCAAAGATGATTGTTTTTGCATAGCTCATCATGGGTGGGTCTTATGTCTGAGTCTTCTAAAGCAGTGGTCCCCAACCTTTCTGGCACCAGGGACCGATTTCGTGGAAGACAATTTTCCCACAGATCTGGGGTGGGGGTATAGTTTCAGGACAGTTCAAGTGCATTACATTCAAGCTCACCTGCTCTGCAGCCTGGTTCCCAACAGGCCTGGAGCATTACCAGTGCACAACCCGGAGGTTGGGGACCCCTGTTCTAAAGTACAAAATAAACTTTGCCATGCACACTTGTCTCTCAGCCCTCAGGAACACTAGAAATTAGACCCACAGACCTTTTGACCAAACTCCTCAAGGGAGTTATTCCTATGATGAAAAGCAGTAATGGCTATGGACCAATTTAGAGTACTGTGGTGGGAAGTAGGAAGAAACCTTACGTTCAAGATAGATCCTCTAAAACTCTCAGTTCATCCATTTTTCAGCTGTGTGCCCTTGTATAAAGGAAGGTGAACCCCCACCCCCATGAGCTGATTAGATGTGAGAGGAGATTAGAATTGGAATTCACAAGTCCCTAACCAGCCTTTTTCATAGCAGACCCAAGGGCTGAACCCCCTAAACCTTGCCTTAAACCTCACTCTCTTGAACTACTAGGCTCTAATACTCCTTTGCCCATTCTGGGGGAAATGCCAATCATTTAGAGTAGTCAGTGGTACTCGGTCCTGACTGAACACCATAATCATGTGAGTAGCTTTTAGATCAAGCTGTCATTCATTGTGAGTAGCCAGTAAGTGACAGGTGATTTACATACATTAGCTCATTTGATCTTCATCCTTCATCCCAACCCTAATGAGGTAGGTGCCATTGCTGTGCCCATTTTACAGGTGACTGAAGGGATTCTTGCCCTTTCCCTGAGCAAATTTGATTTAATTGATCTGGATCTCAGAATTTTTTTTTTAAAAAAAACTCCTCAGGTCACTTTAATGGCAGCCAGGCATGAGAGATCCTGGCTGAGGTTTAGACTGTTGAGTTCTGTTAAGGCTGGAATAATGCTTGTGTCCCCTCAAATGTTGAATTCCTAACCCCCCAATGTGATAGCCTTAGGACATGGGTCCTTGGGGGGTAATTAGATTTATATTAGGTCCTGTGGGTGGGACCCTCACGATAGGATTAATGCCCTTACAAGATGAGGAAAACAGAATCCCCTTTCTCTCTGAGCACACATTGAGGAAAGCCTGTGCAAGTATAAAATTCATTTGTGCCCTGGCTAGGGTAGCTCAGTGGACTGAGCGCAGGCCTGCAAACCAAAACACCACAGTTTGATTCCCAGTCAGGGCACATGCCTGGGTTGTGGGCCAGTTCCCAGCAGCAGACGCACGAAAGGCAACCATACATTGATATTTCTCTCCCTCTCCTCTGAAGATAAATAAATAAAATCTTTAAAAAAATTCATTCGTAAGGGTAAATATATAGACAAATACAGAATACTGTATTATTGTAACAGTGGGGGGCAAATCATTTTTAATTTAATAATAAAAGTTAAAAATCAAAAGTATTAAGGCAACTCAAACCATAAATATATGTTAATGGATACACAATATAAATAGGTGTAAATTGTGACATAAACATCAAAGTGTGGAATGAAAGTAAAAGTGTAGAGTTTAGCCCTGGCTGGCGTAGCTCAGTGGATTGAGTGCAGGCTGTGAACCAAAGTGTCGCAGGTTCGATTCCCAGTCAAGGCACATGCCTGGGTTGCAGGCCATGACTCCCAGCAACTGCACATTGATGTTTCTCTCTCTCTCTTTCTCCCTCCCTTCCCTCTCTAAAAATAAATAAATAAAATCTTAAAAAAAAAGTTTTCCCAGAGGCTCCTTAAACTATATTCTCATATTTTTGGATTCTTTTTTCTTTTTCCTCTTCTGACTGGGTGTTTTTTTGCTTCCTTCCAAATTGCTGATATGATCCTCTGCTTCATACACTCAACTGTCAAAATCATGTAATGTATTTTTCATTTCAGTTATTATTCTCACTGTTTTTAAAAAATGTTTCCTATCTCTGTTTTTGTGGTTTTAAAAATCTTTTTGTTGAAGTTCTAGGTTCATCTAGTCTTCCCCTAGGTTCATTGAGCATCCTTACAACCAGTGTTTTGAACTCTGCATCTGGTAGATTGTTTGTCTCCATTTCGTTTAGTTCTTTCTCTGGAGTTTTGTTTTGTCCTTTCAATTGGGCCATGTTTCTTTGTCTCCTCATTTTGGCAGCCTCCCTGTGTTTCTTTCTATGTATTAGGTAGAGCTGCTATGTCTACTAGTCTCTGTATGGTGGCTTTATGTAGTAAGTGTCCTGTTGGTCCCATTGGCACAGCCTCCCCTATCACCTAAGGTAGGCACTCTGGATGCACTCCCCATGTAGGCTATAAACTCTTGGTGTAGTTGAGTCTTGGCTGCTATTGGTATATCAATGGGAGAGATTTACGATATGAAGACTGGCCACAACCTCCATGGAGGCTCTTCTGTGCAAGGACTGACCCCACAAAGCAGGACTTGCTTCAGCAGGGCTTTGGTGCCCACTGAGTTCACCCCTTGAATGTATCACTTGAGGTGGTTGGGTGGTGCTTCAGCATGGTCTGAAGCTGTCGTTGGGTGCACTGACTCTGTGGCCTCCTGGGAGGTACAGGTCAGGGTCAGCCATCACCTGTGTCCTGCCCAGGGCCAGCAGGCATGAGCTACAGTGTGATCTGCAGGTAGCTGCTACTTGTGCTGGGCTTGGAGGTGTCCAGGAGAGGCCAAGCTTCAATCCAAGACCAGCAGTCACTAGTACCAGGACCTGGGGCCACTTAGCAAAAGGTAAGGGGCACACTGAGGCCAGATGCTGCTTGTTTGAGAGAGTTTAGGAAAGTTTGCAGCGTGAGCCAAGACAGGTTGTTTGTATGCATAAGCCACCGGAAACGACTTGGGTGGGCCCAGAAGTCGGGTGGGGCGGGGTCTCAGGGAATCACCAGGCAGGGCAAACACTGTTAACCAGGTTGATGAAGACTCAGATATTGCACCTACCTGCTGGCTCTGTGATGGGGCAGGCTCAGCAAAAGAACAATGGTACTGTCAACACTTCTGTCTGGGAGAAAGCTGTCCCTCTTGCCCTTGCTCTGGCGCCAGACAATTCAATTTGTCCCTGTATGCCCTGGTGCCTTTGGAGCTTCTGTCCCTGCACTGGTGCTCAGAGCCAGTGATCTCTTCAGGAAGTCCATGTGCAGGCCCTTTAAAGAGGAATGCCTGTTACGCCAGCCACCCTCTATCACAATCATGCCTTGGTTTTGACAGCCAGAAGTTATGGTGTCTTCCCTTTCCAGTATTGGAAACCTGGGGTGGGGAGCCCGGTATAGGGCTGGGATACCTTGTTCCATAGGGGAGGATTTCCACAGCTGAGATAACTCTCCCTATTTTTAGCCGCCACAAGTCACCATGGAACCAGTCCGCTCTGCGTCTCTGATCCTCCTACAGCCTCCATGTGGCTTCTTCTTTATTTCCTTAGTTGTATGACTTACGTTCAGCTGGATTTCAGGTAGTTTTGCATGATGGTCCTTATGTAGTTGAGTTGTAATTTTGGTGTGGTGGTGGGAGGATGTGAATACTGCATTTACCTATGCTGCCATCTTGACTAGAAGCCTGCAAGAGACTCACGTTAGAGTTTAGGACATAAAAGATATGGAAAAGATATTCCATGCCAATGGTAACTAAGAGAGAGAGGGTTGGCTGTATTTATATCAGACAAAATAGACTTTAAGTCAAAAATGGTCACAGGTGATGAATAAGGGTATTATATAATGATAAAAAGGCCAGTTCAACTCCATGGCTGCCTAGGGTCTCTGGCCAGTCCTTTTGGTCTGACGGGACTGAAGGCTTTTCTCTACAGTTGTATGCAACCTCCATCTCACCTCTCTGTCTGAGTAGTATGAGCTGTGTGGCTGGTATGGACCATGAGCTTGGGATCTTAGGATCCAAACCAGACTGATCTCAGGCTAATCAGGGACAATGGCTTAGCTCTGCAGATGGTCAGAACCACTGGCTGGGATCTGTATTTGGGTGATGCCGCTAGTAGTAATGTGGTCCATCAAGATCTGTGGGCTCATTCCTGTAAGCCCCACTCTCTTCTCTCTATTTGATCCCCAATGGTCCATTCCTGCCAATTCCCTCAGTGATCTCTGTGAGATGAGACCCAGTGTGGCCTCCTGAAGTCAGGAATGGAGGTGTTCATCTGGCAGTTCTGGGAAAGCTTGGTGCCCACTTGGGGCTTTCTTTATTCCAGTGGAGAAACTAGAAGCCTAGGGGGTCCTCTTGGTGCTGTACTGTGCCTTCCTGAGGGAGGGGTGATGCAGTCAAAACAAATCTGCTCCATTTACCTCTCTAATACAGTCCTTCTTGGTCTCTGTGGTCCAAGGGTGTGATTCAACCTCACCTCCAAATTGTGGGATTTTTACAAAGCTGTCTTGTCTATGGATAGTTTCTAACTGGTCATTTTGTGAGGGGGAGACTGAAGTCAGGAATGGCATATTCTGCCATCTTGACCTCCCTCCCTCCCTCCCTTCCTCACTTCCTCCCTCCTTCCTTCCCTTCCTCCTTCCTCCCTCCCTTCCTCCCTCCCTTCCTCACTCCCTCACTTCCTCCCTCCTTCCTTCCCTCCCTTCCTCCTTCCTCCCCTCCCTTCCTTTCCTTCCTCCCTCCCGCCCTCACTTCCTCCCTCTGTCCCTCCTTCCCCCTCCCTCCTTCCTCCCTCACTTCCTCCCTCCTTCCTTCCCTCCCTCACTTCCTCTCTCCTTCCTTCCTCCCTCTTTCCTCCCTTACTTCCTCCTTTCCTCCCTCCCTCCGTCCCTCACTTCCTCCCTCTGTCCCTCCTTCCCCCTCCCTCCTTCCTTCCCTCCCTCCTTCCTTCCCTCCTTCCCTCCTTCACTCCCTCCCTCCTCCCTTCCCTCCCTCACTTCCTCCCTCCTTCCCTCCCTCCCTTCCTTCCTTCCTTCCTTCCTTCCTTCCTTCCTTCCTTCCTTCCTTCCTTTTCTTTCCCATTCTCTCTTCCCCTTCTCCCTCTCTCTGTCCCTCCCTTCATTCCTTCCCTCCCTTTCTTTAGAGTGCTTATTACTCTCTGGCACTTACAAGATGCTCCAGTCATATCTTGCATATTTCCTGGTTCTGAACTGCAATCCCAAGAACCATGTAGGAACAACATGAAATACCAATAAAAGGAAGCATGGGATATAGAGAATGTGGAAGAGGAACAGAATTATATTCTATTCAAAATGAGCCTCCACACCAAAATTTCAAAACTCATGAAAAAATGAACACTAAGTAAGACCCCCCCGTGGAAATAAGCAATCAGAATGTGAAGGTATTCAGAACAAAGTGACTTTACAATAAAGACTGTCAAAGATTTTTTTCAAAGGTATGTTGAGGATGTTCAAAGAGGTATACAAACAACTTGCATTAGAGATGGCAGGAAACTAGGAAACAAAGAAGCATAAGTTAAACAAATAAAAATGAGAGCAGCTGGATATGAAAAAACCAATTAGAAATCACGGAAAAGAGTCATTTAACTGTAAACTCAAGAAAGTATAAACTTGGAATTGGACACACAGAGAAAATAGCGAAGTGTAAGACAATACTGAGGAATTCTAAATGTAGTACAAAAAGACACGAATATTTTTTTAAATGCAACATAACAGTGATGAAATGTGGACTATAAATTGAGAGACTTCAACAAGTATTCTGCAGGAGTTCCTGAAATGGTGAAGAGGATTGCAGAGAAATAGTATTTGCTGATATAATAACCAAAAAAACTCCCAGTATTGAAGAAACACCTGAGTCCTCAGTTCTGGAGTATACTTTGGGTATTGAGTAGGATAAATGAAAGGCAACACACAGATAGGTGCACCAGAGTAAAACTGTACAGGATTAAGATAATACTTTGAAAACTACAAGAAAAAAGGCTGATTACTCATGAAAAAAGAGCAATTAGACTCATAGTAAAAGGACTATTCTCTTGAAAGTGCTAAAAATATGATTGCCAAGACTGAGTGTAAAATAAAGTATTTTGAGGTATGCAAAGACTCGACGACTTTAGAGCACAGAGACCCTCAAAATTGCACTTTAAACATGGATGGTTTGTTGTGAAGTCAATTTTACCTCAATAAAGCTGTTCAAAACAAAAAGTGAAAACAAAAAGCTCAGAGACTAGGGCCCAATTATGAAGGGTTTCAGACAATGAAATGTACCCCTCCCATGGCACAATTAGTGTATTTGTTACCCGGAGAGGCATAATGTTTTTATCAGTTTTATTGAGACATAATCCATATGCCGTACAAATTCAACCATTTAAATGTACAAATCAACATTAAAATGTACAATCAAGCAGTTAATGTTCATAATTTAATGACTTTCAGTGTATTCATCAAGTTGTATTTTTTTAATAACGTGCATGAATTAAAACAAATAATTATAATCAGGAAGAAAATACAGTATGATTTTCTTTTATAAAACTATGTATAATTATAGTAAAAAATCATACGGAAATTTTAAGATCAAAATGTGCAAAAGGTACAATTGAGGCAACTATTGCCATAGTAAATCATACAACTAGTGAAAGATTTTATTATTTTTATTTTTATGAAGTATTAAGATAATTAACAAAGCATACACTTCATGTTTTAAGATATTTTTCAAATTTGGTGACACATTTATTTTCAAATGTTGTAAGTTTCATTACCTTCCAAATTTTACTCTTTGAGTCGCAGTTTCAGTGATTTACACATAAATAACAACAAGTGATTACATAGAATTCAGAGCTGAAGTTACTCAAGTTATTCTTTCTCTTTATAATCACTGTGCTATAATGTTTAATTTAGAGTCTACTTTTTTTAATATCAATGGCTTATTTATTTATTTATTTTCACATTTTTTAAAATTGTTCAAGTACAGTTTTCTGCCTCTTTCCCCCACCCCAGCCCAACCCCCCAGCCCTCCCCTTCTCTCTCCCGCCTCCAGCCCCGCACCCGTTATTGTCCATGTGCCCTCTATAATTGCTCCTGCAAACCCTTCCCCTTTTCCCCTGAAATTCCCTCCCCTCTTCCCTCTGATCACCCTCACCCTGCTCTCAATTTCAGTGTCTTTGGTTATATTTTGCTTGTTTGCTTGTTTTGTTGATTAGGTTCCTGTTAAAGGTGAGATCATATGGTATTGGTCTTTCACTGCCTGGCTTATTTCACTTAGAATCTATTTTTTTGAAGACTTTTTTCCTTTTTTTTAAGATTTTATTTATTTTTTTAGAGAGGGAAGGGAGGGAGGTGGAGAGAGAGAGAGAGAGAGAGAGAGAGAGGGAGAGAGAGAGAGAGGGAGAGAGAGAGAGAAACATCAATTTGTGGTTGCTGGGGGTCATGGCCTGCAACCCAGGCATGTACCCTGACTGGGAATTGAACCTGAGACACTTTGGTTTGCAGCCTGTGCTCACTCCACTGAGCTACACCAGCCAGGGCTAGAATCTATTTTTTAAACATGGAATATGTATATTATATTATTAGCACAGGGACTACAGTCTAGAAGTATGTTCAAAGCAAGCTCAGACTTCAAAATTGTTAAGAACTTACTTTAGAAAATAACAGCCTGGGTCCAGGGCCAAGTATTTAGCAAGAGTTTACCCAATTTAACTTCCCTGTAGAATAATATGATTAAAACAGGAGTACTACAAATCAGCTGATGTAGATCTTACATACACAGTATCCCTTATCTGTGAACTGTTACCCACAGTCAACAGTGGTCCAAAAATGTTAAATGGAAAATTACAAAAATATGCAATTCACAAGTCTTAAATTGTGCCTCGTTCTGAGTAGTCTGATGAAAACTCATGTTGTCCTGCTCCTTCCTGCACAGGATGTGAATCATCCCATTATCCACTGTCTCCACAGTGTATATAACCTACCTGCCCGTTAGTCACTTAGTAGCCGTCTCAGTTGTCAGAGAGAGAGACCACATTCATATAACTTGTATTACAGTATATTGTTATAATTGTTCTATTTTTTAAAATTAATTTATTTATTTTAGGAGGGGGAGGAAAGGAAGGAGAAACAGAGGGAGAGAAACATCAGTGTGTGGTTGCCTCTCACATGGCCCCACAACGGGAACCTGGCCAGCAACCCAGGCGTGTACCCTGACTGGGAATCGAACCGGTGACCCTTTGGTTCACAGCCTGAGCTCAGTCCAATGAGCTACACCAGTCAGGGATGTTCTATTTTATTATTAGTTATTATTAATCTCTTACTGTGCCTAATCTTTAAATTAAGCTTTATCATAAGCATATATGTATATGTATGGAAAAGCATAAGTTATATAAGCTTCAGTACTATCTGAGGTTTCAGATCTTGGAACATATCCACTGCAGGTAAGGGGGGGGGTCTAGTGTATATTAAAACTTACTATTAACTACAACACTTTTTAAAAACTTAAACCAAAGAAAGATTTGTGTGTTATGGCAGGGTAGGGGGAGGCAAAAAATTAGAAGTGTTTGGTTATGATGCTAATAAAAACAAGATTGACTTTTACTCAGTTTTATCATTCTTTTTTTTAAATCTTTTTTTTAAAGATTTTATTTATTTGTTTTTAGAGAGGGAAGGGAAGGAGAGGGAGAGAGAGAGAGAGAGAGAGAGAGAGAGAGAGAGAGAGGGAGAGAAACATCACTGTGCAGTTGCTGGGGGTTATGGCATGCAACCCAGGCATGTACCCTGGCTGGGAATCGAACCTGGGACACTTTGGTTCCCAGCCCGTGCTCAATCCACTGAGCTATGCCAGCCAGGGCGTTATCATTCTTTTTTTAACTTCTTTTTTGTTGTTCAGTTACAGTTGTTTCCATTTACCCCCCACCACTCCCCCCTACCCCAGCCATCCCCACCTCCCCCCTAGATCCTACCCCCTTTTGTTTTGTCCAGGTATCCTTTATATATGTTCCTGAACACCCCCCCCCCCCAGTCATTCTTATATTAAAATTCTCTGTGGATAGTGCTTTTATTGTAAGCAGGTGGGCAGAGCACTCTCACGGCCTCACCCCTGCCAGGCCACTGCTCTACACCAAACTTCTCAAGAAAGTAGCCTAATCAGTTTTCTGTTTGTGGCCTCCAAACCCCGCCCCACTATTTTAGTATGGGCAGTGCTACCATTGACTTTCTGTAGGCTGAGTTTCTTGTCCTCCTGAGGGCCTTCAGTTGCTTACAGCATCAGGTCAGGCACAACATACATACTCTGTCCATCAGGATGTGATGTCATAAGTGACCCGGGTTCTGGCAGTCCCCACTCTGACATTACCCTGCCTCTCCACCCCAAACACTTACAGAACCACCAAAGCCCCTTTTCTTCTTTCCTGTGGGACAAAGCATTGAGCACATTTGTCTTCCATTCTCAGCCCTCACCCAGTCTTATCCTCCAGTGTTTGGCCAACTGTGGACCTGCCGGTCTGGCCCCCAAACCTCCAGGAACTCAATGTTCCTTTCTTCCCACACTCCTGACCCTTCCTTTCCTCTCCTCCCTCCATAACACAGACAGACACACAAATCTCCATTTCATAACATGTTGACTTTATTGTAATCAATATTAGTGTGCCGTGGTGGTCTCAGATTTACTTGTTTTTGTACAAGCACTTCTTCACAACTCCTGAAGATGCTGCAACTTGTTCTAGGTTTCTGGCCCAAGCTTGACATTTGCTGGCTCCACAGGATGTTACTTGGCATGGAGTGACATTCCAGCGGCACTTGTTCCTGCTATGCGCATTTTTATTTTGTGGCTTATTCAGTTTGTGGGAACAGATGAATATTGTCGGCTTTATTCCTCTGCCAGGTGTCCTTGAACTAGAGGAAGGCAGTGGTGAAGATTTTTTGCTTGGATTTCTTTGAATGAGGCTTTGCACCTTTCTGGTTTTCTTATGTATCTGGAAGGGCAATCAGATGAGTCAGCAGGACTTTGGTTTGGGAGAAAAGGATGGGAATATATAGGGACGGAGGGACATAATAAATAGGAATGTGGGTTGAGGAAGGGGTTTGTGGCAGGCAGGGGTAAAGTAGAAGTCTTAAGGAGATCAGTGGGGAAGAAGAGGAGCAGGGGTAGGATTATCTGACCTTGCCACTCTTGATGGTGTTAGGTTGACAAGGAATCTTCATTTCCTTCTTCCTTTTGTTTCTTGGGGTTTCTCGTTCTATGCTTGTAGTTGGGGGTTCCATATTTATCTGAAGGTCCTCAGATGTACACATTTCCTCAGCTAAACGACGCCTCCCAAAAGCATTCCCCAGGGCTCCTGGCCTTTCTACCTACAGAGATATGTGCTGTCTCCTAGGTGATGAGGAGCCACACCCTTGAGCTTTGTTTGGTCACTGAGGAAGTAACCAATGGTCACTAGCCAATGGCAGCATAGAGATGACTTAGATATCACAGAGCACTGTTCCTGGCACCTCTTTGAGGTGGGGGGGGGGGAGACCAATGTGCTATGGTTGGGGAAACGGGGTGGTTCTTCCATACCCACTGAAGAATCATCCCAAAATGACCTACTATGCCTCCTCATTTCCCCACATTCAATGTTGGTGGGTCATCTAGCAGGGGGAGAGTATTTCCTCCAAGACATTCCCCACGGCCACCCCTGTTCGGTGGTTCATTCCATTCATCATAACCTTCCATTTTGGATGTCTTTTCTACAATCCCTCCAACATAATGTGTCCTTATTTTACTCTCTGAGAAGATGGGAATCATTCTAGTTTCCTTTTGTGCCTGTTTTTTTATGGCCCAAGAACTAAGAAAGTTTATTTTGTCATTTTTAAGTATTTGAAAAAAAATTAAAAGGAGAATATGTTGATAATATGTGAAAATTATATGAAATTCCAGTTTCAGTGCCCATCAATAAAGTTTTATTAGAACACATTCTAATAAATTCTGACCTGGTGTGAAGTGGTATCTCATTGTGGTTTTAATTTGCATCTCTCTGTTGGCTAGTGATGCTGAGCATCCTTTCATATGTCTCTGGGCCCTCTGTATGTCCTCCTTGGAGAAGTGTCTGTTCAGGTCCTTTGCCAATTTTTTAATTGGATTGTTTGTCTTCCTGGTGTTGAGTAGTGTCAGTTCTTTATATATTTTGGAGATCAAACCCTTGTCCGAGGTCTCATTGGCAAATATATTTTCCCATATGGTTGCTTCCCTTTTCATTTTGCTGATGGTTTCTTTAGCCATGCAGAAGCTTTTTAATTTGATGTAGTCCCATTTGTTTATTCTTTTCTTTCTATCCCTTGCTCTAGGGCACATATCAGTGAAAATATTGCTACATGGGGTATCTGAAATTTTCTTGCCTATGTTCTACTCTAGGACTTTTATGGTGTCATGACTTCTTTAGAATCAGCTTTTTAAAGATAAATGTTAATGTCTGTTATTTTTAATGTGATGGTGTTGAATTTATAAATCAATATAGAGAAAATTGAACTATCAACAATATTGAGACAATCTGTGAACATGTTAGATCTATTCACTTATTTACATCTTTAATTTTGCTTTATAAGTTTTTTTAAATTTTCAGTGTAAAGCTCTTACATAATTTTTGTTAAATTATTATATTTCCTAAGTATATTTTGATGCCATAGTAAATGGAATTGTCTTTCAATTTAATTTCCGATTTTTTGCCAGTATCCAAATTGTACAGAAATGCAATTAATTATTATATGTTTACTTTACATTCCATGACCCTTATAAATTTACTTATTGGTTTTAGTTATTGTTTTATAGATGCCTTTCGATTTTCTAGCTAAACAATCAGGTTGTCTGTGAATAAATACAATTCTACTTCTTCTTTTCCTATATTTATGTCATTTTTAATTTTTTAAAAGATTTCATTTTTTTAGGAAGGGGGAAGGAAGAAAGAAAGAGAGAGAAACATCAGTGTGTGAGAGATACATTGATTGGTTGGCCCTCACATGCACCCAACCAGGGACGTGGCCTGCAACCCAGGCATGTGCCCTGACTGAGAATCAAACCGGTAACCTTTTGGTTCACAGGCTGGTGCTCAATCCACTGAGCCACACCACCCAGTGCTCATTTATAATTTTCATTGCTTTATTATATTAGGCTATATCCTTCAATGCTGAATATAATTGATAGGAATTGAACATTTTACATTGTTCCTGATCTTAGAGGGAATGTATTAAATATTTCACCATTTAATTATGCTACTGGTCATAGGATTTTTTGTTGATCCTCTTTATCAGACTTAGAAAGTTCCCTTTGTTTCCTCATTTGCTGAGAGGTTTTATCATGAATGTGTATTGAATTTTGTCAAATGCACGTTCAGCAACTTCATAACAATGTTTTTTACCTTTATTGTATTAATGTGGTGAGATACATTAACTAATTTTTAAATATTACAATACACTCATATTCCTGGAATAAACCTCCCTTGGTCAAGATGTATAATGTTTAAAATAATAAATCATATTTTATTTGCTGATACTTTGTTGACTTTTTCTTTAATTTTTATGAGTGATTTTACTCTATAGTTTCTTACTTTGCAATTTTTTGGTCAAACTTTGATATCAAGGCCATGTTTGCCTCATAAAAGTAGTTTTTTAAAATTTTTAAATTTATTTTTAGAGAGAGGGGAAGGGAAGGAGAAAGAGAGGAAGAGAAGCATCATGTGTGATTGCCTCTCAAATGGCCCCCACCAGGGACCTGGCTTACAACCCAGGCATGTGCCCTGACTGGGAATCAAACCGGCGACCCTTTGGTTCACAGCCTGTGCTCAATCCACTGAGCTACACCAGCCAGGATATAAAAGTAGTTTAGAGGAGCCCCCACCTCTATTATCTGACAGAGTTTAAGATTCGTTTATTTGTTCCTGAAGTGTTTGGTAGTATTCATAAGTGAAGCCATCCACTCTTGGAATATTCTTGTGAGAAATTTTTGAATTAATCTTGATATTTGCATTATTTAAAAAGTCTATCGTGCTAAGTAAAATAAGTCAGATGGAAAAAGTAAAAAATCATATAATTTCACTCCATGTGGGATATAAAACTTCCAGTAACAAATGAACAGAACAAATAAGAAACACAAATAAAAACTAGTAGACATACATGTGGCATGGTAGTTACCAGAGGGAAAAGAGGGGTGGCAAGGGAGTAGTAAAGGGTAAGGAGGGTCAAATATATAGTGATCAAAGGAGATTTGACTTTGGACGGTAAACACACAATGCAATATATGATGATGTGTTATAGATATATGCACTTGAAACCTATATAGTTTTATTAACCAATGTCACCACAATAAATTTAATTTAAAAGTCTTTTTTAAAGTTTCAAGCCTTGTATTAGTTTTGGTAAACATTTTTTTCAAAAAGGATTTTTTTTTTAAAATTAGTACAGCCACAGTGGAAAATGTTATGGAGATTCCTCAAATGATTAAAATTAGAACTACATTGTGATCTAGCAATTCCATTTCTGGGTATCTATCAGAAGAAATCCAAAACACTAATTTGAAAAGATATATGCTTCCCTATGTTCATTGCAGCATTATTTAAAATAGCCCAGATATGGAAGCAATGTAAGTGCCCATCAGTAGACCATTTCATGAAGAAGGTATACATACATAAAATAGAATACCATGTAGTCAAATAAAGAATGAAATCTTAGTCCTGGCTGGTGTAGCTCAGTGGATTGAGCACGGGCTGCGAACCAAAGTGTCGCAGGTTCGATTCCCCGTCAGGGTACATGCCTGGGTTGCAGGCCATGACCCCCAGCAACCACACATTGATGTTTCTCTCTCTCTCTCTCTCTCTATCTCCCTCCTTTCCCTCTCTAAAAATAAATAAATAAAATCTTAAAAAAAAAAGAATGAAATCTTGCCATTTGAAACAATATGGATGGAGCTAGGGGTTATTATGCTAAGTAAAATAGAGAGGGAAAGACAAATACCATATGATTTCACTTATACATGGATCTAAAGCACAAAACAAAAGGACAAACAAAGGAGAAACTAACTCATAGATACAGAGAACAAGCAAACCTCCAAGAGGGGAGGAGGGTTGGAGAGCTGAGTAAAAATGTGAAGCTATGAAGAAGTATAAACTGGTAGCTATAAAATAGCTATGGGATGTAAAGTACAGCATAGTGAATACAGTCGATAATATTGTAATAATTATGTGTGGGGCCAGGTGGACACTTGAGTTATTGGGAGGATCACTTCATAAATTATATAAATGTCTAACTATGCTGTATACTTGAAGCTAATATAAAATAATATTGAATGTTAATGATTATTGAAAACATTAAAATATAAGAAAGTTTATTTTGTCTAAATTATTGAATTTGTTGGCATAAAATTATGCATAGCACTTATTTCATAGTTTTTAAGTGACTGTAGCATGTGCTGTGATGTTGCCTATATAATTCCTGAAATTGGTAACTTGCATTTTATGTCTTTTTTTCTTGATTACTTTTACCTTGATTTTCGTCACTTTTATTAAGCATTAAAAAAGTACTTTAGAGGGAGAGGGGAGGGAATTTCAGGGGAATTTCAGGGGAAAAGGGGAAGGGTTTACAGGAACAAGTATAAAGGACACATGGACAATAACAAGGGAGGGTGGAAATGGGAGGGAGGTGGGGAGGGATGGGAGTAAAAGATAGAAAATTGTACTTGAACAATAATTAAAATAAAATTATTTTTTAAAAAAGAACTACCAAAAAAAAGTACTTTAGAAGATCCAAGATGGTGGCAGAGTAGGTAAAAGTTAAACTTCCTTCCTTCAAAGACCAAACTGGAATTAGAAGTAATATATAGGAAAATCAGCCTGAAGACTAGCTGAACAGGAGTATTATCTCCAAGGATTTAGAGAAGAAGCCATATCAAGATTGGTAGGAAGGCAGGAGATTCAAAAAGGACTGTTCCCACTCTAATAGGCTGCAGCTGAGAATCCGGAAGGCTAGCTCAGCTGCAAAGGTTCCCCTTGAGGAGTGTGGGATCTCAACCCTATGCCAGGCTCCCCAGCGCCGACCGCCAGGCCCACAGAGAGAAGTCCATAGAATATGAAAAATCAGTGGGGATTCCGTCCACCAAGGAGAGATGGGCATCGGTTGTAAACCCAGGCACCCTCAAAAGGCCAGCCCACAAAATCTTGTTCGTTGTCCCTCACTCTGAGCTCCATTGGAGGGAGGGTGGCTCAGAGTATAAAAAAATAAAAAAGCCCTGTGAGGAGAAACTGGGGTTTTGGCTCTGGACAGACAGCTGAAGGGACAACTACAAGGGTCTCTGTGCTGAGTCCCTCTCCCACAAATGCCATCTTCCTTGAGATGAACACTCCCCTCCATATGGCATCAGCTTGGGGGAATACAATAGCCCCATCCTTTGTACTCCCTACAAAGCTCATGTCCTCTGGAGGAGTCAGTTGCCTAGGCCTGGTGTGTGGAAGTTCAGGTGGATTCAGGGAGGTATCAGAGACCAAGTTGTGTGGCTCTGGGGTGGAGGCCATTCCCCCACTTCCTGTGAGCCTGATCAGCACCACTCCGTCACAAAATATCCACTAGCCTTAACTTCCTGAATCCCAACAGCTCATCCTGCAGGGGTCAGGCTCTCTAGGAATTCCAAGCAAAGTCCAGGACAGCCTAGTATGTGTGGTTCTAGGATGGGGACCATGTTTCTCTTGCATGGCAGACCAATGCAGACTCCTCCCTTCACATGGCCAAATCTTGGTCTGTTTGGACATGATAAACTCTGCTTGTTTCACCTTAATGCTTCGCTGAGACTCTGCCCCACTACAGATGTCTGCAGACACCCAACAGATGGCATCTTGCTGTGGTGTGCCCTAGGACTTTTGCTGAGTGGCCTCAGACCCCGTCCTGGTACTGACTGTGAACCTGTGCCAATTTGGTGAACACCACTTGTTCCTACCTGGTGACTTACTGAGGACCTATCTCACGTAACCCATGTACAACCAGAGGGTCTTTAAGTGACTGAGCCTAACAGGCAGCTGGAAGACAGAGGCAAGCAGAGGCAACTCTCAGAGTGCCTTGGGCCTTTTTATGACTTGGCCTTGTGCTCAGTACTTGTGTAAACCAGCTTTGGGAAGCAGATCGACCCTTTCTATACACACCGAGGCTCAGCAAAGGCAGCCACAAACTGGATTCCTGTGCAGTTCCAAACAGGCAGCCCAGGGCCAGTCAGAGGCAGTGTCCGACACAGCTGCGGAAGAGGCCCCAGAACAGACACACCCAGTGGACAGCTTCAGAAAATGTCAGAGCAGGATCCCGTCAGCTACACATACAACATTTCCAAAGGTAGATCTTGGCAGTCACCAGACCCTGTTGAGGTAAATTCTGCATTGTGTGGTCAGCATTCTCTCAGCTGTTCATACATAGGGGTCAGGGTCAATTCTCAAAATCAGCAAGCCTGAGGGTCAACCCCATCCATGGGTATGTCAACAATGATCAAGAAACTATTATAACAGGAGGGCTCATGTAACCCACATAAGGGACATTTCTACAGTACCTCATTCAGGTGATGAGGAGAGTATGCTACTGGGTCTCACAGAACACCTACTACATAGGCCACTCTAACAAGACTGGGAGACATGGAAGATCTCCCTTATACATGGAAACAAACACAGACAGGCAGCCAAAATGGAGAGACAAAGATACATGACCCAAATAAAAGAACAGGAGAACTCTCCACAATAATAATTAAATGAAATGGAAGCAGGCAATCTATCAGATATAGGGTTCAAAACAATGGTTATAAGGATGCTCAAGGAACTTAGGGGAAAAATGGATGAACTCAGTGAGAAATTAACAAAAAGATAATAACCATGAAAAAAGAACATAGAGGCCTGGCTGGTGTGGCTCAGTGGATTGAGTGCCAGCCTGTGAACCAAAGGGTTGCCGGTTCAATTCCCAGTCAGGACACATGCCTGGGCTGCAGGCCAGGTCCCCAGTAGGAAGCACACAAGAGGCAACCACACATTGATGTTTCTCTCCCTCTCTTTACTCTTCCTTTCACCTTTCTCTAAAAACAAATAAATAAAATCTTCAAAAAACTGACCCTTTTAAAACAAAAAGAAAAGAAAAAAGAACATAGAAACTAAAGAATACAATATCTGAAATGAATTATACACTAAAAGGAATAAACAGTAGGATAGATGAAGTATAGGACTGAATCAGTGATTTCAAATACAAGGTAGCAGAAAACACCCAATCAGAGCAGGAAAAAGGAAAAAGAATTTTTTAAAATGAGGATAGTTTCAGGGACCTTGGAAACAACATGAAGTGTAACAACATCTGCATTATAGGGGGATTAGAAAGAGAAGAGACAGAGTCAGGGATTGAGAATTTACTTGAAGAAATAATGACTGTAAAGTACCCTAACCTGGTGATAGAAAAAGACACACAAATTCAAGAAGCACAGAGGGTCACAAACAATATCATCCCAAAAAGGCCAGCACCAAGACATATCATATTTAAAATGGCAAAGTTAAAGACAAAGAATCATAGAGGCAGCAAGAGAAAGACAGTTACCTACAATGGACTGTGAGCTGATTTCTCAACAGAAACATTTCAGACAAGAAGGGATTGTCATGAAATATTCAAAGCAATGAATAACAAGGAACTGCACTAGGACTACTTAACCCAGGAAGACTCATTTAAATTTGAAGAGGAAATATAGAGCTTTCTAGACAAGAAAAAGTAAAAGACTTCATTACCACCAAACCAATATTACAAGAAATTTTTAAGGGTCTTCTTTAAGAAGAAGAAAAAGAAGGAGAGACATGGGCAATGGGGGGGATTGACTATGGGAGTAGGGGAGCAGGAATGAGCGATGGGGAAAGAGATGAGACAGTTGTAACTCAACAATAATAACAAAAAGGAGAAACATATTTATAAAGAATAAAATGTGCCCTGGCTGGCGTAGCTCAGTGGATTGAGCATGGGCTGCGAACCAAAGCATCGCAGGTTCAATTCCCAGTCAGGGCACATGCCTGGGTTGCAGGCCATGGCCCCCAGCAACTGCACATTGATGTTTCTCTCTCTCTCTCTTTCTCTCCTTCCCTTCCCTCTCTAAAAATAAATAAATAAGGTCTTAAAAAAAAAGAATTAAATGTATAAAGGACCCATGGACATAGACAGTGGAGTGGGGGGAGGATTGAAGGTGAGAGGTGGGGGTGGGTAGGGCAGGGGAGAGTAATGGAAAATGGGGATAACTATAATTGAACAATAAAATTTGTTTAAAGATTTTAAAAAGTCAGTAAATACATACTTATCAATAATCACTTTAAATAAAAATGGCTATCGTAAGAGACAAAGAAGGACAGTGCATGATGATAAAGGGAGCAATACAATAAGAAGATATAACCCTTGTAATTTATGCACCCAACGTAGGAGCATCTGAATATATTACACAAACCTTGATGGACATCAAGGGAGAAATTGACAGAAATACAGTGTGATGTATCATTGGGTATATCTCCCAGGCAGAAAAATCAACAAGAAAATGGCAGCCTTAAATGACACACTAGATCAGATGGATTTAATTGATATCTTCAGAGCACTTCACCTATATCATTTTATTTACTAATGTTACCCTAATAAAACCAATAAAATAAAAAAACACAAGAAAATAGCAAGGCACTGGCATCGGAACAGACATATAGATCAATGGAACAGACTAGAAAGGCCAGAAATAAACCCACACCTATCTGTTCAATTAATATCTGACAAAGGAGGCAAGATCATCCAACATGTCAAGGACAGTCTATTCCATAAACATTGTTGGGAAAAGTGGAAAGATACATGAAAAATATGAAACTAGACCACCTTCTTATACCATATATCAGAATAAACTCAAACAGAATTAAAAATTTAACTGTAAGACTCAAAACCACCAAACTCCTAGAAGAAAACATTGGCAGTTAAATCTTGGACATTTCTGTTAGCAATATTTTTTTTTCTGATATATGTCCTCAGAGAAAGGAAACAAAAATAAACAAATGAGATTACATCAAACTAAAAAAGGTATTGCACAGGAGAAAAGCCATCAACAAAATGAAAAGACAGCCCACTGGATGAGAGATCATGTTTGCAAATGATACATCTGATATGGGGTTAATATCCAAATTTTATTAAAAATTCATCAAAAAAGAAGCAAACAATCCAATTAAAAAATGGACAAAGTGGCTTTACATCTGAGGCCTAGGAGGAGGCGTTTCCGGCCATTCATACTCTAGTCGGTGGACCCTTGGCTCTTTTTTGTGCATTCTCGGACTGAAAGTGTGACGGCTCCGTGAGGATGAATCTTGTGAGCTTTTTGACGAGACTGAGTCACGAAATTGTAACCCTTGAATTAAAGGCTGCAACACAGGTCCATGGAACAATCATGGGTGTAGATGTCAGCATGAATACTCATCTTGAAGCTGTGAAAAGGACCCTGAACAACCGAGAACCTGTACAGCTGGAGACGCTGAGTATTCGAGGGAATAACATTCGGTATTTTATTCTGCCACACAGCTTACCTCTGTACACACTACTTCTGGATGTTGAACCGAAGGGGAAATCTGAGAAAAAGGGAAGCTGTTGCAGAAAGAGGCCGGGGCAGAGGAAGAGGGGTTCCTAAGCGATAATATGTCTCAAGATTACTGTTTCAAAGTGATATGTGTGGTGAGATATTATTTATAAAGGTTTTGTTTGTTTATGTCAGTTTTTAATAAACATAAATGTAGGCCAAAAAACAAACAATGGACAAAGCAGCTGAATAGACACTTTTCCAAAGAGGACCTACAGACAGCCAAGAGACATGAATTTGATGCTCAGCATCACTAATCATCAAAGAAATGCAAATTAAAACTTCCGTGCAATATCACCTGTGAGAATGGCTATCATTAAGTTTTTAAAAAATGACAACTGTTGGTGAGGATGTGGAGAAAAGGGAACCCTCGTGCACTGTTGGTGGGAATGCAGACTGGTGCAGCCACTGTGGAAAGCAGTATGGAGATTCCTCAAGAAATTAAAAACAGAACTGCCTTATGACTCAGTAGTTCCACGTCTGGGTATATATCAGAAGAAACTCAAAATACTAATTTGAAAGAATATGCACCCCTGTGTTCATTGAAGCATTAGCTTGCTTTAGATATTTCATACAAACGGGATCATACAATACATGACCTCTGCGTCTAGCTTCTTTCATTTAACATAGTTTTTCAAGGTGCGTTTGTATTATGGTGGGTATTAGAACTTCATTCCCTTGTATGGCTATATAATATTCCATGACATTAATGTACAGCATTTTGTTTATCCTTTCCTCAGTTCATGGACATTGGGATTGTTTCCAGCTTTGACTGTTGTATATAGTGCTGCCGTGAATATTTCTGTGCATGTTTTTTGTTTGAATGCCTGTTTTAAATTATATTTGTTATATACATAGGAGTAGAATTGCGGCATCACATAGTAACTCTATGGTCACATTTTTGAGAAACCACTAATCTATTTCCCACAGTTGCTGTACCATTTTGCAATCCTATCAGCAATGTATGAGGGTTCTGATTTCTCCACACCTGTGCCAACATACGTTACTCTCTGTCTTTTTGATTATTGGCCTTCTATCTGGTATAAAGTGCTATCTCACTGTGATTTGATTTGTAGCTCCCTGATGACAAATGATGTTGAACATTTCATATGCTTATTGGCCATTTGTATATTTTCTCTGGAGAGAGGTCTTCTCAAGTTCTTTACCCACTTTTAAATTGGCTCCCATGTCTTTTTGTTTTTGAGTTGTGTGAATTCTTTATATGTTCTGGTTACTAGATCTTTCTCCGCTGTATTATTTGAAAATGTATTTTCCATTCTGTGATTTGTCTTTTCAGTTTCTTGATAGTGTCCTCTGAAGCACACAATTTTTAAATTTTGATGCAGTCCAATTTATGTATTTTTTTTGTTTTGTTTTGCTGCTCATGCTTTTCCTGTCAAGTGTAAAAATCCATTGCCAAATCCAAAGTCCTAAAGACGCATCACTGTTTTCTCCTCAGAGTTTTATGGTTCTAGCCCTTCTATGTAGGCCATTGATCGATATTGTGTTAGTTTTCGTATATGGTATGAGGCTTTCAGCTGCAGTATTAATTTCTTTATTCAGATTAGATCAGCCACTACTAATGGTTTCCTGGGAGGAAATTTTTTTTTTTCAGTTTTGTGAACTGTCATAAGCTTCATCTTCCGTTGCTTCATCACTGCTTTGAACATGCCTCAACCCATCTGAAGAAAGAATAGCATCAAAAGCTCAAAACCCCCTTAGCTTTCCTTCTGACATCCTCGGCTACCTAACACTGTCCCCCACTTGCAGGTGTATTTCCTACCTTTTCTCTAACACGGTCCTCCAAGCCAGGCAGATTCTCCATTCCTGCTTCAACCTCGGCAGCCCTTTCTCTTTTGTAAGCATCTTGCTAAAGGCTACGTCTGTCTCTTTGACCACTGTATTGCCGGCACCTAGCATGATGCCTGACACACATAAGTCACTCCTTACTCTGGGACAGAGCTTAAAGTCAGCGTGTAAAATGAAAAATTACATGGTCAGATTACCTTTGATGATGGCTTAGGGGGAGGTGCCACCCTGGAGAATGATATCCTTCTCCCAGAAATTCCAGCACAGCCAGCATTTTGTTCCAGTGTGGATGCAGATCCCACTGGGTTGTTCTTTTTGTTTGAGCTCGAGGTTAAGTATTTGTCTTGCACTTGTGCTTGGCCACACTATATGAAAAATATACTTTAACCAAGAGAATGACAGTCAGCAAAGTATGTTGTTTACTTTAAGAGATGGAAGAAGAGATTTATGCCTCTCGATCTCACAGTCGATCTAGGGTATGTATTAATTAAGTGTAGTGGCAGCAAGATTTGCCCATACTATTCAAACAATTCTCCCCTAGTGTGTGTTTCTGAATTCATGGAACTGAAATATGGCTATGAATGCCAATGTCATAGACACTCAAAAAGTTTCTGTGCATGAGCGACTTAATTAATTAAAACTGTTCTCTCTGCTTTCAACATCTTCCTTTTGTCTCTGCCTATCAAAATCCTATACATTTTTCAGAGCCAAGCTGATACCCACTTATCCCCCCTTACAGGCTAATTATTTTAGTTATTATGTGCCTTAACTGTGCAGCAGAAAATGCGAAACACCTTATATGCTTTGTTCTCCTTTAATGCTCACACCAATCTTATGACAGAGAAATAAAGGATATTCTTCCTGTTTTAAGGATGAGAACACTGAGATTCAGAGAAGTTAACTATGTTGCCCAAGGTAGGTATAATCTGTTGTTCTTATCACTGTCTCTCCAGGGCTGGGAACAGTGTCTGGCATAGAGCGCATGCTCAACAAATAGCTATCGACTGCATAGAATGACTGTCAGATTCCAAGCCTGTGTGCTTAGCCCTTCTTCCAGAGACTCATGACCTGTTCCAACTCATGGCCTCAGTCGTACCTTCTTTTTTTTTTTCTTTTTAAAGATTGTATTTATTTTTTAGTTTTTTAAAGATTTATTTATTTATTTATTTATTTATTGACAGAGGGGAGGAGAAGGAGAAAGAAAAGGAAAGAAATATCAATGTGTGATTGCCTTTTGCACACCCCCAACTGGGGACCTGGCCCACAACCCAGGCATGTGCCCTGACTGGGAATCGAACCAGCAACCCTTTGGTTTGCAGGCCGGCACTTGATCCATTGAGGCACAACCCCAGTAATACTTTCTTATTCTATTATCTGAATATTGGCCCCAGCCAAGAGTATATCATGGATGTTCATTTGCTTTAAATTTGTATCACAAAAATATAGGTATCTTAAATATTTTTCAAAGTCCATCTGCTCCTGGAGAGTCTGATACGCTTTTCACCTACTATTCTCTTCTCCTTTCTCACAGCTTCCATAAGACATAAGGTCTGTGTCATCCAGATCCCATTTAACAAGATAGTTCTTTGTGTTGCAGAGACTTGAATGCACATCTCCCCTCCTTGCTTAGATGCTGACTAACCAGTATTCCTCTCTGAGGCACTGATTACTGAACCCTACTCTTGATAAGCTAAATGTCTTAAGACAATTGCTCTTTTGCCAACATGTTCAGTACCTTGACAATCTGGATCAAAGTAGGTTTCTGAGCCTTGAAGCTTCCTGGTTTCTCTCCCATAAGCATGCTTTGTACTGCCCATGCTGATAGGAACTGGTCAAAGGATGATCACGCCTAATTCTGCCTGGTCAGGTAACTGGCACCTTTTGAGACATCAGAGATTTACAAAATGCATTTTACTGCTGAGTCAATGTGCAAAAGAGAAAAGGATGACTTCTTAAATGTTCGTGTGATCTATTTAGATGCAGGGGTGTTAAACTCATTTTCACTGGGGACCACGTCAGCCTCATGGTTGCCTTCCAAGGGCCGAATATAATTTTAGGACTATATAGATGTAACTACTCCTTAACTTGGGGCAAGGAGCTCTACATTTGGCCCTTGGAAGGCAACGGTGATGCCGATGTGGCCTGTGGTGAAAGTGAGTTTGACACACCTGATTTAGAGCTTCTCATTTATTAATCATGTAGACAAGTCTTTGCTTATGGTTTCATGAAACCCTTGGATCATTCTGAAGAACTAGAATAGGAATATGTTTAGATTTTATTAATCAGGAAAAGTGAGACAATGATAATCATCAGCTACAGACTCTCACTTTTTTTAATAAGCAAGCTTGTGGTGAGATTTGCAAACACAGAAATCACCATTAGAAGGAACCACATAGTAAAAATGGTCCAAGTTTCCATTCAGGAAATTATAAGCAACAAAATATTGATCTGAACTGGGTAGATATGACTAAACTATACTTCTAACAGAATTTTTCACATGGAGTACCTGTACTATTCCTAGGTAATCAATAATTTTGATTACTACGGTGGAGGATCAGAAGCAGTAGGCAAATAGATTTTGGCATTGTACTACTGTATGCCAAGTCCTTTAAATGTATTATTCCATTTAATTCTCATAACTCTGGGATGTAGGTCCTGTTTTCACTCCCATTTTACAAATGAGGAAACTGAGGCTCTCAAATTGCAAACTGTCCATGATCATAGCCTGTAAGCACAGAGCTGGGATGTCAATCCAGATTTGACTCCAGACCCTGTACTCATTCTACTGTACCACACTGCCTCTTAGTGGTCCCCATTAACCTATGATAATAATAGCCAGTATTTATTGGGAACTATAAGAGCAAATGAATAGAAAACAGGGTGCATTCCTTGGGCTTTATAAATAGTAGTTACAATTTATTTATTTATTTTTAGAGAGGGAAGGGAGAGAGAAAGAGAGACAGAGAAACACCAATGTGCGGTTGCTGGGGGCTGTGGCCTGCAACCCAGGCATGTGCCCTGACTGGGAATCGAACCTGCGATGCTTTGGTTCACAGCCTGTGCTCAATCCACTGAGCTACGCCAGCCAGGGCTAATAGTTACAATTCAAAGAGCACTAGGCACAGTGATAAGGGCTTACTGTATAATTACTCACTTAATCATCAGAACCACTCTATGATGTAGGTGTTATTGATATTCCCTTTACAAAGATGAGGGCATTACAGTTTGGGGACCAGGGGTGAGTAAATTGAGCACAGTTACTCAGCTAGGAAGTTTCAGGGCCAGATTTCAAACCCGTGTGTCTGTGTCAGTAGCCACACCCAGAGCCTACATACCACTAGTTCCAATGTGAGTGTGCCATGAGAATCACCAGGTGAGGCTGTTAAAAACATGGATTCCTTGGCCCTGTCCCTGAGAATCTGATTGAATAAGACTTTTTAAAACTGTTTTTTCCAGGTTTATTGAGATATAATTGACAAATGTGATGTAGTTGGAATCACATAACCTTTCCAGACTGAGTTCTTTCACTTAGCGCAATACACACACACTGTTGAGACAATAAAAAAAGATCAGTGGTTGCTCGGGGCTCAGAAGGAGGGAGGGCTGCATAGGTGGGATGCAGGGGCTTTTAAGGGTGGTGAAACTACTCCGTGTGAGACTGTAACAATGGATATGTGACTTTATGCATTTACCAAAGTGCACAGAACTGTACAACATAAAGCATGAACCCTAATTTACATGAATGGCTTCAGTTACTAATGTAGCAGTATTATTTTATCAAGTGGAACAAATGTGCCACACTCGTGTAACATGTGATATCTTTGCCAAATTTGTTTCTTTGATGACTCTTCTGTGTGGGTAGTTTTGGCCGCATAGACCAGATTTTGAAGTGTTCCCTAATGTGGTGGCCACACAGCATTCTCAGCTGCTCCTCCCAACATGGAAGCCACATACCACCAGTGAACCATGGCAGGGGAGATCAGGGCCCTTTATATTCATAGGGCTTCTGTCCTACAAGTGCAGCCTGGGTACAGGAAGGGGCTGTTGACCTCTCCGCCATGCTTGCCTAAAATGGTTTCTGTAACACTGATGCCTGACCTTCCCACAAAGAAAGTGTAGCACTAGACTGGGAGTTGAGGAGAGAGGAATTCCTATTTTCCTCACAGTACCTGCCTGGGGTAGAGCTCTCAGAGTAGTTTCTTCCAAAATGGAGCTGGCAAAGGAGGAAGGGTAGAGCAGGCGATAGCTCAAATGCCACAGAGCCACTATTATTACCATGCTTTAGTAGATTTTCTTGAATGTATTTTTCTCTATTTGTTTTGTGCCCTTGGGACAATTTCCAGAAATTTTAAGTGATTATTTCTTATAATTGTGTCCAGATAAGTGGTGTTTATTTGGGAGTGAGTTCACTGTGCTCCTCTCTCTACCACTCTGGAAATCTTAAGTAAGTTTTTAACTTCTGTCATGCTAGCGAATTCTCTCTCTTGCTGACTTGGATGAAGCAAGCAGCAATCTTGTCAGTTCCTCTGTGGAAGAGAGCTATGCCATCAGCTATCCTTAAGTAATCGAGGACGGCTCTGACTGACAGACATAAATCAACAGCAAACTGAGACCCTCAAACCAATCGGCAGCGAAGAACTGAATTCAGCCAACAACCATGTGAGCTTGGAAATGAATCTCTCTAGCTGAGCCTCAAGCTGCAAGCACAGACTGAGCCCATCCTTGGATCATAAGCCTTTGTGAGATTCTGAAATAGAGGACCTAGCAAAGCTGCACCCAGACTCCTGACCCGCAGAAACTGATCATAAATGCCTATTGTTTTAAACCACTAAGTTTGTGGTCATTTGTTATGCAGTGATAGATAAGCCATATGATGCCATAAAATAAAATACATGCATTTTGTGATAGAATATTATCTGTGCATCTTTATAAATGCATTAAATAACAAGCTAGAGCAGTGTATTTAATATTTGCCATTCTTTTTTTAAAGATTTTATTTATTTTTAGAGAGGGAAGGGAGGGAGACACACAGAGAGAGAGAGAGAGAGAGAGAGAGAGAGAGAGAGAGACATCAAGAGCGGTTGCTGGGGGTTATAGCCTACAACCCAGGCATGTACCCTGGCTGGAAATCGAACCTGCGACACTTATTTTTGCCATTCTTTAAAAGTAGTGATGACCCTCAGCTGGTGTGGCTCAGTGGGTTGGGCATCATTTCACAAATTAAAAGGTTCCTGGTCAGGGCACGTGCCTGGGTTGAAGGTGGGTCCCCTGTTGGGGGCGCATGAGAGGCAACCACACATTGATGTTTCTTTCCCTCTCTTTCTCCCTCCCTTCCCCTCTCTCTACAAAATAGAAAGAAATGTTTAGAGTAGTGATGAGCATTAAATACATTTCAAGGTATCTGCAACAATATTAACACAAAATGAATATATGGGTGATTTCTTTTGGTGACAGTTACAAATATTATAAATACAACTAAGAATTGTTGCCTACATTCACATATGAAAGAAATGCTAAATTTTATTTACAGGTTAGTAAAAATAAAAATTTAGACTTTTCCTCTCCTGATTTATACAAGCCCCCTGCATTCCATCCTCTAAACCCCAAGTTTAAAAGTTTCTCATAGAGACACGTTGTTTGCTGGCCTCCTCTGGTATTTCCCTTATTTCTCTCTAAGTAGTATCTCTGCCCCATGTCACCCTGTTTCCTGATGTCCTGTGGAACATGCCATCTGGAGGAAGCCTTGTCTAACATGTCAGCTGAAAGTTTCCTCTCTGTTGCCTAAACATTTTTTTAGGTGTATGTGTCTACCAATGTAGGTGTATGTGTTGTGAAATGAATCACATCAAACTTAATATCCCTCAAAATTTGAAATGTACGTAGCACTTGGTCCAGAAGTCCTCTTTCTAGAACTCATCCTGCAGGTGGACAAAGATATGTGTAGGATAGTCATTACAATGCTGGTAGTAATGCTAAGCAACTAAACGTACATCAACAGAAATCCTGTTGCATAAATTACCATACATCATGTAACTATTAAAAACAAAGAATTGTATGGACTGCTAAAAAATGATTCCAGAAAAAAAAAAAAATATATATATATATATATTTATATTTATTTATTTTAGAGAGATGGGGAAGGGAGGGAGAAAGAGAGGGAGTGAAACATGTGTGGTTGCCTCTAGCACACCCCATACAGGGGATATGGCCAGCAACCCAGGCATGGGCCCTGACTGGGAATCAAACTGGATTCCCGAATATATTAATCACGAAAGCACAGATCAGAACAGTAAGTATAGTGTTTTTCCATTGGGTTATATGTCAAAATTTTCTAGAATCATACAAAAGAAAGGTTAATACTGTGTATGCATGGGAAACAGGAATGAGAACTGCATTGGAGGGTCATGTACTTTTCATTGTATACCCATGGCTCCCAAATGGTGCACCAAGTTGCCTCGGGGCATGGGAGGATCATTCAAAAAATTGAGACAAACACAGTGATACTAGAAATGTGTTATGCATTGTGAAAACTACTAGGCAAGGTAGTTCATATTTGCAGCATTAAATCATAACACATTTCTTTCAGTCATCTTATATCTTTCCAAATTTGGGATTTTGGCAGTTGCTATGCTACACAAACAAGTGACCCCGTTGGGTCATCTAAAAGACACACCATTGTGGCTCGATTTATCTTCACCCCGACCTGACTGAAGAGGCCCTGCTAGGTTAGGTCAAAAGATCCAGAGGCCGTCCTCATTACTAAACAAGGAAAAACTTCCCAAACCCCCTTAGGTAGGTATCGTCATCAGTTTATATTATGGAAAATTGGGACATTGTTAGGCATTGTTAGTAGGACTTGATCTGGAAAGATACTCCGATAATGGTAACAGGATGTGAAGGTTGAGGGAGAATCGAGTTGAGCTTAATGTGGATATTTCCATCTTGGAAGCCATGAAGGGCTTATGGCTACCCTTTGAGATGGGGCAGCTCAGTCCTTCTGATTCAGCCCTTTGACTGAAAGTGACCCCACCATTTCTATTGTGTGTTTGTTTCTATTGTTCTTTAAATTCCACATATAAGTAACATCATGTGGTACTTACCTTTCTCTGACTCATGTCAGATGAGTATTCATGCTGACATCTACACCTGTGATTGTTCCCTGGACCCGTGTTCCATTCTTTAATTCAAGGGTTACAGTTTCGTGACTCAATTTCATCAAAAATCTCATGAGCTTCATCCTAACAGAGCCATCATGCTTTCAGTCTGAGAGTACACAAAAAGCAACTGAGGGCCCACAGACTGGAGTATGAATGGCCAGAAATGCCTACTCCTAGGCCTCAGATGTAAAAAAAAAAGTCTCTGGCTCATTTCAGTTAGCATAACACCCACTGGGTCCATCCACGCTCTCAAAAATGGTAAGGTTTTGTTCTTTTATATGTCCTAATAATGTTCCGTTGTATTGTAATAATTATGTATAGTGCCAGTTAAGTACTGGGAATATCAGGGGGAACACTTTGTAAAGTATCTGATTGTCTACTATACCGTATACCTGAGACTCATACAAAATAATATTGAATGTAAACTGTAATTTTAAAAAAGTTTTTAATGTTTATCTAGGCGAGGGAAAAAAAGGTACCCTCACTAGAATGACGGGGTTCCTCATTGCTCTGTGCTCAGCAGAGAAATTTCCTGTAAGTACATTGAAACTAACTCTAGAAAATCAGTGTTCCTGGTCTGGCTCCTTTCTTCCCTTGAGAGTGTGTAGGAGCCCTGGTTCCAGGGACTTGACTGAGGTCACCCGTTAAGACTGTGGCAGAGCCAGGACTACACACCAGGTCCTCTGGTCAATGTTTGGTTCTTCCTCCATTGCACGCTGCTGCTTCCCATGTAAGTGAAAGCATGAGGGACTGAAGTTCCATGCTTTGACCAACTTTATTTTCTTAAATTTTTTCTTTTTTTAAAGATTTTATTTATTTTTAGAGAGGGAAGGGAGGGTGAAAGAGAGAGAGAGAGAGAAACATCAATGTGCGGTTGCTGGGGGCTGTGGCCTGCAACCCAGGCATGTGCCCTGACTGGGAATCGAACGTGCGATGCCTGGTTCACAGCCCGTGCTCAATCCACTGAGCTATGCCAACCAGGGCTATTTTCTTAATTTGAAAACAATGTTTCAATTACAGCTGACATTCAATAATATTATATTAGCTTCAAGTGTACAGCCTAGCCATTAGACATCGCTATACTTTATTAAGCAATGCCCTGATGAGTCTATCCCCTGACGCCATGACCCGCTTTAGAGTTAGGGAGTCTAGTGGACATCGTGTTGAAGGTCTAATTGTGAGACTTCCTCATCTTCGTTTTCCTCTCTTGTTTGGTGGGGATGATAATAATAGGTACCCCCCACAGGATTTTATGATGATTAAGTGAGATACTGTGGGTAAAGCACTTAATGTAGTTTCTAGCTAGGGTAAATTTTGAGTAAATGTTGACCCTTACTCTTGGCTTAGAGCTTGATCTCTGGTGCCAGTAAGGCCAGGTTTCAAGTTCCAGTCCTGTCACTCGCTACATGTGTGACTTTGAGCTGGTAGTTACTTCAGTCTTTCTGGCGTTCAATTTCCTCAACTGTCCCATAGGATTGTTGTGCAGATGCAATGAGATCATACATGTAAAGCAGTGAATACAGCGCCTTTTACAGAGGAAGTAATCAATTTAGATAGCGCTACATGATAGTTAATGGGGGTTCTAATAGAAATTTGACATGAGTTTCCTGCCTGGAACAATCTTAATTGCCTAATGATGAAATTCTGCCATTAGGAATTGTGATGGTGTCCTCCATGTTCTTCTCCCCTCTCCTCCCCTCTGTCCAATTCCTTTCACAGATCCTTCCTTCATACTCAGATGTAAAGTGCCAACAGCATAGAACATGACTTCCCTCGGTGGGATTTGCATTTTCCAAAGGACCAAGATCCTAAGGTTGAAGAAGGAAACCCTAGGATGCAAATCCCAGCCCTGGCTTAGAGCAGGGTTTCACAGTCTCAGAATTTTTATCATTCTGGGCTGGATAACTGTTGTGGGAGACTTTCCTACACATTGTAGAATGTCTAACAGCATCTGTGGCTTCTATTCACTAGATATCTCTAGGGTAACACCTCCCCTCTCAGTTATGACAACTAAAAGATGTCTCTAGATGTTGCTACATGTTTCCTGGGGAGAAAAATCACTCATAGTTAAGATCCATTGGTAGAGGATTCTCTGGGGAAGTGAGGTCTTCCAGGATACATTAAAATCATACCAGGTGTCATAAGTGTGAAATGCCTTAGGGGCCAGAGAGATGAACATGCAAGGAATCAGAGAAGTGTAACTATAAAGAGTAGCGAGGCTTGTAGCAGACTGGAGTGTATACCCTGTGTAAAGGCATTCAAAAGGCATAAAAGAAATCTCTGTGGGCCAAAGTACATCTGAGGATTGAAACAAACTGCCCATTGGATTCCGAGATGCAGGCTATTCCTCAGGATGGCACAGCTCTGGCACATGCCCTCTTCATTTGGGCTAGTGATCCCTGACGCAATTTCTGTTCTTGCCCCCTCCCTTTCCTGCCTTCAGAATAAGAATGCTCCTGAATAATCAAGGCATACAAAGTCATCATACAAGACAAAATATTTTTAAATTCCACTACACTTGTTAAAATTTACGTACATGCTATTCAAATGAACACATTTCCGAGGCTATCCAATAATTTGAGACTGCTTATCTGTTACGTGGAAAAAACAATAACAGCCAGAGAGAGAATCACAAAAGAACACCAGAAAAACATAAATCAAAATGTCAACAGGGATTGTGTCAATGTTGATTTTTCTCTCTATTTTTGTTTTCCTATATTTTTATTTATTTATTTTTTTAAAAAGGTGAATGTCATACTGCAAGACGTACACAATGAAAGGAGAGCTTTATGCCACCCAGCACTTGTCCAGGTGGGGGAAGGTGTCACAAAATGAAACGATAAAAATTTCAGTGGCTAAGCCAGCCCTCCCCATCCCTGCCCTGTTGGAGGCATCGTGTTTGATGAATAACAAGAGAACCTGGAGTTCCCCACGTGTGGTTATTAACATTGATAATAACGGGAACACTAATCTCTGCCCACTGTATTTTGTTCCCCGGTTGCTTTCTGCTGCTTTTTAATAATGCGCTCTTGCTTTTTCCCATGTACTCCGCATTACACACATGCTGTACTGCTCTACCTTCCCTCGATTTATGCGTGTCTCTAGCAGATGGTTGGGCCAGTCCACCTCTGGTGCTTGTTTAGCATAACAGAGAGCTCAAGGACTGGGGCCGCAGGCAAGGTTCAGCTTGCATTTCTGGATCCTGGTGGGGTAAACACATGGGGTAAAGGCCAGCACTTGCCATCTCTGACCTACCTTCACAGCAATTAAGGATGGCTTTTCCTATTTGTATTTCAAGAGCTGTTTTTCCTCTCTCCTTTATTCCACGCCCCCCCCCCCCCCCCCCCCATCCTTTTCCTCAGTCCTCCCTAGATTTCTATAGCACTTCCCATGGTGGTGGTGGGAACAGGGAATTTTCCAGGGAAAGAAATGCCATATTGAAAATCCAGAATTGGGGGTCCCTGTGTAATCTCTGCTTTTGTTGACGGAGTCTTAATCAGGATTGGCAGGTCAGGCCTTACTTACCCAGCCCTTTCCCCGTCTAGAGAAAAGTGTGTGACATCAACCATCCAGTCTCCTCAGTGTGGTAGGACTTCTGAGCACATATGGGTATGAGACATTAAAGAATTTGGGATTGGCCTCAAATAACACACTTCCAGTCTCTTGAAGCCTGTGGAGTGGTTCAAGTCACTTCCCAGGAGCTTGGCCTTCTGGCTACCTCAATTCAGAGCTACACTTCTCCGCCATGCTCTTAGCACATTGATTTTAAACTCCTGTAGGTCTAAGGAGTACTTAAGGATACTTATTATGGCCCCCCAAAGTTTCAGTTTTGTTCGTCTGGTCTGGGTCCTAAGATCTAGGCTTTCATGGTAGGGACCAATAAGGAGTTGAAAGTTGTTTTTGTTCTCAGATGCTACAAGCTTCACCTTAGCGATTTAAGATGTACACAGCTGGAGATGATGGAGCTCTGAAGTGCCAGCCTGAAGTTTACTGTATGTTATTTTCACGTGGATGGGAAAAAAATGCTTTCTAATTCATAAAAAATATCCCCAGGGGCCAGTCATTACATACTTGCACAGTTGCAGCCTAAAAGTACTCTGTACAATGTCGTCACAGGAAAGGGGGGGGGGGGTTGCTTCCCTCTTACCCCAGGTGAAGAAGGAAAAAATGGAACTTTGTGGAGAGGAAGCCAAGAAAACCTTTGGGGTGGTGTGATTGTTGGGGGAGGAGCCTGGATAAATGGTGGTCTCCATATATTTTCAGGACGTCTCTTTTCTCTCCAGAGCTGGAAGAAAATCAATATCTTGTTTTCAGATGGGTAAATGGAGTCGCCTCTTTAAAGTGCCCCGGTCAGTTCACCACACGTCGGGCAGCTGCTGCTTTCTGGGCTGCCCCGCGATTCCCAGGCTAGGAGGATTGACAAGGCGATGATAAACTAACGTGCCCCCTCAGCTCTGGGTGTGCGCCATTGTTCCCGCAGCTGAGACCCTCTGCTGCTATTTGCTTTCTCCCACATACATTATTCAACAGCCCAGGAAAAGGCCAAGAACCTCTTTCATTCAGGAATTCTGTGTTAAAATAATCAATTTCAAACTGAAGCCGGGAAGGCCAGCTTGCTACAGGGAGAGCCTATTAATAAGCCACCAGTCTTTTCCATTTGCATTGAACTCATGCCTGTATTGTGGTAATATGGGATTATTTTTTTTTTCAGTTTCCTCCAAGAAACTAAACATCACATTGGTTCTCCTGCTCTTTCATAAAGAGCATGTAGAAGAGCTTCTTCGTTTGATCCTGTCATTAATAGAACACTAGAGGCCATATTTGTGCCTTCTACTCTGCACTGGCTAATTCTGATTTTGAAAGTACTTTTAAAAAGCCATTAACTCTCCATGAAATGTACCAGGAAGGAAAGTTTTCAAGTGTTTTGTTTTCCATTCATTGGCCTTACATTTCTTGCCTTGCCTCTCCTGCCCTCTGCCTCTAACCCTTCCCCCAAGTGCATACACACACATGATATTCCAATACCAAGTCAAAAAATTAGAAACCTTATGTATGTATAATATGTATGTTATATATGTACATAATATATACATATTATATATGTATATGCATAATATACACATGTATACATATTATATATATAAAATATATATGTCAGAATAAGTTTTAAGTGCCTTCTGGCAGCACCACGAGATGCTTTCCCAAATGGGTAAGCTTTTCCTATTTGGTTAATAAAGGGTTAATCAGAAACTTCCTTTCTGTGGCTGCCTTACTATCAAAATGCTAAGTTTGTGTCAGTCCTGTTTTGTGCCTTTGAAGAACTCAGTGAACAAAAAGTAATTAATAATAATCACCATCATGTAATCAGTTCAACTAATGTTTATTGAACGCCAGTTGTGTACACAGGAAATCCTCAGGGCTTTAACTTGGGGGCACTGCAATGAATCAGTTATGAGTCCCCACGTGTCTTGTGAAACACAGGTTTTTAATAGGGTCGCCAGGTTTAGCAAATAAAATTACAGGACACTCAAGTGAGCTTGAGTTTTCAAGAAATAACAAATAATTGTTTAGTTTAACTATGTTCCACTCAATATTTGGGGCATCCTTATACTAAAACATGTCACTGTGTGTCTGAGATTCAAATTTAAGTGGGAGTCCTATCTTACATCTGGAAAACCTACTTTTTAAATGAATTCTTGACATGACCTGGATGTTTTTGATGTTGGTATTTTCTACTTCCTTCTTACCTTCAAAATTGAGAACGGAGAGAATTTGCTTCACTGCAGGCTTAGTGAGCAGGATTCAGGCTAATAAAAATGTAACATGCCCTGGCTGGGATGGCTCAGTGGATTGAGTGCTGGCCTGCAAACCAAAGGGTCATTGGTTTGATTCCCAGTCAGGGCGCATGGCTGAGTTGTGGGCCAGGTCCCCTGTACAGGGTGTGTGAGAGGAGAGGCAACCACACACTGATGTTTCTCTCCCTCTCTTTTAAGGAAAAAAAAAAAGTAATGTTTTCATGTAAGGAGATTTTTCAACTAATTTGTAGAGGGTTTTCCCTCCTCTTTTTTCTTGCACAGGTGGCACAGGATAGATATTTTTCTATTTTTCAAATTTTGTGTTATACAATAAATTATCAAAACTACTAAACTATTTTAAAGTAATTTTTAAATAATTCAAAAACAGGAAGTTTCTATCCTAGTAGTTGATTGATTTAATAAAAATAAAGACAAGTTACCCTAAATAATTCCATCTGTACCCCATACAGACCCAGGTAGTGCTAAGCACTAGACGGACAAGGCAGAGGTGAATGTGTCCATGAGAATGCCCAGCACGTGGACACTCACTGAATAATGGCTGCAGCTGACATTGAGCATGTCATGTCACAGGAAAGACACAGAGGAGCAGACACCTGCGACCAATGGTAGGGGTGCACCTCAGAGATCAGAGGATTGACTCGCCTAGATTTTGGAAAGTAGGAAAAGTTACAACTGCCAAGGCACATGACTAGTGTCTACAGCAGCAATTTTCAACCTTTTTCACCTCATGGCACAAATAAACTAATTCCTAAAATTCTGTGGCACACCAAAAAAATATATATTTTGCCTGTCCAAAAAAGGTATGATTTTTAAAAAGATTTTATTTATTTATTTTTAGAGAAGGAAGAGAGAAAGAGAGAGAGAAACATCAATGTGTGGTTGCTGGGGGCCACGGCCTGCAACCCAGGCATGTGCCCTGACTGGGAATTGAACCTGCGATGCTTTGGTTCACAGCCCATGCTCAATCCACTGAGCTACACCAGCCAGGGCTGAAAAAAGTTATGATTTTGATTCATTCACACCAGACAGCTATCGCGTTGTCTGTTGTCATTTTGGTAATTTGACAATCTAAGGGAAAAGAGGTCAGTGCCCCTGGCTATATAATCAGGTGTCACATGACTTAGAAATTCTTGTGGCACTGCCACGGCACACTGTTGAAAATCTTTGGTCTGCAAGAAGAAATCCTAGTGAACCTTTGATTAAGGGCAGTCTAGATGCTGAGGGAGCTAAGGCACAGTGACCACTCTGCAGCAGCATAAAGTAGTTACTATAGGCAGGCAGCCTATGCAAGACAGGAGAAGTCAAGAGAGAGGGTATAATAGCAACTACCCTTTATTACAGGCTTACTATGTGCCAGGTTCTGTGCTAAATGTTTTACGTTATTTGTTTCCTTTATTCTCACAATATCCCTTTCAAGTACCCCAGTTCTTTAGGGGCTCAGAGGAAGGAGGGAACCCCTCTAAAAACTTGGGCTCTCAATGTACCAAGTATATGATTCTGTTTTCTGTGCAGTTTATCTGGTTTGTCTAGTCCAATGCTGATAATGTAGTCATTTAATTAGGTTGCTGTGGCTTTCTAATGTGTTTGGATATCTGGTACTACGACATGGTGTTTTAATTTATTGAGGAAAAAGGTGATTTAATGAATGATAATACATCTGACATGTTTCTAGAGGAAAATAACATTGCATGGACACAATCTTTCCTCGCCCATTAAAATAAACTGTACATGAAGACTTATATATTAAAAAATAATCAATGTGCAGCAAATTCCTAGAGACTATAAGTAATGACAGGGCACAAGGCTGGATACGCAGAAGCTATAAAAGAATAGATGAACCTACTAGATATTATATTAATTTAAACCTTTTCTGTGGCAAAAAAAATCCCATAAACAAAATCCACAAAGTTAGAAAATTATTTGTAATGTAAAGGAGAGAGAGAAGGTATATCCACAATATACAAAAAGTTCTTGCACATTAACTAGAAGGTGAGGGACACCCTGCAATAAAAATCCGCAAAGCATGGGAAGAGACACATTCACAGGAGAGTAATTTAAGAGACTAACCAGGCTCATGACAAGATGCCCAAATTCACTAGTGGTCAAGAAGGCCCAAAGTCAAGTGATCATGTCATTGCAGCTCACACCCATCAGGCAGGCACATTTAAAAAAAATGTAATATTGCCTCTTTGGCCTCTTCCTGAATGAATGTTGACTGATCCTGCAATATGCTTTAATTCAGTGACCCTACTCTTGACAGTGTGTCCCACGGAAATAAAAACATAAGCACACCCCACAAGCTTCTATGTATAGGCGTGTTTATTGCAGCATTGGTTTTAGCGCCTTTCTCACCCTCCCTCTCTCTCTGCATTTCTCTCTGTGTGTGAGAGAGAAAAGCAGAATACTGTAAATAGGGAGGATGCTTCTATAAATTGGTAATACATTAATACAATGAAATATTACGAAGACATCAAAAGGAATGAAATAGAGCTCTACCAGGTGATTTTTAAAAATTTCCACGAGGGATTGTTTAATGTGAAAATAAGATGTGGAAAAAGTGTGTTACATGTCTAATTTTATAAAAGGCACATTTTAAAGTGTGTGTAATTTCTATATAATTATTTTGCCATGCAGAGAAGTATGAAAGGATACATACTGAATTGCTGGTATAGGTTAGAAGAGTGGGATGGAGGATAGGGGGCAGCACATGATGTGGGTGGAAGAGTGACCCATACGAAGGGGGGGAAAGTACAGAGATTGCACTGAAGAAAAGCCCACTTTGTGTGTGTGTTTTCCTTCTTAATAAAAAGTTCAGGAATTATTTTCTGCACCTTCTTTTCTGTATAGCCCCAAGGAAGGTTGGGTCTATCATTGGTAGGTCTGTTGCCGGTGACGGCAGCTGTCGGTATGCGTGCGAGGCAAACTCCCTTGCTGAGGCAGAAAATCCCGACTCCTGTAAAATGCAACCTTCACTAGAGCACAGAGACCATGGCTCTGCTTAGGACCATGAAAGTTCACAGGGTACATCGACTTAAAAAAACAAACTTTTAAAAGCTTAACTCCTAGCTAGCAAGAGTGGCTAGCAAAAATGGGGAAATCCCCCAATGTCACGTGTCACAATATAACCCACCTCTGGGTCATGTCATGAATTATGGAATTGATTTTAGGGGTGTTCCTCTCTGCCTCCATGCCAAAATGGCTCTGACCCCCAAGATTCTGTTTTCTCAAATTTTCTCTGGCTGACAACATTCCATTTCAGTGATAGGGTTTTGGAAACTGCAGGGTGAGGCAAAAGTAGGTTTGCAGTGGTGAGGGCGTGAATTATACTTCTATTATTATTTATTATTGTATTATTTTCCACATAAACAACTGTAAACCTACTTTTGCCTCACCCTGCATTTTTTTAAAGATTTTTATTTTTAAACAGAAGAGGAGGCAGAAAGAGAGAAAGAGAAACATCAGTGTGTGGTTGCCTCTCACACGCCCCCTACTGGGGGCCTGGCCTGCAACCCTGGCATGTGCCCCTGACTGGGAATCAAACTGGCGACCCTTTGGTTCGCAGGCTGGTGCTCAATCCAGCCAGGACTCTGACTGTAATAAAATAAAACTAAGGTAAGAAATTTAAATAAAACTAAGGTAAGAAAACGTTTCCTGGAAGAGTTCTAAGCTGTGCTGCATTTCTAATAAAGTGCTTGTAGTGGTTAATGGAAAACTTCCCACTCACAGTTCCTATAGCCAGGCAGGAGGCCCATCCCACCCAAAAAAATCAATCCAGTTCAAAGGTGCAGGATGCAGCCTTCTTCATCTCTCCGGGGGAAAATGCCAAGAGCCTGAGCTAAGCCTCTGGCAGTGGGTGTGGAAAAGACACGCTGCTTGTCAATTCCATGGGAGTATTTTGAAGGGGAACTTAGAATACCATTTATAGAAACAGTCTGGAAGAAGGACAGGTTTGGGCAGGTGAGAGATTGACTGTCCTGAAGGGGTCAAGGTTGAGCAGGGACTTGGAAACGTGAGACTTGCATTTAGGAGACAGGTAACATCTGAAAGAGGTGAAACTTAGAAGCCTGTGTCACCAAGAAAGTCTAGAGAGAGAAGAGAGGGGGGGAAGGGACTGTCAATATCACTTCATTTTAGGAGTGGATAGAGGAAGGAGAGCTGCTAAAAGATAAAGGTGTTGGGAGAGGTGGGAGAGGGAAGCCAGAAATAGGAAGGGGCAATGTTTGTTACCAAAGCCATGGTTTCATGAGAACTTGATCAGCAGTGGCAAATGCTACCCAGAAGGTAGAGAGAGGTTAAGGACTGGTAGGAAGTCCTTGGAGTGGGCAGTTAGTAATAGTGATTGTTAGGAGAGCATGTCAGCAGAGTAACTGATTTGAAAGTGACTGTGAAGGTTTACGGGGTAGTTGGTAAAGAGGCAGAGACGCCATGATGAACCTAGAGGGTATTATGCTAATTGAAGTAAGACAGAGAAAGGTAATTACTATATGATTTCACTTGTATGTGGAATTTAAAGAACAAAGTAAAGGAACAAACAAAGCAGAAACAAATCCATAAATGCAGAGAACAATCTGATAGTTGCCAGAGATGGGGCTTTGGGGGTCAGCATGAAAAAGGTGAAGGGATTGAGTACACATTGCCAGTTACAGAATAAGTCATGGGGATGTAAAGTACAGCACAGGGAATATAGTCAGTAATATTGTAATAACTATGTTTAGGGCCAGGTGGGTACTGGACATGTCAGAGGGGATCACTTTCTAAATTAGATAATTGTCTAACCACTATGTTGCATGCCTGAAACTAATATAAATAATATTGAGTGTCACCTGTAATTGAAAAATAAAATTTAAGAAAGAGGCAAAGGAAGTCCACGTGGACTGCATTTAAAAGATGTTCACGGTGAAAGTGGGGGTGGCAGAATGAGAGCAGGGTTTGGTGAAAATGATTTGGGGTTAGTAGGAATGTGATCATCTGTAAGGACAGAGAGAAAGGAGCCCATGAGAACAGAGGGAAGAGCATTGTGAGGGCAGTAATTGATAGGACTATGCCCCCTTGGCAATGAGAGAAGATAGTCTAGGATAAGAGAAGGAATACAGTTTTCTTTAAGATTTGAAGGACAATGAGTGGGTTGGCATTTAAATAGCCAACCCTCCAAAAACATGGTTGAAATTTCAGTCAGTATAGTGTATTAAATGTGAGTAATTGCATGAAGTACAAACTTCCATGCTATCTCTTCAAAGAGTTCACAAATCTCTTATGGTAGGAAAACAACAGAAGCATGTTGTGGCTAATAACCAATCATACCACTTCTAAGTCTGGTGGTGATTGGTCGCTGTGGAAAACTGTAGTTGTATTGCCTCTTTGTCCCTCAGTGATGAACTCATGTAACTTTTTACAAGAATGATCATCAAAAGAGTGAATTGGCCAACAAAGATGAAAGTCCAGCAAAAAACAAAAAGTGATATTGCTAAAAAGAAATTAGACTAGAACATAACTGAAGTTACAGAAAAAAAAAATAGGCAACCCTTGGAATTTTATCACAGCCACCTGTGGAGAGATGCTAAAAATGCTGCCAAAAGAATTTAGTGAGGGTGCAATTATCAACACAAACTTGGTTATGAAATATTATTGTGACAGAAAGGATGATGATGTCCCAGAGACAGTGATGCCAGCAAAAACCTACACATTGAAGGGACTCTTGGAGATATTTCATGACATTGAAAATGCAAATGATAAAATCTTGAATGCTGATCCAAAATTTAAAAGGTATGTGACAATTTGTCAAGGCATAGAAAACATGCTCACTTGTGTTTGAAATTTTACAAGAAGAAGGCAAGCACTGTTAAAACTAACGTTGATAAAATAGTCTGTTCACTTATTTTTGTGTGTGTGGCACCTTTCTTTGTTATTAGTTTTTAAAATCAGTAGTCTTTAATGGAAAAAACTTGACCAAAAATCTGTTGAGACCCATAAAGCCAAAATTTAATGAGAAAAAACTAACATTGAAAAGATTTTTAGCCCTGGCTGGTGTAGCTCAGTGGATTGAGCATGGGCTGCCAACGAAAGCGTCGCAGGTTCGCTTCCCAGCCAGGGCACATGCCAGGGTTGCAGGCCACGGACTCCAGCAACTGCACATTCCTGTTTCTCTCTCTCTTTCTCCCTCCCTTCCCTCTCTAAAAATAAATAAATAAATCTTTAAAAAAAAAAGAAAAGATTTTTACAAACCAATACAACACTTTAATTATCAATGTTTCTAATGTTTAAATGACAGTGTACTAAGTATATAATACTTTTATTTTTCATTCTCCTATATATTTATAATGGAATGGACAATAAGAGAACTTTTGGTGTTTTGACAAAAATTTTAAAGGTCATGGAGAAATCATAATTTTCCCATTGATTATTAAGATTCCTTTGCGCCCTGACTGGTGTGACTCAGTGGGTTGAGCACCGGCTTGTGAACCAAAGGGTCACCGCTTAGATTCCCAGTCGGGGCACATGCCTGGGTTGCGGGCCAGTTCCCAGTAGAGGGCGCTTGAGAGGCAACCACACATTGATGTTTCTCTCCCTCTTTTTTCTCCCTTCCCCTCTCTCTAAAAATAAACAAATAAAATCTTTTTCAATAGATTGTTTTGCATGGTTTCAGCATTTATGCTCTTTTTTTGTGATTCTGTACTACCTTGCTTCTATTACAGTTTTCTTCATATAGCCTATCCCATACACACATTTTTTAAATAAGATTTCTCCCACTTGTTTTAAATTTGTTGTTGCTGCTGGGAATTGGTACTCTTTTCTGACAGGATACTGCTGATAGGTTAGGAAGCTCTTGCTTTTTGCATGTTTACTTAGTGTCTTAATACTTTGCTAAGCTCTTGCTATTTCTAATAGGTTCTTGGTTCATTTGACGCCTATCCCCTGGGAATATGGTTCTAGGTCTCACGAGTAACAGGTATATGGGAAAAAAAAAAAAAGCCCTGGCTAACTCAGAGAGAGGGTTTCTTGCCTTCTTCTGCTTTGAAGATAGTTCCTTGTTTCTGACAGCATACCTCAGTGGGCTGGTTTGCAGGGCAATGTAGGTGGTATGGTTGATTGTGCTGAGCTCAAATATCCAGTAGTCACATGCTAGCTGTGTGATCTAAACCCATGTGAGCAAAACTTCACTGAGCCAGCTTTCTCACTGGGAAGTGCAAATGATTTTTAAAATATTTTATTTATTTATTTTTAGAGAGGGGAAGGGAGGGACAGAGGCAGGGGGAGAAACATCAATGTGTGGTCTCCTCTTGAGCGCCCCCTACTGGGGACCTGGCTTGCAACCCAGGCATGTGCCCTGACTGGAAATCGACCCCACAACCCTATGGTTCACAAGCGGGTGCTCAATCCACTGAGCTGTATCAGCCAGGGCTAGGGAGAAGTGAAAATGATTTTATCTACCACACAGATTATTCAAAGGATTAAGTAAGATATTGTATGTAAAACACCTGCCTGGAAGTTGGCCCAAAGAACAAGATCAATAAATATTAAGTATTAGCATTCTTAATCTTTTTATTGAGATGTAATTGACATATAACATTAGTTTCAGAAGTACAACATAATGATTCAATATATGTATATATTGCAAAATCACCACAGTAATCTAGTTAATATCCATCACCACACAGTTACAACCGTTTTCTTATGAGAACTTTTAAGATTTACTCTCTTAGCAAGTTTCAATATACAATACAATATTATTAACTACAATCGCCATGCTGTATATTAGATCCCCAGAACTTACTCATAATCCGAAGTTTGTACCCTTTGACCACCTTCACCCATTTCTCCTCCCTTCCCCCGCCCCTAGCAAGCACTAACCTCTGTTTCTGTGGGTTTGCTTGGTTTTTTTTAGACTCCATATTTAAATGAGGTCAAATGGTATTTGTCTTTATCTATCAGTTTATCTCACTTAGCATAATGGCCTCAAGGTCCATCCATGTTGTTGCCAATGGCAAGGTTTCCTTCTGTTATGGCTGAGTACCATTCCATTGTGTGTATATTAAAAGATAAAGAAAATCAGATACAGATTGCATTTTCTTTATCTTTTAGTAGTTTAAAAATTATTATACTTCTTTTCCGGCCCAGCTGAAACGCTTCCGAACCCACCTGTGCTTTGCTTAAGGACAGGCTGCCAGGAAGAGGGAAGATGGTTGCTCTGTGTTGCTGGTTTTAACTCTCCTCGCTTCTCTTTATCTCTTTGTGTTTTCTCCTGTATTTAAATAAGGAAGGTGGCTTCCATTTGAACCCAAAAGTCCATAAGATGAAATATTAAGCAGGAAAGAACGGTGTGCTTTTTTTTTTCTTTTAAAAAAATCCCATTTGTATCTTCATTGCTTAGAGGATCCTGAGTGAACTCTGAACACCGAAAGTCAAGAGATCACAAACAGCCTCAGCAGTTACATTTCTAGCTGCCATCCACACTGAACGCGCTCTCAGTTCCGCAATGTACTTCTCGCTATTGCTAACGCTGTTAGTAGTTTTACCTCTAAACACAGCCAGTTAGTTACTCCCCATTCCCCAAATATATCTTGTGCTTTTCTGCCTGCATGTGTACTCGCACCGTTCCTCCAGCCTAAAACTCTCTCCCCATTCCACTTGCATCTTTTAAAACCCTGTTCATCATCCCATGTCATGCCTTCATGAAACCGTAATAGATTTTTCTTTCCTAGCCTCTCACTTGGAAATTGGGATGAATCATGTCTTCTTTCATGTTCTGAACATACTTGTGCGTACTTATTTCCTTGCATTGAGTTCATCTTTCTCCTTAGAAGTAGAGTAGATCTCTGTAAACTGAAAGTTTCCTAAGCACAAGAGCCATGTGTGATGCATCCAGATACACCCTAGAGGGTATCCGCATTATTTTATTTCCCTACTTGCCCTTCACCCATTTCCCCGTTAGCCTCACGCATTCAAAGCAGGTGAGAACCGTATGTTGTTCACCACTGTCCCCCAGGTGCCTGACCCAGGGCCTGGCACACAGTTGGTTCTCAATAAAAGCTTGTGGGATAAAATAATAGCCCTTTCATTTCACTGACCTCTTTAAACCCATGATTTGGGCCCTCTGTCTGTTTCATCCGCCACTACTATCGCTTGCAATTGCTTGCTTCACCTCATAGATCTTGAACTCTAAAATGCCTTCTAGTTACCAAAACTTTCCATCTTTTGGTGGACTTGTTCAACCCCATTGCTGTGACTGATGGCCCCCTGACCTCTCTCTATTGTCCCAGTCAGTCCCCCTCTGTCTTCCCTCACCTCCCTTCCCAGTTCCACATTCTGTTCTGTTCTTTCCACAGCCCTGGCTAGGACGGGGTCACTGGGGCACAGAAACTTAGAGGGCACCACATTTTTCTCCCACCACCTCTCTGGTCTCTGTTGGAAGCCTCACCCTGGCCCCAGGCCAGCCCCCTTGGCAGTCGCAGAGATGGATGGAGCGAGAGGCCTGAGGTCAAGGGCTGGGAGCGTACCAGCCAGGGGACCTTTTGTGTGCGGGGTTGCCCCTCCCCCTGCCAAGAGCAGCTTCCACTGAAGAGAAGGCCAGTTTCACGCTGCTTGCCCTGGGCGCTGCAAGAAAATGCTAGTTAGGGCTCTGGTGCTGTGGTTCTGTCCTCCCTTCTCTTTCCCTTTGACACTGTGCCAATCTCCTCACTGTTTTCCCTGCTTCAGAACTATAACAAGTCCTGTTGCTGGGCTTCCTGGGACCACCACTAGCTCTAGCTGCTGGCCCTTGGTGGATGTGATGACTGCTCAGCCATTTTTTTTTTAACTGCCAAATGTTGAGTAACAGGGAATATTAGTATTAAGGGATATTTCTGTTGCAGGATGCAGCAGAGGGAGGGAGGGAGGGAGGGAAGGAGAGAGAGAGAGGGCAAGGGACAGAGACTGGAGAGAGGGAGAGAGAGAGAGAGAGAGAGAGAGAGAGAATAGGAACCTGAGGCTGCGCTTTATAGGACTGACAGAAGAAACAAGTCACTTCACGTCTCCAACCCTCTGTTGCTTCATCTGTAAAATGGGTATGATAATAGTATCTATCTTACAGTGTTATTCTAAGGAATGAAATGGGCAGCAGAGTGCCTGGTAATGCAATAAGGATTCCATAAATGTGAGTTCCCCAAGTGTTAAATGATCCTCCTGCATTTACTCTTTCCAAGGCCGTCGTGAGGGTTATTACATAAGAAAATTAGTGACTACACCTGTTAAAGGAGGATTACTAAGTGTTTGCTAAGACCCACTCCAGAGGCCGGGCACCAACTCCTCTCCTCCTAGGGTACCCCCCAGCACCCCTCCCAGCAGCAATCTGAAAAGCTGAAGGGCTCTGAAGAGAATTTCCCATTCAGGATCTAGAAATTCAAAACTTTCTGAGCTGGTGCCAAGAATGTTCACTGTAATCAACTTTGTCTATCCTAAAGAGACCAGCCTTGGGTTTCAAATTCTGTCAGTGAGCATTGGTCTCCTCCTTGAATGCAGGGGGAGATTTAAAGTATGGTGGAAATCAAAGCCACTTCTTTCTCCCTATCAGTGGGCTTTAAAGACCCAGGGACATTCTTACCCATGTCTTTGAAATTGCAACCAAGTCTATGGTCAGAGTTGCAAAAAGAGAGGCTGCTATAAAGTCCTTTACATAACTTATACCCAAATGTGTTTCTTTTCCAAAGCCTGTCATTCTATATGCATGTTCATTATATGTTGTTTCCAGCTGATTTACCCTTTAGAAAAGTCAAAGCCACAGGAAATGCATGCCCTGGAAGTGACTTAGGCACTACAATAGCACATATCCTGCGTACTTAGCCACCAAGGAAAAGTTAGCCAGTGGACACACCGCTCTACATAAACTAAGCTGAGAAGCTCTATTTGCTGCATATAAATACACCAGACCACGTGAACATTTTCTTTATTTTTTTTAAATAAAAGAGCGATGTTTTAATCTAGCAGAGCTCATAGCATTTTCCAAGTATTTTAGTTTTGATGAGGTTTAATTTTCTTCTTTTATGATTTGTGCTTCTCGTATCTAGTACACATACCCCTGGTCCCGAAGATCTATATGTTTTCCCGGAAAGTCATATATTTTACTTTTAAGTCTGTGACTCATTTTGAGTTCATTTTTGGTGGTTTTTTTTTCCCAATATTTTATTTACTTATTTCCAGAGCGGGGAAGGGAGGGAGAAAGAGAGAGAGAGAAACATCAATGTGTGGTTGCCTCTCTAGCACCCCCTATGAGGGACTCTGCCAGCAACCCAGGCATGTGCCCTGACTGGGAAGCAAACCAATGACCCTTTGGTTCGCAGGCTGGCACTGGATTCACTGAGCCACAGCAGCCAGGGCTTGAGTTGATTTTTGTATTAGGTGTGAGGCTTAGGTCAAGGTTTATCGTTTTGCCTATGGATGTCCCATTGCTCCAGTATCACTTATTAAAAAGGCTATATATTGCCTCTGTTGAATTGCTTTTGCACCTTCATGAAACATCAGTTGGACACATTGGTATGAATCTATTCCTGAGTCCCCTATTCTGTTCCATTGATCTGTGTGTCTGTCCCTTAGCCAATACCACACTGTCTTGATTATTATAGGTATAAGATAACCCTTAGTGTCAAGTGGAGTGATTCCTTCCATTTTTTCTTCTTTTCATTCAAGATTGTTTTAGCTACTCTAGGGCCTATAACTTTCTATATAAATTTTAGAATATGCTTGTCTTTGTCTACCAAAATCCTTGCTGGCATTTTGATAGCAATTGCACTAAACCTATACAGAACAGTTAGTGGAGAACTGACATCTTTACTATACTGGTCTTCCAATCCATAAATACAATACATCACTCCATTTGTTTAAGTGTTGTTTACTTCTTTCATCAACATCTTGTAGTTCTAAGTATAAAAGTCCTGTATATGTTTTATTTGATTTGTATCTAGTTCATTTTTCTTTCTTTTTTTTTTGAAGATTTTATTTATTTATCTTTAGACAGAGGGGAAGGATGGGAGAAAGAGAAGGAAAGAAACATCAATGTGTGGTTGCCTCTTGTGTACCCCCCACCAGGGACCCATCCAGCAACCCAGGCATGTGCCGTGACTGGGAATCAAACCGGTAACCCTTTGGTTCTCAAGGCCAGTGCTCAATCCACTGAGCCACATCAGCCAGGCTAGTTCATTTTTCTTAAAGCTACTATAAATTATATTGTTTTTTCCTTTTGGTTTCCAGATGTCCATTGCCAGCATAAAGAATGCAATTGATATTTATGTATCTCTTGTGTTCTATGGCCTTGATGAATTAATTTATAAGTTCTAGGGGTTTTTGTGTCAATGCCTTGGGATTTTCTGCATATGCAGTCACATCATCTGCAAAGAAGGACAGTTTTATTTTTCTTTTCCAGTCTATATGCCTTTTGTTTCTTGTTCTTGCCTATTGCAAGGCAAGAATTCCTAGTACTGTGTTGAATAAGAGTAGGGAAAGCTGTCATCATTGCTTTGTTTTAGATTTTCGAAGAGAAGCATTCAGCCTTTCACTGTTATGAATAGTGTTGGCTGTAGGTCTTTGTAGAAGCTCTTTATCAAGTTGAAGTGGTTCCCCTTTATTCTTAATTTGCTCAGAGGTTTTTTTTTTTAATTCTTAGCGTTTTTTTTATATCTCCGCTCCTTTCCTTTCTGTAAACTGATTTAGCCAGTCTCACAACGAATTGCTCTTCGAACACCCAGCCCAAGGTACATTATAACTGATGCTAATACATAAGGAGTGATGACTTATTTTCTTTTATCCCTTTTACAGAGTGACAGAGAATCTGTATGTACACTGGGGTGGGACTGGAGGCCGGTCTATGGGAAGCAGGGGGAAAGTGGTCACTTATGAATGTTTTGCCCTTCTTCCTAAGGCTTTGTCGTACCTCAGAGACAGTGACCTTAGGTATAAATCGTATGAGGGGAAGCTTAGAAGTCCGTATGTTTGGTTCAATTCTGATTTGTTAGTGACTTTCTAAGTGGTTGAGCAAATTTTTATTCTCTTGCCTCTTACTCAGCTTCGGCTATTCAGTGGGTGATCTTGGTAGAATATTGTGGCCCCTGTTCTCCTGAAGTATCCTGTCATACAACCCGGATCTGTAATCAGAAACCCTAGACTCAAATTGGATATTTACTACTTACCAGTCATATGAACTTAACTAGGCAGCAACCTGGCTAATGGAGCCAGCATTTCTTCAACTATGTACTGAAAATGATAACATGGTTACAGAAGTGAAATCCAATAACATAGATAAAAATAAAAGAAAATTACGAATGATTATTCATTTTGTCAAATTTTTTTTCTGAATCAGTTCACATGATCGTATGATTTCTTCTTTAGCCTGCTGACATATGGATTGTACCAACCAATTTTTTATTAACTGATTTTTGAATATTGAATCAGCCTTGGTTAAATAAATCCCATGCGATCATTGTTTGAATTCTTTTTACATTATTGTATTGGAGTTGCTAATATTTTTGGAGGATTTTTGAGTCAACATTCTTAGTAGGTATCGGTCTCCAATTTTCTTTTCCTTCCTTCCTTGTGCTCTGTCCAGTTTTGGTATCAGTGTGTGATACTTGCCTCAGAAAATGAGTTGGGAAGTGCTTCCTCTTCTATTTCCTGAAAGAATTTGTGTAAGATTAGTGTTATTTCTTTAAATGTTTGGTAGAATTCTCCAGTGGTGCCATCTGAACGTGGATATCTTCTTTTGGGGGGCATTTTTTAATTACAAGTGCAATTTCTTTCATGGTCATGGGACCATTCAGGATGCCCATTTCAACATGGTTGGGTTTTGGTAGTTTGTGGTCTTCAGGGAATTGTTTCCCTTTTTTCCAAACTTGTCAAATTCATGAGCCTAGATTTGTCTGTAGTGTTCTCTTAGTTATCCTTTTATGGATACATGCTCTGTAGTGATTCACCATGTTCACGTGATGTTATTTATTTGTCTCTTCTCTCTCTCTCTCTCTCTCTCTCTCTCTCTCTCTCTCTCTCTCTCTCTCTCTCTCTCCCCCTCTCTCTCTCTCTCTCAAAATCCTTACTCGAGAATATGTTTTTCATTGATTTTAGGCACAGAAGAAGGGAGAGGGAACAGAGAGATGCGAGAGAGAAACACTGATTCATTTCCTCCCATATGCGACCTAACCTGGGATTGAACCCACAACCTACGAATGTGTCCTGCCTGGGGATCAGACCCACAAACTTTCTGGTGGATGAGATATTCTTCCCACTAACTGAGTCACCTGGGCGGGGCCATATCTTTTCTTTTTATCTTTGTCAGTCCTTCACTATTTTTTTTTTCAAAGAACTGATCCTTTGTTTCATCACTTTTCTCTACTGTTTTCCTATTTCCAATTTTATTGAATTCTGCTAATGCCCGTATCATTTCTTTTTTTTTCCTTTGGCTTGTTTTGGGTTTATTTGACTCTTCTTTTTATCATTTCTTGAGGCAGGAGTTTAGATGATTGATTTGAGACCTTTCTTTTCTAATGTTAACATTTTAGGGCTATAAATTTGTCTTTCCATACCATGATAGCTGAATCCCATGTATTTTGATAGGTTGTATTTTCATTTTCATTCAGTTCTCTATACACCTATACAGCTATTCTGACAATGGCTTAAGAGTTTGACAGTGGCTTTCTTTTAAGCCAAAAAGGCTACTTGTGCCTCTCTGCTTGGCCTCCCAACCTCGTTTTTTCAATAAAAACTCGTCTTTCATGAGGTGCTCTCAGTGGCAGTATTGGCACTTGAACAGCTGTTCCCAAGTTTATCTGTATGTCAGTATCTCCTGAACAGCTTCAAGAATACCAAGACCCATTTCCCATCCCTCATAAAGACTCTGATTTAGTTTTGGTGGGCTTCGAATCTGGATTTGTAATGGGCAACCGCTGTGTTGAGCTCCTGTGCTTCTGTATTAAGCCCCTGTGCTTTGTTCCTTTGTTTCCCACATCAGGTAGCTAGACCTAACCTCCGCATTTAGCTTCTGTAACCTTGCTTCGCCACATAGGTAGGAAGCCCGGGGCTATTTAAACCCTGCGAGTTCAGAGTTCGGGGCTCAGAATTTGGGGTTTCTCCTCTGAGCCCACACGCGTAATAAAGGATCATGCTCCGCCATCTCTCCCTCGTGTGAGTTATTTTCCACAACAGATTCTGGAATTTAAAAAATTATTTCCTAGCCCTGGCTGGCATAGCTCAGTGGATTGAGCGTGGGCTGCAAACCAAAGTGTCGCAGGTTCGATTCCCAGTCAGGGCACATGCCTGGGTTGCAGGCCATGGCCCCCAGCAACCGCACATTGATGTTTCTCTCTCTCTCTCTTTCTCTTTCTCCCTCCCTTCCCTCTCTAAAAATAAATTAAAAAGATTAAAATCTTTAATTAAAAAAATTATTTCCTCGAAAAAGACAGAAAAAAGCCACATTTATACTGGCAGGAGGGGTGGACATGCAGAAGGGCCAATCCCACACCCACATGTGTCCATTAAAACTCAGGAGGGATGGCATGGCTGGTGTGGCTCGGTGGGTTGGAGTGTCATCCTGTAACAGAAAGGTTGGAGGATTGATCCCTGGCCTGGGCACATAAGATCCCCGGTGTGGGTGCATATGAGGAAGCAACCAATTGATGCTTCTCTCTTGCATTGATGTTTCTCTCCCTTCCACTCTGTGAACAATGAACAGATGTTCTCCAGTGAGGATAAAAAAAAAAAAAAACCAGGAAGGATATCTCAGCTGCAGAGGTTCCAACTACCTGAGGAGCCAGGGGGTCCCAGCCCCACATGAGCCCCCTCAGCCCAGAATTCAGTGACTTTTTCATACAAATGGCCTATCTTAGCTCATGCTGGACTTCCCTAAAATCATACAATCAGCATCTGACCTCTTTGTATCCTTTACCTCTTTTTTTTTTAAAGATTGTATTTATTTATTTTTAGAGAGGGAAGGGAGGGAGATAGAGAAACATCAATGTGTGGTTGCTGAGGGTCATGGCCTGCAACCCAGGCATGTAACCTGACTGGGAATCGAACCTGGGACACTTTGGTTCACAGCCCATGCTCAATCCACTGAGCTACGCCAGCCACAGTATCCTTTACCTCTTGCTAAGTGGCCCTAGGCCAGGAAATAGCAGTAGCCTGCCTTGGTTCACTGCTTTACTTCCCCCAGGAACCTCTAAATCCAACACAAGTAGCAGTCATCCACAGATTGCATTGCTGTCCATGCAGGTGGCCTCAGGCGGGGCACAGGTGATGGCTGCCCTTGGCCTGAACCTCCCAGAAGGTTCTAGAGCCAGCACACCTGGTGGACCACTTCAGATCATGCCAGAATGCCATCCAACAACCTCCACAAGTGACACACTCATGGGGTGAACTCAGTGGGGCACCAGAGCCCCACTGAAGTGACTTCTGCTCCATGGGGTCAGCCCCCTACACAGCAGATCCTCCACAGTTGTCAAAACTGACAGGCCTCTGGGTAAACCCCTCCCATTGAGGTGCCAATGGCAATCAAGGCTCAACTACAACAGGAGGGTGCACAGAGCCCACATCAGAAGGGTGCATTTGGAGTGCCCGGATCCAGTGACTGGGGAGGCTGCGCCACTGTAACCCTCTAAAACACCTACTACATAAAGCCACTCTACCAAGACCAGTAGACATAGCAGCTCTACTTAATGCATTGAACCAAACACAGAGAGGCAGCTAATATGAGAAGACAAAGAAATATATCCTGAATAAAGAATAGAACAAAACTCCAGGAAAAGAACTAAACAAAATGGAGACAAGCAATCTACCAGATACAGAGTTTAGAACACCGATTATAATGATGCTCAATGAACTTAGAAGAAGATAGAGGAACTTAGTGAGAATTTCAACAAAGGGGTAGGAAACATAAATGTAGACAGATGGCTAGTGATGTCGAGCACTTTTTCATATGTCTGTGGGTGACCTGTATGTTCTCCTTGCAGAAGCGTCTATTCTGCTCCTTTGCCCATTTTTTAATTGGATTGTTTGCCTTCCTGGCATTGAGTCACATGAGTTCTTTATATATTTAGGAAGTCAAATCCTTGTCCAATGTATCATTGGCAAATATGTTCTCCCATACAGTTGGTTTCCTTTTCATTTTGATGATATTTTCTTTAGCCGTGCAGAAGCTTTTTAGTTTGATGTAGTCCCATTTGTTAATTTTTTCCTTTATATCCCTTGCCCTAGGAGATATATCAACAAAAATATTGCTATGTGGGATATCTGAGAATTTCCTGACTATCTTCTGGTAGGACTTTTATGGTATTACAACTTATATTTAAGTCTTTTATCCATTTTGAGTTTATTCTGGTGTATGGTGTACGTTGGTGGTCTAGTTTTATATTTTTTCTGCTTGTACCTGTCCAGTTCTCCCAACACCATTTATTGAAGAGACTGTTTTTATTCCATTGTGTGCTCCTGCCCCCTTTGTCAAATATTAATTGACCATAGAGACTTGGATTTATTTCTGGGCTAGTATTCTGTTCCATTAGTCTATGTGTCTGTTCTTATGCCAGTACCAGACTGTTTTGATTACAGTGGCTTTGTAGTATAGTTTGATATCAGGTATTGTTATCCCTTCAGTGCAAATTAAAACTACAATGAGATATCACCTCATGCCAGTCAGAATGGCCATCATTAATAAATCAACATACAAGTGCTGGTGAAGATGCGGAGAAAAGGGAACCCTAGTGCACTGTTGGTGGGAATGTAGAACGGGGCAGCCACAGTGGAAAACAGTATGGAATTTCCTTGAAACATTAAAAATGGAACTGCCTTATGACCCAGTGATTCCACTGCTGGGAATATATCCTAAGGATCATGAAACACCAATCCAAAAGAACCTATACACCCCAATGTTCATAGCAGCACAATTTATAATAGCCAAGTGTTAGAAACAGCCTAAGTGCCCATCAGATGAGTGGATTAAAAATACTGTTGTACATGTACACAATGGAATACTACACAGCATGAAAAAAATAAGGAATTCCTACCTGTTTCCAACAGCATGGATTTTGGAACTGGAGACTACTATTATAAGTGCAGTAAAGCCAGTTGGTGAAAGACAAACACCATATAATCTTACTTATAACTGAAATCTAATGAACAAAATAAACTAATAAGAAAAATAGAACCAGAGACATGGAAACATGAAATAGACTGACAGCTGTAAGAGAGGAGGAGGGAAAGGGGATGGTGGAAGAAAGGGGAAGAAATTAGTCAAAGAACTTGTATGAATGACCCTTGGACATGGACAGTGGAGTGGGGAGTGACTGAGGATAAGGGGTGGACTGAGTGGAGAAGGGTAGAAGGGGAAATGGGACAACTGTAATAGAATGAGCAATAAAAAAGAAATAGAAAAATAAATAAATAAGGAAAATATAGATATAAAACATAAAAAAAGAACCAGTTAGAAATGAAGGCTACACTCACTAAAATAATGACTGTATTACAGGGAATCAACAGTAGAGTAGGGGAAGAAGAGGATCAAATCAGCAACTTGCAAATGGGTTAATTGCTTCAATGAAAACACATTTGGTAGCTGAATGGATAATTAAAAAATAGCCTTACATACGCTTCCTTCAAGAGACTCACTTCAGATAGAAAGACATACAGACTTAAAGGATGCAGAAAGATGTGTCCTGAAAATGAAAACAAACAAACAAAAAAGCCGGTGTTGCAATACTTGTACCAGACAAAATAGACTTTAAAACAAAGAAGGACCCAGCAATTCCTTCTAAAGAAACCAAAAACACCAAATTGAAAAGACATGTACATCCGTATGTTCACTGAAGGATTATTTACAATAGCCAAGATATGGAAGCAATCCAAGTGTCCATCGATAGATGAATGGATAAAGAAGGAGTACATATATATGGAGTCTGTCCAGAAGGTATGCAGCCATGTAATATGAAACAGAGACACTTATTGAAGAAGATAGAAGATACAAGAAACATTGTGCATAGGGCAATGATGCCTCAGTCCCTTTCAAAGTGGGCACCTTGGGACTTCACACAGTTCTCCTGATTGCCATCAGCTGTCCCGTCGTATTTTCTGAATCTCATTGACTGTCTAAAATCCCTTCCCTTTCAAAGGTGGTTTTTGTTTTAGGAAAAACCAGAAGTTGCAGGGTACCAAATCTGGGCTGTAGGAGGTCTGAGTCACCCAGGTGATTTGATGTTTCACCAAATAATTCTACATGAGAGATGATGCCTTGAACAGGTGCATTGTTGTGATGAAGCTGCCAATCACCAGTTGTTCATAGCTGTGGCCTTCATCATCTGAATAGTTTCCATGGAGGAATGTTCAAGCTTCCTCAATGATACAAAAATGTGATGCAGATTCATTGCTCTACTTGCTCAATCAGTTTGAATGCAACAGCCACAAAGTACACATACTCACTCAATGACATCTACCACCCCCACTGACTAGTTCAGTGAAGTCGTCATTGTTCATGCATGCACATCCCAGTCCATTCTCCTTGGCTACCAGGTTACATCAATGTCATGCAAACTGTTCTCATTATATTAACAATGACTGGACTTTTTCCAGACAGACCTCATATTGTGGAACATGATTTAGTCATAAAAAGGAATGAAGTCTTGCCATCTGAAACAACATGAATGGACCTGGATGGTATTATGCTGAGTAAGTTAGACAAAGAAAGACAAATGCCAGGTAATTTCACTTACCATATTTGCTATGTATAATGTACTCCTATGTATAAATGCACTCCTATGTATAATGCGTACTATGTTTATGGCCCAAACTTTCAGGAAAAAATCTTTTGTTTTAGTTTTCTAACTCTATTATTTATTTATTTATTTATTTATTTATTTATTTATATTTAGAAACAAAAACTATTATTGTATTCCAAGGTATTATTTTGCATACAGATACTGTTATTGCTTTCTAGAGTTACACTTTTAACACATGAGCATAAATAAAGGAATTTAAAAACATTTACATAGATGTGGAATTAGTACTACCTGTGTATAATATACATCTTTATTTTTCCCTCAAAATTTTGGGCAAAAAAGTGAGTATTATACATGGCAAAATATAGTATATGTGGAATCTAAAAACAAAATAAATGAACAAGCAGAACACAAGCAGACTCATAGATACAGAGAGCATTTTAACAGTTGCCAGACGGGATGTAGTCAGGAAATGGGTGAAGAGGTGAGGGGATTAAGAAGTATAAATTGGGCCCAGGCTGGTATAGCTCAGTGGATTGAGCATGGGCCTGTGAACCAAAGGGTCGCTGGTTCGATCCTTGGTCAGGGTACATGCCTGGGTTGCCAGCCAGGTCCCCACTAGGAGACACATGAGAGTCAACCACACATTGATGTTTCTCTCCCTCTCTTTCTCCTTCCCTTCCTCTCTCTTAAAACAAAAGAAAAGAAAAGAAAAGAAAAGAAAAGAAAAGAAAAGAAAAGAAAAGAAAAGGTACAAATTGGTAGTTACAGAATAGTCATGGGGATGTAAAGTACAGCATAGGAAATATAGTCAATAATACTGTAATAAGTACGTGTGGTGTCAGATAGGTACTAGACTTAGTGGGCTGATCACTTTGTAAGTTATATGTGTCTAATCATGGGGTTGTACACCTGAAACATATGTAATATTGTACATCAGGTGTAATTTTGAAATAAAAATATATTTAAAAACACTTTGGTGCTCACTTCGGCAGTACCAAAACACTTGTTCGGCATATGCTAAAACACTTTGTTAAGGGTCTGGAGGGATCAACCAGAAAAGAGAAAGGACTCATGGGCATGGATGACAATGTGGTAACTGCAGGGAGCGGCGGGGGTGGGGGTGGAAGTGGGTATAAGGAGGATAAATGGTAATGGAAAAATACAATAAAAATAAATGTTTAAAAGTAAATAAAAAAGCTTTGTCACTCTGAACATCAAACCTGTTTTGTACCTACAAAAACACTTTGGACTTTTTTCCTTAATTTTTAATTTTATTTTTATTGTTGTCCAAGTACAGTTGCATCCATTTGCCCCCACTACTCCCCCCCGACCCCACCCACCCCCACCTCCCACCCTCGATCCTGCCCTCCCTTTGGCTTTGTCCAGGTGTCCTTTATACATGTTCCTTGACAACTGTTTCCTTTCTTCCCCCCATTATCTTTGATGTAATTTTTATGAGTTATAGACATGGAACAACTTTGTGTAACTGTTAACATCGGGCTTCTAAACAATTATAGAAGCAGAGCTGCTTTACAATGAAGCTGGAGCTGCAGTGCCAGAGAAGCTGCTTTGCAGGTCTTACTTAAAACTTTGGAATGTTCACACAGGACAAAACAACCTTCATTGTGGCTCTAGGGCAAGACTGTATCCCAAAGGATGGTTTGTAAAGATAACGAGAAAGCAGTTACTATGACTTAATGGACTGAAAACTTAAAACATTGTTTAGAGTCAGCACCACTGTGCTTTGTTATCTGCACCAGTAGAAAGGGCTTCCTTCTCCTGATGTAAGTGAGTATTCCTCTATGCTCTCTCAGAAGTACCTATTGCCTTTATTTCCAATTAGGACACTATTTGGCCTTCTGCCTGAAGCAGTGCATGTCAAATTGCTATCCTTATTGATCTCAAATATTTTTAGATGAACGGGCTTTGAGGGGACCTAGTCTCAGATAGTTTCTATGAAGAAGGCAATATAGACAATAGAAACTTGTAGCTAGAATCAACTTCAGAGCTCTCAGTGTATGAGCCAACAATATGAGGGTAAAGCCATCAGTTATTTGAGGATGAGATTCTTAATCAGGCCCTGTTCTGAAAGTATGCAATGCAAATGCTGACAATTTCTCTAAAACTTAATTTTCTGTAAGGTTCTTCTTTAATTGTGAGCCAAATGTATGTCCTTTGTAATGGTCACAACCGTGACACGGGCTTTGCAATCTCCCATCAGGCTGAGGGATGTGCGGGCGCCATGCTTTCCTTTCCTGATAACAGAACCTGCCTGTTGGCTAAGGAGCAGTGATAAGCCTTGGAAGGGAATTGCTACAAGTCCCTCTATAGCAGCGTGATGAACGGTGTTTGTTATGACTGTAAACATGCTATGTTAGCTGTATGAACCAAGTCTGTTGAACCTTGAATCCCAGGATGGTAGCAGGAGACCCCCCCATCAATGACTCCAATTCAAATGGGGATCTGGCTCTTGGTCTTGGCACATGGTCTTCAAGATCGTAATCTTGAAATCCTTTCCTCCCATCCTAGGACCACTTTTTGGAGCTCCTTTCAGCATCAGAGGGAGGGGGTGGGCTTAAAGTTGTGACTGTCCGTGTTTTCTGTGCTAATCTGAGAGCTGAACTCAACCCCAGGACTTGGGTCACTGACACACAGAGATCTCATTGTGAGAAGGGAGGAAAATGGCAGCTCCTCGGCTGCACTTTGAAATTCTGTATTTAAAAAAAAAAAGCTCTAAGTATTCATAAGCCTTTTATTTCATGAATGAATCCCTTTGTATTTACATCTTTCACAACTCAGGGTACACATACAGTTTAGTTGCTAGAAAGTGAAAACTTCAAGCTCATCAAGAACGGGGGAAATATTAGGCAATTTACATGAACTGTGGAAGTGGCTCCATCCCAGTTTCTTGATACCTGGTCTTAAGGACATGCCAACCAATGCTTTGTTTTTCAGTGTCTCCACCTCCAGTATAGGGATTATCCAAAAAACAGTAGCAAGATGCTGACCAGCATAAATTCACTGGTGATGTGCTCACCTGAAATTAGGAGACCAGGGAACACAACTGGTGAGGTTTGGTCATTGCCAATTGCCAGTGAATGGCTTGACTATGGCAAGATGAATGCCTTCATCTTGCTCCCTCCTCTTTTATCTTAGATTGTTGTTTACCTCTCCAGAATGAGTAAACCATTGAGAAAGCATTTTAAAGATCCAACTCTAACAGCACAGATCCAAAAGACATTTTGAGTTGACATGATTTCAAAATGGAAATGGAATCAATTCATTCGTGGGTTCTCCCACTCATGACGGTAGTTTCAACAAACTCTTCAATATTAATTACTAGGCTGTGAATTCAGTTCTGTGCATTTTATCATGAGCCCATTTTTGGAGTATGAAAGAGCTTACTTATCATATTTTTGAATTACTCATCTAGAAGCCTGACTATTTTTGTATTTCCATATTTCTTGAGTAGCACTTAATTTAATCTTAGCCCCATTTCTTTCAATAAACCATTGTTGCATCTCATAAGCAGCACAGCTTCTTCCTCTAACTCATCTCCCCGTGAAATTGGTTTAATGAAGCAGAAAGGTATGAAGCATTAGCAACAGTGGAATCCATGTGGTAGCACTTCATTTTTCAGAGGCACTCACATTTCCACCCTAATTTATAGAATCAGCACACAAATGATTTTTATCACGGCCATTACATCAGTATAAATTACTGCCTTTTCTATAGCACGGCAGTTAGTCAAACTGTTGAAATGATATCTATTAGTCAAGGGACGGGGAGGGGAGGAGGGAAAGATTTAGCGAAAATGAGGACTGACGGTTGTCTTACAGGAACACTAATATTAATTTACCATGATGAACACCGATGGGGTATTTTGCAAACATACAGTTGAAAATTAAATGCACAAAGTGAAGCAAATGGGTCAATTTGTTCAGGACAAAGAAGGGGACCTTCAATAAACAAGCGGTGCTATATAGAGACAGGCAGCGATGCAATTAGTCAGGCACTCCTCCTGTCCAGTGGGCAGGCCTCAGCTGCCCTAGGCAGGAGCCATTGTTGTTCTCTCCCGCGTGGGTGTCTTCATTTATCTCATTGTAGGAACTGTCATTCTGGTTTTGTGCCCTGCAGCCTCCCCATGTCAAATCCATCCTACCAGGGTCTCCTTGGAGAGTACTACCCACTGGCATGTCTTCTTTTCACCATTGCCACCTAAGTTGCTCACCAGAATCTAGTTTTCCCCCTTTTCAAGTTATGCAAACCTTAGTCAGCTGACCCCTCTAATATGGGCCACGCCATTGTTTGGGTGGGATTGGGATGATGCTTCCCTCTGCTCTCTCTAGCTATGAGCGACAGTTTGATGAAGCAGATTACTCATTTGACACTTTCTTTTGGAGAGAAGGTATGGATGGATGAGTACAGGATGAGTTTAACCTTAAAACAATAAACTGTTCGTGTCTTTTAGAAGCGCTGCTTAAACATAAACAATTTGTGTATAAATTGGAAGTCCTTCTTGTCTATTTAATGGCTGGTCGCTCTGGGTAGACTTCGGTGCTGTGAATTCTATGTGACCATCATTAAACAGTATCGAAAATGTTTTCCCTTTTTTATTCTGGCTTTACTACTATCTATCTACCAATTTAACTTACTGAGAATTTATAAAATCTTTACTGGCAATTCTGAGTTCTATATTTATTCAATAATTCATTCTGTTAAATATTTTTTGGTCCCGTGCTATTGCCAGGGACTAGGCTAGGTGCTTAGGATGCGATGGCAAATGAGCCTTCCAGTGGAGAAAGCAATCGGTGAATAATCATTCCAAGCGAGGTTTATGGGGTTCCTGAGACCGGTTGTAATTCCACACTGGTTTCTATTATCTCTCATTACCCTCAGCCAAGGTGTATTCAGAGAATACAAATTCACTGATCATAGGCAGTGACCGTGTCTATTTAGGTCTTCGTAATTTCTGAAAAACAGGAGCATACTGATTTTTACCAAATTGGCACATTATTATTGAATGGTATGAAATAACAACTTGACATAGATATTTTGGGTCTCCTCCCTGCAATGCAATACAGCCCAGTATTTTCAGAGAAGCAGCTGTTCACCCTGGTCAACATCACAAATATTTGCTTGTACTGAATGAGGTCAGTAGTTCATAAGCCTCCTAATCTCAATATTAGGCAAGCCAAAATTAGTGATATCTGGTATCAAAAGCCCTATAATAGAATCTAAATATTTAACTTTGGTTCTAAGTTGACCGTTATTGGAGATTATATACACACTCATACACACATACTGCTCTTGATCTTATTTTCTGTCCTCATCTCACTAAGAGAAAGGGTCTCTTCTTTAGATGTTGGCTTTAGAGATGCAACCCTGTCCTTCATTCCTTAAGTACCCTTTCTTCGTCCTAAACCATGGGAAATATCACATTCTGCCAGTGGTTTTAAATGAGGGCCAGTAAAGTACATATTTTTCTGTCAAAAGGGCCACATAGTACATTTTTTGTAGCTTTCTTGGGCATACAAGGTCTGATTTAACTAAGCTTTTGTTATGCAAAAGCAGCCATACATAATACATCAATAAATGGGTGTGGCTGTGTTCCAATAAAACTATAGTGATGAAAATAAGAGGTGGTCCTACTTGGTCCATGGACCATAGTTTGCCAAACCTGGTTTTAGAGCGTAAGAATCTTCTATGGTGTTGGGTAAACAAACACAAATAAAGGACAGGTCAGCAAAGCAAGGTCATGAAGCATTATCAAGCTACACTTACAAGGACTTACCCTTGGCTTAAATACTCACCCCTCCCCCTGCTCGGCAGCATAGTTCCTAATTCACAGCTAACTTGAGCATGATGTAGAACCTTTCACCCTCCACTTACCTGCCTAGCTTTCTTCCCCTACTTGGCATATTCCCTTATACTATCTTTTCCTGATATTGATTTAAATTTTTGATTCATGGTTTGCTATTATATTATCTGTTGCTCTTGGTCTTTATGGGAGCATGTTCTTTCTGACTGCTTCTTGGGGCTTGACACCTGGCCTCCAGTTGAATCTTGTCTCCTAATAGTTCACCTTTGCCCATAACTCAGATTTCCCAGGCCCCACAATGGGGTATTTGTTCTGTTCATTCCTTTTCTAGGATCCAATCCTGTTTACCCCCTCAAATGTTCTTTCTCCCACCCCTGCTTTGATTGACTTAATATCCCTCTCAGCCTTGAAGCATTATACAATGGTGAGCCTAGTATCACAATTTGTCCTGTATATGAATCCACTCCCCAGGAGAGCCCTAGACTGCAATACAGAAACACAAGCGCATATGCGCATGCGTGCTTGCTTGCTCTCTTTCTGTCTTCACATGTGCATGTGCACACACCCACATGATGGAACACTTACTATCCTCCAAGCACTCTGGTGAGTGTTTTACATACATTAGCTCGTTTAGTCTCCACAGGTGCTCGATTAAGGCATGTGTTATATTATTAATATTATTATTGTTATCTTATCTTTATCATCTCCATCACCTCCATTTTGCAGATAACAAAACTGAGTCCCAGGGGAGCTTCATTAACCTCCCCAAAGTCACACAATGTGAAGGTGGCAGAGTGCAGGTTTGTACTCAGTTTATCTGAACCAGAGCTTGTGTTTGCACCATTAGCACTGCAGAGTGGTTGGTTGCTCTGCTGCTGTAGTTTCCCCAGAGATTCAAAGTAACAAAGACTTCGCTGCTGGAGGGTTGAAGCCCCTTCTTATCTTTGTTTGCTATCTGTAGGTTGTTGACTCTCTACACTACTTATAGAAACCCACCCCCCATTCTTGATCCAAACCTCTACAGTGGTGGGATAGGTTTATGTGGAAAGCCTGCACTAGGGCCACACAAAACTGCTTCCAGGTCTGACTGTGAGCCTTATGAGCTGTGTAAAACTCGGCAGGTTACGTAACCTCTCTGAGATTCGGTTTTTTCATTTTTAAAAGAAGAAAGCATTACCTAATCCAAAGTCATTAAAATTTACCCCTGTTTTCTTCTAAGAGTATTATAGATGTAGCTTTTACATTTAGGTGTATGATGCATTTTGAGTTAATTTTGGTATATGGGGTAAGGGCATCCAACTCTTATTTTGCATATGGATATCCAATTGTCCCACCTCAATTTGTTGAAGAGACTATTCTTTCCCACTGAATTGTCTTGGCACTCTTATAAACAATCAATTGGCCATGGATGCATGGTTTATTTCTAGATTCCCAACTTTATTCATCTATATGGCTTTGTTTATGTGGATGCCACACCGTTTTGATTATTGTAGTTTTGTAGTTAGTATTGAGATCAGGAATTATGAGTCCTCTGACTAAATATATTTTAAGATTGTTTTGGCTACTCTAGGTCCCATGCATTTCTATATTAATTTTAGGATCAGCATATCAATTTCTGCAAAGAAGTCAATGATGATTTTAATAGGGATTGCATTTAATCTCTGGATCAACCTTGTCATGTTAAAGATATTTAGGCTCCCACCTAATGAATGTAGAATGTTTTTCCATGCAAAAATTCCTCTAAAAATATTAGCAAATCAAATTCAGCAACGTATAAAATAATTGCACATCATGACAAAATACAACTTATCCCAGGGATGCAAGATTGCGTCAACATATGAAAACCAATCACTGTAATATACCTTATAAATAAAATAAAGAAAAAAATGATTATCTTAATAAATACAGAAACATACTTGAGGACTTCTGGCCAAGATGGAGGCATAGGTAGACACACTGTGCCTCCTCGCACAACCAAAATAGGGACAACAACAATTTAGAAAGAGAATAACAACCAGAACTGACAGAAAATTGAACTGTATGGAAGTTGGACAACCAAGGAGTTAAAATAGACACATTCATTCAGACCAGTAGGAGGGGCGGAGTTGGGCAGCCAGGCACAGAGGGGTCGAGTGGCACAAAGAACGTTGGGACCAGGCGCATACGACAGCAGCTGGCAAACCCTGGCCAAGGGGTGGCAACTAGCAGACCCAGTGAGGTGGCAATTGTGAAGCAAGGCATTGTGTGCAATCCAGGATCCCAGCACTGGGAAATAGAGCCTTGGGACACTGAATGAAAACACCTGTGAGGATTGAGGCACAGGGAGAGACTCCCAGCCTCACAGGAGGGGTCCTTGGAGAGACCCCCAGGGTGCACAAGCCCACCCACATGGGAATCAGCACCAGAAAGGTCCAGTTTGCTTGGGGGAAGCGGCGGAAGGGACTGAAATCTGCAGAGAAGGAAGCAAGTTCCATTGTTCCCTCTTGGACCCCACCCCCCACATACAGCATCACAACCCAGCCACTGGGGTGCCCCACCCTGGTGAACACCTAAGGCTCTGTCCCTCAACGTAACAGGCACCACCAGACCAAAAAAAAAAAAAAAAAAAAAAAGGAGAGAGAGAGAGAGAGATGGCTCAAACAGAAGAACAAAGGAAAGCCCCAGAACTCATTTTTTTAAGTGACTGAGAGATAGCCAACCTATCAGATGCACAGTTTAAAACACTGGTGATCAGGAAGCTCACAAAATTGGTTGATTTTGGTAGAAAATTAGATGAAAAAAATGAAGGTTATAATAAGTGAAATGAAGAAAATACACAGGGAACCAACAGTGATGGAAAGAAAGCTGGGTCTCACATCAATGAAGTGGACCAGAAGGAAGAAAGAAACAACCACACAGAAAAGAATGAAGAAATAAGAATTCAAAAAAATGAGGAGAGGCTTAGGAACGAACCTCCAGAACATCTTTAAACATTCCAACATCTGAGTTATAGGGGTACCAGAAGGAGAAGAGGAAGAGCAGCAAGTGGAAAACTTATTTGAACAAATAATGAAGGAGAACTTCCCCAATCTGGCAAAGGAAATAAACTTCCAGGAAGTCCAGGAAGCTCAGAGTCCCAAAGAAGTTGGACCCAAAGAGAAACACACCAAGGTACATCATAGTGACATTAGCCAAGGTAAAAATGAAGGAGAGAATCCTAGAAGCAGCAAGAGATAAGGAGACAGTAACTTGCAAAGGAGTTCCCATCAGACTGTTGGCTGATTTCTCAAAAGAGACCTTGCAGGCAAGAAGGCACTGGCAAGAAGTATTCTAAGTCACGAAAGGCAAGAACCTACATCCAAGACTGCTCTATCCAGCAAAGTTTTCATTTAGAATGGAGGGGCAGAGAAAGAGCTTCTCAGATAAGGTCAAGTTCAAGGAGTTCATCATCACCAAGCCCTTATTATATGAAATGTTAAAGGGACTTATCTAAGAAAAAGAAGATAAAAAATATGAACAGTAAAAAGACAGCAAACTCAGTTATTAACAACCACACCTAAAACAAAAGCAAACTAAGCAAACAACTGGAACAGGAATAGAACCTCAGAAACAGATCATATTGAGGGTTAGCCACAGGGGAGTGGGAGGAGGAGAAAGGGGGAAAAGGTATGTGAATGAGTAGCATAGATGGTAGGTAGAAAATAGGGGGAGGACAAGAATAGTATGGGAAATGTAGAAGCTAAAGAACTTATGACACATGGACATGAACTAAAGGGGGAATGTGGGTGGGGGAGGGTGTGCAGGGTGGAGGGGGATGGAGGGGGGTAATGGGACAGCTGTAATAGCATAATCAATAAAATACTTTAAAAAAAAGAAACAGACTTGACAATATTCAACATACCTTCCTAATAAAATCACTCAACACAGGGGAGAGTAATGGGGGCAAAATGGGGACGTTTGCAATTGAACAACAATAAAAATAAATAAGCAAGCAAACAAACAAAGCCACTCAACAAAGAAGGAACTGGATAAAGAGTATGTCTGAAAACGTACACCTTTCATCACACTTAATGGTGAAAATCTGAATGATTTCTCACACTATGAACAAAGCAGGAATGTCTGCTTTTCCCACTCCCATGTAATCATATCAATCAACGCAGAGAAGAAATTTAATGAAATCCAACACATCCTTATGAAAAACTATAAAAAATGAGGAAAAGACGGGAACTTTTTCCATGTGATAATGAACATCCACAGCAAACCTATAGCTAATATCATACTTAATAATAAAATACTGAATAGCTTTACCTCTAAGCTTGAAAACAATGTGAGGGTTTATGCTCCCACCACTTCTTGCAACATTATATTGCAGGTTCTAGCCAGTTCAATAAGGCAAGAAAACAAAATAAAAAATATCCACATTGGAAATAAAACTAAAACTGTCATTATTTATAGACAACAAGCTTGTTCTGGTACAAACTATGATGAAATCAACAAAAGATATTAGAAATATAGATTGGAAAGGTAAAAATATTTGCAGATAACATGATTATATATATAGAAAACTGCAAGGACTCTACAGAAAAATATGCTAGGACTAATAAATGAGTTCAGCAATGTTGAAAGAGATAAGATCAATACACAAAAAATGAATCACATTTTTAAATGCTAATAATAAACATGTGGAAAGTTAAATTAAAAACACAATATCATTTATAATCATTCCAAAGAAAATGAAGTATATGCAGGGGTGGGCAAAAGTAGGTTTACAGTTGTTTGTATGGAAAAACATAATACAAGAATAAATAACAATACAAGAATAAACTGTGGTTCTTGTACGCACAACTATAACATACCTTTTGCCCACCCCTCTATGTATACATTTAAAAAAAAAAACTTGTATAGGATCTATATGCTGAACATTAGGAAGTACTGATGAAAGATATCATTGTATACCTAAACAAATACAGACACATACTATGTACATGGATTGGAAATCTCAATATAATAAAGAGGTTTATTATCTCAAATTAGGACCCATAGCTTTAATGAAATTCCTATCAAAATCCCACCAATTTTTGATTGTAGACATGTGCATGCTTACTCTAAAACTATATAGAAAAGCTCTAGAGTAACTAAAACAATCTTGGGAAAGACAAAGTAAAAGGAAACTCCCTAGTTGATATTAAGGGCCACTACATAGCCAGCGTAGTCCTGACAGTGTCATGGTTGGAAGGATGATAGACGTATAGATCCATGGAACAGAGTAATGGTTCTAGAAAGAGTCCTACACAAATATATCCAATTCAGTGTAGAATTGATGGTCTTTAACACAAATGGTGCTGGGACAGATATTTATCAACAATCAATCAATCAATAAATAACCTTTGACCTGAACCTCACACATTATTTAAAATTAACTCAAAATTAATCAAACATTTAAATGTAAAATATAAAAGCATACCATTTTTAATGATTTTACTTATTTATTTTAGAAATAGGGAAGGGAGGGGGGAACAGATGAAGAGAAACATCAATGTGTGGTTGCCTCTAGCACACCCCTTATTGGGGACCTAGCCCACAACCCAGGCATGTGCCCTGATTGGGAATTGAAACTGTGACCCTTTGGTTTTCAGGCTGATGCTCAATCCACTGAGCCACACCAACCAAGGCAAAACCATACCATTTTTAAAAGAAAATAGTAGAAAAACCTTTGGGGACAGGACTTGGTACAGAATTTATATTCGACATTAAAATCACAATACAAAAGAAGAAAATGATAAATTGGGCTTTAATAGCATTGTTTAAAATTTGACTTTAAAATCCTGTTAAGATAAAAGAAGGACAAGTTACATACAGGAAGAAAATATTTGTAAATCTCATATCTGATCAAGTACTTGTGTCTACATTGTATAAAGAAGTTACAAAACTCTAAAAACACAAAGAACACCAAATAGACAATGTTAAGAGATCTAAAGAGACATTTCATGGAGGAGAATATGAAGGTGGGGAGAAAGCACATTAATAAATGTGCCACATCACCAGCCTATAGAGAAATACTAATTAAAACCACAATGCAACATCACTATGTCATCACAGGGACCTATATGTCTCATACATTGCTAGTGGGAATCTGAAATAACAATCTGTTTAAAATAGTTTGGCAACTTTTTATAAAACTCAATTATGTGACCCACAATTGCACTTTTCAGCATTTATCCCAAAGAAATGCAAAGTTATGTCCACAAAAACACCTGTACACAAAAGTTTATAACAGCTTTATTCATTATAGCAGAATCTTGGAAAAGATGCAAATGTCCTTCATTGAGTGAATAGTTAAACAATCTTTCATGCATTCATACTATAGAATACTACTCCACAATAAAAAAAAGGAACTATCAATACATAAAATTACTTGGATGACTCTCTAGAAACTTATACAGAGTAAAAACCTTTTTCCTAAAGGTTATGTGCTGAGTGGTTCCATTTATATAGTATTCTTGAAATTATAAAATTAAAAAAAATACAGGCTAGTGGTTGCATGCATGGAGAAAAAATAAATGATCAGAAACTGCCCCTTAAGGAACATCAATATTGGACTCTCTAGACAAAGAATTTAAATCAGCTGTCTTAAATATGCTCAAAGATCTAAAGAACCAAATAGAGAATATCAATAAAAAGATAGAAATTATTAAAAGGAAGGAAATAGAAATTCTGGAACTGAAAAGTATAATAACTAAAATAAAAAATTGTAGTAGGGTGGGGGTTTCCACAGCAAATTTGATCAGGTATAAAAAAAATATTCATCAAACTTGAAGATAGGTCAATTCTGATTATCCAATCTGAAGAGCAGAGAGAAAAATGAATGAAAAATTAACAGGGGCTAAGAGACCTGTGGGAGACCTTAGAACTGATGAATATACAGTTAAAGGTAGTCTCAGAGGGAGAGGAAGGAGTAAAAGTGGGAGAAAACACTGCTAGTGTAAACTCAAAGGGATCCACACCAAGGCACAGTATGGTCACTTTGTCAAAGCCAAAGAGAAAGGGTAAATTTTGAAGTCAGCAGGAGAGAAGTAACTCAGCATGTGTTAAGGATAATCAATAAAATTAAAAGCCAATCTTCCCACATAAACCATGGAGGTCAGAAAACATTGTATCGCATGTAAAATGTGAAAAGAAAAGACAGAAGTGTAAGGCAAAACTTCTATATCCGGCAAGCTACCATTCAGAAGTAAAAGAATAATTAAGACATTCCCAGAGAAAAGCTGAAAGAACTTGTCACTAGTAGACCTACCTTATAAGGAATGCTAAAGGGAGTCTTCTTAGGCTGAAATAAAACAACATTAGACAATAACTCAAAGCCAAACAAAGAAATAAAGATAGCTGCACAGATACATGAAAAAAGAGTAGTACTGCATTTTTGGTTTTAAGTCCTCTTTTATTTTTTTTCCATGTGATTTAAAAGGCAAATGCTTGAAATGACAATTACAAATCTTCGTTAATGGACATCTGATGCCTATCATTGTAATTTGTGACAATAACAAAGGGTGGCAGGAGCTGTAAAGGAGCAGAGTTTTATTTATACTGTTGAAGTTACCCTATTTTTTGGACTATAAGATGCACTCCCCCCCAAATTTGGGAGGAAAGGGGGTGCATTTTATAGTCCAAATGTAACTTTACATTTACATTGGTGAAATATTATGTTATTTATATTATTAAATATTTTGCCACATTTTTTGCTTCAAAAATTTTTTTCCTATTTTACTCTAAAACCTAGGTGTATCCTATCGTCCGGTGTGTCTTACAGTCCAAAAAATTTGGTAGTCTTAATTTAAACTCAGTTTTATAGTTAAGATACTAACTGTGCTTCCCCACAGTGACCACTAAAGAAAACTGTAGCCCTGGCTGATGTGGCTGAGTGGATTGAGCACGGGCCTGTGAACCAAAGGGTCGCTGGTTCAATTCCCAGTCAGGGCTCATGCCTGGGTTTCAGGCCAGGTCTCCAGGGGAAACCATGTGAGAGGCAACCACACACTGGTGTTTCTCTCCCTCCCTTCCCCCTCTCTAAAAATAAATGAATAAAGTATTTTTTAAAAAGATCATAGATTTGTTTTAGAAAAATTTTTTAAAGAAAGAAAAATGTATACAAATTAACTAAAAAGGAATTAAAATGATAATACTAGAAAAAAGTCAATCACAGCAGAAGGAAGTAATGGATAAATTAAGAAATGAAAAAAAGTACAAGACATATAGAAAACAATTCATACAATGGCAGAATGAAAGTCCTTCCCTATTAGTAATTACTTTAGATAAAAAGTTTTAAATTCTCCAATTAGAAGGCATCTAATTAGAAGATTGGGTAAATAACTGTGATCCAACTATCCATCTCCAGGAGAGGAACTTTAAATTAAAAACCAAAAAATAAGTTGAAAATAAAAGGAAGGGAAAAGGTATCCCATAAAAATAGAAAGAAGAGCTGGTGTGACTAAACTAATATCAGACAAAACAGACTTTAAGACAAAAGTTGTCACAAGAGGCAAAGGATGATGTCGTTTATTTATCAAAGGAATTAACAAGATATAATAATTATTAACAGATATAAACTCAACAATAGAGCCCCAAATATATGAAGAAAAAAATGACAGAATTGAAGGCAGTAGTAGACATTTGTACAATCATAGTTGAAGACTTAAACATTCTACTTCAAATAATGGATAGAACAAGTAGACAGAAAACGAATAAAAAAATAGAGGACTTGGCCCTGGCTGGTGTGGTTCAGTGGATTGAGTGCCAGCCTGTGAACTGAAAGGTCACTGATTCGATTCCCATTCAGGTACATGCCTGGTTTGCCAGCCAGTTGGGGACGTGCAAGAGGCAACCAATCGATGTATCTAGCACATTGATGTTTCTCACTCCCTGTCTTTCTCCCTCTCTTCCCTCTCCCTAAAAGTAAATAAATTTTAAAATCTTTTTTAAAAAATAGGAGACTTGAACAACACTATAAAACTAATTGGACCTAACAAATATATATAGCATGTACTACGTAATAATAGGGGAATGCAAATTCTTCTCAAGTGCACATGAAACATTCTCCAGGATAGATCCTATATTAAGTCAAAAACCAAATTTCAATAAATTAAAACATTTAATCATACAAAAACCTTCTCTAATAAAAGTGGGATGAAACTAGAAGTGAATAACAGGAAGAAAACACACAATTACTTCTGAAATGTGAAAATGAAACAACATGGTCCCAAACAACCGTGGGATTGAAGAAGGAATTGCAAGTGAATTTAGGAAATACTTTGAGATGAGCGAAAATAAAAACACAACACACTGACATATATGAGGTGCAAGAGAAGTAGTACTCAGAGGGAAAATTAGAGCTGTAAATGCTTATAAAAGAAGAAAGATCCCCAAATTAACACTTAAGGAACTAAAAGAGAGGCAAGCTAAACCAAACTCTACCATAAGGAAGGAAATAATAAAGACTAGGGTAGAGAGGGTTAAAATAGAGAATATAAAAAAACAATAGCAAGGATCAATGAAACCAAAAGTTGGTTCTTTGAAAAGATCAACAAAACTGACAAGCCTTTAGCTAGATTGACCAGGAAAATGAGAGAGACGACCCAAATTTAAAAAATCACAAATGAATGTGGCATCATATTGTCCTTGTCCTTTTCCATCTGACTTATTTCACTTAACAAGGGGGAGGATGAAGAGGGTAAAGGGGGTCAAATATATGGTGACAGAAGGAGACTGGACTTTGGGTGGTGACTATACAATGCAATTACAGATGCTGTATCATAAAACTGTACATGTGCCCAGGTCCTTCGCCCATTCATTGTTGAGTTGTGTGACTTATTTACATATTTTGGATATTAACCCCGTGTCATAGCGGCTGTTTGCAAGTATCTTCTCCCATTTGATTGGCTGCTTTCTTGTTTTGTTAACCATTTCTATTGCTTTGCAAAAGCCCTTTAGTTGGACATAGTCCCATTCACTGATTTTTGCTTTTACTTCCTTCACCTTTGAGGCCAAGTTCACACAATCCTCTCTAAGGCCCAGGTCCATATTTTTATTACCTATGTTTCTATGTAATGTATTGTTTTAGGTTTTATATAGGGTGGGAGAAAAGTAGGTTTATAGTAGTTCATATGTAGAGTAATACAATAATTAATGAATAACAGTACAAGAATGAACTGTTTTGTGAATAGTTCAATTGTTTTTGTGCAACTGTAAACCTGCTTTTGTCCCACCCTGTATTTAGGTCTTTGATCCATTTTTAGTTAATTTTTATTTATGGTGACAAATAGCAGTCTAGTTTTATTCTTTTGCATGTGTATTTTCCAAATTTTCCAGCACCATTTATTGGAGATACTTTCTTTTCTCCATTGTATGTTTTGGCTCCTTGGTTGATAATTATTTATATACATGCAGTTTGTTTCCAGGCTCTCAATTCTGTCCTAGTGGTCAGTGTGTCTGTTTTTTTTTTTTTTGTTGTTGTTGTTGTTGGCAATACCATGCTTGTTTTCAGGCACTTCTCTCGAGAAGACATAAAAATGGCCAACAGACTTGAAAAGATGCTCAACTTCACTAGCTATTAGAGAAATGCAAATCAAAACTACAATGAGATACCACCTCACCCCTGTTAGAATGGCTATCATCAACAATACAAGTCATAACAGGTGTTGCAGAGGCTGTGGGGAAAAAAGAGACATTCATTGCTGTTGGGAATGTAAAATGGTAAAGCACTATAGAAAACAGTATGGAAGGTCCTCAAAAAATTCTGAATAGAGTTACTATATGGCCCAGCAAAACTTCCTCTACAATAGTCCACCCTCCAAACCCCCTGATGCTTTGCCCTGCAAAACGAATGCCCCACAGAGGAGTCAGCTGCCTGGGTCCCTTGGGTAGAGGTCTGGGTGGACTCGGGATGTCAGAGACTGAGCTGTGTGACTTTGGGATGGGGGCCATTTCCCCCTCACAGTTTCTGCAAGCCTGACCATCACCATGTTCCCCCGCTCTCCCAAATCTCAGCAGTTCTGCCCTGCCTCGCTAGGGCTATCAAGGAGGTCTGGCCAGAATTGGGAACAGACCGAGTTGTGTGACCCTAGGACAGCATCCATTTCTCCTCAAATACCAGACCAATATCACCATTCCTGTGCAGAGCCCTCTCTTCACACAGCCAAACCTTGGACTGTTCGGGCCTGAGGAACTGTGTGGGCCTTACCATGACAAATTTCTGAGATCTAGCACCACCACAAAAGTCTGTAGGGACCTGGTAGGTGGAGGTGTCAGGGCCAGCTCTGGCACTGAGTTTGAACCTGTATCAGTCTGGTGACTACCACTCACCCCTACATGGTGACCCACTGAGGTCCTACCTCAGGTCAACTTCAGAGACTCTTTCAGGGACTGAGCCTAACAAGCAGCTGGCAGGCTGTGGTGGAGCTTGTGGTGCCTTCGGAGCAGGAGCCAATGAGCTGCACAAGTAGCACATCCAAAGGGAGGCCTCAGGAGACACCAGACCCTTCTGGGGCAAATTCTACTTTGGTCAGCACCCATACAGCATCTTATATATTGATGTGTGGCTCAGTCCTCACCATCAGCCAAACGGAGGTTGACTCCATTCACAAAGTAGCCAACAGCAAACAACCCAATTTAAAATACAGACAAAGGGCCTGAATAGACACTTCTTCAAAGAGGACATACAGATGGCCAATAGACATATGAAAAGTTGCTCAACATCACTAATCCTCAGAGAGATGCAAATTAAAACCACAATGAGATATCACCTCACCTTTCAGAATCGCTATCGTCAACAAATCAACAAACAACAAGTGTGGCGAGGACGAGGAGAAAAGGGGACCTTCACATACTGTTGGTGGGAATGCAGACTGGTACAGCCACTAGGCAAAACGGAACGGAAGTTCCTCCAAAAAAATTAAAAACACAACTGCCTTATGACACAGTGACTCCACTTCTGGGAGAAGGGAAAATTCATTCAAGTTAATTAGGAATCAGTGTGTATAAGACTTGGTGGCCAACAAGATGAAGAGTGCATGACAGGCTTTGAGGACATCTCCAAGGTTTTGAGGCTAGACACCTAGGCAAAGAGCAACACCATTGGGATGCAAACCCATTTTACAGGTGCAAAACTGGAAAGCCCATTGGCTTTCCCGTTATCACACCGTAAGAGAAACATCCCCAGTACCATTATCCTGCTCTCTCGACTTCTGGTTCAGAAGGCTTTGCATGTACCATAGCAAATGTGAGTAGTGACTTAAAAATCACCAGTGTGTTTTCAAATAACTGCAATATTGGCACATATTTTCCCTCATTTTACTTCCTGTGTTTGGAATTACAAAGTTTTAGTCACGATCACATTCCAGGGTAGCTACATTTCTCCTTTCCGAACCCTGGGTGCCTGCCACATCCCTCCATAATGCTTTCTTACCCAGCCCTGACAACGCTGCAAGGCCCTTCTCTTATTCACCTTCCCCTTTCCACCAACACAACCTAGGGAACATACCATAGCCCCTCCTCTTCTCTCTGAAGCAATATAGTTGGAAGGGACTGGTATGAAATAGCAGTGAGCCACTCAGAGCACTCCAAGTATAGGGATGAGTAGAAAAAGGCCCTGGGATTGGGATTGGGGGCTGGGCAGGAGGAAGGAGACAAAGCACATGACCCTATCATGAGGACCTCAGTAGGGGGCTGCAGGAGGCAGTGGGGGTGGGGGCACAGCAAAACCTCAGCTGCTGGGGAGGAAGTGCCAGGACCTTTTGTCTCATAATGTATGGAAGAGTGTGTGTATGTATGTGATGATGATGATTAAATGGTACATGGTATCAGCGAAAATTATCAGCGTGGATGCTGATTAAGGATGCTGAAAACGAATAGTATGGAAGGAAACTGGAAAAATTGGTCTGAGTGTGGAAAAGTAACACTAATTACAATCACTTATGCGAACGGCCTACCATTTATGACTAATTACCACCCAACACAATAACCATTAGATATATCATTAAGAATGTGTCAGATTAACTTTGTTGTCAGTGTTATTTGCGTTTAAACAGTAAACTCTGCGTGTATGCTTGTGCTTAATAGTTTGTTGCTCATGCAAGCACGGCTGTCAGCTCACGATTAAAAAAAAAACACTTTAGGGCTGGAGCCTGGCAGGCTTTGAATTCCAGGCTAAGTAGTTTATGGTTAATTTAGGAGGCGATGGGGAGCCCTTACAGAATAATTAACAGGGGAGATACATGGTCAGTGCTGTATGTCAGGAAGCATGGACTGACAGGACTAGAAGATTCCTTACAGATCACCCAATGGTCATCTGCCAGGGTGCACTGGCATCCACACTGGGTATTCTGGAGGGATCATCATTTCAGAGAGACTTAAGGGAACCATGAATTTTGCCATAATAATGTTATATAGATCAACTACAATGTCAATATAAATTGTTTGGGACTGGAATGAATCAAACTGGGACACCGATTGGAGGCATTGATTGGCAGTTATGAAAGTCTGATAAATTTTTTTGAATGGGGAAACAATTTAATCATTTTTAACAAATAAAAATTTTAACATTAGAAAACTTTCTTTTTAAAAGATTTTGTTTATTTATTTTTAGAGAGAGGGGAAGGGAAAGAGAGAGGAAAACATCAATGTGTGGTTGCCTCTTGTGCACCCCCTACTGGGGACTCAGCCCGCAACCCAGGCATGTGCTTTGACTGGGAATCTAACCAGCAGCCCTTTGGTTCACAGGCTGGTGCTCAATCCACTGAACCACACCAGCCAGGGCAGAAAACTTTTTCTAATCATGAACTCCATGGGTTAAAAACAAAACAAAAGGGGTTCTGGGTGGTAAAAAAGTTGACAGCCTCTATTGTAATCCAACCAACCCTCTAATTTATAGATAGGGAAACAGCCTAGAGATGGATGGACCTTGCCTTCAAAGATGGAGAAAAGGATTGGGCAGTACAAAGGGAAGGTAGATGAGAATACCAGTTCAGTAGCAAACTGAGGTACCTAGATTAGGGTTGTAAACAAGGGTCTACAGAGGAGAATGGTGGATGGGAGAAAATGAAAAAGCAGTGCCAGGTAGGACCACTGGTTAGATGCGGATAGAAAAAAGAGAAAGAAGTTGAAGATGACTCTGAGATCCACAGTGGGGCTGAATGGGGCAACGAAGGCAGAAATAGAAAACCTGGAGGAATACTTGGTTTGGGGGTAGAGGGGAATCATGAATTGGTTTTTAGAAATATTGACCGTAACTTGTAGAATTGCATATTCAAAAAAAGTACGACAGTAGAAATTTGAAACACTTCGGTTTAAATATCAACTTGTTCACATTGTGTGACTTAATAAGGAATTTTTCCTTTGAGTCACAGTGTTTGTATTTATAGATCTGGGATAATGATATCTGCTTTATAGAGTTACTGAGGAGATTAAATGGGAGAATTATATAGAGTACCTAGCACAATATCTAGCAAGTGGCAAGTACTCGTTACTCTTTTATGGAGAAAGTATGGAGAATATGAAGATAGTAATGTTTAAGAGAAACAAGGGAGAGTTCAGGAGAGGTGACAGATCCCCAGCTTTAAGATTTAATTGCAAAACACTGCTAGCACTTTCCCAGGGTTTCTAGGAGGATGAAGGCACCAGGGCAGAATATGAAAGAAACCACATTTACTGTGAAGTTGGGAAGGACACCAGCAAAGGAACCTAAAGGAATGGGTGGAGGAGGATGGAGAACACACTATCAGCGAAGCCAAGGGAGGCAAAATAACTTGAAAGTAGAAGGTGTGGTCCATGGGATCAAATGCAGCAAAAAGATCTAGGCAATAAAGACAGAGATGAGGCTGTTAGGAGGTCTCTTTTAGAGACAAGAAAGAATTAGGGATGAGTTCAATATGAGGCTAGGTCACAAGTGAAGGTGAGGTAGCAGAGACAGTAAAGAAAAGGCAACACTTTCAATGTAGATCATGAAAAAGAAGGGGCAGAGATGAGAGTAACTCCAAAGAGTGGCAGCTATAAGGGAAGCTTATTTCAGGCTATTGAGAACCTGAGCATGTTGTATGCCAAGGGGGAAATACCAGTGGAGAGTAATAGACTGATAAGGCAGAAGAGAGACATCGTATTTGTAAACCAGCTCTCTTAAGCTGTGCATAGGCAGCCCCAGGCTTTGGTTACTTTGAAGATGTGCTTAGCAGAGGACCTAATGTTTATGCCAGGAGAAGTCATCTGACATCAAACCAGAAGCAAACAATCCCAATAGGGCTGTTCACTTATGCTTGTGAACAAAGCACACCAAATAAGGAGCTCTTCTCAGTGTGCAAGGTACCTGACATGATTTGGAGACTCTGATCTCTGAGTATGGTTCCCGAAGGTAGGGAACTCAAAATTCTGTCCCTTGGGACATACTGATGTGATTAGGCTTTAATGACTTACAGTCATTAAAATTAAAACCTTGGCCCTAGCTGGTGTAGCTTAGTGCACTGAGCACAGGCTACAAACCAAGGGGTCGCCGGTTCAATTCCCAGTCAGGACACATGCCTTGGTTGTGAGCTGGGTCCCCAGTAAAGGGCCATGTTAGCGGCAACCACACATTGACGTTTCTCTTCCTCTCTTTCTCCATCCCTTCCCCTCTCTCTAAAATAAATAAATAAAATATTTTTAAAATTAAAATCTCTATTTTCTTTAAAGTATGGAACAAAACTGGGATGTCCAGTATTCTGATTTCACATTATTTGGGACATGCTGGCTGATGTAATAAAACAAGAGAAAAATGAGAACTTCTGGAATGGTGGTATGAAGAGGTTGGCAGACATTCTCCCCAGCAAAACCATCATTTAATGGGTGAGGATTTTCATTTTAAACAGACACGCGCGCACACACACACACACACACACACACACAGATATTTAAAGTCTCTGAAAATTGTCTCAAGGCATAAAGGAAATAGAGATAGCATGCTAAATCTTGGTAAGAAAGAACTATGAGAGTCTTTGGCATTTAAGCTAACACTGCTCCCATCCCGTACCCTACCCCAGATCACTGATGCAAACTCCAGTCTGGCCAGGTACAGTCAAGAAGAGAGCTCCTTTTGCCCCAGCTAGAACTACTATTTCACAATAGGAAAGGCAGGCTGGTAGAATCTCTAACTACTCAGCTCCCATTTGTAGGGAAGGACTCTGCCTCTAGCATCACAGGCTGAGAATACTGGGGCTCTAATTGTCCCTGCCCCAGCTCACTTCTAGGCTGTAGGTTCCATGCTTGGAAAGCAAGCAAAAGATATCAGGGGTTATTCTCTCCCTCACAGTGCCTACAAGGGTGTCACTCAGGGAGAGACAGACCACAGTTTCACCCCCCAGCTCCAGTGCCATAGTGTAGAGATTCTGCCCACACTATCACCACAGATGTATCTATTCTAGATACAGCAAATGAGGCCTATCTGGAAGAAGTCCAATCATTGTTAGTATAATGAGAACAGTTTGCGTGACATTGATATAGCCTTGCAGCCAAGGAGAGTGGACTGGAATGCACAAATAGGAACAATGATGACTTCACTGTACTAGTCAGTGGGGGCGGTAGATGCCACTGAGTGAGCATGTGTACTGTGTGGCTGTCGCATTCAAACTGACTGAGTGAATAGAACAATGAATCTGCATCAAACTTTGTGTGAAGCTTGAACCTTCCTTCACAGAAACTATTCAGATGATTTAGAAGGCCACAGCTATGGGCAACTGGTGATTGGCTCCATCATGATGACACGCCTGCTTATGCATTGTGTCTCGTGTAGAGATTTTTGGTGAAACATCAAATCACCCAGGTGACTCAGTCCCAGTACAGCCCAAGTATGGTGCCCAGTGACTTCTGGCTTTTCCAAAAACTAAATCACCTCTGAAAGGGAAGATATTTCAGATCATCAGTGAGATTCAGGAAAATACAACAGGGCAGCTGATGACAATTGGGAGAACTGTGTGAAGTCCCCAGGTGCCTACTTTGAAGGGGACTGAGGTGTCATTGTCCTAGGTACAATGTTTCTTGTATCTTGTATCTCCTTCAATAAATGTCTCTGTTTTTCATATCATATGGCTGATACCTTCTGGACAGACCTCGTATACCTGGAATGATATGATGTGTAATTTTTGTGTCTAGCTTCTTTCACTTTGCATAATGTTTTTGAGGTTTATCCATCCTGTAGCATGTATCAATACTCCATTCCTTTTTTTGTACTGTGGTAGAATATGCATAACTTCAAATTGATCAATTTAACCCCCTTTAAGTGTACGTTTTAGTGGAATTAAGTACATTCACATTGTGCACAACCATCATCACTGTCCATCTCCACAGCTTTTTTATCATCCGTCTCTATGAATTTAACTGTTGTAGTTACCTCACACAATATTTGTCTTTTGGTGTCTGGCTCATTTTGCTGAATCATATTCTAGTATATAGAGAAACTATATTTTGTTTATATCTTCACCAATTGATGTGTATTTGGGTTGTTTCCACCTTTTGGCTGTTATGAATAATGCTGCTATAAACACTTGTGTGCAAGTTTTTGTGTGGACATATGTTGTATTCCTCTTGGGCACATAGATAGGAGTACAATCGCTGGTCACGTGGTAACTTCATGTGAAACCTTTTGGGGAAATGCCAAATTGTTTTTCAAAACAGCTGCATCACTTTACATTCCCACGAGCAATGTCAGAGGCTTCCAACTTCTGTCATTGTTGCCAATACTTGCTCGACGTAAAAATAATGTTTTTTAGAGAGAGGGGAAAGGAGAGAGAAAGAGAGGGAGACAGGAACATCGATTGATTGCCTCTCGCACACACCCTGACCAGGGATGGAACCCACAACCTAGGCATGTGCCCTGACCAGGAATCTAACCACTAACCTTTAACTTTGCAGGATGATGCTCAACCAATCAACTGAGTCACACCAGTCAGGGTGACTTTTAAAAAATTATATAGCCATCCTAGTGCATGTAAAGTAATATCTCATCGTGGTTTTGATTTGTACTTTCCCAATAACCAATGACTTTAAGCACCTTTTCATGTGCTTATTAGCCAATTGTATATCTTTAGAGAAATGTATATTCATATGCTGTGTCCATTTTTTAAATGAGTTTTTTTAAAGATTTTATTTATTTATTTTTAGAGAGGGAAGGGAGGGAGAAAGAGAGAGGGATAGAGAGAAACATCAATGTGTGGTTGCTGGGGGCTGTGGCCTGCAACCCAGGTATGTGGCCTGACTGGGAATCGAACCTGTGACACTTTGGTTCACAGCCCGAGCTCAATCCACTGAGCCAGGGCTAATTGAGTTGTTTTTTATTGTTGGTTTGTAAGAGTTCTTTATATGGTGTGGATGTAGGTCCCTTGTCAGATATAAGATTTGCAAATGTTTTCTCCCATATTGTGTGTTGTCTTTCACTTACTTGATGGTGTCATTTGAATCACAGAAGTTTAGAATTTTGATGAAGTCCAATTTATCTATTTTTTTCTCTACTTATTTGTACTTTTGGTGTCGTATCTTAGAAACCATTGCCTAATCCAAGGTCATGGGGATTTATGACAGTATTTTCTGATGAAAGTCTTATAGTTTTAGCACTTCGAAAGTAAAATACATAGGGATTACCAAGGGTATAATCACATGTAAAAAACTGTCCAAGTATTTGAAAATTCATAATATAGTTTTACATGGATATATGTGTGTGTGTGTGTGTGTGTGTACATATATATAGCCAGATCTTGTTTTACTATTTTATTCATCTTTGTCATTTTATTTTATTTTTTAACTTTTTATTGTTTTTCATTGTTTTATATCTTGTTTTACTATTTTATTCATCTTTATTTGTCATTTTATTTTATTTTTTAACTTTTTTTATTGTTGTCTCCATTTTTCCCCCACTACTCCCCCCGTCCCCAGATATCTTTTTGAACTTAGTAAATAACCAGATCTAGTGGTGGGTTCAATGCTATAATAATTTTGAAGTAGTGGTGAGTATGATATTGTTTTGAAATATCTACAATGATATTATGATATGACAATATTTGTGATGTCTATCACTTACCAAGTTATAGGTGCTATGGATGGTACTTTTGTTCATTGCTTACGCTACAACAAACAGAACTGTTACATTTAACTTAGAGGTTATTAGAAATGACGATGTAATGTTTTCCTAATCAGTAGACTCTTTGAATTCTACTTGTAGATCCTACGTACATAAGAATACTATAAAATTTGATTCTAAGTTATAATATCATTAACAAAGCAAGATCTATCCATTAAATTCAAGTGTTTAATAATCAACAAAAAGCTAAAAGAGTAATGTTGACATGATGACAGCTGACTTAACTGTTATCTACCTTGTTTTGGAAAGAATTACTGAATATAAAATTACAGGGCACGGCACAAAAAATGCCCTTTTTTATTACAAAATTATAAACAAATGATTCTGTAACATAACACTATCACACTCAAGCATACCATAGGACACTTTAGGTGAAATGTTCAAATTAGAACTATAAATCGTTACATCCCTATTATTACCCTACCAACCACACTCAAGCAGGCCTTACTTCTGCCGGACCCTGTATTTTGGTAGTCTTTTCCTATTCAAATGTGATAAACAAAGATACAATATTACTATTCTTTTACCAACTAGAGTCATGGGATTCAAATATTATCTAAATACTCTAATTCACTCTAATTCCCACTAGCAATTGAAAACATACATAATTTACTTTCTTGTTAGATTTATTCAAACTGTTCTCAGAACAGAAGCTTGCTGAGGCTACCAGCTGTTCTGGGCCTTTTCAGGTGAATAAGTGTGAGCAGTTGTAAAGGAAAAAAATACCAAATATCAGAAATAGGTCAGAGAGGTAGTATCTAAAAGAAAAGTTTCATGAGGGGTTTTATTTCCTAGGTCACTGAAAACAGATCTCTCCCCTTAATAGTTTATAGATATACTTGCTCTCATTATGGTTTTGGATAGCTCATTTTTGTGGTTCAGAGGTCAAAGTGATATAATAAGGAATCCACAGAAAGTTTAATCCTCACCAAAGTACCATTTATCCTCCTCCCCTAACCCCTATAGACAAGTGATTCTATTTGAAGATTAAAGCAAATACCTACATCTTTACCCTTTCTTGCACCAATGGCAACATGCTATATACATGGCTTTGCACCACGCACTTTTCATTTAGTGGTATACCTGGCAGATCTTTCTCTATCAGTTTAGTGAGAACGTCCTCATTCTCATTTATAGCTGATGAGCATCCTACACTGGCAATGTGCATGCCAGTATTTATTTCATGCGTTCTATTCGACAGACCCTAGAATTGTTTCTACTGTTTCTTACTGGTCTACTTTAAACTTTTGCACATTTTATTTAGAAATTGCTTTAGTCTAAGCCCTGGCTGGTGTGGCTCAGTGGATTGAGCACCAGCCTGTGAACCAAAGGGTCACCAGTTCGATTCCCAGTCAGGGGACATGCCTGGGTTGCGGGCCAGGTCCAAAGTTGGGGGCATGTGAGAGGCAACCACACAGTGATGTTTCTCTCCCTTTCTATATCCCTATTTCCTCTCTCAAAAAAAAAAAATAAATAAAACCTTAAAAAAATTGCTTTAGTCTAGACTCTTGGTGGTAAGTGGAAGGAATTCAATTTACATTATCTCTAAAAATGGGGTGCTTATAGTACTAAGTGGTGACTTGGTCTTCCCTCATTTTATCCCATTCCAACTACTATGAAACCTTTGCTTTTACAGCACACATCTGGCCTTTACTTCTGTTCTTTACCCATTAGCTCAATACAATTCAAGTATCAGTTCCTGAAACCTCCTTGACCTTAATAGCAGAGTTAAACCCAGGAATCATATGTCAATTCTCCTCTATAAGTTGGCCATACAGAGGATGCATAGCACGCCTACATAAAAGGTCTTTTTAACGCAAGCATCAAAATAAGAACACAAAATTAAAATATTCTCCTAGAGACCCCATCATATTCTCCCAAGATCATTGCTGGGATCCTAAGCGAGGCAATCACTGAACTTCAGTATATGTTTCTAGATATATTTTAGGTGCAAAACTAGGAGTCTCCTAACACAGAGTAAGAGAGAACTTGATCGAAGACAAACAATAGGCATTCCTGAAGAAGGACCATTAAGACCATTATGGTGATAAAGAAGTTGTGCCAAGAAGTGGGGATATTCTGCACTACAGCTACTGTTGGATAAGGCGAAGGTCTCAAGGTCGGGGTGGCTCTTACTAAATGCTACTCTTGCTAAATGCTAAAATGTAGCACAATATTTTGCAGATGCAGCTGCACCCAGATGAGCTTGTCTAGTCCCAAAACTGGGTGAGTGTAGCCAGCTGTAAAGAACAAATCAACATATAATTAACTAAATAGTATGTGTAAGTAATGGCTAAGCCTCCCTTCAGGGAGGCAGAGCTTTGGATGTGACCTGCCAGTCTCCTTTACTTGTTTGCAAGTAAGTAAAACTACTTAAGGGCAACCAAGTCTCATTCTGCAAGCCAAGAAGTGTTGCTACCGCTAGAAATCCGTTTAGTGGGTGGAGCTAGAAATCCGTTTAGTGGGTGGAGCGGTTGGACTGACCTGTATTCGCAGTTCCTCCCACCCAGTGTATGGAGGACTTTTTTAAAAAGTCACTTGAAAGGGCTAGAAAATAAGAACTATTCAGAAAAGAGTGAAATAAATTGGTGTTATTCAATTTGAGGATGAAAAAATGAATTAGAGTCAAATATATGAGTCAAGATGAAGATGAGTTAATCTATGGAGGAGGGAGTGGCAATCAGTGGCATTCACTTACAGGTGGATTATGCATGAAGAAAACTCCCTGATAATTAGAACACTAAGCAATGGAAAATTAGTAGTCCCTTTGCCTAAAGGTAAAAAAAGTAGCCGTCTGTTTATATGTGGGGACAGGATGATGACCGAAGACTCTTGGAGCACTTCTTTTTTTAAATTTTATTGTTATTCAAGTACAGTTGTCTGCATTTCCCCCCAACAACTCCCCCCCACCCCAGCCATCCCCACCTCCCTCCCCAGATTCCATGCCCCCCCTTGGTTTTGTCCATGTGTCCTTTATAATTGTTCCTGAAAATCCTTCCCCCTTTTCCTCCCATTATCCCCTCCCTCCTCAACTCTGGTCACTGTCAGCCTGTTCTCAATTTCAGTGTCTTTGGTTATATTTTGCGTGTTTGTTTGTTTTATTGATTAGGTTCCTGTTAAAGGTGATATCATGTGGTATTTGTCTTTTACCGCCTGGCTTATTTCGCTTAGCATAACGCTTTCCAGTTCCATCCATGCTGTAGCAAAGGGTAGGAGCTGCTTCTTTCTCTCTGATGCATAGAATTCCATTGCGTAAATGTACCATGGTTTTTTCACCCACTCATTTACCAATGGGCACCTAGGTTGCTTCCAGCACTTGGCTATTGTAAATTGTGCTGCTATGAACATTGGGGTGCATAGGTTCCTTTGGATTGGTGTTTCACTGTTCTTAGGATATAATCCCTATTCAATATAATGATGCTGTCTGTGGCCCACACTAACGGTTGAAGTAAACTGGACAGTAACTGCATAATTTTGGAGATTTGAATCAGTAGACATAGTTTACAAAAAGATTCACATCTCTTTCCCAAATCCATTTTACTGGCAAAGATTAAAATTACAGCTGTGTTCATTCTAGACATGGTGAGACCTCTTAGAAGAGAATGATAAGTTCTGCTGTTTTGTCCATTCTTAAAAGTAATTTTGGAAAGTTTCATGTTCTCACTGAATTTAATGAATTACTTGGGATTAACCTTATCTCCAAGACATACAACTTGACATTTTGCCTGTTTGGGGTTCCCCCCCCCCCAAATCAACCCTTGGGCCATACACCTAGGGTGACCTTGTTTTCTGAAAAAGAATTGTAGCAGTTTGAGAAGAACATGCTTGGGAATACTCATATATATTCTTCCATTTATTCATTCAATAATTATTCACTCTGTACCAACTGTATGCCAAACACCATTCTAGCTCCTTAGAAAAGAGCAGTGAATAACGCATCCAAAGCCCTTGCTTTCATGGAACTTATATTAACGTGAGGCTAGAGAGGGGTGAGAAACAAACAATATTTAAAACTAAGTCCTGGCTGGCGTAGCTCAGTGGATTGAGCGTGGGCTGCGAACCCAAGTGTCGCAAGTTCGGTTCCCAGTCAGAGTATATGCCTGGGTTGCAGGCCACGGCCCCCAGCAACCACACATTGATGTTTCTCTCTCTCTCTCTCTCTCTCTCTCTTTCTCCCTCCCTTCCCTCTCTGAAAATAAATAAATAAAATCTTTGGAAAACACACAAAAAAACTAAGTCAATTGTATGTTAGTTTAGATAGCAGTAAATGCTGTTGGCAAAAGAAAAGGCCAGACAAGGCAGATGAGGCATGCTGGGGTGCGAGGAGGAAGCAGGTTGCAGGATTAAGTAGGGGGGTTAGCATAAGCCTCTATGAGAAAGTCAGGTTTGTTCAAAGACTTAAAAGAAGTGAGGAAATCAGACAACTGGGCATCTGTGGGGAGAGAGAGAACCTAAGGGCAAGGGCACAGCTGATGGAAAGGCCTTGAGAAAGGAGAAGGCTGGTGTGTTCAATGAACAGCAAAGAAGCCAGTGTGGTTGGAGAGGAGGCAGTGATACGAACAGTAGAAGAAGAGGAGCTAATCACAAGGGCCTTACAGAGAGCACAGGGAGGGCTCTGGCTTTTACTTTAAGGAAAATGGGAGTCGGAGTGTTTTGAGCAGAATGTCAGATCTGATTACTTCTTTTAAAAGAGTTCTCTGGCTGTCATGTTCAGAATAAATGGAAAGTAAGTGCAGAGCATGGTTCTGATATCCATGAATTTGATTACCACAGTTTAATTAAATAAGCACATCCCTCAACAACACACTTCAAATTCCAGTTATCATTGCATATTAACTGAGTAATTGCATAAAGTACAGATTGTGCTGATTGCTCTTTTCAGTCCACAAATCATTACATAAATAACAGATGCACACCATGATCAGTGACCAATCATGTCACTTTTTTCAAAGTCTGTTGGTGATTGGTGTTGGTGATTCATTTTATTCAGTTTATGCGCAGACAACAAAGCATGTACTGTGTCACCTTGATTTTCAGTGTTAAACCCATGTGACATTTTTACAAAAATGGATACTCCAAAAATGGGGAAATGGCCAACAAAGATAAAAGTTCCAGAAAAAAAAATAGAAAAATTAGCCCCGGCTGCTGTGGCTCAGTGGATTGAGTACCAGCCTGTAAACCAAAGGGTCGCCAGTTTGATTCCCAGTCAGGGCACATGCCTGTGTTGCAGGCCAAGTCCCCAGCTGGGGGCGTGTGAGAGGCAACCACACACGGATGTTTCTCTCCCTCTCTTTCTCTCTCCCTTCATCTCTCTCTAAAAATAAATAAAATATTTAAAAAAATGAAAGATTCTTAACTATTAAGTGAAATTCAAATCAAAGCTTTATTTGAGGTGATGAATATACAGTATAATATACAGATGATGGGTTATAGAATTCTATACCTCAAACTTATATAACAGTATTAACCAATGCCAACCCAATGCATTCAATAAAATGCAACTTAAAAAGCTATATGGAGTTCTAGAAGAAATACCTGACTATGGGACCATGGCAATGTTGGCATTGTCACCATTCGAGAGACCCCAGATATGCAGCCAGAAGAACTTAGTGAAGGTGAACTTTCTAACATAAATGAAGAAAGTTGTGACAGAAAAGAAGAGGTATCCCAGAGGAGTTGACACCAACAAAAAGTTCACACTGAAGGAATTCTTAGAGATATTTCAAAATACTGAGAGTGCAAAGGATAAAATATGGAAAGGTAATCCAAACTTCAAAAGGAGTATGGCGATTCCCTGAGGTATGAAAAGATGTTCTCTTGGCATTGTAAGTTATTGAAAGAAGAAGGGAAGTACTGTTTAAACTACTCTTGATAAGTTTTTTTAAAGATTTTATTTATTTATTTTTAGAGATAGGGGAAAGGAGGGAGAAAGACAGGGACAGAAACATCAATGTGTGGTTGCCTCTCATGTGGCCCCCACTGGGGACCTGGCCCACAACCCAGGCATGTGCCCTGACTGAGAATTGAACCAGTGACTCCCTGGTTCACAGCCCACGCTCAATCCACTGAACTACACCAGCCAGGGCAACTTTTTTTATAAAGAAATAAAATACTTTAATTCCCAATGTTTCTAATGTTTTAAATTACGGTGTACTAAATAGACATTAGTTTTACATTTAAGAAAATTCTCCTATACACTTCTAATGAAATGGACAGTTTTTAACGTTTTGACCAAAAAATGTTAATGTCAAAGAACAGTCATAATTTATCCCACTCATTAAAATTGCTTTACACTTTTTCAGCTGGCAGTCATTCTCAGCATCCTGCACCGCCTGCCATTCAGTGAGGACTGCCTGTACTTAGTGATAATGACTGGATATGCGGTTTCACCTTGAACGTGAGTGACTGAAGTGTAGTAAAGGCGGTCTTGTCATTGAAGGCTTCTGGGTCCACCTTATCCATGGAAATTCTAGAACCTTCAACAGTTGTGAGAGATTTCTATTGGTGGCTTGTTAATGCAACCAGTCTAAGAGCCAGAAGCTCGGTAGTGTGAGGAGTGGTGCCAGAAAGGTCCCACAGTCCCAGCCCTTCTCTCCCCTGTTGCTATTGTACCGTAAAAGGCTGCTGTTAGAGATTGAGTCCTTTGGGTCCAGCATCGCCCCTTTAGAATCATTTTAAAATATATACCTTGAATGGTAACTATGTTAGGTGATTTATATGTTAACTAACCTTATTGGGGTAGTAATTTTACTATATAGGTATATCAAATAAAAATAATATGTATGTGGAAAGACTGATACAGCAGACACATGCACTAAGAAACTACTGCAAGAAAGGGGTAGTCTGCTTCCAGAAAGACATCTCTTTAGAAAAAGGAAATACAGTTGGCAATATGTAACAAAAGCCTTAAAAAAATGTTTGTTCTCTTGGACCTAATGACTACACTTGTGAGAGAGTCTATCTGAAGGGAAGTAAACTAAAAATTATATACAGAGGTTTTATCCCATTATTTTGTATAATAAATGTTAGGAATAACAGTGGGGGAATATATAATGCCAATGAAGCAACATTTTGCATCCTTAAAGTACATTTATAAAGATTAGAAATTTTATTTGGGTCATCATGAAAATATCCTGGGAAGTGTTTGTGAAATAATATAAGTTGAGAAAATAAGAATACAAATTATATTAAAAAGCTTCTGCACAGCTAAAGAAACCATCAGCAAAATGAAAAGGGAACTGACCCTATGGGAGAACATATTTGCCAGTGATACCTCAGACAAGCATTTGATCTCCAAAATATAGAAAGAACTCATTCAACTCAATATCACTAAGTCAAACAATCCAATTAGAAATGGGCAAAAGATAGACGCTTCTCCAAGGAGGACATGCAGAAGGCCCAGAGATATAACAAAGGATGCTCAGCATCACTAAGCCATCAGAAAGATGCAAATGAAAACCGCAGTGAAATACTGCCTCACACCAGTCACAAAGGCCATCAAAAGCAAATCAAACCACAAGTGCTGGTGAGGTTGTGGAGAAAAGGGAACCCTAGTGCACTGTCAGTGGGAATGCAGACTTGTGCAGCCACTGTGGAAAACAGTATGGAATTTCCTCAGGAAACTAAAAATGGAACTGCCTTTTGACCAGGTGATCCCACTGGTGTGATTATACCCTAAGAGTCCCAAAACACCAATTCAGAAGAACCTATAATAACCAATTGCTGGAAGCAACCTAAGCGTCCATCAGTGAATGAGTGGATAAAAAAAAATTGTGATACATTTACATGATGGAATACTACACAGCAGAGAGAAAGAAAGAGCTCCTATGCTTTGTGACACCATGGGTGGAACTGGAGAGCATTATGCTAAATGAATACACCAGGCAGTGAAAGACAAATACCATATGATCTCACCTATAAGAGGAACATGATGAACAAAATAGAACCAGAGGTATGGAAACAAGAAACAGACTGACAGTGACCAGAGGAGTGGGGGAGAGGGATAATGGTGGAAAGAAGGAGAAGGGACTAGACAAAGAACATGTATGAATGACCACAGACATGGACAACAGTGTGGGGACTGTGGGAGCACAGAGTGGGCTGGGTGGAGGAGGGCAAAGGGGGAAAAATTGGGGCAAGTGTAATAGCATATCAATAAACAATTTTATTGAAAAGAATACTAATTGTATGTACTGTGTCATCTCATTAAAAGTGTGTAAAAAATCTGGAAAAAAAGATGCCAAAATGTTATTATGGCTACTTCTGGGAATAGGAATGGCAGGAGATTAAAACATAGAAAAAAAAGTGCATGTGAATTGTTAAAAAATAATAATCCCCAACAACACAGGTTCTATCTAGAACCAGACTCTGACTAACTGCATTGACCTTGGGTAAGTTCCCTAGCCTTTCTGTTCCTCTGTGATCCCAACTATAAAGTATAGATAATAGTACTGTTGACCTCCTAGGGGTGTTAGGAAGATTAAATGAATTAACACTTATCAAACATTGACAAGACTTTCTAGCATATAGCAAGTGCTCAATAAATGTTACCTATTATTATTGACATGTATACAGATACAAAATTAAAGTTAATTTTTAACTCATTTTCTATGTTTCCACTCCTTAGGAATAACAACTGTTAACAGTTCGATGAGAATCCATTCAGTCCTCTTTTATGCAAACACGCATGAGTCATTGTTTCTGATTGTCTAAATATCCACATATATACATATACACGTAAATATATGTACATACATATATACATGGACATGTACACACATATATTTAAAATAGAAGTGGAATCATGCAATTAATACTATTGAACAACTTGCTGTATTTACTAAGCAATAGATCATTATATGATGGACATTCTTGTATGTCAGTAATGCAGACATCCTAATTTTTTATAATGGCAGCAGCAGGTTCCAGTGTATGCAGTGTCCTTTATTGAACCATTTCCTTACTAATGAAGATTTATCTTGTTCTCCAATAATCTGAACCTATACAGGTATTTTTACACAATTATATGAGTATTTTTGTAGGACAGATGACTAGAAGTGAAATTTTTGAGTAAAGGATATGTGCATTGATCCTATTGATAGATATTTCAAGTTTCCCCTCTAAAGTTGTCCTGGCTTGTCAATATATAAGAATGCCATTTTCCTCAGAGCTTCATCCCCTCAGATATTATAAATCTTTTAAAATTTTCCTATTAAGCAATAGATGTCTCATTAGGGTTATACTTTTTATTTCTCTGATGACTATTGCAGTTTGAAATATGTATACACACATATATACATACACATATATATACATACATACATATATATAATCAACATTTCCTCATCTGTGAATTAGTTGCTCAAGTCCTTGACTGTGAGTTACGATCTTTTTTTTAAATATTTTTTTATTGATTATGCTATTACAGTTGTCCCATATCCCCCCCTTCATTCCCCTCCACCCTGCACACCCCCTCCCACCCACATTCCCCCCCTTTAGTTCATGTCCATGTGTCATAAGTTCTTTAGCTTCTACATTTCCCACACTATTCGTGCCCTCCCTCTATTTTCTCCCTACCATCTATGCTACTTATTCTCTGTACCTTTTCCCCCTCTCTCCTCCTCCCACTCCCTTGCTGATAACCCTCCATGTGATCTCCATTTCTGTGGTTCTGTTCCTGTTCTAGTTGTTTGCTTAGTTTGTTTTAGATGTGGTTGTTAATAATTGTGAGTTTGCTGTCATTTTACTATACATGTTTTTTATCTTCTTTTTCTTAGATAAGTCCCTTTAACATTTCATATAAGGGCTTGGTGATGATGAACTCCTTTAACTTGACCTTATCTGAAAAACACTTTATCTGCCCTTCCATTCTAAATGAAAGCTTTGCTGGATAGAGCAAATCTTGCCTTTCATGACTTGGAATACTTCTTTCCAGCCCCTTCTTGTCTGTAAGGTTACTTTTGACAAATCAGCTGACAGTCTGATGGGAACTCCTTTGTAGGTGACTGTCCCCTTATCTTTTGCTGCTTCTAGGATTCTCTCCTTCATTTTAATCATGGGTAATGTCATTATGATGTGCCTTGGTGTGTTCCCCCTTGAGTCCAACTTCTTTGGGACTCTCTGGGCTTCCTGGACTTCCTGGAAGTCTATTTCCTTTGCCAGATTGGGGAAGTTTTTCATTATTTGTTCAAATAAGTTTTCCACTTGTTGCTCTTCCTCTTCTCCTTCTGGTACCCCTATAATTCAGATGTTGGAATGTTTCAAGATGTCCTGGATGTTTCTAAGCCTCTCGTTTTTTTTTTTTTTGAATTTTTGTTTCTTCATTCTTTTCTGATGGTATGTTTTTTTTCTTCCTTCTGGTCCACTCAATTGATGTGAGACCCAGCTTTCTTCCCATCACTATTGGTTCCCTGTGCATTTTTCTTCATTTCACTTATTGTAGCCTTCATTTTTTCATCTAATTTGTGACCAGATTTAACCAGTTCTGTGAGCATCTTGATCACCAGTGTTTTGAACTGTGCATCTGATAGGTTAGCTATCTCTTGGTTGCTTAAAAGTATTGACTCTGGAGCTTTCATTTGTTCTTCTGTTTGAGCCATCTTTTTTTTTTTGTTTGTTTGTTTTTTTTTGGTCTGGTCGCGCCTCTTACGTATAAGGGGTGGAGCCTTAGGTGTTCACAGGGAGGGGCAACACAGTCACTTGGTTTTGACGTTGTATGTGGGGGCGGGGTCCAAGGGGGGAACAATGGTGCTTGCTCCATTCTTTGTCAGATTTCAGTTCCCTCTGCCGCTTCCCACAAGCAAATTGGGCCCTTCTGGTGCTGGTTCCCGGTGAGTGGGCGTGTGTACATTCTAGGACCCTGTGGGTCACTCCAACAAACTCTCTGTGAGGCTGGGAGTCTCTCCTTAAGGCTCAACCTCCACAAGTGTTTTTAATCGGTGCTTTTAGGCTTTATTTACCAGCACTGAGTCCCTGGGTTGCACGGTCTATCTCACTGCCCGTTTTCACCTGGTTTATCTGTGCACAAATGTGTGACAGCAGACAGCCAGCTGCCTTGCGCGCCTCACTGGGTCTGCTCATTGCCTCCCCGCGCCCAGGTCTGCCAGCCACCGCTTTTTCCTGCCGAGACCCCTCTCCGGCTGGCCTCCGACTCCGCCCCTCTTACCGGTCTGGTTTAATGGTTATGAGACTTCCGTACAGTTCAATTTTCTGTCTGTTCTGGGGATTTTTTTTTTTGGTAAATTTTTGTTGTCCTTAATTTTGGTTGTGTGAGGAGGCACAGTGTGTCCACCTACACCTCCATCTTGGCCGAAAGTTTATGTGAGTTACGTTCTTTATCTATATTGTGCTGTATTTAAAAAAGATAAATGTGCCCTGGGTGGTGTGGCTCAGTGGATTGAGCGTGGGCCTATGAACTAAAGGGTCATTGGTTCGATTCCCAGTCAGGGCACATGCCTGGGTTGCAGGCCAGGTCCCCAGTATAGGGCACATGAGAGACAACCATACATTGATGTTTCTGTCCCTCTCTTTCTCCTTCTCTTCCCCTTTCTCTAAAAATAAATTTAAAATCTTTAAAAAAGTAAATGTTTTGTATTCTTTAAGTAACTTTGTTATCTATTTTTTGTCAATCATAGTAGTAGAAGAAAGTATTTAATCAATCCAGAAGAAGGGAAAACTTGAATATATATATATATTGTTATAAGTCTCTTTGCAGGGGAAGGGGCAAGGAAAAAATTTAATTGCCTAATTTTGTTTTCTCAATACTAAAATGATCCTTTCCTTCCTTGGGCCTACACAATTGGAAGATCCTATTTGATAACTTCAAATTCACCATGAACCTCAAACATTTGTCTAAGTCACTCAAGTCTAAACTTTTAAATTTAACTCAATAATTCCATATTTTTTAGAGCCACCTTTGAGGTGTATCCAGAAAGAAGTGAAGAGCTGCACAGTTATTTGATACATTTAGGCCCATTCTAACAACCCGTTGTAACCGGTCAGGCAGAGGCAGATGCTTTTTTTTTTTCCAGAATTCTTTCAGAATGACCTCATAATTGAGCTGCCTTGGAGGCTCAGCGTTGCACAATAATGAGTTTCTGAACGGTGAGGAAGACATGTTTTGAAATAGAGGCAAATAGTGCTGATTCTTTACAATATTGCCGTCAAGGGCATCTGGACTGGAATGGCTAGAAATCCTTCTGTGAGTAGAGCTGGGGATGGCCACAGCAAAGAGTCCAGAGTGGCAATACCTAGCCTTTCCTAATTGTATTTGTTTCCATTTCTCTTTATGCAAATAGCATGCTACTTGTTGGGTGGCAGAGAGGCTAACACAAGCATATTTAAAAGCTGGCTTAGTGAAAACTTAGTTCAGTGACCTTTCTCCTGAATGATACTTCCGTTGTTTAAGGCAAAAAGGGTGAGAGGCCTATACTATCCTTAGTTATCACTGGCAACATAGGCTTAGGGACATTGCTGTAGCCCAACACAGTATGTATCGAATTCAGTAAACCTGATGCCTCCCAGACCCTTTTCACTCACTTCAGGAAAAGGCATGCGCAATAGGTGCTCTCGAACATCTTGGTTCAGTGTCTTGACTAATCAATTCAGCTTAGCATTGCGTGTAGTCTTGGATCGGCCAGTGAGCCAGTATTTACTTTGACTGTAATTAGTATCAAAGGAGTGTTATTTCAGGAAACAAGTTTAGACTATTAGGATCTCAGGATTTAAAGTTTATCTAATCAAATCCCGCCCAGCCTTGAATCTCCCTCCCAGGTCTCACCCCGCCCCTTGGCTTCCCCCAGGTGGTGAGGTAGCCTCCGCTCCACTTGGAGCTCTCCAGCGCCATAGAGATCACTGTTTCATGACACAGCCCAATCCATCTTGAATAGCTCTGACAGAAAATTCTTTTCATTGAACTGATTTTTTTTCCTCCCAGTAGAATCAGCCCATTGATTCAGTGGGAATCTAGAGGTGCCTTCCAGACCAGGTCTAACCTCTCTTACACATCACAGATCTGTAAATATTTTTTAAGATTTTATTTATTTTTTCTTAAAGAGAAAGGAAGGAAGGGAGAGAAACATCGATGTGAGAAAGCAACATCAATCAGTTGTATCTTGTACGCGCCCCAACTGGGGACTAAACAAGCAACCCAGGCATGTGCCCTGACCAGGAATCAAAACAGTGACCTTTCATTTTGCGGGACGATGCCTGGAACCAACTGAGCCACACCAATCAGGGCACAGGTCTGTAAATACTTGAAGACAGGCCCCTCTTCCTTTTCCTATAGCTCTACCACACTTGACCTTCCCCACAATTCAGTCCAAATGTTCCAAGTTTTTGTGGCTTTTCTCATAAGGACCTCCTGGCTTCTTTTCTGGTCTAATCTCATCCTCCCTGCCTGTGCCACCTGGCCTTCTTTCATTCCTCAGACATGCCCACAATATTCCTGTCTCAGGCCTTTATACCTTCCCTTTCTACTACCAGAAATGTTGTTCATAATAGCAAGGTTTTCTTACTTCATTTAGCTCAAGTGTCAGCTCCTCAGAGACACCTTCCCTGGCTGTCGTATCTAAAAGAATCCCCACACCCCGTCTTTATCACTATCCTTTTGCCCAGATATATTTTTCTTCACAGTGTACATGACTTCCCGAAAGATGATTGTGTCTATTGTAAGTTTGTCTATCTTTCTGGATAAATGTAAGCGTCATGAGGGCAGGGACTGGACATGTTTTCTCTAGCACACAGGTGGCAAATACAAATCTGAGGGCCAAATCCAGCCCCATACCTTGTTTTATCTGGCCCTGCACCTTGTTTCTAGCTGGTGGCAGTGCTGAGTTCTCGCTTAACTGTTAAGGAGTAGTTACATTTATACAGTCCTAACATTACATTCGGCTCTTTGACGGCAACTGCGAGGCTCATGTGGCCCCCGATAAATGTGCTTTAGCACATAGTAGCTGCTGAGTAATATTTGTTGATTGAATCAGTAAGTTGTGGTTTTGATTCTTTTCACCATTCAGGTCACAATCTGGACTTTCTCAATATCCCTCTTAAAGTGCAATGGTCGGAAGTGATAATGAAAATCTAGCCATGAGCTGACCAGGGCAGAATAAGACATAACAACCACACGATTTAGTCAGTGAGTAAATACCATGCATCAGGCACCGTGCGAGATCATGGATATATGATAATGAACAAGATCAGTATGGTCCCTGCCTCCAAAGAACTCACAGTCTAGTATCTTATAGATGTCCTTCTAGGAGGATGAAGTCTTAAGGCCACAGTTACCCTTTTGCTGGCCATCTCCCACATCACACTGGAGAATTTACAATCAATTAAAATGCGAAGATCCTGATCATGAATGTTTTTTGGACTGAATTGCAAAATCATGTAGTTACTCTATTATATTTCATTGGGTAAAATTCTATCCATCATTCTATTAAGTCAAATGATTTTGGAATCCAAATTCAGTCAACCAAGAGATTTACTAGCCTATCTACCTTTGTGTCACATCCACATCTAATAAGTGGGCCTTCTATATATGAAACTGTTCAACGACATCAGTGAACAAGACAGGCCTGTGTGGTACACTACCTGAAGACTACTTCGAGCTCAGTGCCCAAGTGCGAGTACCTCCAAACGCGATGCTGTCCAGATCTTCTGCCTGCTGTGTTTCCATATTTACCCATCTAAAAACCCTGTCAGAGACAAAATTAAGGCTCGTTAGAAATGCCTGTTCCCAGTGAACCTAGGTTGGGTCCCAGTGATCATTACTGGCTCTGGAAACCAGTACAAATGCCATTAGGTGCGCCTAAACAATCCCTATAATGTTCCATTGGATAGCCTTTGATATTAACATCAAAGTCACAAATTTGTAATGTCCAGAGTTTAACTTTTTGCAATTTTTACAAATCAAAGTAAGTATATATTTTCTTGATTATAGATCCTTTCCTATTTGCTCTGATCCCTCAAACTCTGTCATGATAGCATTCTCTCTCTCTCTCCCTCTCTGTCTCTCTCTCAGTTCTCTCCATTAGGGTACAGTCACCTGGATGAGGAGTTTCATACTCGTGTATACAGCACCTGTGTGTTCTCTTGACATCCTCATCTCAATTTTGCGTTTCTGCTGCCTCTCCCTGAAGTTCTCTCTAACCTTTTTAGTCTGAAGCTCATTGTCTTTTTCAGAGAAGACAACAAATGTGGAGTTCTGCTGTCCCTGCCTTCTCTCAACATTACTCCTTCAGTCCCAAGCAGCATACCTCTCCCTTGACTTTGTTCTTGCTCGAAACATAACTAATGCAGCCCCGTGCTTTCATCTTAAGACATTTCCTCCCAGCTTCAGCTCATTGGAGACTTTCCCCTTCCTGATGTTATTCGTATCATCTGGTGACCCTCTTAGTTTATCCTTAATCTCATTTCCTACTAGTCTCCCCACACTCCAATCCAGCCACCAGGACTTCCTTGCAGTTCCTTGAATATGCTAGGCATATCCCCAAAGTGTAGGACCTTTGCATTTGCTGAACCCTTCTGGAAAGCTCTTTACCCGGATATCTGCAGGCCATGACCCTCGCTTTGTTTAGGTTTCTTCCAAACTGTCTTCTCACCAGAGAAGACATCCCAGCACCATCTCTGAAACAACACCCACATACCCACCACTGTGGTCACTCTCTGCCCCTTACCCTGATTGATTTTTCTCTTGGTAAATATTGGCATTTGAAATATTTGTTTGGTTCCTGTCTTTCCTGTCTTTCCTGTCCCACTAGAAAACAAGTTGTACAAGGACAAAAATCTTTGTTTTTTGTTTATTGCTACAATAGTGCTCAGATCATAGCAGATGCTCAATAAACACGTCAAAAATTAATAACGCCCAAGTACTTCTCTTAGAACGTTATTCCATGAGACCTATGTGGAATTTTTCCACACACAAGATAAGTATGAAGGGCCTGACGACAAATAATACTGTGATGAGAAGAGCAATTGGAAAGTGTCTATAAATAAAACTTAGATCCTGTAATTTCTATGACTTGATCCATGTGACATGCAAAACCAACCTTCGGGTCTAGTGCAGGGCGATGCATGTGGGATCACAGTACTCACTGGAATTTAGTGGCATAAGCCTAAAACCTGGAGGCTGCTCCATCTAAAAAGAGCGTATCTGCTAGGAGAGGAGGTGAAGTCATACTGTATATTAAACTGACTTTCACTTAGATCTATAGGTGTTGACATGGAGAGAAGTCCATGACATTCTGCTCAGTCAAAAACGCAGGAAATGGAACAGCATGTACAGTATGGTTCCACTTATATGCTATTGGAGAGAGAGAGAGACAGAGAATGAGAGCGGTGTATAGAGTCTAGAAGAACAGAGTGACATGGTTATCTGGATGGTGACATTTTATTTTAAATTTTAAAAATATCTTTTTGTCACAGGGTTGTAAAGTACAGCATAGGGAACATAGTCAATAATATTGTGATGACTGTGTACGGTGTCAGTTGGGTCCTGGGAATATCAGGGGGATCACTTTGTAAAGTATATGATTGCCTGACCACTATGCTGTACATGTAAAACTAATGCAAAATAATATTGAAAATCTATATATATATTTTTAAAAGATTTTATTTATTTATTTTTAGAGGGGGAAGGGAGGGAGAAAGAGAGAGAATGACAGAGAGAGAGAGAGAGAGAGAGAGAGAGAGAAACAGAAACATCAATGTGTGGTTGCTGGGGGCCATGGCCTGCAACCCAGGCATGTACCCTGACTGGGAATTGAACCTGCAACATTTTGCTTCACAGCCCACGCTCAATCCACTGAGCTACACCAGCCAGGGCTTTGAAAAACTATTTTTAATTCCTTTTGTTTGTTTCTGAATTGTTTGGTTTTCTTTTAAAACAATGGGTGTTGATCGTTTCCCCAAAACAATGGAGTTTTTTTAAAAAGGTCCCCAAAGAACTAGGAAAATGGTTACCTCTGGAGACTGACTAGAGAACTACTAAAGAATGAACAATACTTAGGTTTTTCTAAAGGTTTTATTTATTTTTAGGCAGAGGGGAAGGGAAGGAGAAAGAAAAGGAGAGAAACATCAATGTGTGGTTGCCTCCCATGCTCCCCCCACTAGGAACCTAGCCTGCAACCCAGTCATGTGCCCTGACTGGGAATCGAACTGGCAACCCTTTGCTTTGCAGTCCAGTGCTCAATCCACTGACCCACAGCAGCCGGGGCTCAGTTTTCACTCAATTTGCATTTAAAACTAGTTGATTGTATACCATGTGCATGGCTTGGAAGTCCTTGAATCTGAGAGTATGTTGATAGGGACTCTGTGTGGGATATTGTAAGTCACCTGATCAGAGAGCAGCTGAAAAGTTAGTAAAATTGTGCTGACAATTTCCTAAGCCTAGAGAAAACAACTAGAGGAACTAAGGCTTCACATGTAATTCTGACCAACAGGAGAAATTGTTTGGGAAGTTAAAAAAGTAATAAAAACCTAAAGAGAGCGTGAGTGAGGGACCATGGAAGTCTTAGGTCTCCAGAAGAAGGATGGCTGAGGAAAGTCATGTCCAAATTCATAGCATGAAATTCTAAAGAAGATAATTTGAGAGAAGACAATTCAGGAGGGTTGGAAAGCTCTCTGAAATGCCATTCTGACTGCAACTACAGATGATTCAGATGGAGGAAAATGTGGGAAGGTTCTTAAAGAAGCCAGAGGATTTGTATTTTATATCAGAAATTCTCACACAAACTCTTATATTTAAATGGGAATTTTTAAGTGCAAAGAAGCTTTTTTTTTTTTTAGTGGGAGGGAACAGACAATAACCAAAGAAATCTGTGAGGTGGGATAATTGACAAGAAGACTGAAGCAGGGTAAGGGAGCAGAGTATAACTAACAAGAGTGGGTATTTGGATGTGCTCTTTCTTCCGTGATGCCAAGGAGCCAATTGCAAAGAGACCTGAATGAAGTGAGAGGGCAGGCTCCATAAGTTTCTGGGCATTCGGGGCAGAGAGTTCCCAAAATACAAAGGCTCTGATGTGGAGATATGGGTAGCATCTTTAAGGAATAGCAAAGTGAGTGGAGCTAGCTCAGAGTGCCAGGAGAACGGTAGGAGATGTGCCCAGGAAGGTAGAGGGGAGCCGGATCACATAGGGCCTCATAGTGGATGACCAGGACTTTGACTTTTACTATGAGATGGATTATTATTGAGAGGCTTTGAGTAGAGGAGTGGCACGAACTGACTTTTCACTTACCAGGATCACTCTGTTGCTGTGCTCAACAGAAAATATGGGAGCCAGAATGGAAGCAAAGGGAACTATTTAGGTTACTCCAGCAATAAAGGTAAGAGATGTTGGTGACTTACACTGGCGTGTCAGAGGTAGGGCTGCGAGACAGGGTTACATTCCAGATATGTGTTGAAGGCAGAGTGCATAAGATTTATGATGGGGTAGATGAAGGGTGCTAGAGAAAAAGAGAAAAGTCAAGGATAACTCCAAGATGTTCAGTCTGAGCAAGCAGATGAATGGTGATTCTATTAATTGAGATGGGAATAATTGGAAGGACCATGTCTTGGACGGTAGGGCTCAAGACTGAGTATGTTTTTTTGGGGGGGGGGTTGACATCTTGTTAGCTGTCTTTAATCCAAAAACAGTTCCTAGACTTTCTTTTCTTTTTTTTTAAATTGTTGTTCAAGTGCAATTGTCTCCATTTTCTCCCCACCACTCCCCCCAACCCCAGCAATCCCCACCTCCCACCCTTGATCCTACTCCCCTTTGGCCTTGTCCATGTGTCCTTTATACACATTCCTGAAAACCCTTTTCCCTTTTCCCCTTGTTATCCCCTTGTACCTCCCCTCTGGTTACTGTCAGATTATTCTTTATTTCAATGTCCCTGGTTATGTTTTGCTTGCTTGTTTGCTTTGTATATACTAAGTTTAAGATTAGAGTCCTGGCTGCCATGGCTCAGTGGATTGAGTGCCAGACTGCAAATCAAAGGGTCACTGGTTCAATTCCCAGTCAGGGCACATGCCTGGGTTGCAGGCCAGATTCCCCCAGTGAGGGGTGTGCGAGAGACAGCCACACATTGATGTTTCTCTCCTTTTCTTTCTCCCTCCCTTCCCTTCTCTCTAAAAATAAATAAATAAAATCTTTTTTTTTTTTAATAAAGGAAAAAGAAGATACTGGTTAGATATTCAAGTGGAGATGTTATGTTGGTGATATATACCCGAGTGTGGAATTTAGGGAAGTAGTTTTTGTTAGAGACTACATTTATGCATTCTCATCATATACAAGGTTTGTCCAGGAAAAAGTCTAGCCATTGTTAATAATAACAAGAACAGTTTGTGTGGTATAGCTGTAACTTGGCAGCCAAGGAAAATGGACTGAAATGCACAAGTGTGAACAATGATGACTTCACTGTACTAGTCAGTGGGGGCAGTAGACACCACCGAGTGAGCATGTGTACTGTGTGGCCGTCGCATTCAAAATCACTAAACAAGTAGAGCAATGAATCTGCATCAAATTTTGCATTAAGCCTGAACATTCCTCCATGGAAACTATTCAGATGATTCTGAAGGCTGCAGTTGTGGGCAACTGGTGATTGGCAGCTTCATCACGACAATGTGCACTCGCTCATGCTTCATGTCTCATGTGGAGTTTTTTGGTAAAACATCAAATCACCCAGGTGTCTCAGCCCCGCTACATCCTAGATTTGGCGCCCTGTGACTTCTGGCTTTCCCTAAAACTAAAATCACCTTTGAAAAGGAAGAGATTCAGGAAAACACAAAAATACAACGGGTCAGCTGATGGAAACTGGGAGAACTGTGTGAAGTCCTCAGGTTCCTCCTACTTTGAAGGGTCTGAGGCACCATTGTCCTATATACAACGTTTCTTGTATCTTCTTCAATAAATGTCTCTACTTTTTCACACTTGGTAGATACAAGTGAACAGGTCTGTCAGTTAGGCTTTTTTTACCATCCCCTATCCCACTTCCCCTTTCTGCTGCCTCTCTCACATCTGCTTCCCCTGAGCCTGGACCACAGGGATAACCCATCACTTGGACATACATAGCTCATATCCCTTTTCAATATGTTCTGCTTGGATACCTCTGGCCTAGAGAACCCAGTATCTCTACTGTTTGACCTTCATATGACAAAAAAATAAAATAAGATAAAATAAAATGAAATGAAATAATAAAATAATTAAATAGGGCATGGTAGGCATGGAGAACAGGTATTGAATACAGGCAAAACAAGCAGCACTTGCAAGGGATGAATCATGGGGTTCTGAGAAAATCCGTTACCCCCACAGTAGCTCCCTTAGTTACTGGCAGAATCCCTCCCCCATAATTCCTTTACTTAAACTGGTAGTGGGAAACTTTTTATTATTGTGGAGACCTCATGACCTCTAGAAGGAAATTTTTACAGGCCACTTCACAAAATAAGCACCTTAGAGAGGCAAAAAAAAAAAAAAACCATTCAACCAATCTGCTTTTTCAATTGAGGGAACTTCCATTAGTAAGTAACCACAGAAAATGTTAAAATTATGCTACACTATCTTATAGTGGCTAGTTGTAGAAAGGATCAAGGGGAAGGAGGCAACAGGGTAGAAGTGACACTTTCCACACACAAAACAGGAAAGAGTGGGGGAGTCACATTACATTTCTGTTACAGGCCAAGAACTGTGCTAGGCTCTGTACACGTGTTAGCTTAGTAATGAACCCTCCCAACAATTCAGTAAGGCATCAGTCCTTGGGCCCAGCTTACAGATAAGGAATGTGACGCTCAGTTTGTGACTTACCCCGATTCATAGATCTAGTTAGCAAGTGGTACAGCCACTGATTTAGCCTTGCGTCCCCCTAGATTCCAGAGCCCGTGTATAGAGAAGTGCAGGAAGTGAGTGTTACTCAGAGGTCACATCCTGGGGCTCTGGGATTTACAGTATTTATTACCTGTTACCCACCACTTTGAAATGTTGATTAGCCCTCGGCCCCAGCTTGTCAAGGGCTTTCATCCTTAAACCTTTAAAGATTTTTTTTTCCTAAACGGGGCAACTACCCTTTCACACCAAGCTGCAAACTATTTTCTACCTCAGACCGAACAGGCAGTCAGTCACCCAAGGTTTAGGTAAAGCCCAGCCACAGACCCAAGCACACCCCCATTCTCTAACCGGTAAAGATTAGGATTCTTGTTAAAATGCAGATGCCCCTGATGAATTTCTGACCTTTTCCAAGGTCAGGTATATATGGGGTGAAGTCATATTTGTACCTGAGACCACAAATACCTTAGAAGCAGGTTGCTCCCAGCCTGGAGAGCAAACTCCTTTACTTGTGCACAGCCTCCCCCTCAGGTGCACGTAAGGCAGTTTGAAAAGAAGGAGGTGCCCTGGCTGGTGTGGCTCAGTGGAGTGAGTGCCGGCCTGCAAACCAAAGGGTCGCTGGTTCAATTCCCCATCAGGGCACATGCCTGAATTGCGGGCTAGATTCCCCCAGTAGGGGGCTCACAAGAGGCAACCACATATTGATGTTTCTCTCCCTCTTTCTCCCTCCCTTCCCTTCCCTCTAAAAATAAATAAATACATTTTTTAAAGGATGAGGTGACTTGAGTTTAGCAACAGGGAACCAGTGCCACATCTCACAGATTGTGTTGACTATTTGGCTGGTGGTTGGCCATCAGGGAGATGGAGCTGGATCTTTGTCCTGATGGGTGAAGCCAAACTGCTCATTCTGGGGTTTGCTGGGCCCTAAGGAGTTGCCTTATACCTTCCTCACCTGGGATCAATTAACTGTATTAAACTGGATCTTGGGTGTCTAAGACAGCCCAGAGGCACCATCTGGATGCAGGCGGAATGGTCTAAGGTTTTGATGGCATTCTTTTATTCTGAAGTTGTTAGAATAAAACAGTGTGTCATATTTATCCCCTCCTCTGCCAAGAAAGCTCTTCTGATGTTCTCAGTTGAAATTAATTTCCCCTTCCCATACTCCCAAAGCCCTTTGCTTGCACTTCTATCCCAGTGTTTCCCAGCACCACCCTTATTAGCGTTATTTATGTGCATGTCTGCCTCCTCTTCCAGATCATGAGCTCCTAGAGGGCAGAAACTGCAGTTTATTCATCCCTATCCCCCATGGACTGCACGCAGGGCCCCGTACAACGTAAGCACTCAATAACTGCTTGTTAAATTAAATTATTACTCTCTGCCACTGTTGCTGTGATTGGCATTCATTCACTTAGTCCATTTGCCCTTAAGAATCTCCTGCCAAGACTCAAAAGTAAAGACTCACAAGTACAAAGAGACACATTTTAAACAGTTGATGGGTGTTTGGTTGTTTAATTTTAAACGGGCCCAAATGAAAAGAAACGTTTCCTTATGTCTTGCCAGCCAGACAGAAAAGGTTATCAGCAGATTAAGAGGAGTGTTCTCAAACAGCATCAAGTGTCTTTCAGTGTGCCCAATGGGTGGAGAGCTTTGTGTGGCCGTGAAAGCTGGCTGGAAGGCTACTTGGATTCATTCTGACATGTGTCATATTTTCAAGAGAGGTGTTGAAAGCAGAGTCAAACAAACAGCCAGTCAAAGTGCCGCTCAGCACACTGGAATTGGCATTACACGAAAGTGTTGGTGAGCACCTCGGCGAACAAGGTTGCCCCCAGGTCTTCCCCGGGAGCTACTTGAAAAGTTGAGAAGTGTACAGAAGTTCTCAGCACAGAGCCACATTCCCTCCATTCCACGCCGTGTAGCTGGCCTCCCAAGCACTTTGTAGTGACTACATTCTAGCTGTCAGGCTGAGTTTCTCTTCAACCTGTTGAAGGTATCAGTTGGAAACAGCACACCTTTATACACTGACACATTTAGGAAGCTCCATGGCATATAAAGTGCAGATTCCCCCTGCTGTGCTGAGACAGTTGGACGTGGAGAGAGATGCTCTAGTACCCGCAGCACCAAAGGCGAGGCCTCAAGCAGGTAGGCAGGCAGGTAGGCAAGAGCAGATATTGACTGTGCACCCATTATGTGCCTGGTCCTGGGCTGGTGGCAACCTAAACAGACATGGTGCCAGACCTTGTGGCATTTATAGCTCTGGAGTGGGGGGCGGGGTCAAGATAGACACGGAGTAGGGGTTGGGGAGAGGGCAGGATGTGCATTAAAGAAGTAATTACATATGTCATGAACTAATTACATATATGATAAGGGCTCTGGAGGAGGTGCTAAGAGAGCACGTAAGAGAAAATTAGGACCCAGTCCAAAGGGTCAGGGAAAGCTTTAATGAGGGAATGTGTTTTAAACAGATCTGAAGGATGAGTAGAAATTAACCAAGTGAAATGCACGGGTGCCTGTTGGAGTGGGTAGTGTTTAGGGAAAGGGGACAGTCTTTTCCATAGCACTGCAGTTGACTACATAATGACACATTTGAGAATCTAAAAGAAGGCCAATATGCTTGCAGTGTGGGGAATGGGAGGGTCTCAGGAGTTGTTAGAGATGAGGTCAGAGAAGTGAGCAGCAGCTGGATTGTGCAGGGCCTCACATCTGGTACTTTTTATTTTGGGGGGTTGGGGGAGGAGGAGCTAAAAAATAGCTTTCAAAGACTATTCAGCAATTAAAAGAAATAGGCTACTGAGATATATATATATATATATATATATATATATATGTAGTATATATATATACTACAGCCATAAAATATTGTATTAAGTGAAGAAAACCAGTCAGAAAAAGACCATATGTTTGTTATCTGATTCCATTGATATGAAATGTTTAGAAACAGCAAATCTGTAGAGAAAGAAGAGCATGTTAATGGCCGCCTGGGGGTGGGAATGGGGAATCACAGCGAATGGGCATAAGTGATATTTCACGTGTGACAGAGAGGTTCCAAAATTGAATTGCGGTGATGATTGTACAACTCCGTCAATGTATGAAAACTCACTGAAGTGTACGCTTAAAACTTAATTGAAAATTTAAAAAGTTTGAAGTGATCCTTCTCCTCTCCCATGGGAGGAATGTAAGACAGGGTAAATAGAGAGCAGAACCCTTCCTTCCATGCAGCCTAAACTACCCAAAGGGCTCTGCAGACCTCAGACCATAATCCTAGTCTCTGTGGGCAAAGATGGACATCTGTCTTGTTATTAGGTGCGTTTAGCTCCATGTACAGAGTGAGCACAAGCAGACCATATATACAGAGTTTTGAGTTGGTCACACAGGGGGAGTGGTTAGGTATGCAAGTTGTTCTTGTAGCTAAGAGAACAGAGTGTCCACGACCAGCCATTGGCAGAGAGTTATTAGAACTCACTGAACAGCTCTGCTTTCCAGAAGGCACATGGTCGTGTTGGTTCCTGGCCAGAGGGCCAAGGGAAGCTGGGCCTCATAAGAATTAAGAGCTAACTGCCCATCCCGATGTTAGGAGGGTAGTGCTATCATTTACTAGCCTCCTTGGTCCCTCGGCCTCTTCTGAGGGCAGCCTCCATCTGTTAAGTCTCAGCAGCTTAAATGGCAATAGTCAACTAATTGAGGAATTGCGAGTGAAATCAGAGGGAAATCTGTGGCTCATTCACTAGAACAGTGATTTTTATGTACCTCAGATGAGAGACAAAAGATTATATATAGCTCATTTCATGCTCTTCCCAAGGGAACAATTTGTAATAGTCTAAAGCCATCAAGCAACAGAATGAATTGACTTGCCAACCCAAAATCCTTGGGGAAAGTACTATGAAAAGCCAGCAAGTTGTTATATTTGTATAACAAATATTTGTTCTCTTTGTATCAATCCAACACTTTGATCAATTTGATGAGGACAGTGCCGTCTGTTGCCTTTGAGATCCACAAACCACCTCTCTTCTCTGGCTGTGTTCACTGTCTGGCCGATGTTCATGAATAAGCCCAGCGGTTTGCCCACATCTGGCTTTCTCCACAACAAAATTTTCCATGAAAATCATGGAAGAACAAGAACGGAATTGAAGGAAATCATAGAAATGCAAAGGGGAATAAGCTGAAATGAGTGAGTTTCTAAACTGCAGGCAGTCTGTGCAACCGTCTGTTACTTGGGGAGCAACTTTCCTTGTGCCTTTTGATGAAATGTGTGCGGACCTGGAGAAACAGATCCTCCTCTCCTCTAAGTTCTCTTTGCTAAAGTTAGCAATGAAGGCCACATAAAAGAGTATGGTTGGGTAGGACCACCATCTGTTGCTGATGCAAGGTTGCACAAAGAACCTGTCCTGCCACTGAGGCATCTTTGCGGAACTTTGGTTTGATTGACTCCTGGGTGCCGTGCTAGCTGAGCCTCGGGCCCTATCCACTCCCTGCCCCATTCAGCTAAGAACTACACCTTTTGTATTCACTGCCTGCACTCCCTCCTGGCTATCAGGAAGATGCCAAAGGTAGAGAGATAACCTTTTCAGAATTTGCATAGAATACAAAAAGTTAAGCACCAGCACTTGGCAGAAGACTTAGCACTTCCTAATAGGATGGCCTTGGGGAAGTTGCCGAACCTCTGGAAGCCTTCCTTTCTTTATTTGTAAAAGTAAAATAATTGAACCAACCTCACAGTGTTGTGACTCTAAAAGTAATTTGAAACCTGTAATATACTCCAAACCCTGCCTGTATCATCTGTAATTTTTTATTCTCTATTCAAGCAGTCACTGGATTAAGCACCTAGTGTGTACAGCAGTGCTTTTGGGGGCACATGATAGATTATGTGGAGATAATTCGAGTGTATGAAAAGCAACAGGGCACCATGGAAAGAACATGAACTTGGAGTCAGAAAGCTGGGTTCAAGTCACTTTGCCTCTTACTTGCTGTAACTTGCCTGCATGACCTCAGGCAAGTTCCATGAACTTGGATCCTGTTTCTTCATCTGCCAGATGTGAATGATGATGTCTTACATGGCTCTTCTGGTCATTAAGTGAGAGGACACAGGAGAACCTCACAAATGTACGCTGGGCATGCTGGTAGCCTAGTATATACGGAATGAATAAATGTGAGACTCATTTTTCCTTCTTCACCAGGCATAAACCCTGAACCTCAATGAATCTTCATGTAGTTTCGGATGTAACTCTAACATTCCACACAGTTTGAAGATTGCTGAACCAACGTTCTGTGTGAATGCATTCTGAAAATGTCATATTTTAGAGATCTCAAGTTTTATGTTGACTCCAGAAAAATGAATTGCAAATTTTGAAAAAACTTCAGCCAGTTCTGCCACTCAGGAGATGTGAGCAGGTCACTTCCCCTCTGTCTGCTATACTGTCCTCATCTGTAAGGTGAAAATAATTCTAGAATTTCCTCCATAAGGTAGCTGGGAGAATTTAATAAAATAAAGGAGGGGATGCACTTCACCCAATGTCTTCCATTTCTAGGAACTCAGTAAATGACAGCTACTATTAATATTCAGAGAAGAAAAAAAGAATAACATATCGAGTGTGTGTCTTTTCCAACTGTTTGGCTGTCATTATCTGACATTAGATCCCTTTATGTTAGGAAGAAAAATTAGGCTATTTTGAAGCATATTACTAATCTTTGGGACTTGACATCAGAAAAGAACAGCCACGTCCTCCCACAAAAGGCACAATCATATCCAGGGCAAAGACAGACAGAAAGCTGCCTAGGCTTGCGGTCATGATGTCCTTGTACCTCACTTACAAAGTCCCTTGCTCCCTGTTTTACAGATGAAGACACTGAAGTACAAGAACGCTACTGAGAAGTAATGGCAGGCAAGGATTTGAAATGATCAGTTTCTGCCTCCTCTCATTCTGCCTCCTTGTACCCAGTAAACCAAGGTAGAAAGTGAATTCTTACTTAATTTGCAAAAAATCCCAGGACAATTATTTTCTGTGCCTGCAAAGGGTCTGAAAAAGTGAGTCATTTAAATGGTTTTTTTAAAAATATATTTGTCTTCTCTCTGCTCATAGGTTATTGGAGGCTTTGTGGAGTACCCTGGTTTCACCCTTTGATGAGGGGCCTGCATAATGAGACCTTCGAAGGTTCCTTTTAGCTTTGACATTATGCATTTTCAGGGATGTCCCTGGGATTTTCAAGAATGCATGCAATGGGTTTTCCTTAGTAAAGATCCTTGTGAAAGAAGGTTATGTCCACCTTCCCTTGTATAATCCTGTCCGAAACTTTGGGAAATCACTAGGAATAATTAATGCATTCTGGATGACGCGTGCTTAGCTAATTGGGCTGAAATACAGGGTTGATTAGCAAGCTGGCTGAGCGCCAGGTAGCAGGTGTTTGCATAGCGTCAGCATGGATTCTTTTCTCAAAAAGGGGAGGAAGGCTTATATGTGGGTGTTTTGTTTTGGGTTTTTTTTTTTTTTTGCCTAGGTTTTGCCCTACTCCCCCCCCTCCTTTGAAAATGCTGAGAGCAAAATACAATCAAGTTTGTTAGCATTAAAATAAGAAGTGTTTATTTTTAATATAGTTTAGTTTCTTTTCACCATTCTTCTCACCATTTTCATTGTGGTTTTTAAGCGGTCAGTGCATCTTTCTACATGTCTTTATTTACCTCTTATTTTGATCAGAGGTGCACAAGCAGGATCACTTTACAGGATTTGCTTTGAGGCCAATTGTATTGAGGCTTTTTATATGTAGATCACTTTTCTCAATATATCCCCAATTGTTTAATGTTTTGCATTTCCAAATCAGTAGCTCATTTTCATCCTTGGGTTAACTTGTAGTTTAACTCTTCAAACAACAAATTTACATTATATTCCCCTTCCTCCACCCAAATATTCGAAAATTTCTGTGCATCAGAAGCCTTCCAAAGGAAGGTTAAGAATGCTCAGTGATGGGTACATGGATATTCAAGCAGGATTTCTGGATCTTGTAAGTGGGGAAACAACATTCTCTACATGCCACTGATAAACAAGCATCTCTGATTATGTATCTGAATCCCCATCCTCGGGGGTCATTTGGATAAACACATCTAACTAAGAAGGGATCCTGAACAATTTGGGCTAGAGAAAACGTCCCGTGAGTTTCTGGCCTCTTGCTGCAAATAATTGAAGTTCACTTGTGCTCGCATTGCAAGGATTCTCAAACTCTCACAGAACGCTGAGGCGGGAAGTGGGAAGCCATCAGGAAGCAAGCCAACCATTCTTTTCCTCTCTGTTCACTTGCCTCGGCATCTCCCAGCACATCTATATCCGTCTCTCCATGCAGTAAGGTTTTCTAGGCATTCTCCTAGTGTTCAGAAGGCCCCAAGCTATTGTGCAAAGAGAAACGATGTAATTTTAGAAAAGCTGTTGGCGGCACTGATTTTTTTTTTCCAAGAAAGAAACAAAGAGGAGACGTCAGATGGTCTCTGCCCACCCTTCTAGCTCTGACGTCTTAGGATCCTTCACATATTTGGACATGTCTTAGAAGATATCCTATTTAACTACCGCGTTTCCTCAAGTGTACATTTTATCAGGTTGTCAGACTTCTTGAATCACACTGAGAATTGGGCGGTAATTGCAAATAAATCAGTCCTCTATTAGCAAGATGAGAATTTGAGGCACATGGGAAATGCCACAGTTCCCTCTCACCCAGCGGCCTTGGCAGGCATCCACAGCCGCAGCACTCTTCCCTGCTGCTCTCAGAGCTGGCCGCAGAAGCCTTCTCAGAACTGATGAATCAATAAACCAAATGTGGCATACCCATCCACTAGAATAATGTCCTGCCATAAAAAGGAATAAAGAAAAAAAAAAAACAAGGAATGAAGTACTAATACATACTAAATCGTGTATGTTATGCTGAGGGAAGGAAGCCAAACTCAAAAGACCACAATATTGTATTGATTCTATCTGTGTGAAATGGCAAGAATAGGCAAATCCATAGGCACAGAAAAGGCAATGCTGGTTGCTAGAGGCTGGGAGGGGGGGAGAATGGGGAGTGACTGCAAAATGGCCAAGGGGTTTCTTTTGCAGGGTGCTGAAACTGCCCTGAAATTGGATTGCGATGACAGATGCATAACTCTGTGACTATACTTTAGTCACACTCAATTGCACGCTTCAAGAGGATGAATTTTATGTTACATGAATTATCTCAATTTTTAAAAAATCGTTCCTTAGCACAGTTTTCCAGGAAATAACCCCGAGTAGAATTAGCATGTCATAAAATTTGAAGTTTTGCTATTCATTTTTTAAACTTCACTGGTGGTACTTGGCCTGAGAGCCCGTCTAGCTACATGCCATGCACTTACGGTCCTCTGGACCATCACTTCTACTAGAACAGGGGTGTCAAATTCATTTTCACTGGGGGCTACATCAGCTTTGCGGTTTCCTTCAAAGGGTCGAATGTAATGTTAGGACTGTCTAAATGTAACTACCCCTTAATAGTTAAGCGAGAGCTCAGCACTGCCGCTGGGTAGAAACAAGGTGCAGGGCTGGATAGAACAAGGTGGAGGGCCGGATTCGGCCACGGGCCTTGTGTTTGCCACCTGCATGCTAGAATGTTATTGACATTTCTCCTAGCTACTTCCAGTACAAATGCCTTCATACAAATGGAACACCCTCTGGGAAGCCTTTCCTAAGGCCCTCTATCTCTACTCTCATCCCCGAAAAACTAAATTCTCTCTCAACTATATCCGATAGCACTTCGCACATCCCTCTATCCCAGTCCATGTCACGTGGTGTTGTGATTGCCTCCTTATTGCTCAGAACTTCCGTCTTGACTGCCTTCCTCATCTCTGTCCATGCAGCCAGCCACTCCACAGAGCCTAGTCCACAGTGATGTTCCTCAGAAAATGATTATAACATGAACCTGGCTCTTGGGATTACTACAGATTATTAGGAGGAGACAGATGCTCAGTTAATAACAAGAGCATGTACCCCGAATTAGACACTTAGGTACATGGGCCCTGGAGAAGAAAATGATTGATTCTGTCTGTAGCAATCAAGAAAAAATGCATTACAGAGGAGGTAATGTCTGAGCCTGCCTGAACATATGAATAAAAATCCTCCGGATAGAAAAGCTATGTGTGATATTGCGGGGGGATGGGGGGGGCAGAGGAATGACTGCTAGTATTCCAGGCAGAGGAAATAAAGTGAGCTGGGACAAATATGTCAAACCATGTGGTACATCCTCAGACTCCAAATACAGGCTACTTATGGCTGCCAACTACAAAGGAGATCAGGGCCATAGTATGAAAAGCTTCTAGTACCATATGAAGAAGTTTAAACCTCTTTCTGTGGGTAGTGGGACATTGAGATATTTTTAAAGGGATGATGGAATCATGTGTAAATTTTAGCATGAGGAAGACCCAGGGTTGGACTAACATGAATAGACCAAATAGGTCACTATTTCAATACCCTGGACAAAAGATAATGAAAATTAGAAGTTAGAGCAAGCTGCAGAAAGAGATTCACACATATGTGGACAACTAATACAGACAAAGAATATGCAATGGAGAAAGGAAAGCCTCTTTAATAAATGGTGTTGGGAAAACTGGTCAGCCACATGCAAAGAATGAAACTATACCACTATCTTACACAAAAATCACCTCAAAATAGATGAATGATGTGAATGTAAGACCTGAAACAGTGAAAGACATAGAGGAAAACAGAGGTGCTAAGCTTTTGGACATCAGTCTTAGTAGCGTTTTGTGAATTTGACTCCAAAGGGAAGGAAAACAAAAATAAAAAGAAAGAAATTAGATTATACCAAAGTAAAAAACTTCTGTACAGCAAAGAAAACCATCAACAAAACAAGGCAACCAACAGAATGGGAGAAGATTTTTCCAAATGACATTTCTGAGAAGGCGTTAATATCCAAAATATAAAAGAACTCATACAACTCAAAAACAGAAAAGCAAACAACTCTTTTTAAAAATGAGCAGAGGATCTGAATGAACATTTTTCCAAGGGAGACCTACAGATGGCCAACAACTGCATGAAAAGATGCTCAACATTACTAATGAGTAGGGAAATGCAAAGCAAAAGCAATAGACACCACCTCACACCTGCTGGAATGGCTCTCATCAATAAGACAGGAAATGACAACTGTTAGAGAGGATGCAGAGGGAAGAAACTCTCGGGCATTGCTGGTGGGAATGCAAATTGGTGCAACCACTGTGGAAAACAGTATGGAGGTTTCTCAAAAAAATAAGACAGAACTACCATATGATCTAGCAATTCCACTGCTGGGTTTCATTTATCTGAAGAAAATGAAAACAGTAACTTGGAAAGCTATATGCATCCCCATGTTTATTGATGGATGAGTGGGTAAAGAAAATTCAGGATAAATATACAGTGGAGTATTATTTGGCCATAAAAAGGGAAAGAAATCTTGCCATTAGTGATACTATTGATGGAGTTTGAGGACACTATGTTAAGTGAAATAAGTCAGAGAAAGAAAAATATCATATGATCTCACTTATATGTGGAATCAAAACAAAGCAAAAACCAGCTCTGTGTCTTATAGATACAGAGGACAGATTGGTGGTTGCTAGAGGTGAGGGCAGGGAGGTGGGACAAAGGGTACAAATTTCCAGTGATAAAATAAATAAATCATAGGGATCTAATTACAGCATAACAGCTATAGTGAATAATACCGTGTGGCATATTTGAAAATTGCTAAGAGAGTAAATCTTAAAAGTTCTCATCATGAAAAGAATTTGTAACTATGCATGGTGATGGATGTTAACTAGACTTACTCTGATCATTTCGCAATATATACAAACATTGAGTCATTATGTTGTACAACTGAAGCGAATGTTAGCTGTCAATTATACGTCAATAAAGAGCCCCCCCTCAGAAAAAGAGCATAAATATGAGAAACTGGTTTAATTCTACAGATCAGATAACATTTTTAAATACAAGCATATGCCTATTTCTCAGTTTGACTAAATTTTGCATGGAAATCACCACAGTATATCCTGACCAAACTGAGGATGCTGCTGCCGTACAGCCAGTAAAGTGGGCAGTGACTTCCTGCAGCGTTGATGCCACAAACCTCAGGTTAGGACAGTTCGTACATTCAGTGCAATGATAAAATGATAAAATTGCATTCATTAATCACATGAGGCTGTGAACACTGACCTTCTTTCCAGATGTGTGAAATCCAAAAGGGGGATACTTACTGGTGCAGAGGAAGACACCTTTAAGAAGAAGCTCAGCGAGGGTTTAGAAGTGTGACTTGATGAACTGAAAATATTATAGCTAAAAATTGAGACGGAAGCTTCTTGGGATATTGTACTAGAATTTAACAAGGGTAGGCTTTCTTGTTAAAAATTTTTATAGTTGGCATTATGAATTGGTTTGAGATGTATGGCATAGTGATTTGACACTGGTGTGCCTTATGTGATCACCACAGCAAGTCTAGTAACTGTCTCTGCTCATGGGAAGTTATTACAACATTATTGATTATAGTTTCTGTGCTGTACACTATATCACTGTGGCTTATTTATTTTATGACTGGAAGTTTGTATCTGTTATTAATCTTCACCATTTTCACTCCACTCCACCCCCTCCCTTTGGCAACCACTAGTTTGTTCTGTGTATCTATGACTCTATTTATATTTTGTTTTGTTTTTCTAGATTCCACACATAAGTGAAGTCATATGATATTTTTCTTTCTCTGTCCACAACATTTTTGCACTTGGCATAATACTCTCTAGGTCCAGCCACGTTGTCACAAATGGCAAGACATCATTTTTTCAAATTGCTAAGTAATATTCCTTTGCGTATATGTACCACCTTTTCTTTATCCATTCATCTATCAATAGACACTTAGGTTACTTCCAATCTTGGCTATTGTAATGAATGCTGTTAGAGGGTAGCTCTTCAATGGCCCCATGATGCTAAGTCTCAATGCCAGAGATGCTAGTAAGTGAGAGATTGCAGAGGACTTCAGGGTATCTGCCTAGAATTCATTCACTCTACAATCATTTATTGAAGGGCACTATGTATCAGGCAGTGTTTCAGGCACTGAGGAATACAGTAATGAATAAAACATAAATATCCCTGCCCTTTTGGAGCTTGCCTTACAGTGGAGGGAGACCAGCAGTAAACAAATCAGTGAAAATACAGGGTCTAGCAGAAGTAAGTCCTGCTTGAGTGTGGTTAATAGGGTAATAATATGGGTGTAATAATTTATAGTTTTAATTGGAACCTGTCACCTAAAATGCCATGTAGTGTGCTTGAATGCGATAGCGTTATGTTACAGAATTACATAAATGTAATAAATGTCTCTATGTTTCATATTACATGGCTGGATACCTTCTGGACAGACCTCTTGCAAACTGGTCATTACAAAATAGTCATGGACACATAAAGTACAGCATAGAGAACATAGTCAATAATACTGCCATCATTATGTGTATGGTGCCTGTTGAGCACTGGAAATATTGGAGTGGATCACTTTGTAAAGTATCCGATTGTCTAACCACTGTGCTGTACACCTGAGACTTATAAAAATGTTGTTGAATGGGAACTATAATAAAAAAAAATAGACAAATAATTAAAAAAAAAACTCAAGTCAAGAGACACTGCAAGGATTTGATGGCCTAAACAATTAGGATGGGGTTGTGATTGCTGAAAATGGAGAAAACTATAGAAAATTAGATTGAGGTGATGATGATGAAAGGTACAGTTTAGGACCTAAGTTTAGTCAATTGGATAGTTTGATGTGGGAGCATGGAGATCAGGAGAGCGGTTGAGGTCTGAACTAAAAGGTGAGAGTCATGTGCTTTTATTTGTTATTTATACCCACGAGACTAGATGAATTCACCAGAGGAGTAAGAAAACACAGAGAAGTGGAGAAGTACAAGAACAGAGCTCTGAGGCACTCAAATGCTTTGTATAGACATCCTCCAAGAACCAACATGATCTTGGGAGTAAGAAGATGTGAGAGCAGGTTCTAGCTCCATTGTAAACTGACTGTATAATCCTGGTCAAATCACTAGTTCACTTGGGCTACCAGTTTCCTTCTGTGTCAAACACACCCTAATAACAGTCCTTTAAGGAGTTGAAAGAGTATTTTGAGGCACTGAATTGAAAAGTAATATGTAGTTACGGAACACTGTGCACATATGAGGTTCCTCCTCTAACACCTCCCCACCTCTAGAATCTCGACTTGCAGATGCACATGGTAGTGCTCTGAGGAAATCAGCTATATGAAATATCAAAGTCACTCATGTGGCAGGATGGGGGAAATTGAAGCTCCATAGGGTGGAGGGTCTGTGGACGTCGACAGAAACCACACACAAGGCGGAGAGTGAGGGGGACTCCAGGTACCTTAGATGAGGTCACAATGAAAGAGCAGCCAACTAACAGGAAGCACCTCGGGTGTCTGTTTTTTTTTTTCCAGTACTCAGGGAAGACGTGAGTCTGACGTCCTTCCTAAAAGCCCCAGAAAATTAGTGCAGCGTCTTGACAGGTAGAATCGAGCCCACACAGGCATAGTCCTCACTGTGAGGAAGGGCTCATGCCTACAGGAGGCTTTGCCTAAGTTCCAGACATGGAGACCCTGGATAGGTGTCAGGAGCCCCTGCTGCCATATGCCATAGGCGTTCTGTAATCTATGTGATGTCAGTTGCAATTCTTGAGAATCAGCTTCTAGACTTAGTACATTTTCAAGTTGGAAGGGCCCTCCTGGATCAAGTAGGGATTATTGGTGATTCTGGAGTACTGGCTTACCAGATGCTACTAGCATAAAAACGTATGTTACGGTTGTATACTTAGAGGACATGTTAAGTTAAACAACATTAAAGGGTTGTATTACTTCAGGACTTCTCAGAGCCTTTACTATGCCAAGGTACGGTGTGATATTCTAAGAAGGGCATATACAATGAAGTGACTCCCAAACATAGTTACCACCAAATTTTTTTTTAAGATTGTATTTATTTATTTTTAGACCAAGGGGAAGGGAGGGGGAAACAGAGGGAGAGAAATATCAATGTGTGGCTGCCTCTCATGTGCCCTGTACTGGGGACCTAGCCTGCAACCCAGGCATGTGCCCTGGCTGGGAATCAAACCGGTGACCCTTTGGTTCACAGGCCTGCACTCAGTCCACTGAGCCACACCAGCCAGGGCACCACTGAATTGTTTTGTTATTGTTCTTTTTTCTCCCCAACTAGGCACACCTCTTCAAATCTGCATGGAACATTTGCTTCCAGTGAGTTCGTTTCACAGCTCTAAGAGTACGGCCCAGAGAGAGGGGGAAGGACCAGCCAAAGTCATGCAGCTTGCTCCATGGCAGAGCCCGAACTAACACTGGCCTTCCCTGACCCCAAGACCTCTTCCACACTACATATCTCATGCAGATTCTCATTTCACTTCATTGCTAAGTGATCTGAATGCAAACCACAAACCAAGCAGGGAGTATTCTTTTTTTGTTGTTGTTGTTTTAAGATTTTATTTATTTTGGGGGGAGGGGAGAGAAATATCAATATGCGGTTGCTGGGGGTTATGGCCTGCAACCTAGGAATGTACCCTGACTGGGAATTGAAGCTGCAACACTTTGGTTCCCAGCCCGCGCTCAATCCACTGAGCTACGCCAGCCAGGGCTGCAGGGAGTATTCTTGCTCAGCGAGTAGAAAAATGCCATAGGATACTTTTCCTAGGTGTCATCTGTCATAAATAAGGCTGTGGTTGTGTGTGTCTATCACTGGCTCATTACCAAAGTTCCGATATACTCATAGCTTTCACATTAGAAATGTGCTGTGAAAATGATGCTTGTCAATCTGTACAATCTAAACATATTGCTTTTAGATGAGGTTTTCCCAGAGATAAATGGCAGGCAAAGGCTTATTTAAAGCGAAGGCTATTTGTAGATGACTTTCCACTGGCACTAGGCTGTGATGGTAGGAACACAAAGGTGGCAGTCTTGAATTCTTTCGCCAGAACGGTGGCTCTCAAGGTGTGGTCCCTGAGCCAGCAGTATTCGTATCACGTGACAGCTTGTGAAAAATGCACAATCTTTAGCCTCACCCCAGACCAACTAAATCAGAAACCTCAGAGGTGGGGCCCAACAATGTTTTTCGCCAAGTCTTCCAGGTAATTCTGCATGCACGCTCGAGGTGGGGAACTGTTATTACATTAGAGAAAAGGAGACTCCCAGGCAATTTCAGGTGTGAAAGCCAGGCAAGAGACGTACCTTGTAACAGCAGGAAGGTCTTTTCTTTTTTGTGAATTTGGGGCCTTGGAAAGAAGAGAGATTGGGTAATAGGCAAGAAAAGCATATAGACCCTTTTAAGGAAAGGGGGAAAATGAGAAAGGATCCAATGCAGAAAAGATGGGCAAACACAGGAGGGTAAATGTAGACCAGAAAATGAACCTGTTTGGCCGTTTCAGAGGATGCCTTGAGACTGAGAGAGCGTATGTCATGATTTTCTGTTTCAATTTGTTTTTGAATGACCTGTTTATACACTTGGTGTCTGGAATTCGTAGAATACAACAGGAGCTCAGGGGAGCATTGCAGCTCTGTGGTGCGAAAACAGGAGGTCCAGAGACATCTATGTTTAGATCTGCCAATGACTGTTAGTGTGATCTTGAGAGAGTCACTTAATGTCTCCAGATATGTTTCCTATTCCTGTTGGGTGGAGTGGCCAGCTTTGAGATGCACTCCCACGCAGTCCCTACTCCCGCAGGCACTGTTCTCATTTAGCAGAGAGGTGACTGAGCTCCGCTTGTGTCCTGCCATCTATACATCCAACACTGGCTGACCGCTTGCTGTATCTGGTGACTGGCAGAGCCTTCCCCATACAGGCTGGGCTGACGTTAAAGCAGGGAAGGGGCGCAGGCAACTAAGAGAAGCTGATCGTAATGGCCACAGCCAAGTACGGGCACAAACAACAGGCTCTGCTCTAACACTGACAAGCCTGGCCTCACGCCGTTTGGGCACACAGGCTGAGACACCCTGGAAATCACTCAGGCCTGATGGGTAACGGAACAAGCCCTGGTCTCTGCTCTAGAGCTTTGCCTCCCTTTTGCTGATCATTATGAATAAATGTATTTTGGCTGCCTGCAGAACTTCCGGGGCCGGTGACCACCTGGAGACCCCTAATAATAGTGGTCTCCTGACAGCCAGAAACTTTCTAAAATCAGCCTTTGCTTCAACAAGCCCATGTTTCAACTCACTCCCCCACTACTGAGATGGAGCACAAGTCAATTAAACAGCACAAGCAGGCACTACACTAGGTGCCAGGAATAAAATGGGAAACAAGTCAGAACATGGTTCCCGCTTCAAAGGGGACATGCTTATTACATAAGACAGATATTAAGCAAATAGTACATGGTTTATTTGATTACACGATGAATTCTTCAGTGAGATTACAGGGCAAGGCCTTGGGGGTCTTTGGAATACTCACTGTTTGAACTACCTGTGGTTGCTTAGTCTGGCTTGGCTGTCAGTCCCAGGCGGTGGGTTTGGCTATAGTCATTAGAGTTGCCTGCGGGCAGCAGAGGCAGTTTCCTGTGCTGGCTCATCGATGCTCAGGGTGCCAGGAAAATATATTAACAGTTCAGAGAGCTTCCCAGGTTATTTGGCAAAGGACCTGCCCCCAAGACCTGGAAATCTGAGGCAAGAGCTCAGTCCTATTATCAAGCACATACTGCAGGCACCTGGACTTTGCAAGAATTGACCATCTGCCGTCAGGCCGACAATAGTCCCAATGCCGTCATCCTGGAGCTCTGGGAGTCATGCAATTTAGATCAGCAGTCAGTGCTCTCCTCCTCCTTCTGCATGAATCTAAGCATCTTTGCTGACTTCCTTCTCCCTTGCTCAGTCTCTTAATGTTGGAGAACCTCGGAGTTTGGTCTGTGTCCATTTTCTTTTTACTATATACACTCTCCCTAGGTAATCTCATCAAGTCCTATGGCTATAGATAATAACATATGCTGATGACTCCCAAATTTATTTATTTATTTATTTATTTATTTATTTTTAAAGATTTTATTTATTTTTTTTAGAGAGGGAAGGGAGGGAGAGAGAGAGAAACATCAATGTGCGGTTGCTGGGGGTTATGGCCTGCAACCCAGCAATGTACCCTGGCTGGGAATCGAACCTGGGACACTTTGGTTCCCAGCCCGTGCTCAATCCACTGAGCTACGCCAGCCAGGTGACCAAACTTATTTTTTAGGTCGGATTCACATCTCCAACTGTCTAACTAGCATCTCCATGTAGATATTTAAAAGGCATTCTCATTCCCTTGTTGGCGTGACCCAGTGGATTGAATGATGGCCTGCAAACCAAAGGGACATCAGTTCAATTCCCAGTCAAGGCACATGCCTGGGTTGCAGGCCAGATCCCCAGTGGGGGGGCGAATGGAAGGAAACCACACATTGATGTTTTTCTCCCTCTCTTTCTCCCTCCCTTCCCCTGTCTAAAAATAAACAAATAAAATCTTTTCAAAAATCTCCCCATACACAGCAAGTCCAAGGCTAAACTGTTGGTTTTCCCCAAACATACTGTTTCTTTCCCCACCTTCCTTGGCTCAGTGAATGGCACCGCCAATCTCCAAATTAATTGAGTGTCTCTTTCCCTCAGGCCACATATTTCATTAGGAAGTCCGTTGCATGTATTTCTAAATATACCCCAAAGGCCCTCCTCCTTTCTCCACATCTACCGTGATCACCGTGGTCCAAGTCGCAATCTTCACCTTCCTTTACACCTGCAGTGAAGGTCTTCCCTCTTTCTGTCCTTGGTTCCCTCCCATCCAGTCTCCACAACAGCAACCACTGATCCACCTCCAGTGAATATCGGATCATGTCATCCCTCTGCAAAAAACCCTCTGATGGCTCCCTACTTCATCAAGAATACAGCTCAAAGTCTTTGCCACCGTTTAGAAAACAGCATGATTTGCTCTTCTCATGTTCTCTTCTACCGCATTTCGGGCCAATTCTTTCCTCTTATTTACCATAGTCCCACAACATTGTTTGTTCCTCTGGCCCTTGAACGTAGCAAGCTCTTTCCAGCCCCAGGGCCTTTGTACATGCCGGCTTCTTTGTCTGAAATTCCCTTTGCCCTCATGTTTCATGTGTCTGTCCTGCCTGTCTGTCCTGTCATTGCCTTAGAGAAGCCTAAAGTAGGTGTCTCCTTCTCTGTCTCACCCTCTTACCTGTTTTCTTCATAAGCCTCATCAAAACTTGCAGTTCTCTATTTATTTGCTTTTTTATCTGTTTACTTGATTTGGATGAGGGAGTCTCTCTTCCCAAGTAGAACATAAATGTTTTGTGGACCACTGCCACTGCAAGTTGTACTCAGAATCTAAAGTACAAATTAATTTAGGAAAAATAAGTCATTTCTATCAGAACTATAACATGTACATAATAATTCCCATGGTTTTCTTTTGATAACAAGCTCTGGTTTAGAATCTAAAATTGTTACTTTAAAATTCAATGTATTGGGGTAACATCGGTTAATAGCACTGTATAATTTTCAGGTGTCAAAGATTATAATTGAGCATCTGTTTGGTGCGTACCACCTTAAGGGCCCCTTTGCCCACTTTGCCCTGACCCCGCCCCTTTTCTCCTCTGGTAACCACCATTCTGTTGTGTGTATCTATGAGTTTATTCTTGTTTGTTAGTTTCTTACTTTGTGTTTTATATTTCACATATGAGTGAAATCAGATTGTTTTTATCCTTTTCCATCTGACTTATTTCACTTAGCATAATCTCAAGATTGATCCATGTTGTCACAAATGGCAACATTCCATCTTTTTGTAGATGAGTAGTATTCCATTGTATACTCGAATCATATCTTCTATATTCCATATCCACTGCTGGACACTGAGGCTGCTTCCATGTCTTGGCAATTGTAAATAACGCTGCAGTGAACATAAGGAGGCACATATCTTTTCAAATACGTGTTTTCATATTTTTCAGATAAATATTCAGAAGAGGAATTGCTGGATTATATGGTAGTTCTCCTCTTAATTTTTTGAGGAACCTCCATACTGTTTTCCATAGTGGCTATACTAATTTATATTCCCACAAACAGTGTATGAGGGTTCCCTTTTCTCCACACACTCTCTAACACTTAGTTGTTTTCAAAAATTTTTTCTTTTTTTTTCTTTTAATTGTTGTTCAAGTACAGTTTTCTGTCTTTTACTCCCATCCTAGCCCACCCCCCCCCAGCCCTCCCTACCTCCCTCCCATTTCCACTCCCCCCTAGTTTTTGTCCATGTGTCCTGTATACCTGTTCCTATAAACCCTTCCCCTTTTCCCCTGAAATTCCCTCCCCTTTCCCTCTGGTCACTGTCAGCCTGTTCTCAATTTCAGTGTCTTTGGTTATATTTTGCGTGTTTGTTTGTTTTATTGATTAGGTTCCTGTTAAAGGTGAGATCATATGGTATTTGTCTTTCACCTCCTGGCTTATTTCACTTAGCATAATGCTTTCCAGTTCCATCCATGCTGTCTCAAAAGGGTAGGAGCTGCTCCTTTCTTTCTGCTGCACAGAATTCCATTGTGTAAATGTACCATAGTTTTTTGATCCATTCATTTACTGATGAGCACCTAGGTTGCTTCTAACACTTGGCTATTGTAAATTGTGCTGCTATGAACATTGGGGTGCATAGGTTCTTTTGGATTGGTGTTTCAGGGTTCTTAGGATATAATCCTAGCAGTGGAATTGCTGGGTCAAAAGGCAGGTCCATTTTTAGTTTTCTGAGGAAATTCCATACTGTTTTCCACAGTGGCTGCACCAGTCTGCAGTCCCACCAACAGTGCACTAGGGTCCCTTTTCTCTACAACCTCACCAGCACTTGTTGTTTGTTGCTTTTTTTATGATGGCCATTCTGACCAGTGTAAAGTGGTATCTCATTGTGGTTTTAATTTGCATCTCTGATAGCTAGCTATACTGAGCATCTTTTCATGTGTCTCTGGATCTTCTGTATGTCTTCCTTGGAGAAGTATCTGTTCAAGTCCTTTGCCCATTTTTTAACTGGGTTGCTTGTCTTCTTAGAATGGAGTCATGTAAGTTCTTTATACATTTTGGAGATTAAACCCTTGTCTGAGGTATCATTGGAAATATGTTTTTCCATACAGTTGGTTCTCTTTTTATTTTAATACTGTTTTCTTTAGTTGTGCAGGAGCTTTTTATTTCAATGAGATCCCATTTGTTTATTCTTTCCTTTATGTCCCTTGCTCTAGGGGACGTATCAGTAAAAACGTTGCTGTGTGAAATATCTGAGATTTTCCTGCCTACGTTCTCCTCTAGGACTTTAATGGTATCATGACTTATATTTAAATCTTTTATTCACCTTGAATTTATTTTTGTGTATGGTGTAAGTCGGCGCTCGACTTTCATTTTTTTGCATGTAGCTGTCCAGTCAAAAATTTTTCAGTTACAGTTTACATTTAATATTATTTTGTATTAGTTTCTGGTATACAGTGTAGTGGTTAGACAATTATGTAATTTGCATAATGATCCCCCCAACATTTCCAGTACCCACCTGGCACATAGTTAATGGCAATATTACTATGCTGTACTTTACATCCCCATGACTATTGTGGTTTGGTTTTGCATGTCTTTGATCATTAGTGATGTTGAGCATCTTTTCATATCTCTGTTGGCCATCATGTATCTTCCTTGGAAAAGTGTCTTCTGCTCATATTTATAAAGATTTTATTTATTTCTTTTTAGAGAGAGGGGAAGGAAAGCACAAGGAGAGGGAAAGAAACATCAATGTGTGGTTGCCGCTTGGGTACCCCATACTGGGGATCTGGCACACAACCCAGACATGTGTCCTGACTGGGAATCGAACTGGCAACCTTTTGGTTTGGAGCCTGTGCTCAATCCACTGAGCTACACCAGCCAGGACTCATTTTTAAATTGAATTGTTTGTTTTTTGTTGTTGAGCTGTGTGAGTTCTTTACATATTTTAGATATTAGTCCCTCATCAGAAGTATCATTTGCACATATCTTCTCCCATATGATTTACAAATGCCTGACTCATTGCCAATAACATTCCTGGAAATCTTCTATTTCAAAAGAAATCTTTTACAGGTATACTCACCTTTTTTTTTATTGATGTGAAAATGGTGTTTTGTGAGTATATCAAGGTTGGAAGGCTCACTCCTTATTGTCTCACTTTAAGTACTTTCAAAGAAGGCAGTGTGCTGTAATGCAAAGAGCATTTATTGGCTTTGCAGACAAATAGAAGAAATGGCTGTCAGTCTCAGCTCTCCCACTGACAAGCTGTGTTACCTTGCAGAAGTTACTTGACTTCTCTGAGCCCCATTTTCTACTTAACAGTAATACTATTTACCTCAAGGTAATGTTTTTATCCTCACCTGAGGACAATTTTTTGTTGCTTTGAGAGAAAGAAGAAGGGAGAGAGACAAACATCAGTGAGAGAGAGAAACATTGATTGGTTGCCTCCCATATGTACCCACACCAGGGATTATTTGCACCTGGACCGGGGTTAAACCCACAACCTAAGTATGTGCCCTGACTGGGAATGGAACCCGTAACCTTTTGGTTACAGAACAATGCTCCAACCAACTGAGCTACTCCAGCCATGGCTCAAGGTAATTATTTTAAAGATGAAATGAGATTAGGGTCTCATAAAGATACCTGTCACTTAGTGGGAGCTCAATAAAACGTTATTCTTTGCCCTTCAGGGTTATCCACTAAAAAGAACATTACTTCTTCATTACTTTATTTTTAAATGGTGTTACTTGGGCTACCTACTTAATTTTTGTCTTTGTAACTTACGACTTCTTTCTAAGCAACAAACACACCCTCCAAATATGTGGTTTTGTTACCATTGCAAACATTGTTAAGGATACGATTCAAGCCCTGGAGCTGGTCCCTCCACAGGGGTTTTGAAATATTTTTGACAGTGGCTGCATCACTGAGATAACTGACCAGACCCCCATGGACTGGTTTGGTTCACATACATTCATTGAAACTGCAACAGTAGCATCCAGGCTCATGACTTTCCAGCATATCTTTATTTTTTTTAAGATTTTATTTATTTATTTTTAGAGGGCGGGGTGGGGGGAAGGAGGGAGAAAGAGAAGGAGAGAAATGTCAATGTGTGGTTACTTCTCATGCACCCCCCACGGGGGGACCTGGCCTGCAACCCAGGCATATGCCCTGACTGGGAATTGAACCAGCAACCCTTTTGTTCAAAGGCCGGTGCTGAATCCACTGAGCCACACCAGCCAGGGCCTGGCATATCTTTAGATACATGACCATCATTTCAGAATGAATCCAAATTGCCTTGCATACTAACAGAGCCTCTTTGACTCTGATGGCTTTTGTGGAGCGTATTTGCAAGAGCAAAGACCGTATTGCCCCTAGCTCTTGGTTCGCCCTGTGGCCTGTTTATAGGACTCCTTCATGCTTTGAGACCATTTTGAACTCAGGAATGGCCTTGAGGTGAAAAGACAAAAGGAGACTTTAGAGGAGTTAATGAACGAATTCATGCTGGAAAATGTTTCCCTCAGGCCAGAACTCCCATTGATTCCTTTCACAGTCCCAGTTCCTGAGGCCCGGAGGCCTGGAGTCACTGATGAAAAATGGCTGATCATCCCGCCTGATAAAGTAACCTGCCATTTAATTTCCCATATCTCACCCACTGTAGAAGACAGCTCATTTTTCTCCTTTAAGGCTGTCTTCTCCTCTCATCTGTATGAATATCCCAAATGTCATCCACTGAGGCCGAGGAAAGACAGGCTCCTCTGCCCTGCCCACAGGATCTTTCTTCCTTGTGGAAGGAAGATCTTGGAAAGGCTCTGAAGGTTTTATTGCTTCAAGTTAGGCTTGGCCAAATTACTCCCAAGCGCTGAATCCTCTTAGGGGTGTCTGCCTGAGAGAAGAAGATCTATTCAGATTGGGGCCTGCATTGAGGCTGCCGACAAAGACCAATTAGTCTTGATTGTGCTGGCTGCATTTGGGGGGTGGCCGCCCTCAGACCACCAACTCGTGCCACCAAAGTACTCATCCCACCCAGGAGTCAGCTGCTTTCCCTCAGTCCCCAGTCCGGCTTCACATGACCCCTGGGTCAAATGCCTCTCTCTTGCCCTTGCTTTAGCTCCTGCCAGGTTGTGGGTAGCGTCCTTCCTCACAACTGCATTCTTTTCCCATTCTCTTGGGAAGCTGGTCCTGTTTTCTGATTGTCATGACAAATGAAGCAATCTAACCTTCCCTACAAGAAGTGCACGTGACTTCGTTTTGATCTATTTTGCCTCTTGGTGGCTCAGAAGGTAAACGTTATTTGGAGGAATCCCGGTCTAATTTGGGTTATTCAGCCATTGCTATGGTTGGATATTTCTGTGACTGGGTGTTACAGTCATAGCAATGAGATGATGTATTTCATTCGGTCAAAGATCCTTTATTGAGCACCTACAAAGTGCAACGCAATGTGAGAGGCTGGCAATTTTAGATGTAACCTCTCCCTCTCTAAGACCTCACTGACAGTGAGGAATTAAGGCCACATCCATAAATGACCGTGATGACAATAGCTTACTTTCTTTAAGCATTCAGTAGGCTGCCACCATGTAAGTATTATACATATTTCATTTAATCCTCCTGGGTCCGCATTCCCTTATGTACAATTCTACAATATAAAGCTTTAAAACCCCAGAGTTGATTCATATCATTGTTTCAGAGCTCATTGGACTGCGGAAGCGGACCTGAACTTTTTCATGAACTGACATAGGCTATTTGTCATTTTCTCCCATTTTGTGTAATTATGCTTTTGTTTCACTGTAGAAATATTAAGTGTTTGCTTTCAAGCCCTATCCCAGACCCCTGGGGGTGTTCTGTAGGATATAAACTACGTACTATATATTTTTAAAGATGTTATTTACTTATTTATAGAGAGAGGGAAAGGGAGGAAGAAAAAGGGAAAGAAACAGTGATGTGAGGGGGAAACATCCAGCGGGTGGGTCTCGCAGGCCCCCTACTAGGGAATGGGCCCACAACCCAGGCATGTGTTCGGGAATTGAACTGGCAACCTTTCCCTTTGCAGCTTGATGCCCAACCCACTGAGCCACACCAGTCAGGGCTGTACTGTATTTTTTTATATCGACATTTTTCTGAATTCCAAAACTCTCATGGCCTCAGGGTTTTTGGATAAGGAGATGATACTATTATTGTGTCCATTTTATAAATGCTGAAATTGAGGTTCAGAGAAGTGACACAACTTTCCCAGAGTCATGCCACAAAGAACTGGTTGGAGCACCATGATCGAAACCCAGTTTCGCCTGGCTCCACAGACCAAGTGTTTAACCACCCAGCCATACCAACCTCTCTTCAGAAAATGCACTCTAACAACTATAAAAAAAGGAGCTCAGACTGGGGGCTGCAGAGAATTTGGGGAGGAAAAGGGAGGGTACATATGGTACTGTCCCTGGAAGGAAAGAGTGGACTGTGAAAGAGGAAAATAAGTTTGCCCAGGAATGTTTGGGCAGATAGCAGGTAGCTCTGGCCAGGGAGGGGAGAAGCTAAAAATCAGAATAATGTAGATCAGGGCCAGAATATGAAGGGCCAGGATGACTAGTCTAAGGAGTTTTGAATAAGAACCAGTTACGTTCCTCTTGCAGATCTCAAAGCACTCATTGGGCCTCATGCCGTCCTGCTTCCATCCTACTTCAGAAGAGCAAAGAGCAGATATGAACATCCCCATATACTTTTGCTAGTTTTATTTTATTTCCCTTTCTTCTTTTTTTTTTTAATCAAGCAGATTACCGCTGTGTGTTGAAAAGGCAGCCAGAGAAAGTGAGGTAGTCAAGACAAGCAACAGTCATAAACATCCACAGTACAGGTTTCTGTGCTGAGCTTTGTTGCCTCTTTGTCAGCAGAGAGTTAAAATTTAACCAGGGCCCTCCTCCCTCACTGCAGCTGGCAGGGATTCAGTGGGAACACAGCCGGCACCCCCATGGTAACCCCGACCCCCCCTCCTTCTGTGCTTAAACAACAGCTTCCTCCTCCTTCTCCTCCTCCTCCTCTTAAGAATCCCAGTAAAGGTCTTAGGGGGACATAGTCATTACCGGGAATTTAAACCTAGAATCTAAATATGTTCGCTTTTGTCATGACTAATCAAAGTTCGGAATGGATATTTTAGAAATCAGGTCCAGTTCATGAGTAGTGAATTGAGTGTGCCTAATTACATTTTATAGTCATTTAACAGCTGTTAATAATGTAATTTTGTGTTGTGCCTAATTTGCCCTGAATTACTCTAACGACACACATTGTATTTGTTTCCCTTTTGATGTAACAGTAATCAAACTCTAGGGAATCAACCTGGGCATGGAAAGAAGTAATTTATTATTTTTATAAGTTCAAAAATAAGGGATTTTTTAAAAAGAATAAATCATATACAATGCTAGATTAACACACATGAATGCATTTGTTTTCTCTGGCATTTCTTTTTGTAAAAAAATACTCCATGCACACAATACATTTGTTTTTCACTCAACTCTGTATTGCTTGAGACAAACCAAGTGTTTGCAAATATACATTTGACGGATAAGCTAATGAGCTTCCTCCTCCCCCCACGCCCCCCAAAATATCCTTCCGGAATGAAAAAGCCAGATTTCGAAATTTCTGGTGTATGAATTAAAGAGACACAGCACCCCTTTAAATAGCCTCCACAATGGAAACTTGTATTTCCAAGGTGAGGCTAGAGGAGAGAAGTAGTGTAAAAGCAGGAGGAAGTGCAGCTTTAAGAGAAGAAATACATTCTTGCATACAAAGAATGTAGGCAAGTATTTCTCCCACAGGTTAGAAGAAAGTTCTACATGAGATCTTTATTAGGGCAAAAATGAGGTTGAATTTTGGACCCCCAAAATGGTGATATAATTAGACTGTTACATTATGAAAGGTCTGTTCTGTATTCTTCTTTTTTTAGGTATATTGTATTGATTGTGTTATTTAAAAAAAGAAAATCAAAACTATGAGCATTAAAAAGGCAACAAATACACAACTATCAACAACTGTATCGAAGAAAAAAAAACTAAACAAACAAAAAACAAAGCAAACAACCAGAACAGAAACAAAATCATAGGTATGCTCTGTATTTTTCCACGCACTGTAAGCACTTGAAGAACCGAGCATCTGACATTTTACCCACATGTGCGTGTTGTCTGCAGTGCTCATGGATTAATGCCCTTTGTATTTGAAGTGAGCTACAAGAGTGGGGCCGGAAGGAGTGCTCCCTGTCTGTGGGACGCTGGTTGCCATCACTACAACCAGAGCTTGACCTACCACGTTCAGCCGTTGCCCGATTGCCTCCCGGGACCTACATGGGAGGAACTACAAGTGGATAGGTCTTCCCTCCACCACAGGCAGAGGTATTTTGAAGTTTGTTGAGACTTGGAGGCTAATTTCATTCCCATAACTGCTCAGGCCCCCGTTGTTGGGAGCACGGTGTGCCAAGAGGGGAGGGGGCAGTGGGACAGGCCCACCCCTGATGTAGGCAGTAAGGGTGGGGAGGGATCCAACGATCCTGGAGGATTCAAAATTAATAATAAAACTGGCTAAAAGTCAGGCTGCTTTTTTTGTTCATTGTGTTTTAGTCATTCCAAACAATCGGTGATAAAGTACTGCTTCCTGCAGGCCCGGCTCCCACAGATACCTCCCCAAATCAGGTATTCCATTGCATCAGTGGGTGAGGTAGGGCTCTGAGCCCTCACATACTGGGGGAGTTACCGAGCCCCCAAACTCTCCTGTCTGTACCCTTTTCTTGTGATGCTGGGTGTTGTGTTCATCTGCCCCAGCACCGATGTCACTCTTCTGTCAGCCTCTTGCTGGCTCTGACTAGGAGCTGCCACTTCTGTACCCCACCTCTTTGGCCTTTGCATGGCTTTTCTCACCATTGCTGTTCCTGCCAGCATGACCAGTGTGAGGGGTTAGAGTTTGCTGCTCTTTTAAAAAATATATTTTTAAAGATTTTATTAATTTATCTTAGAGAAAAGGGAAGGGAGGGAGAAAGAGAGGGACAGAAATATCAATGAGTACTTGCTTCTCACTTGGCCCCCACTGGGAGCCTGGCCCACAACCCAGACATGTCCCCTGATTGGGAATCAAACCGGTAACCCTGTGGTTCACAGGCCTGTGCTCAGTCCCAGTGAGCCACACCAGCCAGGTCAGTTTGGCCACTCTTTATTACCTTTGTAAAGGGAATTGTGGCTCCTTTTGCTGACAGAGCTGTCTGTTGAAGAATTTGGGACCATTTGCAAAGGGCTGGCTTGAGGGTACTTCTGTGTCACCACTTGATGTCTTACTCTGCAAACAATCAGCCACTGCCTGCTAGCCAAAGCACACAGCTTTTGCATCTTTCCTGCTTCAGGGTAAATTTTCGCCTTACCCAGAGCACAAACTTCAGAGGTAGGTGGAGGAGGGGATAAACTTCAGGTTTAACCCTGGGGTCCTGGAGACCAACTCCAAATGCTAAAGTCCTCTTCATCTGACCACTCCTTCAGGGCTGTTTTAGTACAACCTTCCAGATTTGACCTTGTCTGTGTGTCAGTACCAGGGAAGCGGACAATACCAATGCTTGAGTCAAGGAGCATCAAAACCCATGCAACTGCTTCTGTGATCCATGGAAATAAAGAGGTTGAGTTATCTCAAGGTAGCCCTGCATTGGAGTTTTTAGTGCACCTTCATTACAATGGATAATCTTTTCCTTAGTCTGTTTTTGGGTGATAGACAGATCCCTTTCAGAATCTAATGTATACTGTGCACCCTCACCTCAGGAAACAGCACCCCTCTGCATATGGCCAGAATTTGCCATGCAACTTAATTGGGTGCAGTTATGGGCATCAGTGAACCCTAGACTAAGAACTCCTGCTCTAGCAACTCCTTATCTTGCTGCCTCTCACTCCCCAGAAACATATCCAGGGTGATCTCCATTAGGCATGAATTGGAAAACTTAATATTGTAAAGACATTGCTTTTCCCCAAATTGAACTACGAATTCAGCATTATCCCACTCAAAATCAGAGCTGGATTTTATAGTCACAGACCATCTATTTTTAAAACACATGTGGAAATTCAAAGGATCTAGAATAGCCCAACACATCTGAAAAACAAAAGCAGTGTTTGCATTTCTATGAGGTTTAGAATAGCTCAGAAAAACTTGATCCAGAAAAAAACATTTGGATGATTCACACTATCTGATTTCAACAAGCTATGGTGGGAAAACTGGATATCTGTATGGAAAAGTACACCTTAATCTGCCTGAAACTTACATGACACAAAAATTAATTTGAAATTGATTAAAGACGTATACTTAGAAGCTAACATCATAAAGCAAAAGGATTTTACAATATCTTCATTACCTTAGTGTAGACAAAATTTCTTAGTACACCATAAGCAGAAGCCATAACAAAATCGATAAAGTAGAATTCATCAGATTGAAAACATCAGCTTATGAAAAGACACAGCTGTGACAGTGAATAGGCAAGCCAGAAACAGGGAGAAAATGTATGTGTATACATATGAAGACTCGTATACACAATATGTGAAGCTCCCTGAAATCAATAGCAAATAAATTAACAACCTCCTGAAAAGCATAAGGCTTGAATAGACAATTTATAAAAGATATAGGGATGACCAATAAGCACATGAAAAGGTACTCAATATATGGTAAAGGCTTAAACTAGAAAGTCTGCCGTTACAAGAGTTAGCTTTTTAAGGACTACATTGGGCATTGAAACAACGATTATATTGCTTTTTAGAAACACTGAAATCACCCGAAATAGACTGGAGCAAACATATTAGAAACTTGGAAGGGTCTTCAACCTTTCAAAGTTGATGTGGCTGGCGTTGGTTGATTGGTGATGCAGATGAAAGTTAACCTGAGTTTCCTTGACATGGTCTCCACAATACACAGTGGACTCTTGTGAAACCAAAACCACTATGAAACACGCTTCCACACTTAAAAGTTTGCTAAAATTAATGAAAAGAATGCTTCTATTTCAGAGGAGATACCAATGTCATCGGGAAATTGATTCATGACACAAACTGGTCTAGGTCATAATTTCAAACCCCAACCTACAAATGAGCAGAATGTGGATTACCCAGAATGACCTCATGGGCATATTGATGGAAACTGCTCAGTCTCGCATTGCCATCTCTGTCTACTCTGACTGTATACCTTTAAGCCAGCCCCCTCACCCCACCATCTATGCCCTGTTCAGGCAAAAACACATACGTAAAAGCTTTCAAGTGTGTTTTCTACCATCACCTGATTTTCCCCACTTCATTCCCCACTTAGCTTCTGTTCTGTTCAAGTTCCTCTTAGTTCCTGTTTCATGCTGCTTTCTAATGGCTGAGATTGCAGCCATTTTCTTTTTTCTTTCTTTCTTTCTTTTTTTTTTTTATTTTTCTGTTTCTGGCTTTCATAAACTGGATGTTCTCCCCTAGTTTTGGCTCCTGGGACTCAAACGGTGGCACTAGCCCACGTGTTGTAGGTCACGTGAGATGTGTAGGTCATGTTAATATATCAGAAATCTTGAGATGCTGAAGGAAAGTTTTCATTTGGTGGGCTTTTCTGTAGATGAGAATCTGAAAGGTCATATCCTGACCAACTGAATTAGAGAGGATTTGGGATAATATTGAGAAGGGATACGAGGTACTGAGACTTGATATTGTCTTCAGGCGGGCAGACAATAGGGATTGTTCACTTCTCTTATTCTGAAAGCATTAGCCTTCATAGCTACTTGCACTAATAGTGAGCTGCTAAAGATGGAGGCCATTGCCATGAACCACCTATAGTTGACCACTACCGGAGGAGGTCAGGAAGGCCTAGGGTGCTAATTACTATGATAGGAAGGTGTTGTCCTACTCATAAATTTTATCAAATCCTCATCCTAGTCAGGAAGCTCAGCATGTCAGTCACTTTTCACTAAGTATCTCTGAATAGCCTTAATTACTGTATACAGGCTCTCCCCCTACGCAACGGATCACCAGAGCAATGTCCGCGTCACACCAAGCTCAACGTTGTCCAGATTGTCACGTTGAAAATCCCCCACTTGGGAACTTGGGCAAGTAGAAGTCTTCCAACCTGTTCAGAGGGAAGAAAGAACTCCTGCATCTTGAAATATTAGAACTTTAGACAAGGATGATGGCTGTCGTTTCTCAAATGTGGTCACACGTGCGTTGTCCAGACTCAGAGCCCACATTGCTGTGCTGAGTGAAACCAGACTTCCTGTTGAAGGGCGGCCCCGGAGAAGGATTCCAGCTGCAGTTTTCCTTGTAGAGGTCTCTACCCCCTAGCACGAAGCTATCAGGTGTTGGCTTTACAATTGGGCAATCACTTGTCTGAAAACTCCCCAACTCGGTGAGAGGTATTAGTGACCTTCTGGTGACCCCACACCTACCCTTCAAACTCAATCCCCGTGCTCCTGCCTTAGCATAAGGACTAGAAATGATGAGAAAGAGAGACTGGGTCTACATGAAGGTAGTGTCAACAGAGAAAGAACAAACTGATTGTCATAAGGAGGCTTGGCCCAAGAGAGAAATCATCTGGTCTCTTGGGAGTGAATATACCTGGGTTTCTCCTCCTTACCAAATGCTGCAAGCATCAGTTCACGGTCACTAATTCCATCTTCTGCCTAGTACTTAATGCAAATGCCAGTTGGGTACAAACACTTTTTTTTTTTTAGCAGTATCGCCAGTTTGTCATGCTTGTCAATGGGATCCATAGAACACTAAGGTCACCAAAACCATTTGAGGTTCTGAGTGCTGTCCTGATAAACACCTCATTTGCTCTGACCTCAAAGTGTAGGAAACCGTCATTAACTAGGAGAAAGAAGGCAAGGAGAAAGAGGGATGTCCTACCTGAATTCAAGTAACATCTGAGCTGTAGAATACTTTAATGGCACTGAAGAGCATATGAGCTTGGAAGAAAGCAGAAAGAAACAGATACTGACCAGGTGGGGAGTGACTAAAAGCATGGGCTTTGGAACCTGAGGCTGTGGATGGTAATCCCCGCAGTACCGCTGATCACCTGTGTGATCTTGGCCTAGTAACTTGCATTCTGTTTCCTCATCAAAACCCAGGGATAGAATTCTGTATTTCCCATTCAGTTTTGCTGTGAATCTAAAACTGTTCTAAAACAATAAAAGCTACTAAAAATAAACCCAATGGTAACTGTAGTAGCTCCCTCAAAGGACTGTTGTGGACACCATGGCTGTCAGTGACCAGATTTCTGTCGCTCGGTCTGTAAAGCATTCATCTCCATTCTGCTTTGTGATGCCCAGACGGCGACCCCACAGACCACGCTTCTTCCCTGCCGGCTGGCTTCCTCTTAAACTCTGTCAGTGGAGACACTAGAGGAAGACTGCAAGGCTCAAGGAGGAAGAAGGGACTTGTTCCTAACTGTGTCCTTGTTATAGGTTTCATTTCCCCATATATATCATCCTGACAACACTACTTCACTCAAGCAGTGGCAGTTCCTTACAAGAAGCAGTAGCTGAATCCAGTTTCCCATTTTTCCAGAAGTTATGGGACCAGCCTAATCGTACTCCGCTCAGAGACATCATCACCAGCCTCCTCAGATGGCTGGCTCCTCGATTCATAGGTCCACGCTGCCGAGGTTAGGGCCAGCAGCACCAGCTAAGTAGCGCCCTCTTCTCAGAGGTCTGATTTTCAGTTCCATGGGGCCCCTCCTCTAAGCTTCTAAGTTTTAGCCATTCCAACCTCTTCTCTTTGTTCTCCCAGAGTGGTTGCTGCTTCCTGCAGTTGCTGTTTCTGTGATACTTTAGTATTTTCTTATTACCTTCTCGGTGACATAGAAAACAACCTTATTATGCCTAGTTATCATTCTTTATACTAATTATACTGCTAAATTCTCTTTACTCGTGAAACTAGTGTGGTTTCTGTCTGTGATTGGACTCAGACACACTGCATAAGTAATATTTATTGAGAACCTACTATGGGCTAGGTCTTGTTATAAGCATTTTATATGTTGTAACTAACTTAATCTCACTCTTAATCACTATGCTAAAGTATATGAAGGGAATAGGGTAATGTGTGGCCCACAGTAAGTGCTCATTTAACGTTGACCACTCTTTTAGTTCGGGCTCAACCTAAACCAGACCCTGAAACAAGAACTACTGGGCTGCAGGTGGTTCATTTGGGAGTTAGCATAAATGACGAATTATGAGAAGTGAGGCAGGAAGGAATAACAATGAGTATCATGTGCATTAATGAACAAGACACTGCTGTGGCCCTGGCTGGTGTGGCTCAGTGGACTGAGTGCTGGCCTGTGAGCCAGAGAGACGCTGGGTCGGTTCCCAGTCAGGGCACATGCCTGGGTTGAGGGCCGGGTCCCCAGTGGGGGGCGCGCAAGAGGCAACCACACATTGATGTTTCCCTCTCTCTCTGCCTTTCCCTCTCTAAAAATAAATAAATAAAATCTTTAAAAGAAAAAGATACTGCTGTGGACAAGTGGGGCCCAATGATGATGATGATGATGACAGAAAGATAATGAGGAAGGGAGAGAGAAAAGTTGATATTCTTGAGAGAACTGTGGTATTTTTTGAAATTTGGTAAATTCTTAAACATGCTTACATGTTATTCAAGGAGAGGTTGAAAATAATAGGAAAGGGGAAATAACGTCATGGAACAGAGAAAAGATTCAGGATCCCAGGGAAGAAATTGGCCTTCAGGAGTAATAGGACATACTTATTCCATGACATGAAATGAATGGTGCGGCTGAACATAGATACTGTGTGGCGAGGAAGAGGGAGCCAGGGCCGAGGAAGTTCTACCTGATTGCTTCACTTTTCTTTCTAAGTTAAAAGACTGAAGGAGAGGGAGGATGAGGCTGGAGGTAACAGGACAGTAGTCTTCAAGAAAATGGTGAGAGAAAGTCAGCGAGATGGCAAAAGAGGAGGTTTCCCGGTCACCTTCCTGCTCGCTGACAGTAATTTGGTAGCATTCATGGACAAAAGTGACTTTCTGGGGGCTTTCAGGGATCCAGCCACAAGCCAGGAACAGTCTTGCCCTCCCAAGGCCCCACCAGGAGTCATGTCCCTCTGAGCCCCTAGATGTAGACCTGCCAACGTCTGTCCCTCTGAAGATCTCCAGAAGACCCTGCGATTCATCTCCAGCCCCTCCCAACAGTGGGCGTGGTCCTGCCAGCCCAGGGTAGGGGGCACACACCCGGCTCACGAAAGCAGGCGGGCTCAGTCTGACTGCAGATCTCAAAGTGGCCCTGCACCCGGCTCCAGACCCTCCCAGCCGTGGTCTAGGAGCTGTCTCGCCCACCCAGGGACCCTCCAGGAGACAAGTGTGTCCGTTCCACCAGAGGCAGGCCCGCTGAGCTCTATCTGAGTGTGGAGCCTCAAGTGGTCCTGTTACCTGGCTCGCATGTCGTCTTTGGGAAAACCCATTCCTACCCAGCCTATGGGCATAGATGGGCTTCAGTCTCCTTCTAAGAGCACTTCCTACATGAGACTGAAGTTTTAGTATTAATGTCAGGCACTGTCCTAGGTACTTCCACAGACCTTGTCCCATTTAATCCCACAAATCAAAGTCTGTGAGATTCCACAGAAGTGTCCGCATTTGCCAGATGAAGAAACTCAAAATGGTTCTTTCACATGCCCACTTTTACGCAGGTCCTGAAATGACATTGCTGTGATTTGAACACAAGCCTGTCATGCTCTAAGCAAAGCCAACACTCCCTCTACCACACTACACTGGACTTGTGCTCCTGGCTTGGAGGACTGGGAACATATTTCTAGAATTTTCCCTTTGGTCCCAGCCCGGAGGCTGGAGCCCTGCTGCTTGCTACCCATCAGCCTGTCTTGATGCCCATGCTCTTTCCATTAGAGCGCCCTCGCACCTGGAGTTGAACTTGTTCCCTAACACTTATTTCCCCAAGAGAACAGGACTGGTTTTGTACCCTAGGTAGTCTTGTTCAATTGCAGTCAACTGGTCCCTGCTGGCTGTGTTCCAGCATGTGCCATAGCTGAACCAATGTCTTCTCTATGGCCCTGTCAAGTGAATAGTGCTATTGCGGTCATCCTTGGGTGCCTCTGCAAAGGCAGGAAGCTGGAGCCGTGTTAGTCCCAACATGCTGCCAAGAAAGCGCCTTCCTCCCTCACCCCAGAACTGCCTAGTGCCAGATCCAAGCCAGTGAGGGGATGTTCTGGGACAGCATTCTGAAACCAGTGCAGCGCCACAGAGAGGAGACAAGTTTAGGGAACTAGTGTAGGTGAGGGTAAGTCTCCAGAATTGCCGAGCACTAGGAATCCCAATAGGAAGGGCTGGAGAAGAATAGAAGACACATGAAGTAAGGGAACTGATATTAAACTGGAAGTGATAAAGGGAGGTGGAGCAAGGGCTTGCAAGTTGTGCTTGAGGTCTGAGCCCCAGGAACTTTGACTTCTCTTTGGGGGCTTCATGTGCTCTCACCAAATGGAGAAGATCTATTAGAGGAAGAACACCATGGTCCCATCCCTGGGACTCCTCAAGGCTTCATGCATGTTCCTTGCTCTCAGACAGTCTGTGGGCTCCCCAAGCACACTCCAAGCTGCAGCCTCCAAATGCCATCTTCTAATATCCGGCCTTAGTTATAATGAGATAGCAGGGCCGTCTTATAAACAGGCACAGTGCTTTTCCTGTGAAGACATCGTGGGCCTGGAGAGCTTGGGATCCTTGGATATTCTACTGGACATTCCTCGGGTGTGGATTCTGGCAGGAAGGACCCAGACTGGGCAACAGTCCAGAGCAGAGAGTGCTGGCTGGAGTCCCGGTTCCCTGACCTGGCCCACTGCCCTCCTTGGCTGTCAGACAACATTTGCCGACCCTGCAGACATCTGAACAGCAAGGGAGCTGCAGGAGCTAGAGACACAAGAGGGTCCCCTTTGCCTCCTTCTGTCATCACTAACGGCCTAAGTCCCTTCCCAGGATAGCAGGTGGAGGATTAGCCTCCACCCAGAAGAATGCAAGGCTGCCCTTAAAGGGCTGGCCCAGCTGTTGAGTGACACAGGTGCACATGGGTGGCTCTGACCCTCACCCACCCTCCTGGCCAAGGTGAGGGCTGTAGGCCAGGCCATAGTGGCCCTGCCCAGATTTTTGGAGTACATGCAGATTTGGCGGCCAATCCTGTGCTGTTGCTAAAACGTGAGCCTTGGCAGGCACAGCCGTCTCACCACTTCCACTGAACCCTTGGTGTGAGTCAGCACGGCTGACACGTGGCATCCACTTGTTGGTATGTCTGCCCACATAGGCAGTTCTCTCAAGCATCTTTGAACCCTTTGCCGGATACTCATTTCACCTGATTGCTCCTTCCCTTGGGAAGCTCTCTCAGGCACACCACCCGCTCTTCACTGTCTTCACTCTTCTCTCCATTTCCTGCACCCGCCCTAGCCCTTATCTGCCCCCCCCCCCCACACACACACACAGAGTTTGTCACAAGGCCAGTACAGTTGGGTTATTTCATTCCATGCCTTCTGGGAGCTATTTCGATTCCTCAATGCCTTCTGTCACTGGGTGTGGCTATGTACCTATAGTTCTGTACCTCCCCACTCCAAGTATTATGGCAGATTGAGGATATAATGTCCTCTTTCCCAACCAAACATAGATTTAGCCCTACAGTAAAGAAAACAACCTTCAGACCTGTAAGATGCTTCACTTGCCCATGTGCCTCATGAAGGTTGGTTTGGTGTGGTCAAAAGGGCAGTGTGGATTGGCACATTTCATAGAGGAAGAGAATCACCTGAGAGAGGTTAAATGATTTGCCTGCAGTTAGTGACAGAGGTAGATAGCAAGCCTTAATCTAGTACTTGTTCTTCTCTACTTTTACACTACGTTTCTTTTCGAAAGACAACACCAACAAAAGCACGGCCTAGGACTGGTTGCTGGCAGTCCTAGAACTGTTTGTTACTGGGTCATGAGGAGATAATGAGAATGTAAATCAGTGCACTGCTTGCTTCATCAAAACATTCTTGCTGTGGAAGTAAATCTCCAACTGAAATAAACAGCATGCTCAGTGACATAGTCAATTGACATTAGCATGAAGTCTCTAACTCAATGCCATCCCTGGTGCTGATGGCTGTCCAGCACGAGGCTGGACCTATTGCAAGACTGTGCTTCACCTCCTGTGCAAGGGGAATGTGTTGTAATAGGGGCTGGACTCATAGATAACATGGTTAGGGAATAACGAGAGGCCTTTGGGGTGAAATGGCCCTATGTAGCCCAGAGTAGTTCACGGCTGCCCATCCCCAGCCCTGTAGATCCGGGCTACTCAAAGAGCCCATCTGCATGTTCTTGGGCTAATAGCTTAGTCAACCTGTTTGTACTTCCCACCTAGCAACCCCCAGGTTTTTCTGAATCATTCACCTTCACTCAGTACAGTGTATCCACTTGTAATAAAGTTTATTCACCAGTCCTGTGCCTGTTGACCCTCAAGACCTTTCCTAGTTTTTTGTCTGCTTTGCTCTGTAAGGCGGGGGGGCGGGGGGGTGGTCTGACCTCTGCAGGATGTCTCCCACAATGACTTCCCTCTAGGTCCAGCCAGGGGGAGGCACTGCCTGGAGCCAGAGAGAAAAGAGGAAAGGAGAAGCCAGGGAATTTCTTCTACCTTCTTCTCTGTGTCCTGTGATGAGCAATTTGTCCCCGTTTGTCTAGGGCTCTCCTGGTTTCACCACTGAACGCCCCATGCCTCAGGAAACCCTGCAGTTCCGAGAGACCCAGGAAGGTTAGTCACTCTGTCTCTGCTCCAAGCAGTTCCTCCTCCTGGGACTGGATCACTTCTGTGGCTGCAGCCACTGCTGGAAGGCTCCCGCCTCCGCTGTCCCAGACATGGCCGCTGTGGTTCCAGCTTCCACTGGGTGATCCCTGCCCCTGGGCTCTGTAGCCCTCTTCCCGCCCTCGGCCCCTCAGCTTCCTGCTTCTGCTAGTGTCCAGATGCTTCTTCTTCCCTCTTGGTTTCTCAGCTCTTCCCTCACCTGTGTCATCAGTGCCTTCCATGAGATTCCCACTGCTGTTTACACTTCGCGTGGCTTCTGTTTTACTGCTTAGACCCTGACCTATGCAAAGGGGACAATAGCGCCTACTTTACAGTGTTATCATTAGGATTGAATTAGTTAAATAAACCACTTAGAGGGGCGCTTGGCACATGCTAGTTGCTCGTTAAATGTGAGCTGTTGTTTTTATTAGCGTAGTGTGAAATGACATTCCCGTGCACTTGCCATGTGCCAGGCACTATGCTAATCACTTCACACCCATTATCTTATTTAAGCCTTATAACACTTACACCTGGGTTAACATGTTCTTGAATTAATTGCTTGGGAAACCTGTTTGTATTTCACACCTAGCAATCTGCGGGCTCTTCTGAATCATTCGCTTTCACGAAACCATCTATATCATTTATTTATTCCGCACTCTCTCAGGCCCTCAGGACAAAAAGAGGGATGAGACAGTCTTTAACTCGATGGGCACAGTCTAGTGCGGGAGACTCATGTGTCCGCCAGCATATTATTCCAGCACCACGTGGGCAACTCCGCCTCAGTGACTGTGGCAGCAGGACAGAGCGGGAGAAAATGTGGGCTCCAGGGCTGCACTGTCTGGGTGTGGCTGGAGGCTCTGCCACCTGCTATATCTATGGCCACCTACTATGAAATAGAAAAGTCCCTTTAACACTCTCTGCCTCAGTTTCCTTATATGGCAAGAGGAAACTTTCTATTTTTATGGTACTTATCTCATGGGGTCATTTTGAGGGTTAAGTGAGTTAATATGTTTTTAAAGACTTTATTTTATTTATTTATTTATTTTTTAGAAAGGGGGAAGGGAGGGAGAAAGAGAGGGAGAGAAACATCAATGTGCGGTTGCCTCTCACGCGGCTCCCACTGGGGACCTGGCCAGCAACCCAGGCATGTGCCCTGACTGGGAATCGAACGAGCAACCTTTTGGTTCGCAGCCCGTGCTCAATCCACTGAGCTATACCAGCCAGGGCCTTGAGTGAATATTTTTAAAGTACCTGGAACAGTGGCTGACCTGTGCTAAATACCACATGTTTGTTAAATTAGAACAAAATCAATAAGATGAACTGACTTCAGTGGAGACCCCAGAGAATGGTAATGCTGGATTCTACTTACAAGTGTTAGGGAAGGTGTCACAAAGGAGGTGACAATGAGTGAAATCTTGAAGAAACAGAGGACATTTTCCAGGCATAGAAGAAAGCGCCTAAGCCACGGGAAAAGCATGTGCACAGGCACAGAGACATGAAAGGGGTGGTACGTCTGGGGAGCAATGACAAGTGAGTAGCTGGACTTCGGTGGTAGGAGATGAAGCTCCAGATTTAGTCTGGGAAACATTGGACAAGGCCTTGAATGATATCCTAAGGAACTCAGATTTTATTTTCAGGGAAGGAGCAGGAAGCAAACAGAAAGAAGACTTTAAGTTGGAGACAGTAAAAAAATGATCAGCTTTGTTTTGTGGGTATGTCATTCTCATGTCAATGCAAGTTTAAAGGTGAAAAAAACAGCATCAGGTGTAATAAAAAATATAATAGAACCAAGTTGTCGCAAACTGGAAATACTCTAAAACGTCCACCAACAATAGAATGGATAAATAGATTGCATGGTGCATTTGCACAGGGGAACACTAAACAGCCCGGATACTGAATTACTGCTATATGGAAAGAACGTGGATGAATCTCCCAAGCTCAATGTTGAGCAAAAGAAACCACACACAAATGGGTACATCCTGTGTTATTCCATTTATAAAAACTTCAAAGCCCTGGCTGGTGTAGCTCAGTGGATTGAGCATGGGCTGTGAACCAAAGCATCGCAGGTTCGATTCCCAGTCAGGGCACATGCCTGGGTTGCAGGCCACGGCCCCCTAGCAACAACACATTGATGTTTCTCTCTCTCTCTCTTTCTCCCTCCCTTCCCTCTCTAAAAATAAATAAATAAAATCTTAAAAAAAAATTCAAACACGGGTGATACTAATCTATCCTGTTTGAAGTCAGGGCAGTGTTTTCCTTCAGGGAGAAGTGGTGACAGAGAGTGGACCCAGCTGGGGTTGCTGGGCTACTGGGAATGTTCTGTGTCATGAACTTGATGGGGTGCTGGTTTCACACGCATACTCACTTTATGATCAAGGTCATGATGCAGAATGCTTGTACTTTAAAATGACAATAATCACTTTTTTAGTGATGTACAAACATACATTTAGAAGATCTCACTGCTGTTTTAAAGTAAAAGTGGGGGATATTCAATCCTGTGGAAATCCAACCGACCTTGAATCCCAGCAGCAGATAGGGAGCCATGAACACCGATGTCCATCACAAAGTTGGTGCCTCCAACAGAGAGAGGCCCTTTCTTAGATGTTGCCAGTTGATTCCAATATTATGCTTTTAGATGTACAAAGGACTGCTTTACATCACCACTCTGTGTTTCTGAAATCCAAGTTTCAAGCACTTTAAAGATTGATGTCAGGTCCTAGCTGGTGTGGCTCAGTCAGTGGATTGAGCACCAACCTGTTAACCAAAGGGTCGCTGGTTCAATTCCCAGTCAGGACACATGCCTGGGTTGCGGGCCAGGTCCCCAGTAGGGGGCGCTTGAGAGGCAACCACACATTGATGTTTCTCTCCCTCCCTTCCCCTCTGTCTAAAAACAAATAAATAAAATATTTTTTAAAAACATTGATGTCAAGAAGGACAGAAGAGACCAGGATTTGGGACAGAAGTCAAGGGAGACTTTATCTCTAATGTTTTAAGTGTATATAAGGGGAAAGTATTCAGGTGTCTGCTTCTTATATATTTAACATAACCAAAAAAGGCACAACTTTGCCTTGTCATCACACAATGATGTAAAGTATTATATATTGTTTAATTAGGGCTGCATCTCTCAGTCTGCATTGCCATTAATGTTTGCATTGTATAGCGCTTTCCTGATTGACCATCATAGCACCTCTGTGAGGTAGACTGATGGTGTTGGGGACCATATGCAGATGAGGAGACTGAGGATCCTAGAAATTAAATGATGGCCCCTGGTCAAAAAAAAATAGTGACGAGAAAACCCCTGTCTTCCACTTTGTCCAAGCCTCCATTATCTCTTGCTTAGACAACTACAATAGCTTACTAGTGCTTTCTCAGGATTTTCTGTGCTTCCCAATGAATTCTCCACACAGAAGCTACAGTGAAATTTTAAGAATGCCGTGTCACTCTTTGGCTTAATAAGTTCTTCAATGGCTTCCCAGTGATCTTAGTGTAAGCTTTCAAATCATCAGCAAGGGCTTACTAGGCCCATCATTGCTGGGCCCTGCACACATACTTCTCTAGCCCCATCATGGTGTGAGATGACCCCCATCTTGTACCATTTTCTTCCTGTTCTTTATGCTTTAGCCACACTGAGTTTCCAGTCCCTGAAACCTGTCCATACCCACTTCTACCTCAGGGCCTCTTGGCGTGTGCTATTCCCTTTAACATGGCTGATTTTTCCTTCCTCTCTTTGCCGAGTTATCTCCTACTCACACTGAGATTCCATTGAACAGTTGCCTCCTCCAGGAAGCCTGCTTTGATGTCCCTGAGGTAAGTCCACCCATGATAGCTTCTTACAGAACCACTTGCTTGTGCTTTCACAGGCCTTGCTACAGCTGTCATTTGCTACTGATTTATTTATTCATTGTCTGCCTCTCCCAGTTGAATGGGAGTTCTGCAAAGGCAGGAATAGATCTTGTGACCATTCTTTCCCTTTGCACAGTGGCTAGCGCATTGTAAGCACTAGATGAGTATCCGGAGAATCCACGCAGGAATGAGTGTGTCATGGAGTCAGTACACTTTAGATCCAGTAGGGGCTCTGTCAGCCTTAGTTTAAGCTTGGGCAAGTCCCACTCCTCTCTGAACCTCAATGTCTCTATCTGCAGCATAAAAGAATTGGACCAGCTGGTCTCTGAAGTCCATTCCAGTGCTAGATGATTCTGACACTCAGAGACAGGTAGCTAGCTCTCCCATTGTCTCCCTGATGCTGTGAGTTCCTGCTAGAAAAATTATGTGGAAAGTTTGAAAATGTTTCAGTTTGGCACGGGTCACTTTCTGTGCCTCCAACAGACACCTACTGATGGGTGGACTTACTCAAGTAAGGGGCCCCGTTCTCCTTGTCTCCTTTCAGTGTGATGGCAGTTTGAAATTTAGTCTTTTTAAGGGAAAAATAATTCCCAAGGGTCTTAAAAGGACACGAAGCAAGTGACCGCCAATTAACTGCACTTGAAAGGCAATTTTTGGAAAAGGAAAGGCCATCCTTTGAAGAAATGTAGAAATTAAGATATAATGAGTAATAATAGAAGGCAATATCACCTAATGAGTGGTTTGGAGAACACGCATTGGCTTCAAACAAGCCTTGGCTCTGCTGAGTCCTCAGTTGTCACTGGCTGTGTGACCTTGAACAAGTGACTTCCGGTTACTGAGCGTCCCCTGCTGTAAAATGGATACAATAGTAGAACCCGCCAGAGAAGATGGTTGTGAGGAGCCAGTGACAGGATGTATTTAATCACCTGGCTAAGTCCCATACATCTTCAACAAAGTCTGTCTACTCATTATTATATGACAACACCTAAAAAATGTTTTCAACTCTGGTTACAGAGGCAACTGGCAAAAGTATAACAGAACATGGCACGTTCAGGAATGGAAAATAATTGTTTCTTTTTAAAAAACATTATTTTATTGTTGTTCAAGTACAGTTGTCTGCATTTACCCCCCCCCACCACTCCCCTCCCACCCCAGCCCTCCCCACCTCCCTCCCCTGCTTCCACCCTTCCCCTGGGTTTTGTCCATGTGTCCTTTATACTAGTTCCTGAAAACCATCCCCCTTACCCCCCATTTTCTCGTCCTACCTCCCCTCTGGTTACTGTCAGTTTGTTCTTAGTTTCAATGTCTCTGGTTATATTTTGCTTGTTTGTTTGTTTTGTTGATTAGGTTCCACTTACAGGTGAGATCATACTGTATTTGTCTTTCACCACCTGGCTTATTTCACTTAGCATAATGCTCTCCAGCTCCATCTGTGCTGTTGCAAAGGGTAGGAGCTCCTTTCTTTCTGCCACGTAGTATTCCATTGTGTAAGTGTACCATAGATTTTTGATCCACTCTTTTACCAATGGGCACTTAGGTTGCTTCCAGCACTTGGCTATTGTAAATTGTGCTGCTGTTGGTGGGAATGCAGACTGGTGCAGCCACTGTGGAAAACAGTATGGAATTTCCTCAAAAAACTAAAAATGGAACTGCCTTTTGACCTGGCAATTCCACTGCTGGGAATATACCCTAAGAATCCTGAAACACCAATCCAAAAGAACCTGTGCACCCCAGTATTCATAGAAAATAATAATTTCTTCATAGGAACTAAAGGGTATCAACAGATTCCACTATTTAAATAATAGGAACATTAAACTGAGGACGTATACCTTAGGGTTTAGGAGGAAGCTTCTTAGTTCCTCTGATGCTTAGCTTCCCCGTCAATGGAAAAGGCCCTAATCTCCACAGCATCAGGTTGTTGTAAATTAAGTTTAAATGTCCTCATGTTTGTAACGCACTTAACATGATGCCTGGCACATAGTAAGTGCTCAGTAACCGGTAGCTGCTGTTACTGTCTATGTTGCTGCTGCTGTTATGCTATTATCTTTGAGGCAGAACTTTTGCAGTCCTTTGTGGCCAGTGTGTAGGCTACTGAGGTTAGCGCTCCAGCATATCATCCAAGCCAGTTCTCAGGCCTCTAAATTCTGTGTCAAGTGAACTTCTGGGACATTTAAAACACAAAGGCGAAGTGAGCCTCCACCCCCAGCCCCAAGTGCCCCAGCTTTTCAAAGGGAATGCCTGCCCCTGGAAGAAGTAGTGATTCCGAGGCATCCAGGATGGTGCGATGGGGAAACCCACGCCGCGCGACCCCAACTCCCAACTCCAGCCCGGCCATCTCCGGGTGGTGTGGGGGTGGGGGCGCACCCGACGGGGCCGGGGCGTCTCGGCTTCCACTCGGCCTGGCTCCTGGAGGTGTTCCCAGGTACCCGAGCCTAGCGGGGTGTTTTCAAGAGCTGGCTGCGAAGCTTGAAAAGGGCCCGCCGCTGGACCGGGCGTTTTATGTTTGCCAAACAAAGCATGAAGGGAGAGTGAGCAAAGGGGGCGGACCGGCCACGGCACAAAGGCCAGGGGCGGGCCGGGGCTGGGGAAATACAGTTCAGTGGGCCTGAATTGATATGCTCAGCCCCTAAAGCCCCGGGCTGGGCGATCACAGGGCATGAAGGCCTTGCAGAGAGCACTCTGCTGCATTGATCCAATCCCGAGCCAACGAGAGGCTGCCCAGGGGAGGAGAGGGGGGAGGGGCACGGGAGTCTGCAGGGGCTGTCAGCCGCAGATTAGGCACTTTTCTTAGAAATGAAGGAATCTCCCGGTCTGAGCGCCGGCCCTCCAGATGAAGTGAGTCCTGGAATCCAAGGGGCTCCCGGGTTTCTGTGGGGAGCGGTCATGCCGTGGGGTCAGCCACAACAAAGATGTTGTCTGTTCCTCTTGTGGGGAGCAGCTGCGAGTTCTATGGGGCCCTCCCCAGCCCCGCTGCATCCTGTGGCTCAGGAGATGCAGATGACTTTGGTCCTACACCATGCCATGCCATACTCCGCACAGACCCAGCACCTACCTACAGTATCTGACACTGTTTAATGGTTGGAGGGAGACAGAAATTGAATGGACGTGGGAAGAACACATGTGGTTCAACCAGATGCGTTTCTGTTCCCTTGGGTCTTGTTTAACGAGTATTTTTGACTGTGTGGCACCGTCTCATTTAAACGTGATTATGAGTGTTTTATTTTTCTCCTTGTACTTTCTTGTGTTTTCCAGATCATTGGACAGGGATTTTTTTTTTATATACTTAGAAACAATATCAACAAACACTGTTCAAAATAGAAATAAGACAGGCTGAACAGACTGAAGAGAGAGGCTTGAGAGACACTGATGTGATAACAATGTAATAATGATGCTGTGTTACATGTTACCAGTAACCAACTCTGATCACATGCACGGGTCAGACACATGGTTTATCACAACCACCCCATACTTAACACAGGACCAGGTACACAGTATTGAATAAATACATGGTTGGATCTGCTGCTGCTGATGGAATCCAATGCCGTTGGATGGACAAAGTAGCTGAGCTTTTAGAGGGGCTCCATGTTACCTAGCCAGGACTGAAATCTGCCGAATGCAAAATCAGGGCTCCGTCCCCTACTGCCCATAGAATCCTGAAGGGCTTCTTCAAATACAGGCTATTTCATTTCACTCCTCCATGTTCATTTCTGGACTATGAGGCCTCAGATTTCCTTTCTAAAGACACAAGGTTTTGTTTGTTTTTGTCGTAATGACACACTCGGCATCATTAAGTATCCGTGGAGAGGAATCTTTTAGTTGCATTAGTTAGACACATGATTCGACGACTGAAAGCCTTGGGAAACCAAGGTCTCCTAGCAGGAAGACGCAGGCAGTTAATAGAAAAGGCTTTCTGGGGGCGGGGTTTCTGCATTCTCTCAGAGCCTACTTTAGCATTATTGCCAAGGAAAAGCTTAGACCATGTCTGAACGACACTGTGATTTGTGAGTATAAACAGTTGAAATCTAACCAAAGGGGTTCTTATTCCAGAAAAAGAGTTTCCCATCCATAGCTGCTTTCCTTGACTTGTAAATCATAACTGATAAAAAATACTTTAAACTTTGCCTTGATTTGGACTTCACTGAGAGAATCAAGGCAACTAATTGAGCAAGAATATACTTTCCGATGTTAAGTCATTATTGTTTAAACCATTTTACATAAAATTCTTGAAATAGGTTTGCACTGTAATTTTTTGTAATTCTTTTTAAACAATTTCTTCATGTTAATCTCAATTTTCTTGCTTGAAAGTATCCTTTGCCAGTATTATGTTTTCACTTGAAGCATTCATTATAGTAATGAATATCAATTTACTTTATTTTTCAATTTAGTTCTTACATGTGGTTTTGTGACATTCTTCAACTCCACTCAAAATATTTTTCTTAAAAATGCATTGTACAAATCCATACTGATTTAGCCTATCTGTGTCGATGACAAATGTCTTGGCTTTCATATGAAAGACACATAAATATATCCTTGAATATGTTTCCTTCATTGAAAAACTTATGAATGAAACAAGACTTCAGGATTGCATGACATAAATTACATACTAATTAGGTAGCACAATGTAGACGAGAGGGAGGGAGGGAGAAAGGGAGAGAGAGAACTCCGAACATTAGCGGGCAGGGGCTCGGTGACTTCCTAGCTGTGTGATCCTGAGCAAGTTGCTTTACCCTCCCTGGGTCTTAGTTCACTTATCAGTCAAAACGCTGAAGATTATTCAGAGGATAAAATGAGATATGTATGAAGAGTCTGTCATACTAGGTGATCCAGAAGTGCTCATTTCATTTTACTGCTCACAACAGCTGTCAGCTTCCTCCTTTATATATAAAAAAAGGATCAGTTTCTTCAACTGTAATATGTGGATGACACAAAATAAAGTTAATATAGTATAGAATATTGACTAAGAAGAGTGTGGACTCTGGACTCAGACTGTCTGAGTTCAAATTTCAGCCCCACTGCTAGCTGTGTGATCTTGGGCAATTTAATCAATCTCCTTTTCCCCATTGTACTATTGTGGGGAGAGGGAGTGGTCGGGGGCTGGTCACAGTACCCATACCCAGGGTTGTTAGGAATAGGTGAGTTAATGCACTTAGCATAGAGCTTTCTAACTTTTTGTCCCTGGCTTCCTTTGGCAGTCTGCTAAGGCCTCTGGACCCCTTCTCAGAATAACACTTTTTAAATGCATAAACGTAGCACTTTAGATTACAAAGGGAAACTAGTCATCATGACAAAGGTATCAATGTATTTTTTAAAAATTAATTTGTGGTACATGTGCTTCCTCAATTGTGCATTGAATAATTAACAAAATTTTGCGGTCTGTGTAATACCTATCACTATTTCAAAATGATACTGAATGTGAATGATATTGGGAAATAACTGAAGTGTACTATAAAAGTATCTGTGATGTTTATATTGGTGATAAAGTCACAGGTATTGCTAATATGACATTGATACGTTACCTACATTCATAATCAATGGAATGCTTGCTTTCAGTTAGAGGTTAATGGAAATTAGGTTCTAATTTTTTCCCATCCAAATTTATGGGCAACAAATTAAGAATGAAACTCCGATTAGAACAATAAATGCCTGCTATTATTACATCAGAAGGGTCATGTGGACTGTGCGAAACAATGAATGTGACAGCCGTGGCAGACACCAGGCTCTTCATACAGGAAAACGATTTCAACTGTTTTCACCCATGTTTTACATGAAAGCAGCCACTATTATGTTAAAAAATGGGCATGGCTGCATTCTAATAAAACTTTATTTACAAAAACAGGTGGTCAGCAGCCAGGATTTGGCCCATGGACCATAGTTTGTTGGACCCTGCATTAAAACTTTGTTCCTTGAAGAATGTCAGATTCAACCCCAAACATTTCAACTTATCATGTCTTGTCAAGTACATGGCACAGGACCCTACTGGGAAGTGCTGTGAACACTCTATAGAAACCAGAAATTGTTCTATAAATGGTAGCTAATCAAAATATAGGGTCTAGCAGAAGTAAGGCCTGCTTGAGTGTGGTTGGTAGGGTAATAATATGGGTGTAATAATTTATAGTTTTAATTTGAACATTTCACCTAAAATGTCCTATGGTGTGCTTGAGTGTGATATTGCCATGTTACAGAATGCCTTGCTTATGATTTTGTAGTAAAAGATTTTGTAGTAAAAAAGGGGTGTTATTTGTGCCAGACCCTGTAGATTGAATTTTCTTCACTTGTTACCTGCTATAATGTCTAGACTTGCCTTGTCTGGGAAGACACACAGAAACATAAAGCCAATAACGAGGATGGCATACTGGGCAATAGAAGTAGCAGCACTTTAATATGGGAGGGAAGCAAATAACATGGAAACTATTAATAACAATATCACCCTATGTCTGGCCCTTTCTCCAAGCAGCTGGAACTACCCTGCAGCTGTTGCCTGCTTGGCACACTGTAGGTGTTCAGTAGATACTTGTTACTTGATTGACTGTCTCCCATGATCCGGATGAGTCTTCAAGAAAAAGAGAGGCCAGCATATGAGTTTTGCTTGCAAGCGTATTTCAGAAATCTTAGCCCTCCCATTGCACAGACTGTGTTCTGGTATATCTAGCATTGATGGAAAGGAAGTAAAACAAAATGATATGGTTTGGGACTTATTAGAATGGAAGAAGAATGGTACTGGGATGGTTGCTCTTCCAACAGAAACATCTCAGGGCGACAAATATTACTGAGCAAGTACTAAATGCGAGATGCTATGGTGAAATAGAGTGAAAGAAGCAAAATAGCCAGTGCCTTTTCGCTCCTGCAAAATTATATATATATATATATATATATATATATGTATAATCTCACACAAAGTGGCTGTGTTAGTGAAGGAGAGATGACAACTTAGAACTAGAGATGTTAAATCTTCCAGCTGGCCATGGAAGTAGGGTATCTGGAGCTAATATCTCTTGGTGTCCTTTGTTTCTGACCCCAATGCCATCCAATTCCTTTCTTCCTGTCTTGCTCAGCATCTGCCTTAAACTGGAGGGGCGCTTCTCATGTAAATGTCACAAGACATTGTACACAGAGGGCCCACCCCATAGGTGCGTATGGTCTAACTCCAAAGTGGCTTATGCACAAACACTGCCGAATATAGGCAGCTCCCAGAATATGACTTGAAATACATTCCCTTCAAGAGAAAAAAAAAATCGCAAGACTTCAAGTCAGGTCCCAACACTGGAAACTGCCTCCAGCCGTAGTCTTTGCCAGGGGCTCCTGTTTCCTCTGCCTGCTGAGGTGGGAATATCTCTATCGCATCTGCCAGGGCAGCAGGCAGAGCTGTATTCCTGTCAGGCTAAGCTACTACTCTGGAGAAAATTCTCATAGAAATCATGTCACTTGGAGCCTAGAGTTTTACAGGTGTCAGACCTTACATCTTCTGTTTTTTTTAAGCTGTTTTTTAACCTGCCCCCACATCACACAGCTGGTACTACATAAGGAAGTGCTTTGGGGAGTTCACCTCAATTAACTGGGCACCACTCAGAGCTTCGGTCCTGAACCATTTCACACTTTAAATAGTTCCTGGTCCTCCTTTGTCACTGTCAGACTCACCTTTACATACCTCGTGTTCGGTATTATTTCTCCAGCAGAAACCACTGGCTCTTTCTTTACTATTGTCTAAATTCCCTTACCCTGCAGGGATGTGGCTCAGTGAGGCTTCCACAGTGCTAGGGTTGTTGCTGAGTGTATCCTGGATATAGCTGCAAAGATGCCCAAATCCAGAGAGTGTGAAGACAGAAGCAAGTGGGGAGTAAAGGTCAATAAGCCAGGGAAGGGCATGGAGATATGTCATGAAGCTGAGTAGGCAGTGGGGAGCTGTTATTGAAAGCCAGGCTGTGCAGCCAGACAGTGGAGGAAATGAGAGTGAACATTAGCATGTTGAGAAAGTGAGTGGGAGGACCAGTGTAGATAGATACCTGAAACAGGCGTGTTATTCATGGCCAATTTGACCCCTCCTCCAAACGGGACATGTGGTGCATGGGAGGGCCCAATGTATTTAGCAGGCCAAGGGCAGACAACCAGTTAAGAGTACCAGTTAAAGCAGGCTCACATCCAGTTCCGCAAAGTGGCCACCACTTATTTCAATGACTTTATGTAACACGTGTTTCTACCTGGCTCGCATGCTGCACATCTTTTATAGGTCTGCGTGGCTTTGCACTATGTAGTCACATAGAGACCTGGGCCAACAGAACATCTTCCATCTTGTAGCTCCCACAGTCATGTGTCACCTGTGTTTAAGGTCACCCTCAGGTGGGGCAGTGCAAGGCTGGAAGTAGGTTGTTTTTTTTTTTAAGATTTTATTTATTTATTTTTAGGGAGGGAAGGGGGAGAGAGAGAGAGAGAGAAGAGAAACATCAATGTGCAGTTGCTGGGGGTTATGGCCTGCAACCCAGGAATGTACCCTAGCTGGGAATCGAACCTGGGACACTTTGGTTCCCAGCCCGTGCTCAATCCACTGAGCTACGCCAGCCAGGGCTTGGAAGTAGTTTCATAGAATTGCTTTCCATGTTTTTGCCTCCTCCTCTGAGTGGAGAAGTCACACTGAGGAGCAGCTTCAGTCATTTATTTTGATTGTGTTGGGCAAGCCAATAACTGACTGTAGGCATCAGTGCTCCAGAAATGACAGACTAAAAATGTTCCTGTTATTTGTTTTGCAATTTCCTTTTGATGTAATTATTTGGGGGCTATCCCCATGGATGCAAGAACACAACCTTCTAGCAGGTTAAGTTCTGTATCTTCCTCCTCTACTTCCCTCATTCCCCATCCGCATCCCCCAGACTGTAAATGACATAAAAGCAGGAATTGTGGATATTTTACTCATCATAGCTAATATCTACTCAATGGTGAAATATTGAAAGCTTTATTCCTGAGATCAGGAATAAAACAAGGATGCCCACTCTTGCCACTTCTATTCAGCGTAGTACTGTAAGTCCTAGCCAGAGCACTTAGGCAAGAAAGAAAAATAAAAGGTATACAAATAAGAGAGGACAAAATTACATTGTCTGCCTTTGCAGATGACATGATCTAATATATAGAAAGTCCTAAAAATGTCATAAAAACTGGCAGAACACATAAACAAGTTGACTAAAGCTGCTGAATACAAAATCAACATTAAAAAAATCAGTTGCATTTCTATACACTAGTAATGAGCTCTCTGAAAAGGAAATGAGGAAAACTATCCTACTTACAATAGCACCAAAATGATGAAATACTTAGAAATAAACTTAACTAAGGAGGTGAAAAATTTGAGTACTGAAAACTGCAATATATTTATGAAAGAAATTAAGACATAAGCAAATGAAAAGACATGCTGTACTTATGGATTGAAATACTAAATATTATTAAAATGTCCATACTGCCAAAGTGATCTCCAGTTTCAATGCAATCACTATCAAAATCCCAAAGGCATTTTATACAGAAATAGAAAAAACAGTGATAAAATTCATACAGAACCAGAAAAGATCATAAATACTCATATCAATCTTGAGAAAGAAAAACAAAGCTGGAGGTAGCACACTTGCTGATTTCAAAATATATTACAAAATCCAAGTAATCAAAACAGTATAGTATTGACATAAAGCCAGACAGATCGATGGAAAAGAATAGAAAGCCCAGAAATAATTCCGTGCATATATGGTCAACTGATTTTTGGCAAGGATGCTAAATATAAATAATGGAAAGGGCAATGGATTAAAGACTTCAATCTAAGACCCCAAACTGTAAAACTGCTTAAAGAAAGCATAAGGGAAAATCTTCATGACATTGTTTTTTCTAATGATTTCATGTATATGAAAACAAAGGCATAGACAATGAAATACAAAATAAAGAAATGGGATTACACAAGCTAAAACACTTTGCACAGCAAAAGAAACAAGTGAAAAAGCAACGTATGGAATGGGAAAAATAATTCCAAACCATATATCTGACATAGGGTTAATCTCCAAAATCTGTAGAAGAAGTTCCTACAAATTAAAAGTAAACAACAATAACAAGTAAGCAAACTAATAACTCAATTAAAAATGGACAAATGGCTTAAACATTTCTCTAAAGGAGACCATACATATTACCAACAGGTATATGAAAATTCTGAAGGTCACTTATCACCAGGGGAATAAAAACCAAAGCTACAACTAGATATTGCCTCAAACTTGTCAGAATAGCTCGTATCAAAAAACAATAGACAACAAGTGTTAGCAATAATGTAGGAAACCAGAACCGTTGTACACTGTTGGTGGGACTGTAAAATTATGCAGCCATTGCGGCCACTAAATATGGAGGTTTCTTTAAAAATTAAAACTACAACTAACAAACATATGATCCATCAATTCTACTTCTGAGTATTTATCCAAAAGAATTGAAATCAGTAGACTGAAGAGATATTAGCCCTCCTATGTTCATTGCAGAGCTATTCACAATAACCAAGATGTGCAAACAACCTAAATGTGCATTGACAAATGAATGGATAAAGAAACTGGTATACCAGTTCTATCCAAAAGGTATCCAGTTATATAATATGAAAAATAGAGGTGTTTATTGAAGAAGATACAAGAAACATTGTACATAGGACAGTGACACCTTAGTCCCCTCCAAAGTAGGCACCTTGGGACCTCACGCAGTTCTCCTAATCACCATCAGGTGTCCCTTAATAGTTTCCTGAATCTCATTGATAATCTGAAATCTCTTCCCTTTCAAAGGCAATTTTAGTTTTGGAAAAAGCTGGAAGTCGCTGGGTGTCGAATCTGGGCTGTGGGGGCGCTGAGTCACCTGGGTGATTTTATGTTTTGCAAAAAAAAAAAACTTTGCACAAGATGTGGTGCATGAGCAGGTACATTGTCATGATGAAGCTGCCAATCACCAGTTGCCCATAGCTGCGGCCTTCTGAATCATCTGATAGTTTCCATGCAGTAATATTCAAGCTTAATGCAAAATTTGATGCAGATTTGTTCCTCTACTGGCTCAGTCATTTTGAATGTGACGACCACACAGTACACATACTCACTCAAGGGTGTCTACGACCCTAACTGACTAATACAGTGAGGTTGTCATTGTTCACACATGCGCATTCCAGCCCACTCTCCTTGGCTGCCAGGTTACATCAATGTTGTGCAAACTGTTCTCATTATATTAACAGTGCCTGGACTTTTTCCAGACAGACCTCATATACATACAATGGAATACTATTCAACTTGAAACAATTCAGCAATATTCAACAACATGAGGGGACCTTGAGGACATTATTCTAAGTGAGATGAGTCAGTCACAGAAAGACAAAAACTGCATGATTGTACTTATATGAGGTATCTAAAAAGTCAAATTCATAGAATCAGAGTGAAATGGTGTTCTCCAGACGCTGTGGAGAGGATGAAAGTGGGAGTTACTAATCAATGGGCATAAAGCTTCAGTCAAACAAGATGAATAAATTCTAGAGATCTGCTGTACATTAGACCCATAGTCAACAGTAATATATTATATACTTAAAATTTGTTAAAAAGTACATCTCAGGTTAAGTGTTTTTCTCACAATAAACTGCAATAAAAATAAATATTAAAAGAAACATGAAAACGTGATATACCTTCTCCTATGATAATGATGGTGATAGTAATAATAGTATTTCTTACATACCAAGCACCTTGCTCAGGGTTTTACGTGCATTGCCTCATTTAAGATTAACAATACCTTGAGCTCCTTTCTATCCAGGGCCTCGGTTTTCTTCTGTAAGGTTGTGGGACACAACGCGGTGTTGGGGGCAGAGTGCTGAGGGGAAAGCAGGCAAGAACTGCAGTAGGAAGGTGCCCAGGAGATCCAGACTGATTTCATTATCTGGCTCTCAGTGCTAAAGGGGGAGCATTAAAACTACATCCCCAGCAGATTTACCATGAAGCTAATGGTAAGCTTCAGGGCTCACTTGCACTGACCCTGGGAATGCTGGAAGCTACTGGGGATTTGTAAAAACAAACAAACAAAAAAACTACATCCCCAATCTATTCAATGCTGCCAAAAGGAAATATATCCATATTGTATTTACCATATTGAAGTTGTTTTAAATATCATCCCCATGAGAAATTATATTCAAATGGGAAAGTCTTAATAGAACAAATTTAGGAACTACCAACTTGAGTGGTTTTCACTTCTGTGGGAGGAAATACTTACATGTTGACAGATGATGATTTTGCCAGCCCAGGGACCCGACTGGCAGATGCTAAGTAGCTGGTCACCCTGTCTTCCCCCACCCTCCTCAGGCTCTTTCTGGAGAGGAAGGTGTGCTACATATGTCATAGCAACCTCCCTCTTGAACTGGCCCATGTTTGCCCACCTGAACCTGCAAGGTGCTTACCGTATTGTGAGAGCTATTACGGTGCTGTACTGGCAGTGTCCAGCCCATGGCCCACAGGCCTCATGCAGCCCAGGATGGCTGTGAATATGGCCTAACACAAAGTTGTAAACTTACTTAAAACATTATGAGATATTTTTGTGATTACGTGTCACAATGTATTTAATATGTGGTCCAAGGTGGCTCTTCTTCTTCCAGTGTGGCCCAGAGATGTCAAAAGCTTGGACATCCCTGCTGGACACAGATGAATCCCTCATCTTCCACTTTCAGCATCTGCTGTGTTAGTTTTTGAGGTGCAACCCTTTGGTACTTCTAATTTGATTACTGTTGTTTTTAATCTGCTTTTTTCCCCAAAGCTTGCCTGTAATCATTATAGAAACCAATGTATACAATTTGGCAGCTAGGAACTGAGGATTTACCAAGTCACCTGAGCAACCCAGCATGTCTACAAATAGCCAGTGGGATTAGGTTCTGTAGTTTCATTTGGAACTTGGTGCAGCTGACCTGAATAATGAAATAGGGGTCCCGAAGTTATGAATCCCCTCCGAGCATGGCTTCATTAGAATCCCCTTATTAAAAAAGAAATGGGACTTATCTCATCAGCTCGATTTTATGGCATCTGATTAGACCACTATTTTCTCAGCAGGTTCCTTTTCTTTAAACTGTTGACTATGGATGGCCTGCTGAATAGAATGAACTTTGGACCACTAAATTGCAGCATTATGGTTATTTAGTGTAATTTATGAAAAACGACAGAAGCCATGATCACTTCTTGTTGCTAATGATATCTCCAGTTATCTGAACAGGTACGGGTTTGGAATATTTCTCCCACCCCTAATACTCACCCTGGAACACTTCCCAATCAGAAACCCCAAAAAACTTATTTGGAGGTGCAAACTCTGCAGATACAAAATCAAACATTAATAGCACCTGCACACAGTCTTACGAACATCGAACATCCACCATCAGCAGCCTTTCAGGAAAGCTGTGCATTTTCACTGTGTTTACCTAACAAGTCCCTTCATTCGGTGTTTTGACTTAGGATTTGACAAATTTGGAAAAACTCTAAATGGGGCCTTCAGTATAATACACTACAGTAGCACATCATCATCTCTCTGGCATATGAGGAAAGGTGTTGAAATTACGTAGTATTTCTTTCAAGCCTTGTGATGATTAAAGTAGTATGACACGCCACTCTTTTCTGATTAGTGGGAAATCAACAGTCACAACTGCATTGCAAACGTAAAAGCAATCCTAAAGCAATTGCAGCCTGAATTGAGCATCTTTCAGAGTATCGACTAGATGTGGTTCTCTGAAGCATACAGTAACCAAGAGACCAGTGCGGTGAGATAATAAGCAATGACATGCACTTGGGAGTGAGCCAGAGTTGCGTGTGCCTCCTTGTTCTACCAATGATGGCCTTGTGACCTTGGCTCAGTTTTTACTCTTCTTGAGTCTTGATCACCTTATTTGGAAAATGGGAGTGTCAATGCCAGTTTCATTGGGTGACCTTGAGTGTTATAGAAAAGGGTCCATGTAAAGTGGGTAGCTGAGCTGGATTCGCAGCACAGGCTCGAGAACTGTTAGTGCACTTCCCTTCCAGCAGAGTAAAGCCTAGATTTCGGGCTCAACCCCGCTGTACAGTGCCCATGGTCATCCTAGGAAATTTCCCAAATAGAAACAGTTTTATTGCACCTTCAGTTTAGAAATTAGTATCAGAGTTAGAACATCTAGGAGGGGGATAAGATAGGTTGGGGACCTGACGAAGTCAGACAGCCCGGAGTGCGAAGTACACAGGAATTTCTTCTCTGGTGAAGCTTTTTTTCAGTCATGGTCGGCACTGGGACATCGGGCCAGCATCTTTGGTTCAAAGTGAAAGTGACATGGACCTGCTCAAATAAACAACATTTCTCTTTGCCAGTGGCTCATGTGGGAAGAATGACAAAGATCCCTTGACTTTGTGTGGACTGACCCATATAACTGAGCATTGGCGAATATTCAGTATGTCTTTGAATTTTCACAGTAACGACACTGAAAAATTATCACCTCCCAACCATGCTGCTTTTTAGAAAGATACTATGGCCTTAATAGAGAAGAGAGGGGTGCATAAAAGAGTGAGCACAGGAGAGGAGGCATTTTACACGGTACCAATACTCGAACGCTGGCACTCTGTCCTGATTCTGCAATTTAATCTCTACTTAACCACAGGCATGCCCCTTTAAAATTCCAGGTTTGAAGTTAAGTTGGTTACAATGGATGCCTGTCCTGCAATGATTAGTCCAATTCTCAGCACAGCCCTCTGGAACAATTTTACTTTCTCTCTCTAGATTCTATCTTTGCCTCTTACTCTTTAGTAGATGCCGAAGAAGAAACCCCCTTCCAAAAGCTTTCTCTGGCAACAAGTGCATCATACTGAAAGTTGAGAACCACGTTTTTAACTCTTATGGTTTTACTTTTTTATTGTCAAGACTATTGCAGATGTCCCCCATTTCCCCCCACTTTCACCCCTTCCACCGAGCCCCCCAAAACTAGCTTAGCTGATAATTAATCATTGTTGGAGGGACCCTCCATTTCTCTGGGCTTGTGTTTGCATTGAGGGGACCTTGGCTAGAGCGGCACCACCCATTTCCCCCATACTCCATGTGGTTGGTGCAATGGGACAGAAGAACCAGACATACCCAGCGTAGCCTTTCCTTTCACATCTGCTTGCCCACCCAGAGGGTAGTTTCTGCTGTGCATACTGGGTAACCTCTGCACCAAAGATTCAGCAGTGAGCGAGACCTGGGCCCTTCCCTCTGGGAGCCGTTACCATTTAGTGAGGAGTCAGACAAGTAAATAAAATGCCATCAAAATAGAAGGTTATAATCCCAGTGGTCGAGGAACACACTGGGAGCATAAAGAAGGGGCATCTGAACAACTGCATTATCAAGTGTGTAGATTCAGGAGGTTTAAATTAAATAAACATTGACTGAGCCACAACTTGGAGATTGTTCTTGCAGCGCATATATTAAGCATTCCCTCTGGGTAAAACCTTGTGCTAAGAGCCGATGATATGAGGAAAAATAAGACATAGTCCACGTCCTTAAAGAGCTCATAGCCTAATGGGGGAAACCTCAAAGTCCATTTAAGACTTTCACTACAGCACAGAAATAGGGTCATGCACGAATAACTATCAGAAAACAGAGAAAAATGTTATTAATGCAGCACAGGGTTCAGGAGAGGCTGCCCACAGGAGATAACTCTTGAGCTGATTCTGAAGGAATGAATATGATTTAATGGGTTTAACAATACTGACAAGTTCAATCCAGACGGGGGGAAACGGCATAGTCAAAGTTACGGAGATGGGCCAGACCATGGAGTGTTAAGGGATGAACTTTGGAGGAATTGGATAATGAAGGACCTTATATGCCATGCTAAGGACCTAGGAAACTTGGATTTGATCCTTTGTAACAACAGATCAGGTGGGGATAAATTCTAAAGGTAAGGGTATAAGCTAGAAGGCTGCTGGGCTATGAAGGTCCAAGGAATAGTTGATGAGGGCCTGAGCTAGGTCAGCAAGGGAAGTAAAAGAGAATGGAGATGTGGAGATACTGGGGAGGTGATCTGGTGGATGAGTGGTTACATGCATGGCTGAGGCAGAAGGAGTCGTCTGTGATGACTCCCAGTTTTTCAGTTTGTGTGCTGCCAAGATTGGGCATAGAGTAAAGCAGGGCTGGTGGAGGTGGGAGGAAGATGATGAGCTCAGTTTTGGACACATCAAATGCCAGGTCTTTCTGTGGCATCCCGGGGTAACAATGACTTCCAAAAAAAGATATTTTGCAAAAAATATTATGCTTGCTACTTGCTCTCCTTTTCTGATCTAAATCTGGAGTGTCTAATGCAGTAATCTTTTTAAATAAGATTTTATGTATTTATTTTTAGAGAGAGGGGAAGGGAGGGAGAGAAACAGCAATGTGTGGTTGCCTCTCATGTGGCCCCCACTGGGGACATGGCCTGCAACCCAGGCATGTGCCCTGACCAGGAATCGAACCAGAGACCATTTGATGTGCAGCCCGAACTCAATCCACTGAGCTACACCAGCCAGGGCAAATAATGCAGTAATCTTAAATACACACAGAAGAGACATCAAAAAAGACCTGGAACTCTACCAGGTCTAGAATGAGGAAAATGAACCTCATCAGACCCTCCCAGCTTGCTGCATGTCTCCCTATTTTATCTTCCTGCTATTCCAATGCTGAAGCTGCCTAGGTAACTGCAACAGCATACTCAGGGAGAGAGATTAGACTGGCAAAACTGTCACAAAATCTACTTTTCTTTTGACACACATTGCAGCTTTTGTGGTAAATAAAAACAGAATAACCTATAAACTCAGAGGAATTGCAGGCCTGTGTTCTCCTACAATGACTTTTGAGGGGAATTGCAGGCCTGTGTTCTCCTACAATGACTTTTGAGGGGAGGAAAACACATGTGTTGGTTTTGCTCTTATTTGTGTCACTTTTTAAATAATAACTTGGTTGAGCCCAGGCTGGCATAGCTCAGTGGATTGAGCACGGGCTGTGAACCAAAGGGTCGCAGGTTCGATTCCCAGTCAGGGTACATGCCTGGGTTGCAGGCCAGGTCCCCAATGGGAGCCACGTGAGAGGCAACCACACATTGATGTTTCTCTCTCTCTCTTTCTCCCTCCCTTCCCCTCTCTAAAAGTAAAAATAAATCTATAAAAAAAATAATAATAACTTTATTGAGATATAATTCACATACCATACAATGAAAACTAAGACTGTGTGGTCACTCCTAAGATGGCGCAGGTTTGGGCATGAACGTAGTGACCCTGGGATAACAGTGGCTTTAGTGTTGGATCTCTGTCTCTTGCCTTAATATCTCTGTTCAGCTCTTTTCCTCCTTCTGGTAGGCTACACTAATACTAATCTCTGGCTGATTCCTCTATTGTTTTAAACAATTCTTGGGGGGCACAAATTGCTGCATAGTTTAATTCAATTTAACCCAGGCAGAGTTAGCTTCAGGATACAAGTCTTTGAAGTGTATTTTAACCCCAGGGGGGCTCTTCCCAGCTGGGTTATCTTTGTTAAACAATGCGGCCTATGTTTTAATGTGCTGCTCTCAGAGAGTTACCAGTCTCCTTCTACTCGTGTACCCTCCATTGTTTTCTAGAGCACCTTAGGCTTGAATTTCCATACGCTCTTTCATAAAGTCCATTCCTTTGTGGAGCATCTCAGAGCTTTCTGTTCCTTTGCTTTGAGCACTGGGTGAGGATGGTAGCTCCCGGTCTCCTCAGTTTATCTCTTCTCGTAAGAAACCTCTGCCTTACTAGCCAGTAATGGGTGAGGGCGATCAGGACCCCAGTATTCTCTCCAAAATATATAAAGTACTTCAATAACTCAATGGAAAAAGGCAAACAACTCAATTTTAAAAATGGGCAGAAGATCTGAATGGACATTTTCCCAAAGATGACGTACAGATGGCCAACAGGTGCATGAAAAGGTACTCAACATCACTGACTGTCAGCGGGATGCAAATGAAAACCACAGTGAGATGTCACCTCACATCTGTTAGAATAGCTGTCATCAAAAATACAAGAAATAAATGTTGGTGAGGATGTGGAGAAAAGGGAACCCTGGGGTATGGCTGGTAAGAAGTGTAAATAGGTACACCAGAATGGAAAACAGTATGGAGGGTCCTCAAAAACTTAAAATAGAAGTACCCATATATCCAACAATTTCATTTCTGGGCATTTATGTAAAGGAAATGAAAACAGCAACTTGAAAAATATATGTGCTCCCATGTTCATTGCAGCATTATTTATAACATGGAAACAGTCTAAGTGTTTATTGGCGGATGAATGAATAAAGAAAAAAATATGCACATACACAATGAAATATGAACCACAAAAAGGAAGGAAATCTTGCCATTTGGGACAACATGGATGGACATTGAGGGCATTATGCTAAGTGAAATAAGTCAGACAGAGAAAGACAAATACCATATGATGTCACCTATATGAGGAATCAAAAAAAAAAAAAAAAAACCCTCATAGAAACAGCAGATTGGTGGTTTCCAGAGACAGAGAGTAGAAGGTGCTCATTTCACAATACCTACGAATATCCAATCATTATGTCGTACACCTAAAACACATACAATCTTGTGTCAATTATCTTAATTTTTAACAATTCAAAAATAAATAAATAAAAATTTTAAGAGAAAAAATGGAGAAAGCATGTGGGCGACATGGTTTTTCGTATTTACTGAAAAGACGCAAACTATGATCTCACAGATGACCCAAGTTCCAACCTTCATGATCCCCTCTGTACCCTGAAGCCTAAATAATAATTGGATTCCAAAATAATTTGGAATAATTTTCACACCTTCAAAACTCCAATCATTTCCAGAGATACTAGTAAATCATGGTAAAACCAATCAAGTTCAATAATTTGAACAAGACACTTCTGGTCCATTGTTAATTAACTTGTGCCCAAGGAAGAAACAGGAAGAAGGGAAAGTGTAAATATGCTAGTTATTGGCTTACAGTTATGGTCAAGTTATTTAAAGACTCTGGGCCTCGTATCTGTTGCCTGCATCATTTGCAAGAACTTACAAGAAAATATTTAGGAGTATTTTGTGAGAAGTAAGACCTAGAAGGCTAAGAGAAGTTTCAGATGTCTTAAAATAGGCTTATTTTATGGAGGTGATAAACTGCTCCCTCGGGGCCAAAAAGGGATGCTGCTTTTTGCCCATGAAATCCAGTTTAACTGTATGAAAAACTTCAAGACCTAACAAGGAACTCAATTATTAGACTTTTCATTGAAGTCTGGCTAATAATTCCTGATGAAGATGCATCCTTTCTAAAACTTAACTGAAAGGCAATGTTGCATGGTTTAGCAGCGAAACACCTGGACTCATGGCTGACTGCTTGGTTTCAGAACCTGAATCAGCCAGTTTGTAGCTGTGAGAGCCTGAGCAAATCACGTAACCTCGTCATTCCTCAGCAAACTGAAGATAACACCTTACGGGTAGTTGTAAGGTTTTAATGAATGAAAAGGCATAAAGGCGCATAGAGCTGTGCATGGCACAGAGTAAGCACCTTGTGAGAGTGATGAAGTTGATGATGTCAGCTTGGAGATTTTCCCCTTTTGAAAGTTATCATCTTGACCTAAATGATTTCAAGATTTCCTAAAAAATAGCTTTCTTTTCTCAGCGAGGCTTTGTGGAAAGAGCATGGAGAAAATGTCTGCAATGCAAACCCATTGGGAATCATGACCAATGTGAGAAGACGCAGATCGGTTGGTCTAGGCATCAAGTCTCTGGAAGTGTTGGAACTGACAGCATGTCTGATCCAGTGATGCCATTCAAGACATTTAGCCAAGGGTGATGCTCTAGGATGAAATTAAAAGGAAAATGACAAATAAACTGTGGCAACTAATCAATACGTGGCCCAGTATGCAAGCTAACGGTCCATTTCAAGAGCAGGATCTGGCTTTTGCAGAGCCCGCCTTTTTGTGGTAAGAACTGGGTTTTGTTATAATTGTGTTGAGAATTGCAGTTTAGTGCCCTAAAATCATTGATGTTGTACTATGAATGTTTCTTTCTTTTGTGTTCCTTAATAGTAGTTGGAAAATGAATGAATGATAGGTAGATGATAGATAGATAGATAGATAGATAGGCAGATGAACAAACAGTTATCTTAGTGATCCTATTTCAGTAGTGCAATATAACAAATTGAAATTTCAAAATAGGGACAGAGAGTCAGAAAGATATCAGAGCTATATGTGGATTCCATAGGAAACATAAAAGCACAAGTATATATTTTTATCTTCTAATTTATCTATCTGACACTAATTGTTACTTTATTTTAGATATGGCTCTTAGGCCCAGCTCCTCAGCCTGGTCTCCTCTTACAAGTGTTACATCCTTTTTTGGCGTATAATCTCCGCACTTCCATCCTTTATTTAAAAACTGATTTAGTGGTGTCCGTAATCAATAGGAGGGACTGGTAACTGCCTGCCCCCCAGAAGGCATGACTGTAGGTCAGGCTGCCAGCCCCTTCAACAGGCACCTGTGGGATAAGGGGTGGGGGCACTGAGCACAGCACTGAGGGGCTGAAGCACTAGCTGAAGGGTTGCCAAACTATAGCCCATGGGCCAAATCTGGCCCACCGCCTGGTTTTGTAATTGAAGTTTTATTGGCACACAGCCGTGCCCATTCATTACCTATTTGCCATGGCTGCTTTCACACTACAATGGCAGAGTCGAGTAGCTGCAAAAGAGACCATATGGCCCACAAAGCCTGAAATATGTGTTATCGAGCCCTTTACAGGAAAAGTTTGCCAACCCTTGCGCTAGATGGTTGTTTGCAATTTAAAATGTTCTAACATGTTTCAAGTTTGTGGGCAGGAATCTACAATAAAGCCAGCTATATTTGCTGCCCTGATTCATTTGTTTATAGTCAACTCTGAACAGGTCTGGCAGACACTCACGAAAGGGCATTTCTCAAAAGCAGCCTGAGAGTGTGTCCCTCTGAGCCTTGGTGTCTGCAGCCCCTCTTCCGGGAATGTGGACCCCCATTTCGCCTCCTCTCTTCTTTCCCTCCCACCTTCTGTTGGGCCTTCAGGATTCTACCCAAATCAAGCCTCCTTTGTGAAGCCTTCCCTCAGCCCGCCCCAGATCCCAGGCACGAGGTAGCATTCTCTCCCCTAGTTTCCAGAACTCATGCACAGAGGTCTGCCACGGCTGGCTCACATGAAATTGTTGGTCCCATCTGCTCCACTATGAACTCTGCAGGGACGGCGGCAGTGTTGCGTTTGTCTGCATAACCCAGCCTTAGAGTCATTTGTTAAATCTGGGCTCCTATTTTCCCTAAGCGGTTGGCACATTGTCCCCTCATTGCACCCTTGTCCCTTGCCTCCCTGTGTTCATGCTTAGCCTCTCCAGTCTGCAGCTAGGGTGGATTTCTCATAGGCGGAATTCAGGTTACGTTACTCCTCTGCCCAAAATCCAACACTGCCTTAGCCTTGGAATCAAATCCAAAGGCTGATCACAGCCTGCAGGGTCCTGTATGACCTAATGCCCTGCCTGCATCTCCACCTTCATCCCTCTCTTACTGCTCTTCTCCTTGCAAGTTGCATTTCACTGGTCTCCTAGTTGTTCCTCGAACATGCCAACCATGCTCCTGCCTCAGGGTCTTTACATTGGCTGTTCCATCTTCCTGGAATAGTCCTCTCCCAGATATCTAGCTCCCTTAATTCATTCAGGTCACTGCTCTGATATTACTTCTCCAAAGAGGCCTGATACTACTTCTCTTTGAAGAAACCAAATACCCCTTTTGTTATGCTCTGTCCCCTTAAATTAATATTGCTTTGCAGTACTTATCACTCCCTGATATTACATAGCATATCTCCTTATGTGTTTATCGCCTGCTGTCCTTACCAGGCTCCATGAGAGTGGGGGCACTGTCTTGTTTACTCTCTATTTTCAGTGTTTGGAATAGAGCTTGGCATCTAGTAGGTACCCAATTACCACCCATAAGATACAAATGAGGGCAAGAAGTCTGTGTGTTGACTCTGGCACCAGAACCACAGTGTTTTAAATACTTCAGCATCCTAATGTGTGCCGATACTTTTTAATGAATGAGAATGTGTGATAGGGAGAGCGTGAGTTTTAAGAATCCACCGATCTTAGTACAAATTCTAGCTCTACTGGGTAGTAGTTGCTTGACATCTCTGGGCCTTAATTCCCTTTGACTTAATAAGGGGATATTTATAGCCACAACACAGGGTTGTTGTGAGGACTGAATGAGATAATACGTGTAAGGGGATTGTTTGTAGAAGGCAGGCTACAAAATATTATGGATGGCATAATTGCATTTCTTTCAAACAAGTGTTTGTGTTTAGAAAAACATCTGTAAGAGTATAGCCCAAAATGTTGGCAGGGGTCATGGGTGGGCGTAGGCTTAGGAGTGATTGTTTTCTTTTTTGTACTTCTGTAATTTTTCTTTTTTACAACTAAGTACATCATTTGAATCCTAAGAGGGGAAAATAGCATTTAAATTTGTTTAAAAAGCTAAAATGAAAATAAGGCCACGCTCTTCTCACCATACCATGCTGCCCATCTACTTTGGTACTAAACGAACACACAAAACAGAATCAGACTCCTAGGCACAGAGAACAGACTAATGGCTGCCAGAGGGGAGGGCGTCTGGGGGACTAGGTGGAAAAGGTGAAGGGATTGAGAAGCACAGATTGGTAGCTACACAATAGTCACGGGGATGTAGAGTACAGCACAGGGAATATAGCGGGGATAGAGTCTTGGTTGGCAGAGGAAGGTGGGCAGGACAGGAGAGTGGGAAATAACCATGAGAACAGAACCGGAGTAGAGTGGAACCCATACCTTCTGTAGGCCATTCTCCTTGCTTAGAACAGGTTGGTAAGACGGGCGCTGAACTGCACTTTCCTTGTCGTACCCTGGGGTGCTGTGAGAAGGATCAAATGAGAGCGTGCACACATCACTAGTACAGTGCAGGGCAGTTAGAAGCACTATTCTAGAGCCTGGTAACTTGAGTTCAGATCCTAACTCCCCCCTTAACTAACTGATAGCCTTACGTGTTTCTGAACCTCTCTTTCCTTCCCTCTAAAGTAGGGAGAATACTTTAAACCTGGCAAATTTACTGCAAAGACTCGAGAAGAAAATGGCTTGTGGATTTCCAGAGAGTACTGGATTTCTCCTATTCACCTCTTGTCCTACTTTCTACCCAGCCCTGGCACCCCACCCCTCCAAATGGAGAATAAGGCAGGGAATGGTACCTCTCCCAACCCCACAGCCACTTTTCTACACCTTGTTTTTCAGCACTGGAAAGCCAGAAAAGAGGGTCAAGGAAGATAGGGAGTGAGTCATCACGAACTGATTCCCTTTGTGTTGTTTGGAACAAGTGTGGGAGAGAAGCCGCGTCCCCGTCTGCCCACTACCACTTGAACAGCCACTGCGCAGCAAGAAGCACTTAGATGCCTGGTGAAGAGTAGAGGGTAAAGATGGCAAGACCAGGATGTCTCATATGAGCCAGCTGTGCTGTGCTCACAGGAGAGCAACTGTGCAGAGTCCTTATTGCAGAGTCATAATGTTTTACACAGTCTGCGTGCATCTGACCTCCAGAGCATGCTGGGATGAGCGTTGTGTCCCTCCCCGCCCAGTCCCCCTTCCCCAAAGGCTCGCATCCTTCCAGCACAATAGAAGCCTGGAACTGCTCATCAAGTTGAAGTGGATTTTACTGTTGTGGATGTTGTTAACCACAAAACACAGAGGGACTGGAGGCGGGAAGATTGCTATGTTCCCCTTTTGTGGTATGAAATGTTTTGAGCTGTGATAAAGAGGTTATCAGGGTGAGCATCTCCCACCCCTTTCTTTCCATAACAAAATATTGAGCCCTGCCAATGGTCTGCGCTCTAGTGATGCAGAGGTGAATATACCTCACGCCCTGCCCTGGAGGAACAGTTGAGTGGTAGAATAAGGCATGTTCCAGGCAGTTAGAGTGCCCTGGGGTTGGTCAGGGGGTACCGCAAAGAGAATAGTGATGGTGCCTATGAGGATGCAAGCAGCTATACTTCCCATTGGCAGCAAGAGCTGGTTCCCGAAGAAGGTCAAGGAACTTGCTCAGGGCAAAGACCTTGAAATAGTGACCAGCAAGAAACAAGTGGGCCGTGGCAACCTGGACATGTCCAGATGCCAGAAGTGGCATAGTCAGTGCAAGGTATTGAGGTAAACGAGTGTCATTCTTTACAAAGTTTTGTATTTATTGATTTGAGAGAGAGAAAAAAATATTGCTTGATTGTTCCACTTACATATGCATTCATTGGTTGTCTTTCACATGTGCCCTGAGCAGGGATCAGACCTACAATTTTGGTGTATGGGGATGACGCTCTAACCAACCAAGCTAGCTGGCCAGGGCTGGATGTCCTCTTTGAGGCGTAGTCCAGTTAGGGTCAATATTCTCAACTTTGGGCATTCAAGGCCCTTCTGACACCCTCTCCCCACATCTTGCCCTGTCTCCCTTTCCAACCACATTGCTGTTATTTGCTCCCGTACTCTGGCCCCATCCTTTTCTCTGCCCACTTCACTAAACATGCCCTGCATCTTCCTGCCTCTGTATCTTTCCAAGGTGTAGTCCCATCACCCAGAGAGCTCTTCCCTATATCTGCCTTTAGCATAGCCCAGCCAACCAGTTAGGGTCAAATCCCTCCTCCCGTAAACTTGATCCCCAGGGTATGTCTACCATCTCCACTTCCATGCCCCCATATGGAATTGAGCTCCTCTTTCCCTTTATGCTCAGGACACTTGCTCCCTCTGTTAAGAGCTTGACACCACCTTCCTTATGTAGCCAAATGGTTAAGAGAGTAAGCATGGAGTGAGGAGATCAGACATATGTGATCTCAGGTAAATTTACTAACCTTTTGAGCCCTGAGTTTCAACATCTGTACACTAGAAATAATACTAGTATCTAATTTCTAGTGTTATCTGTAGAATGAGATAATACGTGTAAAGCATAGCACCTGCTACATAGAAAGCATTCAATAAATGATAGCTGTTTTTTGTAAAATGGCTCTGTAATCCCCACCCTAAATTATGAGCTACTTTGCAGCACGTGGCAGGTACTCAAAAAAGTTTGATCAGACCTTGAATCATTGCCTTGACAATAATGGGGCAATCTGGGTGCTCCAAAGTCCAGATGGCTGATCTGAGATGTAGCATAACCCTAAGAGCATAGGACCCAACAATGCCTACATTTACCAAACAGTTCCCTGAGTTGGGGGACCCCCTTGAGCTGGGGTTGGTGTATGTTTGAAAGAGGCTTTTTTTTTTTTTTGCCCACTAGGGAAATACTTGTAATTAAACTGGTATTAAACTAGTGCAACTAGTAGTTTCTTCTCCAGAGAAGTCATGTGAAGTGCCCATAAATAGATTAAAGGGACACTCCAGACATTTTGAAGAGGGAGAGGAAATTAGTCACTTGGACCTGTTGGGAAGAGACCAAGGAAGTATTGGGGAGAGGGGAGATATAGAGGGACAACTCCACACTTCTGCTGAGAACCATAGGGGGTCTTGGTAAGAAGCGGGGCGTGACTAGTGCTGATGTTAAAGTCCCACCTGTGTGGGGTTTTATATATAAATCCCACCTCCGCCCCTGTGCTACCATTAAAATTCTTTCTCAAAACGATTTTCTGGGCAACTCTGAAATGTTGAGGAAATTTTCAGGCAGGTCTGACAACATTCGCTAAGATCACAGTGCTCAATTCTTGGTTGCGTAGAGGGAATATGTAACACTCTTGTTAAAGCAGGATATTGCCATTTCACCGGGAGAATGGGTCTGTCCTCCAGCCTCCAAATTGTAACTATTGCCTTAAGACTACCTTAGAAAAGTCATACTACAAGGACACAGTTCTAAAAAGTCTGCTCAGGAAGGGTCTGATTTGAGCTTGTTGAACGCACCGAAGTGTATCCGCTGCTCCACTTCAGCTTTTTGCCAGTCTCATTTGGATATTCTGTGTATGTTTGGATATTCTGTGTATATTTGGATATTCTGTGTATGCCTGCTCTGGGAAACATGTAACGCATTTCAGGAAATGCCACTAACCACAGAAAAGGAGGGTGTGCTAAGGTCAGTCTCAATCCAGGCCCCAGGAAGAAGAATGTGTTCATCACTCAACCTGTAATTACTATTCTTCTGAATGATAAATATGAAAACAAATGGGATCTGGAACCAATTTTTTTAAAAATGTAGAAGAACGGAGGGTTCAGACTCTGCCCAGATCCCCTTAACCTCAGTACTGAGATGGCAGGAGGTCGCTACTTCTTTCCACTGTTCCCTTACCTTTTTTGAAAAAGAGGGTGTCGCTCATTCACGAATATAGACCTCTCCAGAGCAAAGATACTTGACGGAGTACACAAGGAGAGTATCTGAGAAATGACTTTTCAGATATGTGGTTGGAGCACTTAGGATAATGGACAATAATTTTTGACCTGTGTTAAGTAACAAGAACACACGCATGTACTCTTGGCCTGGATTCCCCAAAGCAAATCAGGACAGCCCCGTCTGCCACGTGCCGTGCACACCAGAATGTGGATGACTCAGACAAGGTATCTGAAGCTGTAAACTCCTTAAACCCCTGACTCCCACCCCTCCATATTAAGGACACGTAGAGGTGCTGGGGTTGCCCCCATATCAAAATCCAGAGTACAGGGAGTTAGTTGAGGCCATTTTTGTACTGAGAAATTAACTGCCTGAAGAACTATGGAGATCTACAAAGGACAAGTCCATCCAGACACCTATGTACATCCATGTTTTACTATCAATTTGGACTTCTTCTTCTCTTTTTTTTTTAAATAAAGGATCTTTTATTTTTTAAATTTATTTACTGACTTTTAGAGAGAGAGAGAGAGGCACAGAGAGAGATAGAGGTTGATTTATTGTTCCACTTATTTATGCATTCATTGATTACTTCTTATATGTCCCCTGACCAGGAATTGAACCTGCAACCTTGTTATATCAGGACGATGCTCTAACCAGCTGAGCTACCTGGCCAGGGCTCAATTTGTACTTCTTAAGTGACCTGATCTATTTACATCAACTAGTTTTACTCCTCCTTTACACGAATTACCCAATCTCATGACTTCCTATAGACCCCCAGTCCCCATTAAAGCAAGCGGTCCCACACAACAGACTCTCCTGGTAAGAGCATAAGAATCTCCAATTTAAAGAAGTGTCTCTGGTTATTCTCATGTGTAGTCAGGCTTGGAAACTGCTCACCAAGAAGTCCTTCAAGAAAACTGGACAGATACAAGGAAAATTTCTTCCAGAAGGGACCACTCACTAGGGGAACATACAGGCACGAGGCCACTTCGATCCTGTGCCCAGCTAGTCACCCATCCATCTGTTTATCCAGCTAGTGATCTAGGCAAAAACTCTGTTTTACGGAGTAGGCTAGGATAACCTGGGACGCTGCTACAAAGCAATGAGGAAACCTAACAGATCTTTGAAAAGAGAGTGGCATCATCACATTCATCAAATCAGTCTCACTTCTACCACCTCAACCTCAGGCTTCTTCCTGGATCTTCTTAAGGTCTTAAAGATGAAAAAAAAAAGAAAAAAAGGAAAACCTGTTGCTCTCTTCCCTTAACTAATCACATGTATACACATCCGTTCCCCTGGCAAATATTTATTGAGAAATGACTATGTGTTAGGTATTTTCCCAGGTTCTGGGGTTATAGTAATGAACAAGCTAGGCAAGAACCCTGTTCTCATGGACTCTCCACTGCCTGCCACCTATCCTGTGTTTCCATATCCCTGTACAAACCTGAGAAAGAGCCCAATACCCACAGCAGAAGTTTGGGAGTGTAAGTCGGTTCTGAGACCTGGCGCAGTGGATTTCAGGGTGAGTAGACTGGAGGAGCACTTCTAAAAACCAACCCCTGACCTCACATGCGCTAGCACAATTTCTAAGATGATGTGGTTAGTGTGGCAGAGACTCCTACTTGTAATGAAATATTTCCTCACCGTTTTTTTCCGTAATAACAGAATATTAACCCAGGCACAGGGCCACCCCAAATGAAGACTACTTTTAAGCCTCCACTGAAGAATCAAGTGTGGCCATAAGACTACATTTTGGCCATTGGAATGTGAACAGAAGAGGAGTGTGCAGTATCTGGATTGTTGCCTTGATGGAAAAGATATTCCTTACCCTTCCTTTTCACCCCTCCCCATGGGCTGGACCTGGTGAGGCAGCTTTCACCGTATAGATAGGGTAATATCCTAGGAATGACAGAGTATCATGGTAGAGGGAACCTAGGTTCCTGGATAATTGATTAAGCACTGTCACCATACAGGCCTAAGGCTACCTACCTCTGGATAATTATGGGACAGAGAAATCCACTTTCAATTGGATTAACTCACTCTTCCCTCAGATTTCTGTTAGAGCACCAGCAAGTATATCCTGACTAAAACTGCGTGCAATAAGAAATTCATTAGTTACCTGGATGAGAATGAATTCCATGGACTAGTGAGGGTGTATCTTATATGACAGTAGGTTAGGGAACATGAAAGAACTGAGGAGGCAGAGATAATAAGCATAGACAATTCTTTAAGAAGGTCATCTGTAGCCCCCTGGCTGGTGCAGCTCAGTGGATTGAGTGCCGGCCTGTGAACCATGGGGTCACCAGTTCAATTCTCAGTCAGGGCATGTGCCTGGGTTGCAGGCCAAGTCCCCAGTGTGTGGGGCATTGTGAGAGGCAAACACACATTGATGTTTTTCTCCCTCTCTTTCTCCCTCTCTTTCCCTCTGTCTAAAAGTGAAAAAATAAAATCTTAAAAAAAAAAAGAAGAAGGTCTGTAGAAGGAGTGACCACCTACAGCAGTAGCTATAGTGCATGTTGGATGTTGGGTCGAGAGAAGGATTTGACTTTAATGGCATGGTGCTAAGAGAAATTTGCTCCGATAGAGAACATGAGACTGAAATATAGAAGGGATGAAGGAACTGATGGAAAGAAGTCCCTATGGAGTCGGGAAGGTTGAGACCCAAAGCCCAGTTTAAAAAAAAGGGAGAGAAAGTTCTTCTGAGAGGGAAAAGATAAGGAAAGATAAGGGAAATGATAAGGAAGGATGACTGTGGAAACAACTGGGCTGAGGGTGAGTCAGGAGGCTGAGGGATATTCCCGTGAGAGCAGAGGCAAGGTCATCTGCTGAGAGTGGGGGGCAGGGCAGCCAGTAGTCAGTTCAGGGCTTGTATTGGAGTGGTGAGATTTAGAACAGTTAGGTGGATTGAAAGTTGACCAAGGAGAAGGGAATTTCAGGCTGGAATTGTTGTCCAGATATATATATATATATAAATTTTATTTAGAGAGAAGGGGAGAAAAGGAGAGAGGGAGAGAAACATCAACCAGTTGCTTCTCCCACACCCCCAACTAGGGACCTGGCCTGCAATCCAGGAATATGCCCTGACCGGGAATTGAACTGGTGACCTTTCAGCTTGCAGGCCAGCATTCAATCCACTAAACCACACCAGTGTGGGCTGGGCTCAGATTATTTTGCAACCCATGAATTCACAATGACTTTACTCTGAAAGAGACCCATTATAGAAACAATGAAAATGTTGAAAGGACATACACATTGCATAGGAGCTGAGAAGAAGGTATTGAAAACCCAGGGGAGACAGTTGCATTAGTGATAGACATTAATCAAGAGGAAAATTAGAAAACTAAAGGAACTCCTTCCCAGAGATGAGACATGCATGTAGTCTCCTCAGGTCAGGCGGAGCGTCATCCTCCGAACAGTGCCAGTCCATGCAACTCTCATGACGACACAGGGAGCTAGGTATCACTGGCTAGGTCAGCTTACATAGATGGTGAGCTGCGAAGTATGGAATTCAGCCCCATTTTTGTCAATTTTGAATTTCATGTTTAAGGTACCTTCACTCTGTCACCCTGAACAGATCTTTCCTGGATGCCAGAAAATGATGATGTATTTGAGAGGCTATTTTTTTTTTTCAGCACAGAGAGTGCTACTATCTTTTATCTGCAATTTCTTATTAGTCTGGCTTTTGAAAGCCCGCTTGAACAGTCTCTGCTTGTTTGTTGGTTGTTTTTTTTTTTTTTTTTCATTCAAATGCACTGTGACCTAAGTTGAAATGGATAACTTGTTGCCAGGATATCTCTGTAATAGCCAGACTGAAAAGTAAACAATAGCTAACCACCACATTCATCTAGTTCTTTATGATGCCGGCATTTTTTTTTTATTAAACCCATTATTTCTGAATCTTTCTTTGGGTTCATCTAGAGAAGGGGGAATGCTATTAACAGTCAGCTATTCTTTATATGAATTCTATTTATATTATGTTCAATTATTTTTCCACAGACATTTTAACACTCCATCCACATCCCTTTTGGTTAAATTGCTGGTGACTATATGGCCAGATAAATAACAATCTTAAAGGTGTGCAAAATAAATTGAAACTGACAAGAACCTTTATAACTTACTAATTCTCCAAATAATAAGAAATTTGTGGGAAGTCATTCTTATCCTCTGAAAGTTGTCTCTAACTCTCTGATACTTCCTCACACACTCCACAATGAACTTGTAGGGTAGGTACTGTGATTATACTCATTTTACAGGCTGAGAGACCGGAAGCCCAGATAGGTGAAGTGACTAATGTAAGGGCACACACACAATGAGTGGTAGAACCAGGATTTAAACTCAAGTCTGTATAGTTTTGAAATGTGCGCTCTTTTTGCCTCAGCTTTAAAAATGTATAGGACTGCAATCTTGAAATTAACTATAAGGAGACAGGAACATTGCCAGGCTATGTAAGAATATAGCAAACCTGAACACTTTTCTAATGACTTTGACCGATTGACCTTTGTAAACCACTCCACCCAAGAACAATATACATTTTGTACAGACGAAACATGAACCAGGATAGACCATATTCTGGACCATGAAACAAGCCTCGTTACATTTAGAAGGAATCAAATAATATAAAATCTGTTCTCGGACTACAGAGAATTAAATTTAAATAAAATCAATGACAGAAAGATCACTTGAAAATCCCTAAAGATTAAGACACTAAATAAAATATTTAAAAATAAAACATAGGTTAAAGGAAATTCAAAAATAATTTCAACTGAATGCAAATGGAAATACAATATATCAAAATTTGTAGGAAGCTGTTCAAGATGTAGTTATGTGGGTGGGATGGGCAGGGCAAAATTATAGCACTAAGCGCCTGTGAAATATAGTCCTCTCTCATCTGCATTTTGCTGTCCGTGGTTTGTTACCTGCTGTCAACTGAGGTCTGAAAATATGAAATGGAAAATTATGGAAATGAACAATTCCGAAGTGTTAATTGTGCACTGTTCTAAGTAGCGTGATGATACCTCATGCCTTTCTGTTCTGTTCTGTCCTGCCCGAGTCATGCATCACCCCTTTTTCCAGCATCTCGGCATCTGCATGCTGTATCCAGTCCTTACTCTTTAGTGACTTAGTAGCCATCTAAGTTATCAGATCCGCTGTCCCTGTAGCACACTGCTTATGTTCCAGTAACCCTTATTAACTGAATAATGGCCCCAAAGCACAGGAGCAGTGATGCTGGCAATTTGGATATGCCAAAGAGAAGTCATGAAGTGCTTCCTTTAAGTTAAAAGGTGAAAGTGCTAGACTTAATGGAGAAAAAAAAAATCATAGGTTGAGGTTTCAAAGATCTACAGTAAAAACAAATCTATCTATTAAATTGTAAAGAAAAAGTCATGCTAGTTTTGCTGTTGTACTTAAAACTGCAAAAATGACTGCTAGAGTACATGATAAGTGCTCAATTAAGATGGAAAAAGCATTAAATTTGTGGAAGAAAATATAGAGTTTGGTATCTGACATTTCAGTCGTCCACTGGGCCGTCTTGCATTGTACCCTCCATGGATAAGGGGAGACTACGGTATTAGGCAGTAAGAAAGTTTTCCAATTAATGGCCTCAGCTTATAACTTAAGAAAGTAGAAAAAAACTGAGCAGAATAGGCAAATCTGACAATGAAACAGAATAAAGGTTGGTGATCTTTTTCTTAAGGAACCAGATAGTAAATAATGTAGGGTTCACAGTTTCTGTTCCAGCTACTCAACTCTGCTCTTAGACAATAGAGAATAGACAATACTTAAGTGAATGAAGCATTCATGTGTTTCAATGAAATTTTCTTTATGGACACTGAAATTGGAATTTTCTCTAAGTTTCATGGTCAGGAAGTATTTTTCTTTTTGTATTTTCAGCCATTTAAAAATGTAAAAACCATGGGAGTGGGATAATTCACTTCTGCACAGAGACTTGAAACGTAAGGAGATTACCTTGGGGGAAATCCAAAATACTGGGAAATGAGAAGGGTGGAAGGAAACAAAAGGAACTACTGATAAGGTAACTGGGAGGAATGACCTGGAGGAAACACCCTCTCTCTGCTCTGTGAGTCAACAGAATTGGATGGAGGGAGAGGAGGAGGGGTGGCTGATCACTTTGGGGAGACTACAAGGTGCTGAAAAAACACTCCCTTCTCCAGCCCCAGCATCTTGGCTTCTCCAGCATCCCCTCCCTTCCCTCCCCCCATGGAGGTGTCCGGAGTGGTGTTTTGAAATACAATAAAATAAAATATCCCAAGGCTACCACTGACTGAAGCAGCAAACAAAGCTGGAGGGTATGGCCTCTCCTTGCCCTCGGGAGAGTACACAAAAGGGAGGGTAGAAGACCTGAAATAGACCACTGGCTCTGTGCTGCTCCGGGTATAGGACCCAAGCAGTTACATTTCATCTTTTCACAACTAAGAGGGGAGGGAATTTCAGGGGAGAATGGGAAGGGTTTACAGGAACGAGTATAAAGGACACGTGGGCAAAAACTAGGGAGGGGGTGGAAATGGGAGGGGGGTGGGGAGGGGTGGGTGGGTGGGATGGGATGGGAATAAAGGACAGAAAATTGTACTTGAACAATGGTTAAAATAATTTCTTTTAAAGAAACATTCCTATAGGTTTAGATACAAGTACAGAAAAGTGAATAAATTCCATGGTCAGTGAACTCACAAGAGCAGAGGCTCTTTGAATTTGGCAGCTACAGATAGATGCAAAGGATGTCCCTGAGAAACAACAGTTTTGGCAAGGTTTCCCCATTAGTTGAAACTTGGAGGATGTTGCTAATATTTGGGACCAAAAGTATTGTACGTTCTTCAGTTTAACAGCTCGCGGGATTTCATGGGCTTTCAAGATTTTAAATCCATCATCTCTGCAAAGCAACTCTGCCTCAATTTCAATCTGGCCCTGGGTTATTAGAACAGCTAGTGACTCTGAACTAGGTGTCTGTTGGGGGTTGTGCTTAGAAGCAACACTGTGTTGGAATTCTTATTTTTTTGCTGGATTTTCCTAGCTCTCTAGGGTCTAGGTCTAACAATGTAAAAAGTCAACTCTTCCCTTTGTTTTAGAATTCTCCTCTGATAAGAACTTCCAAGAGTGCCCCCAGAGCCTGGCTCACTGGTGTGCAGCCCTTACTGTCCAAGTTACATCTCTTTAGGTCTCACACAGTTCCTTTGTGTTAGCGTTCTTGCTGAAATCCTAGGTCCTGGGTCCAGAAGTAGCTTTTATAAATAGACATGGGTGGAAGGTGAACATGACTAGAAATCAGTGTCTCATTCACTACTGTTATCAAAATGGAGGAAATAAAAATTTAACGAGGTACTTACCCAGTGACCAGAATTAGCTTTCTTAAATTCTTTAGTTCTGAGTGTCAATTCAGTGTAATAGATATGTAATCCCAGTGACTATACAAAGGAGACCCCCCAAAACCTGGAATTTATTTATTAAAAATTGTGCATTTATTTTTACATGTTTAAACTTCAGTCACCTTGAAAGTACTCTCCATTTGATGCAATATACCTATTGAGACTTTTTTTTCCACTGCTCAAAAAAGCTTTTGAACTCCTTGATGATTTTGATGCCTTTTAGTGCTTCTGCCATTTGGTTTTTGTTTGTTTCACCTCTTCGAGTCCCCAAACTGTTTCCCCTTGAGGACTTTTTTCATCAGGGGAAACAAACAAAAAGTAGCTCGGGGCAAGATCCGAAAATAGGGAGGGCGAGGCACAGGGGTCATGCTGTTTTTGGTCAAAAACTGCTGAAAGCTCTGCAGTGTGGGCAGGTGCACTTGTAAATCACCCATCATGAAATTGGCAAACGTATTGAAAGAACCTTCAAACAAATTCACTGAAGCTGAATGCAGCCTCTCACATCAATGCCAGCTGGTGCACTGATACAGATGGGTTCCTAGAACACTCGCTTGCCTAGCAGGGGAAGCCTGTACCACAAGAGGCCCACCCTCCAGAAGATAGTTCCATTTTTGGGGGTCCCCCCTCATATATATATTCTCCTATATATGATAAATATCTCAAATGTATGTTAAATAAATATCCTCTATATATGGGCCAAGCTACTTCCACAGACTGACAGATATTTGGGAAGGCTATGCGGGATAACAGAATCAGGACCTGACAATAAAGCTGGGCTAAATTAAATAATAGCTAAATTAAATAATAGCTAATAATAGCTAAATTAAATAATATGAAATTTAAGGTGAGTCAACAATGCAAGACGCCTGTCCCTGGACTTTTGGGATGGCGACACTTGCTCTCCAGAGCGGGGAAGTGAATTGTGCACTAACCCGTGGTAGTCAAACCCTACCCAAGGTGACTAGTGTGTTCAATTCTGGCTGCCACACTGGGCCGATGGATGAAGACGCATATATTGTAATTGTTTTTTTTTTTTTTAAATGAAGAAAGACATTAGAGTGTTAAAGGGCACCTAGAACCACCTAAATGAGAAAAAGCTGGGAGACATGAGAGTGACTGGCCTGGAGATGAACGACCTTCGAGCACAGGGCTGACCTAGAACAAATGGGGAGTAAACTCTGTAAATCTCAACTAGAAGGAATGCATGGAAAGTGCAATACAGAATAATAGTAAGGACTTTCCGAATAGGGGAGATTGCTCCACGTGGTAGGGATTTGTCCATCCCTGAAGGTACTCAAGCTAGTCATCCACCTGGCTGGGACCCTGAAGAGGATACTCAAATGTCACATGGATGTGGTCCAGCAATCCATGGCACAGAACATATGACATTCCTCAACATGTAGAAATAGTAGAGTATCTCTTCCAGGACATCCATCTACAGATCTATAGATTTATAGCTATATGGATGTATGTGTGTGTATACATACACACACATACATACATATACGAGATACACAATTCAGTAGAAAGATGGAAAACTTGTTCAGTGCACATCATCTACCAGGAAGGACACAGAGATACCCTGAGACATCCCCAGATCCAAAGGAGGTAGAATGGTCCTGACTAAGGCATCATTTTTTAGCAAGCACAATCTCATGCAATGCCTTTTCGGGGGTGGCTTACCTCCTAGTCTACTGTGCTCTTTCACAGTCTAGGTCCTTCCATCCTCCCCTGATGAACCGCAACTGAAGTGTTGATGAACTTGAAGAAAGTGATCCAAAGTAGATTGAAACTCACTGTCAATAAGAATGTTCTTCTGCGTGGCTGAGTTGAGGGACATTTGAGAGTTTAGACATCAGGAATTGCTCTGAGTAAACAAGGTTCGATCCCCTAGGAAATAGTCTTTCAACCTCAGTTCTGTGTCTTATCCCTACAAACCAGTATGCCCCACCCCAGGCAGGGTAGTGCCAGTTTGCTCACCAGGGAAAATGTTCTCTGGATGGAAGCAGTTACGTATGCAGGTGAGATATGATCTCATAATTTCTGGGGATGACTTTTTAAATGCTTTTATATCTCTAGGACGTTTCTTTTTTATTGCAAATGAATTATTCTTTCAGTGGACATATTTTTACAATAAAGACAAAAAAAATACACTTTGTTAACAATGATGAAATTAGGGTTCTTTTCCAGACAAGGTGTGTAGCCATTTTTTCAGACTGCAGGAAAGTGATGGAACTATAGTCAACCTATTGAGACGTAAGCCAAAGCCACCTTGCCTTTCAGACCCTGTGAGACCCACAGGGAGCCTTAGGGACCATGTACTCCTGTCCCCTCATTTTATACCTGAGGCCCAGAGTAGGACCGACTAAGCTAAGTTCACAAGGACTAATGAAAAACAGACTAATGATCAGGTTGCCCAATGGCCCATTAATTCCTCTTTCCCAGTGTAGGGAAATGATACATTTGCAATAGAGTAGGTCGATGACTCGATCTAGATTTTTGTTTTCAGTAATACCAGTCACTGTTCATTCAGTACTTTATGTGGGTTAGCTTATTGATTGACTCACAACATGTATTTTTTTTTAAGTTTTTATTTATTTATTTTTAGAGAGAAGGGAAGGGAGGGAGGAAGAAAGGGAGAGAAATATCAATGTGTGGTTGTCTCTCATGTGTCCCCTGCTGGGGACCTGGCCCCCAACCCAGGCATGTGCCCTGACTGGGAATCGAACCTGCAACCTTTTGCTTCATAGGCCCGTGCTCAATCCACTGAGCTACACCAGCCAGGGCTACAACATGTAATAAGGAGTCTGACTCCATTTTTTAACGCTTGACTCTGGGAGCTTTTAAGCCTTTCCCCTCCCCCCATCCCATTGTTCCCCACATTTGGGCAAGCTGATAAGAAAGCTTGGGTGCCCCCTCCTTTCATGCTGGCAAGAGATTCAAACCATACAGGCTCTTGGCCATGTGTGGGAGCCCTCACCTCTGCCCACCCCCTAACCACAATAAAACCCCTGCCCAGTCTCCCCTACTTGCTCTGTAAAGCAATTTTCAACCAGCTTGAAAAACCTGTCCTGTTCTCCCCAGAAAAACACCATGAAGTAATGAACAAACTTTGCATATACCCTCTGGGTGTGTGGCATCATTAACAGTCTTGACATTGGAACCAAATCTGGGGTAGATGGCCACAACAGAATTCCGAGGTATGTGCTGTCACAGTCAGCATTTTATGGATGAGGAAACTGAAGACTAGAGGGGTCAAAGTCATGCACAAGGGCCACAAAAGGCTTACACAATTACAGAAACCACTTCAGAAAATCAGTATACTGCTAAGATTTCAGTTTGCAGCCTAAGAATGTTCGATGGCTAGTGTGTGCTATTAAAATGTAAGCAAGGGACTTAAGAAGGATCGTGGCTTTGAAGTAAAGTTCTTCCCCTAGGTCACACAGGTGGTAAATAATGGGGCTGATGGAAACTGAGGCTTCGGCACTTTGAAATCTACATTCTAAACATCTCAAACAGATCTGTCCGATTGGAAAGCCTGTACTCTTTTCACCGGGGCAGGAAAGTAAACGTGAGTTGCATGAAGCTGTAAAAGGCTAGGTTAATATGATGATGATGATGATGATGATGATGATGATATACTAGGCAGTATGCTGTCTCAAATTTAATCTTTATTATAATTCTGTAAACTAAATACAGTTTTTAATCCTCACCTTACAGATAAGAAAATTGGAGGCTCAGAGAGTTTAGGAAATGTACCTAAGGTCCCACAGCTAGTCTTTGTGGGTTGATGCATTATTAGAGGTCATAGTCTAATGTTCATTTGGAATGTGTGCATTTTGGGTTCTCCCACATCTGTGATAATAAAGGCCATATCCCCACCCCCCTCGTGGCACAATAAGCCTTTTATAAGCCTCATCCTATTTAAATTTAGAGCTATGCTGTAATGTAAGTACTATGTTTCTTCCCATTTTACAGAACCACCTGAGCTTCTGAGAGGTCAATAAACCACGTTCAAGGGAAAGTCAACTAATGTATAGAACTTGGGCAGAGCTGTGATTTGAAGTCTGTCTGATTATAATGCCCAAGCTCTGAGAGACACTTACTCGCTGGCTCTAGTTCGAGCCCTAATTCTCTTCTCTGCCCGTTGAAAGTACCCACTATCTAGCAAGGACTTAGCCATATCTTTAGGATTTTAAATCACAACCAGCAGCCCTGCCACGGCCCTCCCCCCATCAGCACCTCTTGAGCTGTTGCAGCATACTCCTCCTCAGCACCTCCTGTCAGATTCCTCATTCTTGCTGATTTCAGGGACTGGACTGTCACTGGAATTGCCATTGCTACTGTAGCTACTCAGGCAGCACATGCTGCAAGTCCCTGTTATCTCTGGACGGCTCTGTTTGGTATGTTAAGGATTTATTCAGTAGAAAAGGAAGAAGGAAAGGAGAACCTTCTGCTGCCCACACTTTTCTCTTCTTGAATATCCTGCAGTCTGTAGCCCTGGAAATGGAAGTGGAACCCCGCATGCCCAGAAAGAGTGTTCTGGGTGGACCTGCAGAAAATGGAGAAGAATGCACCTACTGGGGGAGGCTCAAGAGTTGTTCTCGGGGACCCATAAACCCGGCAAATAACTTCAGCCCTACAACAACGTGCAGAGAAGTGGATGCAATTTCTTCAGCTTTTTTTTCCTCCAAGATTAGAATGTGATTCTCACCACTTTACCGCAAAGGAAGTTCACGTTCAAGCAAGCTGGAGACAACACACTAGGACTTATGTGGACCCAAGGAGGAATGGAGAAGCATCACATGCAGAGTTCAGCTTCTGTTTTCCCACTTTCAGAAAATTACAGAATTTGGTGGTGGAGGGGGTGGGGATGGGCAACAGGGAATACAGAGGCAGTGAAGGTACTTTGATAGGAGTAGAAAGACCCTTTGAGTTGGTGTGAGGCGGGTCTCACTAAACTAGTCAGTTGTTTCCGCTCAGCCCCTGAACAATCCCTCTCCTTTCTCTTCTCAGGCCCTTCACCTCCTTCCTCATTTGAACTTTGGTGATCTACGCTCTTGTTTTCTCTTCTCATTTTAAGATTTCTTACAGCTCTAGCATGATTTGATTTTATTTAAGACGATGACAGACTTTCCTCAGGTGCCTCATAGGATGTGCTGGACACTGTGCAACTTCCTCAAAGCTACATCCAAACAACCTGGGGGACAACACAAAGGCAGGGAGAGTCAGTACAGACATCTCAGAGGAGGTGGCTCTGATGCTGTGCCCTGAAGGATGAGGGGCAGGAAATAAGACCAGGCAGTGAGAGGGAAACAAGCTCCTCTGAATCATCTGAAGTTTTAGAAGGGCTGGAAACAACCTGGCTCATTTCCGGGAACTAGGAGAAAAATTTGGTATTGCTGTAGAGAGGTGTGTGGTGGTAGGAAACGAGGCCAGAGAGCTAAGAAGCCAAGAGCAGGTCATGGATGGCCTTGAGTGGCTTGTCAAGGAGTTTAGACTTTGTCCAGTGGGCAGCCCAGGTTGCCAACAAAGGTTTCCTAGAAGGGCAATTGTGTAAGCTGATTTTTTTTTTTTTTTGCAGGAACATCACTCAGTTCTCGATATGGAGGATGATCTGTAGTTGGGAGACTCTGGGGGCCTGGAGGCCAGTTAGGCAAGGGCCCTCTGGTGGACAACGGCCTCCACCTCCTGCTATATGGTGTATGTGATGCATTCATGCCCTTGTGTAATCCCCTCCACTTGAGTGCAGGTTGGACCCAGTGTCTCACTCTTAAGAGCAAAATACAGCCAACGTGATGGGATGTCACTTCCGAGATTATATTATGAAAAGACTGACTTTCAAAGCCAGCTGCCATGTTGTGACCTGTCCCCTGGAAAGGTCCAGATGGCAAATAAGTGATGCCTCTGGTCAAAAGTCACCTATGACCAGAGGCCTGTTCACAGTCACATGAGCGAACTGGGAAGTGAGTCTTCTGAGTCAGATCAACAGCCAGACCAGTGGCCTTGAAAGCAGATCCTATCAGCAGATCCTATCACAGTGCAGCATTGAGATAACTGTCCTCCCAGCCAAACCCTTGACTGTGGCCTCCTGAGAGATACTGATCCAGCCAAGCTAGGCGTGGCTTCCTAGCCCACTGAAAAGGTAACATAAGAAGGATCTTTTGTTTTATGTTACTAACATTTGGGGTAATTTCTTAGATGAATGGATAAATAATACCAGCCCCAACTAAGGCAATGGGAATAAAGAACAGATGGATTCTGGAAATGGTAGGAAGTTGGGTTGGAATGTGAGGGAAAAACAAGTGTGTAGGCAGACAAGGATGATGTTTAAATGAGGTGGGAAATAGAGTAGAAAGCATTGCTTTGGTGAGGAAACTGATGAGCTACTTTGATCCAGTTAAAGTTTGGGGGCCCGTGGGACGTACCAATAAATATATTCAAGAGGCAGTTGCATCCAAAGGTCTGAGGCTCTGGAAAACCTTATGGACTAGACTTTTGGGAATATTAATGTAGAAGTGGCTCAAGAGGTGCAAAGACCAAGTCCAGAACCCTGGAGATGTTCAACAATTAGTTAAGAGACTGTCCTTTACTATCAGACAAGAGTTGGGATATGTGAGTGTGTGTGTTTCATTTACGTATGCCTTCTCCCAGTTACCTCCATTCTAAAATACTTTTCCTTTGCTTTTGTAGCCATATTTGCATCCCAGTTTTACCTCCCTGATAACTCCAAACATTAATGAATCTCTCTGCCTTTCAGGTTTACTTGAATTTTCTCCAAATGGGACAAGTTGCAGTTGAAAGAATGCTCTGCAAATCTGCTGTTGATTTCTCCTACTTGTAATTATTGGCAACATCTCTAGAGTTCATTTGTAATTTTACACACACAGCCGAATGTAGTCTTTGCAAATAAATCGTATAAAGTAACAAAGCAGGAGAGCTTGTCATAGGAAGAAATTCAGTATGTGGAGAGTGTAGACGATGTGAGATTGACCCAGAATTTTTTTTCAGGGGTTGTTGGTGGTGAGGGTGTCTCTAGCTAACCTGCAGAATATAAACAGAGCCTGCAGACAGACTGAAAGACAGCTCTATCAGCTCTGCTAGAGGTGTTGACACCACTATCCTACCCAGGGTGTGAGTACAGAAGTTTGTTACTATTCCAATTTTACTGAACTGCTTGGGGCTTTTGACATTGCAGATATTCTGTTCTTGCAAATAGATACTCATTGAAAAAGATTGTAAGTTAGAAGGTGCCTTAGAGGTCTTTTTAGAAGAGTCTGCAAACTAATTCTGGATGTTTCAAGTTATGTACTTGCGAATAATCAATGGTGTTTCAAGTGAACAATTAACCACATTAAACTTGATGGAACAAAAGTTCATTTGAATAAAAGTGATGTGTGTATATGAATGACTGTGATTTTGTACAGAATCATTTAGTACCAAACTGAAGTCACAAACAAAAATCCATTCTCTTCACCCTCAAAGTGTAAGAACTTAGGCTCCATTTCTTCTGTTCTGTATCTCTGTTAATGTTACCTCCCTTTCTATGCACCCCCACACAAGGTGAAACAGAGATTCCTACCTCTTGATCCTACCATTTCTCATTTTCACTGTCACCACACCCAGTCAGGGCTGTCTTGCTTGCCTGAACCAAATGAAACAGCTTCTTGACCAATCCCCCTGCTACCACTCTCTTCTCTGTCCAATTTATACTTTAAATGCAGTCAGCTTGATTTTAATAAAGCACTGACCCAAATCCTTCCGTGGTTCCCACTGAGTACAGGATGAATGTGCCACACTTTAGTGTGTGATTTAAGGACCATGGGTAGGACCTTTTCTACCAATCCAGCCTTATCTCCCACAACATCTCTTGAGCCCCTTTCTCTGCAGCCATGATATTTAAGCACATGACATTTCTGGACTCCACTACGTATGACTGAATCTTTTCCATGCTGTTCTATTAGCCTGAAATGTCCACCACTCCCTCTCTTCCTGTAAAAGTGTTACATACTATATAAGGTTGAGCTTAAATGATCTCCTCTCCAGGAGAGCCCTTCGTCGGCCTTCTCACAGACCCTGGCTTTATGGTGGGACAGCTCCCATGTCACTCTGTCTCAAGACAGAGTCCCCTATTGACCTTCTGTGTCCAACCCGATGTGACTTCCAGTTGTCCTCAGATCAAAGCACGCTTCCTGACACATACAATGCCTTAAAATCTTTAGGGAATATATAGATCATGGACTTTGGCAAAGCTTTTCAAATATATTTCAAAAGTCCCTTATGGTTTTATATTTAAATAAAAACTAAAGTTCAGGAATTGTTTTAAATAATGTCTAGTTAGTATTATACATTTGTGGGTTGTTTTTTCTTTCTTTTTCTCCCTTTTTTTTTTTTTTTTTTTTGCTTATTAGGGATTTCCAAGATCCACATATAAAAGCATATTAATAAAATCTAAGGGTAAAATATGCATGGTAATTTAAACTTCTGTTACATTTTGCTGACATTTCCATAAAGAATAACATTTTAAAAATAAATAAGTTCTTGGCTTGGGGAAGGGTGAGGGTGGGGCTGGTGGAGGTGGGGAAACAGAAAAAGTGGGAACAACTATAACAGCATAAACAATAAAAATAAATACATAAAATTTTTAAAGTAAATAAGCTCTTAATTATCTTTTTTTTAAAGGACCTTTGTTTCTCAATGAAAATTTCTTTAAAACACAAAGGACTCACTTTTTTTGTTAAAGAGAGAAAGCTTTATTCTCTTGGTATTTCCTGGTAACCTGGAAATTAGATTAGGAGTTGTAATTACTCCTTTGCTAAAAGTATGTGCAGTCTAAAAGATTGGGTGATCTTAAATATATTATATTTAATTCAATTTTCTTTTTTATTTTTCAATTACAGTTGACCTTTAATATTATATTAAGTTCAGGTGCACAGCACAGTAGTTAGACATTTATACAGCATGAACGAAGTGATTGTCCCTATAAGTCTAGCACCCACCTGGCACTATACAATAGTATTGACTATATTTATTATAATATTACTGGCTATATTCCCTGTGCTGTCCTTTATATCACATGGCTAGTTGGTAACTACCAATTTGTACTCTTAACCTCTTCATTTTTCTCACCCACCGCCCCCAACCACCCTATCATCTGACAAACCTCAGTTTGTTCTCTGTATCTATGAGTCTGTTTCTGTTTTGTTTGTTCATTTATTTTGTTCTATAGATTCCACACATAAGTGAAATCACATGGTTTTTGCCTTTGTCTTCCTTATTTATTTCACTTAGCATAAAATCTCCTAGGTACATCCACAGTGTCACAAATAGGAACATTTCATTCTCTTGTATGGCTGAGTAATATTTTGCTGTATATAGGTACTGCTTCTTTATCCAATCTTCTATTGAGGGGCACTTGGTTTGCTTCCCTAGCTTAACTATTGTAAATAACACTGTGATGAACACTGGGGCACATATATCTTTTCAAATGATTCTTTTGGATTTCTTCAAATATGTACCCGGAGTAGAGATGCTGGGTCATATGGCAATTCTATTTTTAATTTTTTCAGGAACCTTCCTACTGTTTTCCATTGTGGCTGTACCTATTTGAAATTTCATCAGCAGTGCACAAGGGTTCCCTTTTCTGCATATTCTCGACAACACTTGTTGTTTATCAATTTATCTATGGCAGCCAGTTTGACAAATGTGAGGTGATATTTCATTGGGGTTTTAATTGGCATTTCTCTGATAATTAATGGCATTAAACATCTTTTCATGTGTCTATTGGCCATCTGTGTGTCCTCTTTGAAGAAGTGTCTGTTCACGCCTTCTGCCCATTTTTAAATTGGATTGTTTGGGTTTTTTGGTGTGGAGTCACATGAGTTCTTTATAAATTTTGGATATTAACTGTTTACCAAATGTGCCATTGGTGAATATGTTCTCCAACTCAGTGGGTTGTCTTCTTATTTTGTTGATGGTTTCCTTTGCTGTGCAAAAACATTTTAGTTTGATGTAGTCCCATTTGTTTATGTTTCCTTTTGTCTCCCTTGTACTAGAAGACATATCAGAAAAAGTATTTGTAAGAACATTGTCAGAGAGTTTACTACTTATGTTTTCTTCTAGGAGTTTTATGGTTTTGAGTCTTACATTTAAAGCTTTAATTAATTTTGAGTATATTGTATATGGTATAAGAAGGTGATCTAATTTCATTTTTTGTGCATATCTGTCCAATTTTACCAACACCATTTATTGAATAGACTATCTTTACCCCATTGTATATTCTTGCCTTCTTTCTCATATATTAATTGACCATATGGGATGGGATTATTGACCATATGGGGTGGGGTGCTCTCTCTTCTGTTCTGTTGTCCGGAGTGTCTGTTTTTATGCCAGTATCGTACTGTTTTGATTACTATAGCCTTGTAGTATAGTTTGATATCAGATGGCATGGTATCTCCAAGTTTGTTCTTCTTTCTCAAGACTGCTGTGGCTTTTTGGGTTCTTTTGTGGTTCCATATAAATTTTTAGATTATTTGTTCTACTTCTGTGCAAAATGCCATTGGTGTTTTGATAGGGATTACATTGAGTCTATAGATTGCTTTGGGCAGTATGGACATTTTAATGATGTGAATTCTTCCTATCCATGAGCATTGTATATGCTCCCATTTATTTGTATCTTCTTTCATTTCTTTCTTCAGTGTCTTATCATTTTTTGAGTACAGGTCTTTTACCTCCTTGGTTAAATTTATTCCTACTTATTTAATTTTTAATGCAATTGTAAATGGGATTGTTTCTTAATTTTTCTTTCTGATATTTCATTATTGATGTATAAATACAATTTCTGAATATTTATTTTGTATCCTGCTACTTTACTGAAGTTATTTATCAATTCTAGTAGTTTTTTGGTGGAATTTTTCAGGTTCTCTATATAGTATCATGTCACCTGCAAATGGTGACATTTGACTTCTTCCTTTCCAATTGGGATGACTTTTTTTTCTTTTCCTTCTCTCATTGCTGTATCTAGGACTTCTGGAACTATATTGAATGCAAATGTTGAAAATGGACAACCTTGTCTTGTTCCTCATCTTAAAGAGAATGCTTTTAACTTTTCCCCCATTGAATATGATATGAACTGTGTATTTGTCATAGATGGTCTTTGCTGTGTTGAGGTGTGTTCCCTCTATTCCCATTTTACTGAGGGTTTTTATCATAAATGGGTGCTGAATTTTGTCAAGTGTTATTTTCTGCATCTATTGATATGATCATATGATTTTTATCCTTCATTTCACTTATCTGACATATCATGTTAATTGGCTTGTGAATAGTTAACCAACCTTGCCTCCCAGAAATAAATCCCACTTGATTATGGTGTATGATCTTTTCCTTTTTTTAAAAAAAAAATCTTTGGTTTTGGAGCCAGGGTAACAGTGGCCTTGTGAAGTGAGTTTGGGAGCCTTTTATCCTCTTGAATTTTTTGGAATTGTTTGAAGAGGACAGGTGTTCGTTCTTCTTTGAATGTTTGGTAAAATTCACCTGTGAAATCATTCAGTACAATACTTTTGTTTGTCACAGTTTCTTTTTACTGAGTTGATTTCATTGGTAATAATTGGTTTGTTCACATTTTCTGTTTCTTCTTGGTTCTGTTTGGAAGACTGTGTTTAATTCTAGAAATTTATCCATTTATTCCAGATTGTCCAATCTGTTAGCATATAATGATTCATAGTATTTTGTTACAATCCTTTGTATACCTGTGGTGTCAGTTCTCACTATTCCTCTTTCATTTCTGATTTTATTTATTGGGGTCCTCTCTCTTTGTTTCCTGATGGGTCTGGTTAAAAATTTATCAATCTTGCTTATCTTTTCAAAGAACCAGCTCTCAGTTTCATCAGTCTTTTGTATTGTCTTTTTGACAGAATACTCACTTTTAAAATGAATTCTGAGCATAGTTATTACCACAAGAACCCACTTGTAGATTGAATCTAGGTTTTTAGTCATTGAAAACATTATTTCCTTTAGCAATGGTTTGCCATTTTCCACCTACCTCCCCCTTCCACTAAGAAGAGATTTGTGGTGGAGGTGGATAAAAACAAGATAAGTCTTATAAAAGGAAGCTTGGAAAATAGTTACAAGAAATCATTCAACAGAAAGGCAGAATACCCAAGTTCTAGTTCATTGGTGCTGGCATTAACAAGCATGACCTTAACATGTTTGTGTTTCCCTGGGTCTCAGTTTCCCTCCATGTAAAATGAGGGTGCTAGACTGGATGATTTCTGAGCACTCCTCCAGCTCCAACAGCCAATGTGAGGAAAAACGCATTTGGGTTTGAGGTAGCACCTGGAATGTGCAGCAGCCCCTAGCACCTGGCTGGTAGCCTTCCAAACACCTCTCCTGCTACAATAGCTACTTTACTGAGGTATAATTCAATCCCATAAAATCCATTCATGTAACATGTACAATTTAGTGGTCTTTCGTATATCCAAAGTGCTGTGGGAACCTCATCACGATTGTAGAACATTTTATCATCCTCCAAAGAAACACTTTACACAATTGCATTCGTTCCCCATTATTTCTCAACTTCTTCAGCCCTAGGCAACCACTAATCTACTTTCTGTCTCTGTGGATTTGCCTAATCTGGGTATCAAGATAAATGGAATTAGAATGGGAGTAAAAGGCAGAAAACTGTACTTGAACAATGATTAAAATAAAATTTAAAAAAAGAAAAGAGAAAAAAAGTGAAATGGAATTATACATTATGTGTTCCTTGTGACTGCTTTTTTTACTTAGCATAATGTTTTCAAGTTTCATCCCTGTTGTAGTATGTATTAGTACTTTATTTCATTTATTTCATTTATTTTTTAATTTTCGATTTTAACAAAATTTTATTTATTTATTTTTAGAGAGAAGGGAGGGGAGGGAGAAAGAGAAGGGGAGAAACATCAATGTGTGGTTGCCTCTTGTTACCCTTCCCCCCCACCCCCACGGGGGACCTGGCCTGCAGCCCAGGCGTGTGCCCTGACTAGGAAACGAACCAGTGATGCTTTGGATTGCAGGCTGGTGCTCAATCCACTGAGCCACACCAGCCAGAGCATTATTTCATTTTTAAAATAAACTTTACCTTTTAGAACAGTTATATATTTACTAAAAACTTGGGAATATAATTATAAAGGGTTCCCATGTACTGCCATACCCACTTTCCTCAATTATTAACATCTTTCATTAGTATGGTACAATTGTTACATTAATGAACCAATATTAATGAATGATTACTAAATAAATGCTCTACTTTATTCAGATTTTTCTTAGTTTTCCCCTAAAGTCATTTCAGAGCTCCAAGATCCCATCCAGGATAACATGTTATTACATTTAGCAGTCATGTCTCCTTAGGCTCTTTTTAGCTGTCATGGTTTCTCAGACTTTCCTTGGTTTTGATGACCTTGATAGTTTTGAGGGCTGCTGATCAGATATTTGGTACCATGTACCTCAGTTGAAATTTGTTTGATGTTTTCCTCATGAGTAGACTGGGTATGGGTTTTGGGGAGAAAGACCACAAAGAAAAAGTGCCATTGTCATCACATCGTATCAAGGGTACATACTGTCAACATGACTTACCACTGTCAATGTTGACATTGTGAAGGCAGTGTTTTCATCAGGTTTCTCCACTGCAACGTTCCTTGTTTCCCTCTTTCCCTACCATTCTCTTCAGAAGGTAGTCACTATAAGCAACCCACACTCAGGGTGAGGAGAATTACACCTCACCTCCCTGAAGCCAGAATATTTACATAAATTATTTAGATTTCTTCTGCTCAGAAGATTCTTCTCTTCCCCTCCCTTCATTTATATATTTGCTGAAGTATTTATTTATATCAGTGTGAATGCATGGATATTTATTGTATACTTTGGGTTATAATTCCATATTACTTGATTCATTTTCTTGCTCAAATTATTCCAGATTTGGACATTGTAAGCTTCTTTAGTTGGCCCCTGTGCCCCTTTGACACACTCTGTAATTGTGGGCCTTCCTTGCTTCTGTCCTTTCTTGTCTTCTTTCTCACCTTTCCTTATTTCTGGCACTACAGGATGCTCCAGACTCATTTGGTATATTTCTGGCTCTAGTTGTAGAATCAGCCATTTTCACAAAGAGCCCTGGTTCCTTTTATTGAAGAATGATATTAGAAACAGATCTGGACACTAGGTGTGCTCATTGCTGTTGGGATGCCATTGTTTCTGGGCCTTCTCATCAGCTTACAGATCCAGGTAACATAGTATGTGTACTAACCTGTATATGTACAAACACTCAATTTCTTTTTATTGGAGAGTAATCTTTTATTGTATGATTATATGGGCATATCACACTTTATTAATTTGTAATCAGTTACTACACAGTCTGATTGTTTTTACTTTTGGGCTATTATGAATAATGCTTCTATGAACATCAGTGTAGAAACATTTGTGTGGCCACATGGTTTGATTTCTCTTAGTTATTCTTTTGGAAACTCAATGTTTAACCTTTTGAGGGACAGCCAGATGCTTTTGCAAAGTGGCTTTACTATTGGACATTCCCACTAGCACTGTATAAAGATTCCACTTTCTCCACATCTTTACCAACACTTGTTATTGTGTATTTTTAAAATATTATTATAATTGATTCAGTCCATGAACTTAATACATCCCTTCACTTACTGATGACCTTAATTTCTGTACTTCCCACCATTACAAGTTTCTCATTGCTGAAGCTAGTTCCTGCTATAGGAAGAAGGCAAAAGAAGACACCTTAATTAGAGAAATTAAAGTGTAATATAATGGTCTAAAGTACCTATTAGACCATTAGATATTTTGTTAAATGTACTAAGTATTTTATTTTGATGTTATTGTAAATACAATGTTAAAGCTTATTTTAATTGTATAGTGCAAGTGTATGGAACTAAATTAATTTTGCATTTGACTATGTGTGGAGATCTTGATAAATTTACTTAGTTGTTTCATAGATTACGTCAGATATTTTTACATAAAAATCATGTTATTTGCAAATATATAATTTTCCTCATTTTTATGAAGTTCATATTTTTCTTGGCTTGTTGCACAGTATGGTATGAAATAGAAATAATGAAAGCAGATATCTTTGCTTTATTCCTGAAGTAAGCTAAAAAGTGTTAAGTGTTCAATGTTTTGTACCATTATGTAAGCTGTAGTTTGTTTACAGGTGGATAGTAACAGATTGAAGGAATTCCAGGCTATTCCTAATTTGCTGTGAACGTTCATCATGACTGGCGCAGTGTTTTCTGTATCTGCTGAGACGACTGTATGACTTTAACCTGTTTATTGTGCTGACTTACAATCATTTCCAAATGTGAAACCAACTTTGCTTCCCTAGAATAAACACCATTTGGTTATTAAAAAACTACTATCTTTCTTGAAAGAAAATTATTATTGTAGCCATCTTAGTTGCTGTAAAGTAGTGTTTCATTGTGGGTTTTTTTTTTAAGATTTTATTCATTTATATTTTAGAGAAAGAGGAAGGGAAGAGGAAGGGAGGGACAAAGAGGGAGAGAAACATCAATGTGTGGTTGCCTCTCATGTGGCCCTCACTGAGGACCTGACCTGCAGCTTAAGCAGGTGACCTGACTGGGAATCGAACTAGCAACCCTCTGGTTTGCAGCCCACGCTCAATCCACGGAGCTATACCAGCCAGGGCTCATTGTGGTTTTCAGTTGCACTACTCTGATGACTAACAATATTGAGCATCTCTTCATGCGCTTGGTCATTTACATATTCTCTTTGGAAAAATAGCTATTCAAGTCCTTTGCTCATTTTTAATTGGATATTAGTATTATTATTTTATAAATCTTTATAGACAAGCCCCTTGTAAGATATATGATTTGTGTATGTTTTTCCTATTTCATGAGTTGTCTGTTCACTTTCTTGTTGACGTATGTCCTTTGAAGCTTAAAACTTTCATTTTAATAAAGCCCAGTTTATCTACTTTTAAATTTTGTTTCTTAGCTTTTGGTGTCATGTGGGTTGTTCATTTTTACTGGTGATGTCTTATTTTGCCTGCTTCCTATAGCAGGAACTAGCCTCAGCAGCGAGAAACTTAACTTGTGATGGGGGGAAGTACAGAATCTGACCAGAGAGCACTGGCTGCTTCCTGAAGTGTCAGCAGAGGTTGCTAAGAAAGATGATCATGCCCTGGCTGGTGTAGCTCAGTGGATTGAGCGCGGGCTGGGAACCAAAGTGTCCCAGGTTCGATTCCCAGCCAGGGTACATTCCTGGGTTGCAGGCCATGACCCCCAGCAACCGCGCATTGATGTTTCTCTCTCTCTCTCTCTCTCTCTCTCTCTCTCTCTCTCTCTCACTCTCTCTCTCTCTCTCTCTCTCTCTCTCCCCCTCCCTTCCCTCTCTAAAAATAAAATAAATAAAATCTTTAAAAAAAAAAAAAAAGGTGATCATCACAGCAAATAACATACTGCACAATGTCTGTGTGCCAGAAACTGTGCTGAGGTTTGAAAGCATTGTGGTTGTCTTTTTTTCTTTTTTTTTTTTAAATCCTCACAACAAACTGGAGACATAGTTGTTCTTATTCGTCATCTGAAGAAATTGAGGCTCAGGGGAAGTGATGTCCTCGAGGGCCTACAGCTGGTCAGAGATGAAGCCAAGGTGGTAGACTCAGTCCTTGTTTTCATGGGCTTGCACTGATCCTGTTAGCTTGAAGCCCGGAGACCTCATTCCTCAGACAGGCAGTAAACAGTCCACATATATTTTGAGAGCATAATATAGAACAGGCATTGTGCCAGGTATTGGTGAACAAACCAGACACAGACTTTGTCCTTATGGACCTTACCAGGAGAAAAACTGATAATAGGAAGAATTACATAAATAAACATAAAATGACCACTTGGATCAGTGCTGTGAGGAGATACCCAGTACAATGAGAGCTTATAGCAAGGGATCATGTCCTATTCTGGAGATGGGTGTCACGGAAGACTTACGCAAAGCGATGCTTGAGCTGAGGCTTTCAGGGGGATACTGGAGTATTTGAGGGAAGAGCTTGGGGAAAAATATTCCAGGAAAAGGGAACAGCAACTTCAAGAATCTTGAGGCAGAAAAGAAATGATGTATTTTTGCTACTAGATTTGATTGTCAGGAAATCCATGCTTGCTGTGTGTATTTGGAGAAATTCCACAGGTGCAAAATAAAATATGTACTGTGCTAATGAATCTTTATCTGAGACAATTGCTGGACTTTAAATGGTAGTTAGATATGAAACCATCAGGCACCGTGACTTATTTAACAAAGGTTTCTCAAAGAAATCCTGGCTAGGTCTGGGGTAAGGAGGAATAGAAGTACAGGGAGTTGAGCCCAGGGAGGTGGGCAGGAGCAGGAGCAGGCTCAGCTTTGGAGGAGTTGGGAGATGTTTCCCAAGAGCAATCAATAGGAAGCCACTAGAAGGTTATTAAGAAGGGAAGTAACAACGACAGGTTTTCTGTTTGCAAAGTGGAAAAGATGCTGTAGGAAGAATCGATTGGTGGGGAGCAAAATAGAAGCAGGGAGAACAGGTAGAAAGCCGAAGCAGTGGTCCAGCAGAAATGACAGTGGTGTGGCTGAGGATGGTGACCATGGGGAGGAGGGCATAGTATATTATGTTCCATTCAGCTGGTGGGTGCTCTAACCCCTCCTCCTCTCTGCCTGGGACCCAACCCCTGGGCTTATTCTCCCCCTCCCCATCCCAAGAGGGCAATGAGGGTTACTCAAGCTCCTGGGTTATGTGCCTCCTGGGTCCTCAGTGGCCCCTGCTTCCCGCTGTTGTGCTTGGCTCCCAAGGAGGTCTTTTTCTCCAGTGAGTGGGTCTGAAGAATGACAGAGCCGTCACTAATCTGCTCCTGCTCCTGCTTACTGAGGAGGGCACTTGGCGGGCGGGGGCGGGGTGGGGGGTGGTTGGTCTAGTCTGCTTGTCCTACTTGTGTTCACTGCAGGCCCCAGCCGGAGGAGAGCTAGAGGATTACTGCTCCTGGGGTTCCCTGCCCCCTCCTTGCCCCAAAACAAATGAAGGGAAAGCTGGAACTTTCTTCTTTCAGGAGATACATTTTTCTGTCTTTTGTGATTGTGGTGGTGGGGGAATATATTTCAAAACTGCCTTTTCTGAAGATAACAGGAATATAATTTTATCAGGGAACATTGAAATGTGCAAGAATATATAAAGAAGCCTAACCAGTATTCAGTATTCATAATACTACCCTGCATTTTTGCACATTTTTCCAGTCATATATGCTTATGTTTAAATAGGTCGTACATACCAAGTATACTTTTATGTGTCTTGCTCTTTTCACTTTGTGGCTCAAGCATTTTCCTGTGTCATTAAAATCCCTGTACACACAATTGAAATCTGCAGTCTTTTTTTGATAGCAAATTTTGTATAATCTTTTCCTATTTTGTTAGACATTTGGGTTGTGTGTAACTTTTACCATTATAGGGAGATCTGTGATAAGCGTCTTTGTTTATGACTCTTTGCCTGCATTTTGGGTGACCTCTCCTCCTGTAAATTTCTAGAATGGGGTTTAATGAGAGGAGTTGTATAGACATGACAAGAAAGGAAATCTCTATGTAGGGTAATTCCCACCAAAAGGTAGCTCTGATTCTGTTTGTGGAAACATAAAAGAAGCTGTTTTACCCAACTCTGTAAGGACACTGTGCTCTCCACATCACTTCATCATTCCCAGAGCAGTGGCTCTTAGGTGTCTCTGTTAGGAATTACCTCTTTTCTCTAGAGACCTATGGGACTGTGAGCTTGAGAGGCAGCTGGGACTGGGTTATCACTGGTTTCGCTCAGTCCTGTGGTGCAGCAGGGAGCCCTCCAGGCCTACACCGCCATAGAACCTGCTAAGCAACCTTGAGCACTGTGTTTCCTCCAAATGCAAAACAAACCAGGAGTGTTTGGGGTATGACCAGGTTTTGTTATTGTAGGCACTTAAGTAGCAGAACCCTTGTTTCAAATTTAATCTTACAAGAACCCCAACCTGTAAAACAGATTAAGGGGCAGCTATTTTGGTAGAGGTGTGTACGGAAGAGGTGGGGGTGGCTAGTGCTCTAGTTTGAAAACTGGCCTAGGTGATAGAAGTTTCACTCCAGTTCTGTTCAGTTCTGGTCCCTATTGCTGAAATAAAAAAAAAAAAAATCTTTCATCTATATCCTCCAAATGTGCTGAGTGATGAAATCCTTTCTCTTAGAGGCAATTTGGAAATCACACAAGTGGAGCACAAAGCCGTGGATGTTTAGAGAGGGAGTGAGCAGTATGTGAGACCCACAGAAAGGGTGACCCTGGCACTTCTAAGAAGGAAACCGCACAATGGACTCTTCCAAAGAAGCAGTGTCAGTTTATTCCCGATTGGCACCGCCTTCTCAGCGGGACGGAATTACTTGTTTTCACCCTCTCTTTCCTGGACTCGTTTCAGACCAAACTTGTGTGCACACTTGCTAGCAATTTGAACCCAGAGTAACTGATGAACAGGTATTTTGCTGAGGCCCAAACATTGTGAAAGATATGAATGGGGGTGTGGGTATGACAAAAGTTTCCTTCCGCTACTGAGGCACTGGAGCACGAAGAGGGAGGTGAGTCTCACCTGCCTGGCAGCCTGTTTAGTTAGCTCCAAGCAGGGCCGCGCGAACCAGCCAGCAGAGGCCCGAGGTTTGTGGCCCCGGGATGGGAAAGGAGGCAGTGGTTTGGAGGCCTCGCTTTTGCTAAGCAGGGACACAGCAGGCCCGGGAGGAGCACCGGGTGATGGGCCAGGGTCTGTAATTCACCGCAGGGAGCCATCCCAGCCCTTTCTGCAGTGTGGGGTGGGGTGCGACGGGTTGGGGGAAGGAGCCCGCGTCTGCGGGGGAGGGATGGCGCTACAGTTCCTGGGAGACTCGACCTCTCTTGTAGAGGGCATGGTGAGCTTAGGCTTCAAGATCCGCAGTGATGTGTAAAAAGCGGGCACGACCCCCGAAATCGTTGAAAGTCCCTGCCCCTCCCCACGAAGCCCGCCCGGGCCCTCAGGTGAAAAGCTGGCCGGCACAAAGCCGATTGAAAATGCGAAAATCAAACCAATTTACGGGAGATTCTGTCGTCCAGAGTCCTAGCAGAACTCAAGCAAAGAAAATTGCGGTCAGGAGTGGATGACGATAAAAAACAGTGCACCAGGCCGAACTTATTGGAAAGTCCGAGTTTAGTCATATACTGGGATGGCGAGGTAACAGGATTAAAGGGATTAAGGAAATCACCTCAAACAGCTGAGCAGGCGGTAAAAAAACACTGTTCTGTTTTCTTCCTAGGCTCCATACAGATACCTTGGATCCGGGTGGCAGGGAGCGAAACGAAAGGCCTTTCGGGGGACACAGAGGCATGGCCAAGGGTCAGGGATTGGGGAAAGTCGGTGGGGAAGGAGCAGAATGCAGGCTTGAGGTTCGGGATGGGGGGAGCCTCTTCTAGAAAACAAGTAGGTGGACTAGGTTGACAGGTCAAAAAGAAAAAGCCACCAGAAAAGTTTTACAGATGTTTTAGCATCTAGGGTGTATTTTGAGAAACCAGACTTATTGTTGAACGCTGGTTCTCCTGCTTCTGCCACCACGGTTGAAATATATTTATTTCTTGCTAGAGATTCGTGTAACCCACTTATTTGTAATAAGATAATTGAGATTTCCGAAGGGTTTTTCGTTTTGTAAATATTTCAACTCAGCTCAAGTGTCTTCCCGCCCCAGTGCACAAAGGTAAAAGTGCCTTTTTTTTTTTTTGGCCCGTTTCATTGATCTCCCAGCACTATCAACAAGTGCGTGGGCGCGGGAGGTTCCCTTCAGCTAGACTGTGCTGGTCCCAGGAAGCCAAACTACTTTCTCCTCAGACTTTCAGGTGAAAAGTATTGGGAGTCGCTGTGTTTCTGATTACGAATAATTAAAAAAAGAAACCATTTCCGATCCTCCAGCCCCGAGGACAGCATCACGGTTGTAATGCCCAGTGGTGGTCCCCTCCCCAACCCGCACCTAAACTTTCAGGCCCGGAAAATTATCAGGACTCCATATGTTGGTTATAAAATTTATTGATCTCTCATTTAAGAATTAAGAGTAAACCCTTGAAAAACACCAAACAAAATAGCCCCTTCCCCACAACCCAAACGAAATCCAACAACATTAGCGCGACGAAATATCAAATATTGACCACAGCAGAATCACAACGCAACAAAGTAAATGCGTACTGAACGAACTGTCCCGCGGCCAGGCGCGGCGAGGACGGAGACACACGCACACCTGGCTATAAATTAACATTGGACTTAACTGCCGCGCCGCTCCACGCGGTCAGCTCCCCCAAACCCACGAGGAAAACAGACGCAACGCGACTGGGGGAGGGGGCGTTGCAGGTTTCAGGCCAGCCTTACCCGAGTACGTTTCTCCCAATTCACTCACTCCACGGCTAACAGTAAACTAACGAGACAACATTTTCAAATGCAACCGGAAAACCCAGGAACCCCGGAGGAGGAGGGGGGGCTGCTTTTTCTTGGCAAACATCACAGCGGTTTCCAGCCTACAGGGGAGGGAGGGGCGTCGAGCTCTAGAAAGTCCTATATCCGATGATCCGGACTTTTTTGTTTTTGTACAAAACCCGACAGCTACAGCAAACTTTGTCCTCCCCTTCTCGATACAAGGCAACAGACCCAGGCAAGCAAAGCTAAACAACAAGGCGTCCCCACTGGGGGGTGCAGGGTGGGGTGGGGGCGCAGGGGTGGCGAGCGCAGGCTGGCGCTCAGATGTGGGTCAGCGGCACGGTTCCGTTGACGGCAGTCCCCGCGCCCTGGTAGTGCTGGTGTACGGTGTGCAGGCGGCCTCCAGGCAGCGGCGAGGCGGCGTCAGCAGCGTCCCCGCCGGGTGGCAGGTACATGCTGATCATGTCTCGCAGGTCGCCGAGGCAAGCGCGCTGCGAGTGCGATGTGATGGCGGGCGGCGGCGAGCTGGGCTCTGTCTTCACCACCGTACCCATCGGGCCCAGACTCATGGCGGCGGCGGCAGCGGCAGCGGCAGCAGCGGTGGCGGGCTGCTGCCCGTAGGCGGCGGCGGCGGCTGCGGCGGCAGCTGAGGGCGCCATGCCCCCGTAGCCCGAGGCGGCGGCGGCTGCAGCAGCGGCGTTCATGTAGCTCTGGGCGCCGGGTGGCATCATGGGGCTGTACTGCAGGCCTGCCATGTCGTAGCGGTGCATCTGAGGCAACGCGGGCGGCGGCGGGCTGCTCATAGTGGCGGGCTGCGCGTAGCCCAGCTGCTCCTGCACCAGCGAATACGCGCCGTTGGCCCAGCCGTTCACGTGTGTGTACGTGTCCAGGCGCTGGCCCACGCCCACCGGGCTGCTGGCGGCGGCGGCGGCTGCGGCGGCGGCTGCGGCGGCGCCGGGGGGCAGCAGGCCACCGGGCAAGGAGTACTTGTCCTTCTTGAGCAGCGTCTTGGTCTTGCGGCGGGGCCGGTACTTGTAGTCCGGGTACTCTTTCATGTGCACGGCGCGCAGTCGCTTGGCCTCGTCGATGAAGGGCCGCTTCTCGGCGTCGGTCAGCAATTTCCAGTCGGCGCCCAAACGCTTGCTGATCTCCGAGTTATGCATCTTCGGATTCTCCAGGGCCATCTTGCGCCGCTGCCCGCGGGACCACACCATGAAGGCGTTCATGGGACGCTTCACGCGGTCCTGATCACTGCCCCCGCCCCCGCCACTCGCGCCACCGCTGTTGCCGCCGCCGCCTGCGTTCGCGCCGCCGGCTGCGTTCGCGCTACTCTTGCCTGCACCGCCGGGGGCTGCTGGGCCGCCCGCTCCTGAGCCTGGAGTAGATGGCCCCACCGGGTTCTTGAGTTCAGTCTCCAGAAGGCTGTACATGGCCGGAGAGGGAAGAAGGTGCGCCAGAGTGGCGGGAGGAGAAGACGCTCCTGGGGCTGGAGCGGCCACGGTGAAAAGGCCTGGGGACTCCGTCGGAGGGGCGCTTGGGGGCCGGTGGGCCAGCGGGTCGGGCGGGAAGGACAGGCTTGCTGAAGCGCTCCGCGCCAGGTCTGCAGGAACCCGCAGGCCACTCGCACCTGATGCGCTGTCTCGAACCGGTCGCATTCGCAGTCTCGCCGGGCGCTCGCCAGGCCCCTTATATACCTGCTCGGATTCCCCCAGGGTTGGGCAGGGTCCGCCCCTTGCCTCCCAGAGCCCCCATGATTGACAGCTTTCCAGTGTTGCGCTCTGGCCAATCATCACCGAGCCCCCGTTAGTCGCCACTGGAAAAAAAAAAGTTCGGGGAGCCCTTTCGTTCACCCCTACGCCCCTCTTGGGCCCGGTGACGTGCTGAGAGTTATTCGGGGACGGGAGTCCCGGAGAGCCACTCAGATATCACCAATTAGGGTCTCAAAAAGTTTGAAAGAACGAAACTCTGGGAAGTGATAGAGGGGGGAGGGGACGCATTGCGCAGGATTGGGGGGAAGGGGCAGAGGGGCGCCCACGGGGTTTTAGAAAACAACTTTACAGTCCTCTCAGGGCTGACCGATGCCCGATCCCAAGGCCACCATGCAAAGCTTTCTGCTGTCTGGGCGAGGTCCTCCAACTGCTTCTGCTGCTAGCGCTCGGACACCGGGCATCGCCAGCATCCGGGCGGGCTTGGGGACTCAGCGCAACCGAGGTGCCTCGGGATGCTGCTCCGAGACGCTCTTCTTGGAATCAGCCCCTCTCCAAGTGGAATGAGCGGGGTCAGGGACTGTTGCTCAGGAGACAGGCTTCAGGACAGCGTAACGCTCAGGAGGCTGTGAGGCTCGGAGATGGTTGGTGTGAGTTGGAGCAGTCAGCTTTCCTCTGCCTGCGCCGGGCGAGGGACTCACAGGCGACGGTGCCGGGAGTATGTGGGTGGGGGCGGAGGGGATGTACCGGCCTCGGCTCTCTAGCTCCAGGCCCCCGCTTAGCGGCCCCTTTTTGTCTCTGCTCTCTGGCCATTTCGGTTTTTCCAGTCCGATGCCCCTGAGGGGGAGGGTCGGGCCCCTTGGAAAATCCGTTTTCATGGCAACACGGAGCCTCTCCAAGCGAAAGAAAAGTTTCTTGGAGGGGGGAACGGTGGCCGGAGAGGAGCCGGGGCGGTTCTCGGGGCGGACCATGGGGCCCCCTCCGCTGGCTGCGCACCTGCCAGGACCACTGAGTGCTTGCTGTCGCTGTGTAGCCGTGCCGCCTCCTCGGCGAGCAACCTCTGTTAACGGATTCCGTCCTTCTTTTTTGATTTACAGCCTTCCTAATCGAAACTTTGAGACTCGGAACTGGACAGTAACCCATATGTCAGGTTGTCTGCCAAAGGGTATTGGCGTAGAAACCCTGGCTGCGGGGAGAGGAAACCCCAACAATCACCTCCGCGAACCCAAGCGAGTGGCACAGCGTTTGAAACTCCCGGAGTAGCCCGAGGCGACGGGCGGAAAGGAGAAACCAGCTGGGCAGAAGTGGCAGAAACTGAAATAAGGTGTCCCGAGCGGTGTGGGCGCTCTCCCCCCGCCCCTGCCTCAGCCTCGTGGAAAGGTGGGGAACCAAAAGAAAGATGTAAATCCAAAGTGTGAAACAAAAACAAACACCCAGGCTTTTAGTTCCTTAGCGCTAATGCAAGACCTGGCGATTCTCCACCGCCTGCCTGCATGCCCGGAGCTTCCTTCTTTCCTGCACGAATTGCAGGCCAATCCCCTCTGGGGCTGGCAGACTGCTGGCACCAGAATCCCGCCGGCCACCCGTCATTATCTCTTGGAAGTTTGGGTCACGAAACTCGCCCTTAAGTTTTGGTTCCGCCATGTCTACGTCCTCAGTCCTCTTGTTCATTAGGACTGAAGGAAGCAAACGTCCACAGCCAAGGGCTGCAGTCATTTGAATGGGTGTACGGATTTCGGGTTTTAAAGTAAACAATCTGGAATGGTTCTGTATGGGGGTTTTGTGTGTGTGTGTGCGCGCGCTCACGGGCTTGTGTGCAGGCGCGCAAAGCACGTGCACGGATGTGCACACTTAAGCTGACACTGAGTGACAGGCTCATTTCAGAATGATTCTGCGATCCCCACCTGCACCTGTTTTCTTGGCAAACTGGCTAAGAGTCAAAATTTCCTAGGCATACCCACCTTCTCCCAAAGAAGTCACTGTGCAGTATCCCTGCCCTCCTGCCGCCTTTTCCAGAGGCCCTCTTGGGTTCTCTGGGCCTCTGAGGCTGTTGCTAAGTGAAGCGCGTTTTAGGAAACTACCCAACCGGCGCGCGGCCTGGCGTCCAGTAGCCTGACAGATGTCAGGATTCTTTCCAAGTTTTAGGACCCCGTTGTGGTGACAGCGCCTCGGCCGCATATTTCTCGAGGCAAGGGATGTGGCACTGGGCCTGCACTCCTCCTCGCAGCAGATTATCTGGGGACTAGTCACTGCCCTCAGCCATTTGTCATTTGACCATTTCTAACCCAAGACTTAGTGCTTTAGGTGAGCTCATATGCATATGACATCCTTCTGCCAGATTCCTTTGCGGGTATCCGACACCCACTCCTACACTCTTGGATTCCCTCGGAGTCCATGATTAAATTCTCTGTGCCTGGTGGCCCCGGGGTGGTCTGCCCAGCAAAAAGTAAGTCTCGCCGATTTCCTTCGAAACGTTTCCGAGGACATGCTCAACCCAAACTAGCATTTCGATAGATGAGTTTCCATTATGGGCGTGGGGAGATGGAGGAAGGCTGGAAAAAACTGTTCTCTTGGCCCACCAGCAGTGCAGGCGTAGCCACCAGCCGAGAGGCGCGACGCTTCGCTGGGGGCTGGGAGAAGCATCACGGCAGGTACTACTGCCCTAGGGGCCTCGGTTCATTCAGGGGCTGCGGGGAGGCAAGACGGCTGGCAGGGTCCCAACCGGTGTCTCCGACACGCAGTCTGCACCCAGCGAGGAAAGCAGAGGGACACAGCGGGATCCATGGCCAGTCTTTCCCAACGTCTCCAGAAGAGAGCATGCTGGGCAGTTCTCTTGCCCTCCAGGACCTCCGGGAACCCGTGGGCGGTATACAGAGTCCCGGGCGGCGGGCTGGGAACTCTGCCAAACAACCCTTCCCATTCCCCAACCCTCCTAGGAGAGCTCGGCTCCCTCTGACTGGGGCTGGACCTGGGTCTTCCACGACCCAGGGCGCGGCAACAGCGCCGTTTATTGGCTTCGGTTGGAAACTTCACCCAGAGGCTCCCCTTCCTGCACTCCAATACTTGTAGATGATGGCCTGAACCCTTCGAGGAGAGGCAACCGACTTCGCCCTAGGACAGAAGTGGTCATTGGAGAGGGTTATCGCAAAACTTGGGGGAACTAGGCTCTAGCGTGCTTGGCCCAACGGGTTCCGGGTACATAAGGTACCCCCATTCTGCCTTCCTCCGATTTCAAGCCTCGGCAGATTTCAGGTTTCCCAAGGGCTTCATATCGGCAAAGTACTCTTTTAGCAATTGTGTCTTAGAGCTACCAGTAAAGAGAGCAGAGCGGGAGAGTGGTTGTCCCACCGCTGGCGAGGGGGGTGCCTACGTCGACTCCTTCTCACGAACTGCTCATGGGGGACCTTTTTCGGTGTCTCCTCGATTAGGACCCAGCCTCTTAACAGGAGGTGCCGCTTGCGTGCTGGTTGAGGTGGGGTGGAGGTGTGCCGTAGTCCGCTCGAAGGGTGGGGGGAGGGGAGCTGAGGTCTTACAATAGGGTGGGGCGATCGCCTTTTCTAGTGCGTCCGAACCCAGGGAGCGGTCTGATTTTGAGGAAGTGCGAAAAACTTACCCTAGCGACTCTCAGAAACGCTTTGCTTTCCAGCAGAAAAATGTTTGCTTATCTGAAGGCAGTAATTCCTGTTTCTAACTTGAGAACACCTCTGGACTACTTACTCTGGCTCCTAGCCAAGACTGTGTATTTAGGCTAGAGACTGAGGACCTTGATCAAGAAATCAGAGGCTTGGATGTGTTGTAGAACCAACCATTTCTTGTAAAAGGTCATAAAGGTCACCAACGCTTTAAGGGGGTGAAAGAGACAGCACCTTCTATTTCTTAGAGCATTCAGTTTGATCTCACTCCCTCAAATGGCAGCATCACAGGCCCTCCGCCCCCCCCCCCCCATCAAACACTTATTACAGGTCTGGAAAGGAGCTGAAGATCCCAAACTGTCCGGTGCAGATTTCAAACAATAATTTAGTTGATGCTCTCTAAAGGAATGTTACTAGGAGCTATGAACATGTGAGATGACATGGTCCTCCAGGCACCAAAAAGTCTCTTATGCGAAGCACAGCTGTATCCCATTGCACTTTGCTGTAGCTTTTTGCGGGGAGGAAGGGTATACTTTTATAAGTGAGTTTCGGAATTTGATTCAGTTTGGTTAGCTGAGCTGTTCTTGGTAGATACACTAGGAATCCCGGGGCCCACAGCTTGGATCTTAGTTGCCAAGATTCCTTCCCCCCACAGGGTATTAAGATATTAATGACCAGCACTCATTTCCCTAGGTGAGGAGTAACTACAAGGAACTTGACAATTTTTCCTTCAGCTCTCTCTTGCCTACCTCAGAACCCGAACACAACCCAAAACTGCCATCTCCCTGGAGGAAGACAGGTTCTACCCGGGAACTGGGTCCCACTTTCAGAGGATCTTCTGGGTCGTGGTCGCCGACCTCTCTGCCTCTGCTCCTCCACCCCAACAACTCGCACCCCCCGCCCCCGACCCGCGCCCCAGTTCTCTGCACCCGTTTATCCCTTCAAGCTGCCAAAAGCTCACCCCCGCAGGGCATCCTCCCGGGACCCGGCATCCTACTGTCAGGCCTTCCCTCCCACTTGGCTTGTTGCCTTTTCCACTTTCTAGTGTGGCTGCAAAGGCATGGCCCTCCACACCGGCAAGGTGGCCTGCTAGGAGCCCAGTCCCGGAAAACCATGTAAAAATCGTTATCAGGACGTAATGTTTGAGTTATTCCATGTCCTCACAAGTCAGATAGCGACGGAGGGGGGCCGGGTGGTGACGCGGCTCAGGTCCAGCAGACCTAATAGTGCTCCCTTGGAAAGGGTGCCTATAAAATCATGTGACTTTCATGCACCTCCAGTGTGACCAGCCAAGACCATTAGCTGAGAGCGCCTGGATGCTGATGAGAGGCATCAAATTTTAAACTTCAAAGCAGGATCTAGCTGCTCGTTTCCCCTCTCTTCCTTTTTTTTTTTTTTTTCTTTTTTTTTTTTTCATTTTCTTTTAAAAGAGTGGAGAGCCATGGAATTCGATTCGCGGAATTTCTATGTTCTCTTCGTCTCTTTTCGGTCATTTCATTTCACTAAACCATTGTCGCACACCTACTATGTGCTGTGTTGGGCGCCAGCTTCGGGATGACCCACCGCTCCTTTCATTCCGCAGCCGAAAGCGGCTGCGGCGGCCGGAAAAAGCTCAGGAGGGCGGGGGACTGGTGCGCCGCGGCTGGCAGGGGCCACGCGGGTTCGGAAGCGCGCGCGCGCTTTTCCGGGCCGCGCCAAGCAGGGCCCGCCCCGCGGCGCCCGCAGGATGCCCGCGTGCCTGGAGCCCTGGCTGCCGCGCGCCCTGGCGCTGCTCTCTGAGCCGCAGGCGAGCGAGGCTCAGGGGCTGTTGCTCTCGACGGAGACCTGGGCGGAGGACGCCGCCCAGGAACAGCTGACGTGCCGCTGCTTGCCAGGTACGAAGGATGCCGATTTTCAGGTGGATCCTTTCTGCGCGGGTCGGCGGCCACACAGTGCGACAAAGCGAGGTCTGTCGCGAGGCCTCGCTGCGCTGCGGTTTTGGTGCCTAGGCCGTGGTCACCCCAGTTCCATTTCTCCGGAAAGCGTCGCCAGGTTATGACCTTGAAGCTTTGCTGATGTGATGTTTGTGTAATTAACACCATCTCCCCCTGTTTAAAAAAACCCAACAACATAGTTCCTCCCCCAGAACAGCCCAGCTTTCATTTGAAAAAAGCAATGGGAAGAACCTTAAATAACCCTTTCTAATAGGAAAAAAACCGCCCCTTTTGTGGAATGGTTTCTTTACAATCTTATTTTCTAGTCCCAATGGCTATCCCTTTATGAGTTATATTATTAAAGAAATCCGACACTAATTGCGCCGATTTAACTTGTTAATTAGTTGCAAATAAACTATTCATTAGTGGTAAAATAAAATAAAACCCATGTGCCTAGATATGATTCCACATTCACATATTGTAGTGTCTGCATAGCATAGGCATACTAAATTAAGTTCCTAAAAGGTTTCTCCTCAGGATAAATAATTAAAATATATTCTACTTTAATTGACATTATAGAGGACATAAATGAGCTTTTCCTTTTAGAAAGAAATAGCCATTTCTAAATAAAGCTTGCAGTCTGGAGAATGGAGGCTTCAGCCAAATGAATAGTCATTACTACCTTTTCAACGACGTGGGCCTTTTGATCAGAAAAGAAATTAGCTCTAAAAAACAGACAATGGAAGCCTGCCCTGCAATAGGAAGAAAATTAGACGGCCAAGGCTCTTCACAACACCTATTTCTATAAACCATAGAGCTCCTTGCTTTTCAATTACAGCTGTTCATTTCATATAAGGAAAGGGGAAAAACAGGCCTCTAATGTAAACTCGCTTTTACTATAAAGCCTAGCTCCTGGCACACAGCCAGGCTGACTACTTACTATTGTTTTTAGTCTTCTCATCAATTAGCTAATACTATATATTTTAAATGACTCCGAGGGTATTCACGGACTCCCTCCCCCCTTCCCTACCCAGACAAAACCTAAGCTGGACTCCCATAAAAGGGCTACCATTCGGTGCGCTGTCACTTAAATGTATAAAGTTTAATGTTTTTATTGTTCCCGACAGAAAAACCATATTGAAAACTCTCCTTTGTTTTTTTCCCTACATTTCTTAGTTCATTAATGAAAGATCCAGATGAGGTGATGACAGGGGAGGGACATAAATGAGCAGCTTTCAGTATTGTTTCTAATTGTTCACAGAGCTAAATCCATCTCCAGATAATTTTTCAGTGCCCTTTACACCGTAATTTGGCTTATACATATTTGTGTTTTAAAAATATGAATTTTGAAATTTGCTAACCCTATTGGCTTGGTGTCAGTAGATATAATTTCATTGTTTAAAAATGACCAGTTCTTCACCATTTTGGTGAAATTACCTAGCTTGCAAGAAGAAAAAAAATCCTGTTTGTAGCATGTGCTACAAAATAAAACCTTCAACATACATAAAGTAGTAATATGAGAAAAATATTACTCAGTGAGTAATTACCAGCGAGTCTTAGTAATCCTTTAGATACATGGTCTAGAAACATCAAAATAAAATAGAGTTACAGGCTGGGAAGGCTTGGATTTCTTTGAAAGTAGAATACTTACTTATCTATATGATCTCTATAAATCACTATGTAAATTCCTTGAAGAACTAAACAATAGTACAGTCCTATAAGGTTGACCTGGGAATTTAATCTTTTCAGTTGTGCTAATAAAAGGATTTAGAATCATATTTTTAAAAATTCAATTATCATTTAGAGTGAAAGGGCAGATAAAGTGCTTCTCCAGACAAGGTAAAGCTAAAGGAATTCATTATCACCAAGCCATTATTACAGGAAATGTTAAAGGGATTTATTTAAGAAAAAGAAGATTAAAACTATGAACATGAAAATAACAACAAACTCATAACTATCAATAATTGAACCTAAAAAAATAACAAAAAAACCCCAAGTAAACAACCAGAACAGGGACAGAATTATAGGTATATGGATCATTTGAAGAGTTATCAGCTGGGAGCGGGGGAGGAGAATGGGGGAGGACAGGTACAGGGAATAAGATGCATAACTGGTAGGAACAAAATAGACAGGGGGAAGTTAAGAATAGTACAGGAAGGGGAGAAGCCAAAGAACTTATATGTACAACCCATGGACAGGAACTTAAGGGGGGGATTGCTGGAGGGCAGGCAGGTGGATATCAGGTGGAGGGAGGCAAAGGGGGAAAAATGGGGACAACTGTAAGAGCACAGTCAAAAAATGTACTTAAAAATAAAAAAATAAAAATTCAGTTAAAAGATATTTGATTTATTCACTATTAGATAAAAACATTTTTACATAACTATCAAGCACTAAAATAATAACCATGGGCTTATCCATGAGAGGTATAATCCCTTTTATTCTTTAAACAACTTAGAGCCAGTTTGCCAACTTAGAAGGAAGGAATGGACAAGAGTAGAGCCATTAGGATGGCTACCCAAAGTACTTCTAAACAGCAATGACAAAGAACTGTTTCCAAAATGGTTCTTAGGCTCTGGTTTTCATCATGCAGTCATTGTTGAGGATGCTTCGACTTGATGGCTTCCTATCATGTTTTGGATAGGTGGTAAATTAGCATGTTTGCCTTTTGCTATTGAGCATTAACTTCTTTGCTGCCTCATTCAAACAGATACCTCAGAATAAAGTTACAAAAAGCAAATAGCACAGAATTGCCACATCTGCAGTCAGGTTCCTTGATTTTTTCTTAGGTTGCTATAAAAGAGGATGCCATTTTACCAGTATGCAAATGTGAGACTGTCCCTCTTGTCTATTGCAAGTGATGGTGCTTGTTTTCAGAAAGAATTCTACAGGAGCGGGTGGAAATTGCCACCTTCCCAAGATGAGGTTTCGTGTCAGAAGTCAGCAGTGTGTGGTCATAGATCAGACTGGCTGAGGGCTACATGTGTACTCTGGTGGGTCTGATTTTAAGTATTACAGTGCTTGACTTTTCATTTTGGAATCAGGTATGTGATGTTGTGGGCAGTTGTATTGAAATCTGGGGACAGTACCAAAACTGCCAGCAAAGAGATCTGAATCTTTAACTGCAGCCTTGGAAGGGGACAGTTTTTCAAGAGAGGAATCGAAAAAATGTTTCTCAGTGTGTTGACGTGAAGTGGAACCCGGGTGTTTATACTATCTTTATAAATTGGGAAAGATTTTTGAGGTATAATTGATATACAATATTATATTAGTTTCAGGTATACAACCTGATTCATTCCATACTTGTATACATTATGAAACTGTCATCGGAATAAATCTAGCTGACATCTATCACCTCATATAGTTGCAAATTGACATTTCTTGTGATGTATACTTTTAAAATCTACTCTCTTAGCAACTTTCAAATATGCAGTACAGTATTCCAGACTATATTGGGTAAGTTTATTGAATCTCAATTTTCTCATCTGAAAGAGGTGGGTAAGCAAGCCTTCGCTGGGTTCCAGTGGAGATACAATGAGAAAATACAGCCGAAGGCACCTGGCACTGTTTAGCACAGAGCAAGCTCAATTAAGAATTTTCTTGTTCTCAACTAGGCTTTCTTTTCCCCCTGAAGCGGGGTTAAAAATTCCTTTAGTGTGGGTGAGAGGGGACCATGTCTCTTTTCTTACCCTTTACATGGCTATGCACAGATGTTTGTGGAATGAATCGTAGTCCTTGAGGGAGTCCTCTTTGAAGAGAGACAAAAAATGAACTAATTACTCCATGGTTCCCATTTTGCATTGCACTCTCCCACATTCGGCAAGTCACTTGAGCAGGTTTCTGTAAAGACTCTCTAGAGAGCACTTACTGAGATGATGGAGGTTTTGGTTTGTGACAGAGGTGCCTCTTGTGCCTAGTTCAGAGAGAACATAATATATCCTTTATAATAGAGACATGCCTGCTGTTAAAAATAATGCAATTTGTGCCATGTGGATCTTAAATCCTTTAGTTTTGCTAGAAATGTAAGTTTTATTTTTTCTTTCAGAGCTCAGTAGAAAGTGTATTCTTTCTATGGATTGTATCAGGAGTTGTGTTGGATTGGGGAGAAGTCTTATTCGTATTGCATAGTTTTTAGGTTTTCTCTCAGGTCTCAGAAACAGGCACAACTGACCAAGCCAAATGAAAAAACAAAGTGTTGTTAATCACCTGCCAAGCTGTAAGTCTTATTGTTCCTTACATTGCCTTCTAAAAAGGCTTAGAGAATAACAGAAAGCTTTTTTTTTTAACTAAATAAGGTAGAGAGACTTCAGTTCAGATCCAGTAATCCTGTGGGTAGTCTGTGTCGTTGCATTTGAAGGAAGAGATCTAGCCTGAAACTTTGATTGACTCCTAGTTAAAATTCTTGCTGAAAGACTAGATAAAGCTTTGATGCCTAAAAATGCAGCACAGAGAAATGGTTAAAAGCCCAGATGTGGTTATGGATCCTGCCCACTGCCCTTAATTGAAGTTATCTAACTTCTCTGAGCTTCAATTTCATCTATAAAATTGGGAATTAATGATACTTACCCCTTAAGGCAGAGGTGTCAAGCTCATTTTCACTGGGGACCACATCAGCCTTGCAACTGCCTTCAAAGGGCCGGATGTAATTTTAGGACTGTATACATGTAACTACTCCTTAACAGTTAGGCGAGAGATCTGCGCTGCAGCTGGGTAGAAGCAAGGTGCGGGGCTGGATAAAACAAGGTGGAGGGCCGGATTCGGCTGCGGGTCTTGTGTTTGCCATCTGTGCCTTAAGGTGACTGTGGAAAATATATGGGATTAGATAATAAAATACCGAATACTGAACTCAGTGCCTGACACACAGTCATAGGACTCAGTAAATGTTAGGTCATCATCATCATCATTATCATCACCACCACAGAAACCTTTTGAGCTGTGTAGCACAGATGGAGGCAGACTTATTTATATTTTAACAGATAAGGAAATAGGCTTCGGAGGATTAAGTGACTTGTCCAAAATGGTGGAAGGTATTGTTGGTAAGATCAGGCATGGAAAGGACGCCTCCTGACTCCTTGTCCAGTTATCTTTCCACCAAAATATAGCTTGCTTGTACTTTGGCAATAAGTGTTTCTTTTTAAATTATATTTGTTGATGTTTAGACAGAGAGGAAGAGATAGAAAACATCAATTTGGTGTTCTGCTTGTTTTCGCATTCATTGGTTGATTCTTTTTTTCTGAATTAAGTTTTTCTTTAAATCTTCACCCAAGGATATGTTTATGGATTGGAGAGAGAGAGAGAGAGAGAGAGAGAGAGAGAGTGGGACATCGGTGTGAGAGAGAAATATCGATCAGTTTGCCTCCTGTATGCGGCCTGACCAGGGATTGAACCCACAACCTAGGCATGTGCCCAGATGGAGAATTGGTTCCCCAACCTTTTGGTGTATGGGGCGATGCTCAACCAACTGAGCCACCTGGTCAGGGCCATTGGTCGATTCTTATATGTGCCCTTACCATGGATCGAACCTGCAACCTTGATGCACCAGGATGATGCTCTAACCAACGGAGCCACCCTGTCATGGTAGTAAGTGTATTTCTCACTAGGTTGCATAGCCTACCATGTTATTGATACTATCTATACCATGTTGCGAAACATGTCATTATTTCTTTGTATATTTAAAACCCTTAATGATAGCCAGGTGTCTTGACGAACAGTGACACATGGCAGAGAAAGAATGAGGAGAGAGCCTATATCTTCTTCGTTGTTCCAACAGAGGAGGGCCCAAGAGATGTTGCCCGTTCCCAAGATGCACTAATTAGAAACATTAAAACTGACACTGAGTCAGATTCAGGATTAAATAAGCAAACCCATATACTAGTGTGAGCTTCTCGGCGCACACAAAATTCCCATGGTGATGCTTATTTCCTTTCATTCTTAGGGGTCAGAAGAATGTCCTATTTTGTTCGTCAGTGCTGCCAGGTGGGCCTCACACTGATAGTTATAGCAAAGCAGTGTCATGACCCAGCCACCAATTCCCCAGCAGTAACTTCTCACTTTTCCCACCCTTCAAGTTAATGTCTTGTCTTATGTCATACACATGCCAAGGTGGGTTTGTTAAAGGTTCTAGGAAATTATAATGTAGTAACCATTAACTGAAACCTACTACAGGCTGACCCTGCATGTGACCTTTACAGATGTTATCGTGTTTGTTTAATCTTAGCAACCCGTCCAAAGTTACACAAAAACTTTGCGATTTGATCAATCTTCAAATGATGGATTCTTTTCACGACATTGCTCTAGGAGGTCCTGATTCCCTTTGTGTTTTTTTTAGACAAAAACCCTTCCTCTTTCTGGAGCTCACTTTCCCCATGTGTGATGTTAGGGGTTGGAGTAGATGCTTTCTAAGGGCCCTTTCTCTTATAAGATTTGAACATTCCAAAAGTTCCCATGTGATGCCATTTTTCATAATAAGTAAATGAAAGTGGTCCTTGATTTTCTTCATTAATAGCCATCTCTGTGCTAATTAGAATCATCAGCTCTAGCACCTCTGGCAGCAAGCAAATCTCTGTAGAAGCAGAGTCTAGCTAGGAAAGCCTCTGGGATCGTGTTACGGACCAAATGTTTGTGCCTCCTCAATTTCATGTGTTGAATCCTAATTTCCAATGTGATGGTATTTGAAGGTAGGGCCTCTGGGAGGCGATTTGTTCATGAGGATGGAGCCCCTCATGAATGGGATCAGTGCCCTTATAAAAGAGGTCAGAGAGCTAGCTTGCCCTCTTTCTGCCAAGTTTAGATACAACGAGACATTGGCAGTCTGCCACCAGGAAGAGAGCTCTTAGCAGAATCAGATCATGCTGATGACCTGACCTTGGACTTCCCAGGCTCCACAACTGTGAAAAATAACTTTTTTTTAGCCACACAGTCTGAGGTGTTTTGTTATGGTAGCCGGAGCTGACTAAGACAGGTTGGAAGATAGAGAGGTCAAAAGGTGACCTAAAGAAATTAACCACTGCTAGCTACATGCTCTGCAACTTACATGAGCTTTGTGGGGACGTCAGGAGGGACAGGAATCCTGGGATCCTACGCTTGCTCATTTCTTATCTCTTTAGCCTCATCTTTGTCACCTCACCTCATCTTGCCTCTGTTTCTCTGTGAGGAATTGCTTCCTTCATCTTCCTGATCATATTCTGCTCTTTTGCCAACATCTGTACAAATTTGTTTTCTCTGCTTGGAACTCCTTCCCTAACCACCCTCTCATCCCCCTTCCATTACTTGACTAAATGCTACTCAATCTTTAACATTCAGCTCAAGTTGCCCATTTTCTCATAACATCTTTTCCTGACTCTCCCCCAGTTCCACACCCCAGGCTGGGTCAGATTCCTTTCCATGGTGCTCCCAGACTGCCCCTGTATTTATTCTCTCAGAGCTCTTACCATGTTGTTTAGTCATCATCTATTTATTCATCCATCCCACCCGTTAACCATCAGCTCACTGAGGGCACGAGTTTGTTTTCTTCCTATTTTCTTCAGCATCTAGCCCACAGCCAGATGCCTGAGAAACACTTAGTCAGTGTATGACAACTGGATGTGATTAGAACCATCCATGGTGGACACTGAACCGGGTTATCATAGAGCAGGGATGTCAAACTCATTTTCACTGGGGGCTACATCAGCCTTGCGGTTGCCTTCAAAGGGCCGAATGTAATTTTAGGACCGTATAAATGTAACTACTCCTTCACAGTTAGGTGAGAACTTGGTGCTGCTGCCAGGTAGAAACTAGGTCCTGGATAAAACAAGGTGGAGGGCCAGATTCAGCCCTCGGGCCTTGTGTTTGCCACCTGTGTCATAGAACCCCAAAACATCTGGATCCAGCCTTGAAGGAGCTTTCAGTGCAGTAGGAAGTAGCTCGTCCTCCAGGGAGCAGATCTGACACAGCTTGTGGGGCTGGGAAAGTGTCGGACAAGAATGCATACTCAGGAATATAACACTGATTGGCCATGGACATCCTGCTACTGTAATTCTTCCCTCACCCTCGTGTGGCAGGTGCCTTGATCATTCCACTGATTTTTTTCCATGGAGGTGAGGGGATAGGGGAAAGGGACATATAATGACTGTATATTTTGTGCTCACCTTCCTGAACTGTGTACCCTGGCATGGGCCTGCATTGTGTGGAGGGAGAGGTTCCTTTCCTATTTTCCAAAGGCCTAAAGGGCCGCTAAAGCTCAAGGTGGTACGTTGTTCTAATTTGCACAGGGGAAGCCTGTGGTCTAATTGGTGGCCCTGATGTTTTGGGTCCCCAAATGAGCAGAAGACTGGATATGAGGGGCTATTAGAGCTTCTTAAACCCAGCATTGTCATCGTGGGTCTGTGCTCACACTTCTGTTTCCTAAGGAAGTAAGGGTGGTCTTCGGTGCTATGTGCCAGAGTTGTTCACGCTGTGATAAGAGCTACAATGTCAAAACTGGAAATTAACCCCTGGCTGGCATGTCTCAGTGGATTGAGCTCAGGCCTGCAAACCAAAGTGTCACTGGTTCAATTCCCAGTCAGGGCACATGCCTGGGTTATAGGCCATATCCCCATTAGGGGGCGCTCAAGAGGCAACCACACACTGATGTTTCTCTCCCTCTCTTTCTCATTCCCTTCTCTTCTCTCTAAAAATAAATACATAAAATCTTTTTTAAAAAAACCCAGAAAATTAGAACCAAGGAAAGTGCTTAGAATCAAGCATTTATCTCCTGTAAGTTTACACTAATGCTGAGAGTCAGGAGCAGGCCCTGATAAAATTGGAGTGAAGATATTCTGGGTTCGAATTTCATTTAATACATCATTTAAATCTCAGGTTTCAGATCTCTAAAGTAGATCTGTTGGTAAAGGGTGTGTGTGTGTGCAACCCTTAGTTTGAATGCTAATGCCTCCCATAGTAGAGAGGATCGTGTCGGCTATGTGTCTCAATTTGTGGTATGCTTTTGATCAATGTTCAGAATGACTGTTTTTGCTAATTTCGACTAGTTTAATAAATGCCTCTCCAGAGGAGAGACTTCGCCAAGCCATTCCCCAAAGTCACTATATCTCTGAAGACCTGTTAGCAGGGGTGGGGCAGTGACACAGTCAGATTTATGGATTGGAAAGCTCATTTTCGTTATTGAGTACAGCCCCCAGGGTGATTTGTGAGTATGAGATGTATGTGAGAACCCTTGGTGTACGGTTGGTATTCAATAGATGTTCATTGTTTTGGTTGTTAAATTGCTTCTTAACAGCTCAAACGTGACCTTAGAGGAATAACTTCCTGCTTCTGGATCTCGGTTTCTCCAGCTGTAAAATGAAGGTGATCTGTCCAGCTTTGTTTGTTAGCTGTTTTTATTCATTCATTCGCTGTAACCTTAGGTTCGTCCCTTTCTCCGTGACCCTTAGTCCAGATAACCTAGGTTCTCCTCCAGTCTACTTTCCTAGAGCTTTAATATCTTTCACCTGACACAATTTCCATTTGATTTTTTGGATTTCCATTAAATTTTAAAAATATGCGGTAGTATTCTCAGAAAAGAGGCAGTTATAATGGGTGACCTCCGGGAAGAACTCTGTAAATAAGAAAGCAGACTATTTTAACAGGCTTTGGCCTGTTTTTTTTTTTTTTTTTGGTAAGTTACTCCTTACTTTTAAGGGCCCACGGGGCATTTAACAAAAATGGTGTAAGCGAGATCAGCTAGCAATTAGACATATTATCTGACATCAGTAAAATTGCAGTTTGGCAGGAAGGAAATAATTGATTGCTCAGCCATTTATAGTTGTATTAGATCAAGAAGCTGGGCTGGTGGTAGTTATTCTGCCTTTACCGTGTGGAGAAGACAGATACTTATCTCCAGGAACTCAGTATTGTAAGGAGAATAACTGGAACAACAGCCGGCCTTTCCTCAGGGCATTTGCAAAGGTGTCAGGCCCTGTAGGAATAGAGAGAAGGGAAGGAGCCATTTTGTCTGGGATGTTTTAGAAAGGATTCTTGGAGAAAAGTGGGCTGAGTTGTGAGCTGTGTCTGGAAAGACACAGATAGAAAGGATCCCTACTGAAGAAGCAGCTAGCACAAGGCATGTTGGGAAATGCTGAGGCAACCAGTGTGGCTAAGAGCTAGAAGACACCACAGGGTAAGGTGGGAGTTGAGGTTAAATGGTGGAACAATTAAAGGCCAAGCTAAAGACTTTGACTTTATTCTCTGTGCAGTGAGGTGCCAGAAGTCCCCTCCCCCAACCTCAGGTAGGATTGGCTTACAGTGTCTCAATGATTTTTTGAACAGGAAAGTAATCAGTATAGTCATGTTCAAAATCAGATATTCGTGGTAATCCAAAGAATTTGGTTTTTTTATCAAGCTTTGTTAGAAATCGGCCCAAGAAAGAAAATGCGTTGGTGGTTGTTTAGTACACAGTAGAGGCAATGTGGAGAAGCTGTGAGGCAATGCATAGGAAAGGCAGAGACCAGAGTTGGAGTGCTGGCTTAGGGGTATGCGCACTGTGCCACCCAAGGCAAGTCACTTCCCCTCTGTGAGCCTTCCTGTGCTCACTTGTGAAAGATGCATGACCATTGTCTTCTCAGATAGCTATGTTCGTCAAGTGATGTGAGTGACAAAATATTTTCGTAATCTCGTAATGGCTACCTGTAAGTAAGTAACTTTTTTAAGAACAAAAAGTTTCGGTGAAACTGTGTTCCAAAGGAGAGATCCCTATGAGCGTTTTGGTCCGTTTAGCCTAGGGCCACTGTGAGAAGAAGTTTCCTCCCCATCTCACCTTTCATCTCAGGCCCCCAGGCCTCCTAGTTTGTAAATTTTTTTTTTAGGTCCCCACCCTGTCACCCAGAAACATCGATGAGTGGTTGCCTCTTGCGTGCCCCCTACAGGGGACATGGCCCACAACTCAGGAATGTGCCCTCACTGGTAATTGAACTGGCAACCCTTTGGTTCACAGGCCTGAGCTCAATCCATTGAGCTACACCAGCCAGGGCTCTAGTTTGTAAATTTTGTGCTACCCATAAACAACACAACTTTAACATGAATAGACTGTAGAGCCTTCGTTCATTCATTCATTCCACAGCTGTTACTACTAAATGCCAGATACTTCTCTTCTAGACACTTAGAAGACTTTGGGGAACAAGCTAAAAATCCCTGCTCCTGTGGAGCTTACATTCTATCGTGTGTGCATGGTGGTGGGGGACCAGACACAAACAGTTAAACAGAATAAAAGTGTGTAGTATATGAGAAGATGATAATGGTATGAAAAAAAGTAAAGCAGCCTGAGGGGCATTCGGTGAGCTGGGTGTGAGAGAGCAGTTTACAATTTAAATGAAAGAAATAAGCTTAACTAAAAGGACTTTGCAAATGGAAAAAACCCTAAACAAATGTGAAAGATTTATATTTTTAGAAAAGTTTGAAACTGCCAAGTTGTCTGCATCTTTTTGTAGGATTATCTCACAGGAAATTTATTCATTCAATATTTATTGAATGCCTGCCTGAATACATGCTGTTATTATTGAATGTTTACTATGGGTTAAGCATTATTTATTAGGATCTCATTTGATCACTGTAATAACTCACTAATGTAGACATATGTCCCCAAGTGAGCAAAACTCTAGAGCAGGTGTGCCTAACCCCTGGCTCACGGGCTGCATACGGACCAGGGTTGCTATGAATGCGGCCCAACACAAAATCGTAAGTTTACTGAAAACATGAGATTTTTTTGTGATTATGTATTGAAGTGTATTTAAGGTGTGGCCTAAGACAATTCTTCTTCCAGTGTGGCCCAGAGATGCCGAAATGTTGGACAACCCTGCTCTAGAGTATAGGCAGTGTATCTAATTAAGGAAACCCTTCTTTCTGAAAATTAAATGTGGGAGCAAAGTGGCTTTGATGGTGATTACTGATGTCTTTCAAATTGGCAGGGTCAGCTGTGTATCAGGTCGTGACCTTTGGTGCTTTATCAGAAGTCACCAGTGGGTTCAAGATGTGGCTATTTTAAAGAAGTTTTCTTACCAGCTGCTGGAGTAGGCAGGCTGATGTGGTTGGTGGCCAAATTTTATCATACAAAATTGAGGAACCCCTGTATTAAAACTTGCAGTTTTCTAGGGTGGAGTCATGTGTCCATTTTTTATAGAGGAACATTAAGGAAATTATGACAGCGCTTGGGCACTTCAGCTTATTTTTTCCATTACAGCTACTAAGTAAACAAGTGTAGTATTCTGTTCTGGTTGGAAGCACTAAGAAAGCAAAACCTCAGCCTCCAGATTGCATAGAAGGTAAGTAGTCAGTTAAGAGAAGGGAATGAGGGTGGGAGGACTGGGAAAATGTAGAATTGGGAACCCAAAAGAAAGGCAGATGAGAAGTACTGGTCACACCTCCAGGCCACACTGACCAGGGCTCAGGAGAAAGACCTAGTCATCCCTGTGTCCCTCCCTCAGTCTTCCCTCCTCCCCTCCCTCCAGTGCTACAGCCCGGTGAGTGTCTGGCTGCTGCTGAGGTGGAGATCCAGCTAGAAATGCCACTGTTTTCTGCTGGAGAAACAATAAATAACCAGAGAGAGCACTATCAAAACCTGCCAGTTCTGCTGTTTCAATTTATAGCTCTTTAAATCCACGGTCTCCCTTCCATACCCAAAGCTACTGCCTCACCTCCTCTTTACCAGTTTCTTTAAATGGCTTCTTAAATTCTAAGCTTTCTAATAACCATATTTGACCTTGTCACTTACCTGTTTGGAATTACTCAGTACCATTCCACTTTCTGTAGAATAAAGCTAGCCTCTTGAATGTGGCATGTAAGGGTCTTCACGATCTAGCCCTTGCCTGCCTCTCTCTTCTTTTCCTCCTCCCTATGTTTCAGCCCAAGCTTTACCTCCTCCATCCAGGCAGCCACCCCGCTTCCCTGGCATAGTTCTGTGTGCCTGTCACTGTCGATTTTGTATAAATATTGCTTTAATTATAGAGTTTCCTAATAGTTTGCTCACTTTTATTTCTCTGGACCATGTTTGGAGTTACTTGAGACAAGCATTATTCATTTTGTTCCCCAACTATTTTCTTTGTTTGTGTTTTTTTAGTCACCACATCTAACTCTGTGTAATTTTTTTAAAGACGTTACTTATTTATTTTTAGAGAGAGGAGAAGGAGAAAGAGAGGGAGAGAAACATCAGTGTGCAGTTGCTTCTTGCATATGCCCTACTGGAGATCTGGCCACAACCCAGGCATGTGCCCTGACTGGTAATCAAACCGGTGACTCTCTGGTTTGCAGCCCTGCGCTCAATCCACTGACCTACACCAGCCAGGGCTAAGCCTGTGTAACTTAACCTTCTTGTCTCCAAGGACATATCCTGCCTGTCTCTGGCACACTTTTGATTTCTTCTTCCTTCACATTCCTTTCGAATTCAGTTCACTTCATTTCATACCATTTACCAGGCAGTGTGGTAGTATCTGCAGATAGGATCGTAAGGAAGACATGGTTGCTCTTTTGCGGGTCTCAAGGTCTGGTGGGGAGACTGCTGGGGACAGAAATTCCTTCGTGCAGTCTTTAGACTTTAGAGTAGCCTCAGGGAATGCTTTGGCTGCAAGTCCTCCACAGGAACAGCCCTGTTCAAACTCTTTTATTCTTGGGATTCTGTAGATGCTTTTGTTTGAGTGAGAGGCAAAGGGATTCCACTGCCGAAAACCACAGTTGTTTGGGTACTGTTTTAAAGGAAGAGATACTGTGTTAAGCGCTATAAAAACAATCTAAACAAAGGAGACAGACACCCTGTCTTCTTGTTTGGCAAAAGTCAGTTTCTTTGCTAAGCCCCAGCCAATTCTGTTTGCAGTTTCAGGCAGCTTGGAGGTAGGTGGGTGGGTGCCCTTCCACCTGTTTCCCATCATTTACTACTCGCTCCCACTTGTTCCTACTTTCCTACCTTACTGAGCGAATACTCCCCTTTTCACCAGTATGGAATTCAGAAATCTTCAAATTTTGGAGGAGACAACATTTTAGCTACTCTGATGCATTGAGTTAGCCGGAGAGGAACTGTGCTGAGTCCCCTGTTCCTGGGACAGGGTTAGTGGCTCTGTCTCCTGCCAGTGAGAACCCTGACCACAGTGTGATGCCATTGTCTGTTTTATACTGGTCAGCCTCCACCAACACCCATGATGGGTGAATGGGAGCCTCCTGAGGGCCTGGCTGTGGACCCTGCAGAGAATGGGTGCATATTCAGATTTGAGACAGGAAGGGAAGAAGTAGTATAAGGAGAGTTGCAAGCAGAGAATGTAGAGGATAATCTTGACCATGAAAGGCTACCCATGTCCCAGCACAGTGCCTAGGAGATAATCTAGACTTGAAGAGCTGACAGGGAAGGGGAATGGAGGAGCATGTTGTGAGGGCAGAGGAAGGCGTGGGTCAACACCTTCGGGGATTCAACTTTCCAAGCCTTCCAGATGACTTGTCCAGAAAGCATTTTCTCACTTGGGGGAATCCAGCCATTTTTCCATTTTCTGGCCTGGCTGCGAATGAGTGAGCAGCTGATAAGTGATAAGAAGATGAAGAGATGTCATAATAGTTCTTATTCTTGGAAGTTGTCACTGGACTCTGAAAGACTTCAGGGCAATACTTTAGGAAAGGGTGAAACTGGTATGGGGAAACTTGAGTTTCCAGAAAAATCTCAAGGTTCTGTCCAAGGTACGGTCACCTATGGGTTTTTTGTTTTTTGTTTTTTTTTTTTTGATCCTTCCTTTCCATCGGCCCTCCCTGCCCAGTGCCACTCACCACCCTTATACCCTGCCACGAATTCGGGTCATTGGAAGTGATGGTGTATTCAAAGAGGCTGCCTTTCTAACTTGCTAAGAGTCAGGATTCCTTTTTTGAATGAATGTACGGTCTCATGCTGAGAAGGACAAATCTCTTCAAATTTGACAGTCACAATTTCTTGCCACAGGAGAAAAAAATAGGTTTAAAAAAACTCTGGTTGATTGATAGTGATTATTTTAGTTATTAATGTGCTGAATCATTCCACTTTGGCTACTCTGATGGTAAGTTTCATTTTTTTTTACTCAGGGAAAGCACTATTTCATGTTTCTTCACTGCCCAGGAAAAATAAAATTGACACGAACTTTAGGCGCAACGTTATGCAAAAAGGCATACCCATCATTAGGAAAATGTCTTCATTAACACTTAAACAATGATTCCTTACCCACCAATGTTAATGTATGTTAAACCTATCTGTTCACTTGCAAATTCTGGTTTGCTCACTCCAGCTTTTACTGCCCCAGTCACCACTAAGACCTCTGAGGAAACCGTCTTTGAAACAAGAGTTTCTCATTTTTTCTGTCCTGCTGTTTTTCTAACGAACAGAATTGCAGCACGCAGAGGATCTGTGTGACGGCTGAAGAGGTGAGGCATCTGCTGCACTAACTGCTTGGTTAATATAATAAAAACCCTTCAACCTGGTTTCCATATTTTGCCATTGAGTTTTATTAACTGTGTTTATCCTGTGAGCGTGCAAAGGAGAATCACAAAGGATGCATTTCTAGAAATTTAAATAATCACACGCCTGCCTGAAGAGTTAATGCACATGCACATGAGGGCGAAAAGATAGTAATATATTTCCATTATTGCCAGTCATTATTCTATCATGTATTAGCAAAATTGAGCCAGGGACTGACTCAGACCGATGTGCATTTGAGCACATGGTTACTGGTCAGAGGGTGCACTAACTACTGTGGCTGTGGGGTGGGAGAAACTTGATTTCAGACATGCTGTCACTTTACCAGAGATTGACTTGTCTGGACAAGACAGTTTGTTGGCTTTTATTGTCCTCAAATTAAACTACTCTCTGTCTTACTCTCCAACTTGTCTTAAATGTTTGATTAAACCCTGGGAGAAGTGTCAATATTGCTCAACTTCTAAGTCATTAACCATCGTAATCCTGCACATTCCTTGCAGCTGAGGCCATTTTCTCCCCGATTTCTCTCCAGCCCGGCGGGGTTGTGGGGAGGGGTGGAGCCTTTCCACGGGCACCGGCGCTGCAGTGTGGTGATCGTCCTCTGCGTGGGAGGTGTGGGGGCTTGGCTAGAGGTTCACAACTCACTAAAGACTATGCTAAAAAACTCGCTTAGGTTGATACACGTTGAAACAGATGGAAACTCGTGTACGTACTTGCTTCCAAACAACTCCAGCTTACCCCTATGTGCTTCTGCCTGCTTCCCTCAAATAGACAGGCAATGGAAAAACTTTTCTCTTGTTTAGTCAAGATCTCAGTTATTGAAATTGCAGAAATGAATGTATTCTTTTGAGTCTGAGCACCTGTTCATCCTGTATTCCCTACCATGAATAATCAGCTCTTCTCATGATTGTGATAGGCCTGTTGAGAAAACTGCCCATCTTCTTCTAATTTTTATGCATACTCAAAGGGAATATTTAAACCGTGGTTTGTCGAGACTGATGTCCAGTTGTTAGGTTTCACAATGATATGTGAATGAATGGGGCATAGACAAAATTGGGTTTTGATGTGAAAATAAAATGCTTGGAACTTCTCAGTCTCATCCTAATAAAATACCAAGAGCCACATCCATTTCTTTCCCCACCTGCCCTGACTTTTTTAAACACCCCTGGGAACTAGTATATGCTTGAAAAACAGATGATTGTCATAAGGCACCTATCTATATGGTCACAGATTACTCAATTGTAAATCTTCTTTGGCAAAAATGACTTGATTGATTTTGGAATTGGAGCCTCTTTGTAATACACTGCTTCGAGTGACCGTTTCAGCAAAGGCAAAGGGAGCTTGGGAACACTCAGAAGTGCTTGCTGCATAAGTAAGAAGGATCACACTGAGTTGCCAGAGAGTATCTTAATGACCTGAACCCCTTCCTGTTAAAATAATTACAGGAATATCTTTAAGCTCTTCTCTGACAAACTTGTGAATTGAAATAGGAAGTGCCTTAATGCATAGAAATTATTTTAAGATTTGTATTCGAATTTTGAGGGTGAACGATTTTTTTGTTCCTCTCTCCTGTTTACTAAGCATAACCAATCTTGAATGCTTTTTCTCCTGTAATATGCATATTATTTATAAGATTATGTATAGCACTGTGTCACATATAAGTATCCCTCTTCAGGATGACTGTTGTTTTAGGGAAAATATGCATAACCCAGTTTTCTAAAAAGGTGCATTTCAGACTAACAACAGTTCTTCCTTTTTGAACTGCAGAAAAAAAAATAAGTTCTTCTTGTAAGTTTAGCTAAGTGGTGACAAATATCAGACTATTTTCTACATGAGAGGATAGTGATGCATCAGTTTCCTAATTCCCCGTTAGTCCTTGCAATAGAATGAAGATTTTGCTTAAGCACCTGCCTGGAATAGAAGTATTTCCAACAGACTGTGCATAACCTCTCATTAAATCAGCATGCAGAGGACTAGCCAGCAGATGCTGCTGACAGGAACCCAGATGTAATCTCTTTAACCTTGTCCTGTAAGGCTCACACAAGTCGTGACCGGGGAATTCAAAGTAAATTAGGTTTTACATGAAAGTCTATAATCTAAATTCAATTTGATTAAAACGATGCCTGATTTATGTTTGCAACAAAATCTTCCATTGCAGCTATCAGCAATGTTTCTTTAAAAATTCCTATACCTAACTCTATTTTTCTCACACCCATGTTTATCTTTTTTTTAAGATGGTCAGCTTTCCATCGTTGCCCTGCCCCCACATCCTTAAAATGAACAAGCTTTTGAAGGAAAAAGATACAAGCACAGTAACAATTTGTTTATCAAAATCCAAATGAGATGGGAAACATTATCTATTTCAGGAATTAATGGGAAAAGGTCATTTTACAAGTCCAAATAGAGTTGTTCTCTATGTTGGAAATATTTTCTCTGTATTTAATATCATACAGTTAGGACTTTACACATTGTATTACACATAAGTTTTATCCTGCGACTATTTTGTTAAAGTAATATTTCTCATTAACACAATTCCTCTTGAAAATTCAATCAACAATTTAAAAAAATCAGTCATCCCCAGAATTCTTCTGTTTTCACATTTTTTGTTCCCTTTCAAAACTTTGTTTTTAATTGTGCAATTTCATTTTCTGAAGATAACCTAAAGAGAGATTAAAAACATCTTGGCTTTAGCTATTTTTTGAGATAGGAGCCGAGTTGCAGGAAATGTTACAATTCATTTCTTAAAGCTATGTTTTTTCTTCTTTAACACATCCATCCTCTTACTATAACCTTCAGGGGTTTGAATGAGCTAATGCTTGGCAAGCCCCAAGTCTCTCCCCTTATAGCTACTTACCACCTGAGATTCCTTGCTTGGCCACAGTGTGCTCCTGACAAGCAGGGTGCCCACGTGGGCCCAGATGGTTGTTATTATGCAACTTCAGGAACACATTCAGGCGAGAGAAAACTGAGAGGAGGCTCCTGTGATGTTTACAGTTTGGGGTCCCCAATGCCCTTCTGGGTAAGTGAGTGCTCCCTGCTAAGGTTTGCTTCTGATACTGATTGGTGGAAAAGTCACTTCTATTATGAACACTGAGAACATAAATTTATTCTTTGCTGGCATAACCTAAAGTGTCCTCCGTGAGCAGTGGTTAAATTGGAATGCATACTGGATTGGGAATCAAGAATTGGAATCCTCACACTGTCTCTTATTTTTTTATAGCTAACTGTGTGGCCTTGGGCTAGTCACTTACTTTAGATGGGCAATATGCTTCTTCACAGATATGTTGGGTCATCCTTTTTAAAATTTACCAGCTGGCCCTGGCTGCTGTGGCTCAGTGGATTGAGCGCTGGACTGCAAACCAAAGGGTCACCGGTTCGATTCCCAGTCAGGGCACATGCCTGGGTTGTGGGCCCATGAGAGGCAATCACACATTGATGTTTCGTTCCCTCTCTTTCTTCCTCCCTTTCCCTCCAAAAATAAATAAAATATTTAAAAATAAAAAATTTACCAATTCAAATTTTAAAATATTTAAGGTATAATTTACATTCGATAAGGTGTTCAAGTCCTAAGTGTAGAGACAGATGAACTTTTAAATACGTATACACCCCATGCAACCACCTCCCAGGTCAGGACATTAGACATCCCCAGAATGCCAACAAACTCCTGGGTGCTCCCCCAGCCACTCTTTGAACTGCTGTCACTAACTGACATGTGAGCTGGGCATTAATATGTAAAAGTCTTGATCTCATTTAGCTGACTCTGTTTGGACACCATTCACTCAATAAGTGTATAATATATTATATATACTCCCCGTTGGGAATTGCTCTGACTTTTCTTTGTTCTCTTTTCTTAAGCAAGTGAAGTTCCTTAAAAACCTATTGCTCCCTGGGTCTTTGATGGTGAAGTCAAAACCCAGAGGGCTCTCCTTAGGTACCTGTGAGGTCAACAACAGCATAAGGGCTAAGATTCCCCAGTGCTCACCCCCACCATTCTAGGTTTCAATGTGGAATCTGGGAATAAAAACAGAAGGAATTGTTTTCACTTGTGACACTGGGTATAGTGCTAAACCAGGGAGGTCAAGCTCATTTTCACCAGCGAGGGGGGTTGGGGGGGTGGGGGGGGACATCAGCCTTGCGTTTGCCTTCAAAGGGCCAAATGTAATCTTAGGACTGTATAAATGTAACTACTTAACAGTTAAGGGAGAGCGGTGCTGCCGTCTGGTAGAAACAAAGGGTAGAAACAAGGTGCCAGGCAGGATAAAATAAAGTGGAGGGCTGGATTCGGGTCACAGGCCTTGTGTTTGCCATCTGTGTGCTAAACTGATTAACAACAGTATGAACTTATTAACAATAACAACAGATAGTGTTGATGTTTTACTTTACGGTTTTCTAATGCAGTTCCTTTTACATTACCTTCTTGGATCTTCAAGCTTCCCTGAAAGGTCTATGCTATTCCTCTCTTTTACAGAGGAGGGCATAAAAGCTCATAGAGTAAAATGACTTGCTCAGGATCATACAGCCAGGAAATGGAAGTATTTGAATTTTCCTTTGGGGGGGTCAGACTCAAATCCACTTAAAACAGTAGAAAAAGCTCCAGAATCTTGGTCGTGTTCCAAAATGGCTGTTCTGTAAAAAAAATTCTTTTATTTTTTAAAAGATTTTATTTGTTTTTAGAGAGAGAGGCAGGAGAGGGAAACATTACTGTGTGGTTGCATCTTGCGCGCCCCCTACTGGGGCCCAGCTGCAACACAGGCATGTGCTCTGACAGAATCAAACCAGCGACCCTTGGTTTGCAGGCGGGTGCTCAATCTACTGAGCCATACCAACTAGGGCCTTTTTGTATTTTTAATTCAATTTATTTGGGTTACACTGGCTAATAGAATTATATAGGTTTCAAGGGTACAATTCTGTAATATATCATCTGTATGTTATACTGTGTGTTCACTAACCCTTAGTAAAGTCTCCTTCTGTCAACATTTATCCCCCATTTACCCTCTTCTACCTCCTTGCCCCAACCCCTTTCCTTCTGGTAATCACCATACTATTTTCTGTATTTATGAGGTTTTATTTATTATTTTTTTTACTAATTCCTTCAACTATTTCACCCAGCCTCACAACCCCTACTATCTCACAGCTGTCAGTCTGTTCTCTGTATCTGGGTCTGTTTCTATTTTGCTTGCTTGTTGATTTTGTTCGTTAGATTCCACATATAAGTGAAATCATATGGAACTTGTCTTTCTCTGATGACCTTATTTCACTTAGCATAAAACCCCCTAGGTCACAGGTAGCAAACACAGGGCCCATGAGCCGAGTCCAGCTCTCCACCTTGTTTTATCTGGCAGCAGCACTGAGCTCCTTGCCCCTGGTTAAGGAGCACTTACATTCATACAGTCCTAAAGTTACATTCAGCCCTTTGACTCAAGGCTGATGTGGTCCCTGGTGAAAATGAGTTTGACACCCCTGTTCTAGGTCCAATCCATGCTGCCACAAAAGATAAGATTTTCTTTTTCTTTTAACAGCTGAGTAGCATTCCATTGTGTAAATATACCATTGGGTAAATTTTTTATCCACTCATTTACCGATGGGCACTTGGGCTGTTTCCAAATCTTGGCTATTGTAAATAGCACTGCAATAAACATAGGAATACATATATTCTTTCTAATCAGTGTTTTGGGGTTGTTTGGATATATACCCAGAAGTGAAATTGCTGGGTCATAAGGCAGTTTCATTTTTAATTTTTTGAGGAAACTCTATACTACTTTCCACAGTGGCTGTACCTGTCTGCATTCCCACCAATAGTGCACTAGGGTTCCCTTTTCTCCAACATTGTTGTTTGCTGATTTATTGATGATGGCCATTCTGACAGGTATAGAGTGATATCTCATTGTGGTTTTAATGAATGTTTCTCTGATGTCCTGTTTGGAAAAGTGTCTATTTAGGTCCTTTGCCCATATTTTAATTGGATTGTTTGTTTTGTTTTTGGTGTTGAGTTATATGAAGTTCTTTATAAATTTTCTATATTAATCCCTTATCAGATGTGTCATTGGTGAACATGTTCTTCTATTCAGTGGGTTGTCTCTTCTTTTAGTTGATGGATTCCTCTGCTGTACAAGAACTTTTTGATGTAGTCCCATGTTTATTTTTTCTTTTGTTTCCCTTGCTCAAGGAGATACATTAGAAAAGATATTGCTAGGAGCAATGTCCAAGATTTTACTCCCTATGTTTTCTTCTAGGATTCTTATGGTTTTATGTCTTATATTTAAGTCTTTTATCCATTTTGAGTTTATTTTTGTATATGGTGTAAGAAGGTGGTCTAATTTCAATTTTTGCCCATATCTTGTATAATTTTCCCAATACCACTTATTGAATAGACTGTCTCAAAATACCATTTATTTACATATATATTTATATGTATGTAAATATATGTATGTGAATATAAATATATATTTACATATATAATTATGTATAAATAAATACCATTTATTTATTTTATATATATATATAAATTTTTTTTCCTGCTGGAAAATGGCCTATAGGAGTTCCTCTTTCTTCTTCCTTTCCACCTCACATGGAATAGTTGTTTTGTTACTTGTTACACCAGTGAGAAATGGCAGTGACAGCACATGGGCAAATAATTCCATAGGGACATTAACCCAGAGCTTCTGCGGAAGGAGGAAGCGGTCTGAACTGGAAGTCCAGGTTGGGTAACAGAGCCTGGTCTTAAACTCAGGAGTAACTGGGGTTTTGCGGGCTTGTCCCCAGATATTGCAGTGCTCGGCCACGTGGGCCGCCTGCTAGGATTGCTACCTGCTCTGCCCACTCTTCCATTCTTTTTTTTTTTTTTAAATATATTTTATTGATTATGCTATTACAGTTGTCCCATTTCCCCCCTTCTCTCCCCTCCACCCTGTACCCCCTCCCACCCACATTTCCCCCTTTAGTTCATGTCCATGTGTCATACTTATGAGTTCTTTAGTTTCTACATTTCCCGTACTATTCCTGCCCTCCCCCTATCAATTTTCAACCTACATTCTATGCTACTTATTCTCTATACCTTTTCCCCCTCTCTCCTCCTCCCACCCCTACTGCTAGCCCCCCATGTGCCCTCCATTTCTGTGGTTCTGTTCCTGTTCTAATTGTTTACTTAGTTTCTTTTGGTTTTGCTTTAGGTGTGGTTGTTGATATTTGTGAGTTTGCTGTCCTTTTACTATTCATGTCTTTTCTTTATCTTCTTTTCTTAGATGAGTCCCTTTAGCATTTCATAAAATAAGGGCTTGGTGATGATGAACTCCTTTAACTTGACCTTATCTGAGAAGCACTTTATCTGCCCTTCCATTCTAAATGAGAGCTTTGCTGGATAGAGCAATCTGGGATGTAGGTCCTTGTCTTTCATGACTTGGAATATTTCTTTCCAGCCCCTTCTTGCCTGTAAGGTCTCTTTGGAGAAATCAGCTGACAGTCTGATGGGAACTCCTTTGTAGGTTACTGTCCCCTTACCTCTTGCTGCTTCTAGGATTCTCTCCTTCGTTTTTACCTTGGCTAATGTAATTATGATGTGCCTTGGTGTGTTTCTTCTTGGGTCCAACTTCTTTGGGGCTCTCTGAGCTTCTTGGATTTCTTGGAAGACTGTCCCCTTTGCCAGATTGGGGAAGTTCTCCTTTATTATTTGTTCAAATACGTGCTCAATCTGTTGCTTTTCCCCTTCCGATTCTGGTACCCCTATAATTCGGATATTGGAACGTTTAAAGGTGTCTTGGATGCTCTTAATCTTTTCCTCAATTTTTTGAATTCTTATTTCATCATGCTTTCCTGCTTGGTTGATTCTATCTTCCTTCTGGTCCACTGTATTGTTTTGAGACTCAGATTCCTTCCTTTCACTATTGGCTCTCCTCTGTATATCTTCCTGCATCTGTTTTATGGTACTCTGCATTCTTTCATCTAAATTTCGTCCAAAATCCACCAGTTCTGTGAGCTTTCTGATTACCAGTGTTTTGAACTGCGCATCTGATAGATTGGCTAATTCTTGGTCGCTCAAAAGGATGAGTCCTGGGGGACTGATCTGCTCTGTTGAAAACATATTTTTTTCTCCTGTCTCTCCTTTTTTTTTTTTTTTCCGGTCTGGTTGCTCCTGTTACGGTGGGGGGCGGAGCCTTAGGTGCTCACTGGGGCTGGGCACCCCGTCGCTAGATTGTGACGTTATATGTGGGGGCGGGGCGGGAGCGGGAGCGGGGCGGGAGCGGGAGCGGGAGCGGGGCGGGGCGGGAGAAAACAATGGCGGTAGTTCTGTTCCCCTGGACTCAGACCCTTGTCTGGGCTTCCGGGCCGCGAGTTCTGCCCTGGTCCACAATCGCTGCCCCTCTGGGTCTGCCAGCCGCAGCTTGTGTACTCAGGGACCACCATTGCCTTCTTACGTGCCCGATGGCTTTTGCGCCGATTTCACGCCAAACCTTCCCCCCACTTCCGCTGCCGACCCGAGCCGACCGGAGCCAGCCCCGCGCCCGCCGGCTCGTCTTCTCCTACCAGTCCGGATGAAGGCGTCTACTTCAACTTCTTGCCTGCCCGACTTCCATTCAGATAAATCCTCTGCCGGATCTGGGTGTTATTCTGATAGTAAATTATTGTTGTAAATTATTGGTTTTCTAATCTTGGTTGTATGAGGAGGTACGGTGCGACCACCTATTCCTCCATCTTGCCGGAAGTCCTCCACTCTTCCATTCTATGAGTAAATGGGGGCCGGGAGTGAAGGTTGTCTTAAGCTGCCCTGTCCAATAAAGTAGGCACTAGTTACATATGGCTATTTGAATTTCAATTTTGATCACTTCAAATGAAATAAAGTTGAAAATTCAGTTCCTCAGTTGTACTAGACATATTTCACGTGCTCCATAGCCCTGTGTTGACCCTATTGATCAGTGCAGTTAGAGACCATTTCCGTCACCGCAGAAAGTTCCGTTGGACGGCACTGGCCTAGACCAGGGACATCTTTCATCCCGTGTGTGTTGAGAATTCTCACTCAGCAGGCTTAGGACAAGTGTACTCCAGACTCTGGACAAACCTCTGTGGTTCTCTCCCTTTACTCCCAGTCCCTCCCTTATGTGCACTGCTTTGCATCTAGGTAGCCAGGGCTTTAGGGGACAGCCATTTCTTTTTCCTTCCCCAACATTGGCCCTTTCCCTCAAAGATGGAGACAGATCCTGTGTTTCAGAAGAAATAGTTGGTTCTCTTCACTGCTAAAATAGAAGGGACTCCAGGCTTCGTGGGTCCTGAAAGTGGGAAGAGAATATAAGGATTCCCACTTGAGTCATATTCCTCTTTAGCCTACCTTTCCCCACATTTACTAAACAAGATTTTGTTAGCAAAATATATACTTAACCAATAGGAGACCAACTCTCTGGCATTCCAATTAGGCCTTACATATGCATATTCATAGCTTTGGGGGAGAAAGTGATGAAGACCTTTTGAATTTTGGTCATGGGTAATGAAGACCTTTTAAATTTTAAGAAGGTCATGAGCACCTTTCAAATCACCCCCTTTTTAGGGTACAATTTGTATTTGTTTGTAATGCTAATAGAGATTTCCATATTTAGAATGGGTTATTAGTATCAGGGATCCCTTTTATTAACGGCAGGACATCTTAAAACAATCACTAGTCATTGTTAACAGCTCATTATTTTTCATATCTTAAAGATTGAACCCTTCACCATGATTAATAAAGGATAGTTATTATCTGCTTTGGTCACAAAAATTCATGTACAAAAGAAACACTTTGGCAAATTAAAGGTAAAATGGTAGCATGAACACTTGTATCTGCGCTGCTAATTAAAAGACTTAACTTATTAGGCCTTGAGGGGGGAGGAAAAAAGAAACAAACAAGTATAATTTGCCAGATTAATTTTATGGTCTGTTCTATTTAATCAAACTATACCTTTTAGTGAAAATGACAAATCTGGGTTGTCAGAATGTGGTAGATAAGGAAGATAAAGGTCATATATTTTAATGTCACAGAAGGTCTTATTAAAGGAATCTTAATTACATTAGGTACCCATGAAACATTAATTAAATACTGTCTGAAATAATTAGGTCCAAGTTACTGATGGTTTAATTAAACTCAGTTTCGTATTTCATAAGAAAACTAAAGGTCCAGTATCTCTTTTGGCAGCATAATTGATAGTATGTCAAAAAGGCAAAATAGTAACCTTGACCAACCATGGAGAGAGGGTGATAGGGCTCACGAGGCCTGTGTGCATTGATGCCATTCTCCCTGGTGGCTTGTGCTGTGGTTGATACCTCATGAAGCGTGTGCCTTCGTAACCTTTCAGCTTCTGGGGCACAGAACTGGGTGCCTTAGACTAGGGGAGGTAGGTACGATACAGAGTGAATCCATCACCTAAGGCTTGAAACGTTTGTCATGTGCAGAAAGGTGAGATGCCTTATACGTGCACTTTTTTCTTTTTAGAAATGCATCCTGCCTTTTGTCAGCTCTGTACATTGTATCTCAAAAATGCTAGACATCTTTTCTGATCACTTACTTGCAATCTGCACAGAGGGTATTGTGACATTGAAAAAGACTTCCCTAAACTTCATCCCCATATGTATTTAGTGTCTCTATGCCTTATGGTCCATTTTCTTCTTTAGTGGCATGTCTTGGCAGTTAAGAGCATGGGCTTTGGAATCAGACTGCAGGGCTTGAGCCTCAGCTCTGCCACAGCTGTGTGACCTTCTGCTAATTACATTTTGAATTTGTTTCTTTTTAAAAAAAATTTACTTATTTTTTAGAGAGAGGAGAAGGGAGGGAAGAAGAGGGGCAGAGAAACATCAATGTGTGGCTGCCTCTTGCACACCCCCTACTGGGGACCTGGCCCACAACCTAGGCATGTGGCCTGACTGGGAATCGAACCTGCAACCTTTCTGTTGCCCAACCCCCTGAGCTACATTAGTCAGGGTTGAGTTTGTTTCTTCATTTATAAAATAGAATCTGTAGTATTAACTACTTAACAGGGTTGTTATGAGTATAGTGCTTTAATGTATATAAAGCATTTAACACAAGTGAAAAGTATATGGTGAGCCTAAAAAATGGCGCAGAACATTCTGTGGTCAATAGGATCATGGGGATTTGAGGTCCAGCTTGAATTAGTTGGATGTAGGAGAATGCAAGTAGAATGCCAGTTTAAAAGAACTTTAGAACGTGCCAGAAGGAGAAAAGATGACACAAAAGCAAAAATGTAGCTGGAGATTTTATGGGCCGATGATTTGAAATAAGCTTCAGGTCTGTTTTTTTGTTCTTTTGTTTGGCTTTGTTTTTTGAGTCTCAAGCTGAGCAAGACTCTGTGCTGAGGACAATTGAAGGCTGGAGATTTGGGCAGGGAAGGACAGCTTTAGTCCAAGTTAGACTCTTTCACTTTGAATGAGACAAAAACAATCAGGTTAATAGTCTTATAGTTTCTATAGTGCTTTAAAGTACATTATCTTATTACTCCTCTTAATAGCTCTTTGAGGTAGATACTACAAGTAGCCCCATTTTACACATGAGGGAGCTGTGGCATTGGGTGGTTAAGACACTTGTGTAAGCTCGCACTTAGCTCCAGGGATTTGGACTTTGTATGCTATCTTTTCTGAGCCACCACCCTCCCTGAGCTCAGCCCTGGGAGGGAGGGGGCGAGGCCTGTGGGCTCAGTCTCACCAATCCCTGTGAACTGAGAATGGATTTCACACTTTTAAGGGCTTGTAAAGGAAGAGGGGGCAGGGGGAGGAGGAGAAGTAGCCACTGTTGCTACCGCGGCAGTAGTGACAAAAACTGAACGTGGCCTCCAAAGCCTGTTTGGTATCTGGCTCTTACCAGAAAAAGGTTGCTGACCCCCGTTTAGGGCAGTCCTTCTCAAACTTTAATGTGTGTATAAACCCTCCAGGCATCTGGTTCAAATGAAGATTCCGATTCAGTGTGTCTGGGCAGAGCCTGACATTCTGCATGCCTAACAAGCTCCCAGGTGATAGCGATGCTCTGGTCCTTGGACCACACTTTGCAGAGTGAGGGTTGTGCCTCACACCAACTCCACATCCCGACTCATGCCCCTTACTTGAGAAGCAGGCACTAATGACTACTTCTGTTTGTTTGTATCCTAAGGAATCAAACTTATTTTCGGTGTTCATAGAATGTGAACTTTTCAGCAATTCACCTTTAAATCATCCTGGATCTTTCCCCTTCCAAATGGTGATGGCTTCTGCCTGCTACCTGTCAGTTTATCAGCTATATATGCCAGGAGCGGGGCACAGTGATGGGGAGACAAAGAAGCACATGGCTTAGGTCCTGGTCTTCAGGATCGTCTTGTTGAGACCCACCTACAATGCTTAATGTGGGCTCAGTTGTTCCCTTTCTTCCTGCTTCTGCAGTTGCAAGCCCCACTCCCATGATAAGTGTCTCACGCAGAGATACCATTTTCTCTTCACTTTGGGTTTTCTTTCCTTTTCTTTTTTTAAAGATTTTATTTATTTATTTTTAGAGAGAGGGGAAGGGAGGGAGAAAGAGAGGGAGAGAAACATCACTGTGCCCCTACTGGGGACCTGGCCTGCAACCCAGGCATGGGCCCTGACTGGGAATTGAACCAGAAACCATTTGGTTCACAGGCCCACGCTCAATCCACTGAGCCACATCAGCCAGGGCTGGTTTTTCTTATATACTATGTAGTCTAGGTCCTTTCTCGGGTTTTCCAGCCTTCCGCTTCGGCCTCTTCTTTGCTTCTTCTTTCTTGGCCCTTGTCTGACTTTGCTAGCAGGAGCTTTCTTCATTTTCCTTTGCTCTTTCCTTGGTATCGTGGTCTAGTTCATTTGCACATAAGTCTCATTACAAAGCCCAGTGCCAAGCCTAAGGAATCTGCTTATAGAAAAGGAGTGGTTTTTCCCTTTCAGAATATGGTCAGTTCTCTCCCTGTTTGAATCTAATTGATTGCTTTTGGATGGTAAGCATGGGGAATATGACTCATTATTCCATTTGTTTCACATAATGCTTTTTAATCATGAGTAAATATTATATATGCCACATTACCTTTTAGTACAATAGTTGGTACTTATAGTCTCCCATAGTTCAAAGAAAGTAGCATTATTGGCTAGATTGGAGCAAAGCAATCCTTATTCCCAAAAAGAATGAACCTCCCTGATGATTGTCCTATAACTTATCCTTCTACCTGGGCCTCGGGTGTGTGGTGTTTTGTCATTGCTGCCTTCTCCAGAAGTCCTGTCATTTTTTAAAAAGATCTTATTTATTTATTTTTAGACAGAGGTGAAGGGAGGCAGAAAGAGAGGGAAACATCAATGTGTGGTTGCCTCTCATGCACCCCCTACTGGGGACCTGGCCTGAAACCCAGGCATGTGCCCTGACTGGGAATCGAACTGGAGACCCTTTGGTTTATAGGCTGATGTTCAATCCACACCAACCAGAGCCAGAAGTCCTATGATTTTAAGCCGAATGTCTGGCATGGATCCAGATGAGTTGTGTCGCTTTTTGTTTATAGCCTCGTCCTTCTGGCTCTCTAACTGTACTACCTCCAGATATCTCTCAATTTATTCTCTTCTGCACCCTTTAAACAAGCGTTACCACTGACCATGCTCTCCATGTCCACACTGATTGAAAGAGAGTCATGGACTGTGAACACTGGAAGGAACTTATCTGGTATGAATGCCTCTGAGTAAAGGCTGAAACTGAAGCCCAGAAAACGGGCGATTTGTCCAAGGTCACACAGAGCACAGTTAGTGGTGGAGCAAGACTAAAATTCTCACCTATTGTCCTATTCAAGAGGTGAAGATTTTAGTTTTGTTAAATCTGCTGCCTGGTATGAAGTACTTCAAGTTTTAAAATCATTGACATTATTAGAAAAATAAGGTGAATGCCTGCATTCTTTTCAACTTATTGTATATATGACTGTATTTTATTAATGAAACAGAACAGAGGTAATCTTTGTTTTCTCGTTTTTCAACACACACCTTGACCATCGTGAACCTTTGTGGCTGTTTGTTCTCATATCAGTTCTACTAACTCCCCAGCTAATCTTTTACACACACACATACACACACACAGATATTTTTTAAAAATATTTTATTTTATTTTTAAAAACTATTTATTCATTTATTTTTAGAGAGAGGGAGAGGGAGGAGGAAAGAGAGGGAGAGAAACATCAATGTGTGGTTGCCTCTCATGTACCCCACACTGGGGACCTGGTCAGCAACCCAGGCATGTGCTCTGAGTGGGAATCAAACCACCGACCCTTTGGTTCACAGCCTGCCCTCAATCCACTGAGCTACACCAGCCAGGGCTACACACATATATTTAAAAAAAAAAAAACAACTTAAAAAAAACCACTTCTCTAACTCAGCATATTTGACTTTTTAAAATATTAATAATAGTACACATAAATTCAAAATCCAACAACCTCCTGCCATGAAACCTCCAAGCCTGATAAAATTTCAAGAGGGCAGTAAACCTAAACCTAGGAATAGAAGAGATTTCATAGCCCGCCAGGCTGCTATCCATTCATTCATTTGTTTGCTCCATTCATCGGTCTCTAGCCTACTGCAACGCCCCTCTGCCATCTTACATTCTTAGCCCCTTTGTTTATTTCTCAGTGAGGCCACATGTAGAGGGAGAGATGCTTAAAGAATCTGAGCTGTGCAGAGCCTCGGTTTCTCAGCCTGGTCATTTGGTGTGTCAGACCTGTGAGATATAAGTCACTGCATAGTGAATGCTTCATTTTTAGTAAGTTTTTCTTCCAAAGCAATTCGAATGGATTGCAATGAATAGCAGTATTGGTCACTTCTTTTATACAATTTCCTTTTGCTTCCTACTATTGAGAAAAAAAAAGTTGGGGGGTCAGAGAAAGTATATTTGCTCTGTTCATATGGAAACATTCAAAGTTAGATCTTTTATTTCAGTTTTTGGGTTTGCTTACAGGTCAATGTGGATATTGTCATAGATTGCTGTCACATTTTGATCGATGATCACAAATATGGTACTTATGGATCGATTTGCACAAGTGAAAATATTTTTAGAAGAAATATTTTCATTTTTAATTTCAGTTTCAGTTGCAGTTTTCATTCAATATTAATAGTAAAAGTATCATATTAGTGAAAATGTTTTTTAAAGATTTTATTTATTTATTTATTTATTTTTAAAGTCTTTTTAAAAAGATTTTATTTATTTATTTTCAGAGAGAGGGGAAGGGAGGGAGAAAGAGAGGGAGAGAAACATCAGTGGGTATTTGCCTCTCATGTGGCCCTTACTAGGGACCTGGTCCGCAACCCAGGCTTGTGCCCTGACTGGGAATAGAACTGGCAACTCTTTGATTTACAGCCCTCGCTCAATCCACTGAGCTACACCAGCCAGAGCTATTTATTTATAGGGAGAGAGGGAGAGCGGAAGAGAAACATCCATGTGGTATGCAAGAGGCACTTGGATCATTTGCCTCTCGCACGCCCCCAAATGGGGACCTAGCCCACAACCCAAGCATGTGCCCTGAGGGGGAATGGAACCAGTAACCTTTTGTTTTGCTGTGGGGCAATGTCCAGCTCACCGAGCCATACCAGTCAGTGCAGTGAAAATATTTTTAAGGAATAAAATAGTTAGGTGCTGCAATGTGGCAGATGTGGTCTTCTATTTGCATGTTTGCTTTTACTCAGGCTGTATTAAATCCTAAAGAGAATCAGTAAATCTTATCATGTATTTTAGAAATTAAAAAAAAAGGGAAATACCTTCAAATGTTTAATGTATATCCCACGTTGGTCAGAGATCCCTTACATCAGTAGTCCCCCCTTAGATTGCAGGATGTTGCTCCATTTCCTGAGAAGCAGTTTGTAATAAGAGTTATTCTCTCTTGCCCTGGCTGGTGTGGCTCAGTCAATTGAGTTCCAGCCTGCGAACCAAACGGTCACTGGTTCAATTCCCAGTCAGGGCACATGCCTGTGTTGCAGGCCAGGCCCCTAGTAGGATGCATGTGAGAGGCAACCACACACTGATATTTCTCTCCCTCTCTTTCTCCTTCCCTTCCCCTCTCTCTGAAAATAAATAAGTAAAAATAAAGAAGAGTTATTTTCTCTTATTTGCTCCCTCATTTTCCTTCTTGTACTCATCTTGTCACACTAGTGACAGGCGAGGGGCTCCTGTCTCTTCCTCTCGAGTTACATATTGGCACGTTTGTTTCCTTAGAGTCACTCAGTTCCTGTGCTCCTGCTGTATGCAGCAGATTCAGGGAGGGCTCCGCCTCATCTTCTGTAAGGCACCCACCGAGGAGGTGAGCAGATCAGACAAGGTGAATTAACCATGACAATTCCCGAAGCAATAGAAAGCTTCCCCCCAACCCCACCAATCGTCCTTTGGGGTTTAATGCTAAGATATGCAATCTCATGTGACTTACCTTGATATGGAAAACAGAGCAACTCAGCAAACTCAATATATTTTTCCCCCTTTGAAGTAACAGACATCTGAAATAGAAGTTATCTGGAGTCAGAGACCTGGCCCCTGCTGGGGTGCTTGTTTACCTGAGGGCAGAGAAAGAAAAAAAAAAAGACCCTTTGGGAGTTTAGGAACCATCTGTGAAGGCAGGAATTATATGCTGGCATCTCCTAGAGACTTTTCCAAAGGAGTAAAACCAGCATTGGGAAAAAAAGGCAATTCCAAACCAGCATAATCACTTTTCATTCTGACCTGGAAATGAAAACAAACCACAGAGGGACAAATCTCATGTAAACTGAGTCCCCCCCCACCTACAGAGTCTTAACAGCAGACAGGGAGTTTGATTAGTTGTAGCTGCATTTTGTTGAAAAGCACCGCTCTGTGAGAGCTACTGCAAGGCTCTTTGGGTCTGTGGACCTGGCCGGGCCAGCCAGGGACCCCAGGGCGGGATGACGAGGTACAGAGGTCTTAGTTCAAAGGGAATCCACACCCAGCTTGGCAACTTCAGGAGACAGCTGGACTTTCTTCTCTCCTAAGAGCACTTACCTGCTGTCTTTCTCACTTTGTCCCGAAGATCTTTCTTAAAAAGAGAGTGGCCAATGAATTATGAAACAGGAATGTAATAACGAAGGTAGAAATGTGTCCTGTTATCAGTCACACACATTCCAGCCCAGTCCGGGGCAGCACAGTAGACGGGACTATAAGCTCTGGGATCTTCTCATTCAACCAAGATTGCTGCATACAAAAGTTGACAATGCCTGCCTGAAAGCCATTGTTGATATTCAACATTTTTAAAAAATAGCTGAACAGACTAGACAATAAGGTATGACAGAAAACTTGGACAGGAGGCTGGCTTGGAGTCTGGCTTAAGAAACAAACATGCTATTAGAAGTACGCAACAAACACATTTCTGAATGTTTAATTTTATTTGAAAATAAGAATCGACTTTATTGTTCACTTATTTTCCTTTTCTAAAGCAACACGGACACAAAACTGGATTTCACTGGCTCATTAGGGTATCTCTATAATCTTCCTATTTATACATCGAAATTCTCATGGGCAGTAACTCTGTGATCTTCACTGCTTGATGCAGGAAGGAGGAGGCTAAGGAGAAACCTCAAATTGCCTTTTATAAAGGAGTTGGAGCACTTCAAAGGTGTCTTAGAGCCATCATAAAAATCATTCCATCATTGCTTAACTCATTCATCCAGCAAATATTTATTGAGTAGCCACGATGCGCCATGGGTATGCAGCAGTGGACAAAATCAACACAGTCCATGCCGATTGACCAACACCGTCCTGGTTTTCTCGCTGGAAACCCTGCATCCTGGGAAAACTGGAGTGGTTGATTGCCCTGTTCACTTCCTGGAAGTTACCAGTCCCTGGACTCCTGAGAAGGGTGGGTGGGGAAATTCTGGTGGCTGGGGTCCTGGTACTAGACCTATGTGGTCTCAATCAGGACCCTTTACCGAGCCCCAGTTTTCTCATTTAGAGTTGGAAAAATAATATGCACTTCAAACTGTTACTTTAAGTTTAAATGAAGTTAGGTTACTGATTCTATAGGAACTGACTGCGATGACAGCTTTTCAGCCAGCGACAAAAGAGGGAGATGTAGCTGTAAATGTCCCATTAGCTCTGCAAATAGCAAAGGCTGCTCTATGCTTGGCAGAACCAGAGTGGAACCTGCCAGAAATCTGGCTGAAGTATCTTGTTACTGTTATTAAATGAGGTATGGTCACAGGCCCACAGTGCTTTCTTGGGGAAAACCACTGACCCCCCACACCAACCAAGGAGAGGATCAGCCAGTAGCTTAATCATTTTGTCTGCTGGAAAGTGCATTAAAAAACCAGGTACTTTATTCTCAAAGGGGGATTTGGGCTAAAGATGAAAGCATTGAAATGAAAGGGGGTCATGTATAATCCTACATTAACTCCTACTAGTGCTGGGCGTTGTTTTTCACCTTCCTTCTTTAAGGGTCTCATCAAGATTCCTTTTTATCTTTGCCAAGCTCTCGATCTTTCTTACTCATACTTTGTAATATCATTTAACATCCCATGAGCAGCTATTAGGCACTCAGCATGTTCCAGAGACTGGGATGCTGAGAGGAAGCAGACCTTGTTCCTGTCTTCAGAGAGCTGACAGTCTAGTCAGAAATACACAAACACACTGAGATTTTTTAAAGTTTCTATTTCCTTCCTTTCCTTAACTGCCTTATATATTTTTTAAAGATTTTATTTATTTATTTTTACACAGAAGGGAAGGGAGGGAGAAAGACAGGGAGGGAAACATCAATGTATGGTTGCCTCTTGTGTGCCCCCTACTGGGGACCTGGCCTGCAACCCAGGCATGTACCCTGACTGGGAATTGAACTGGTGACCCTTTGCAGTCGAGTGTTCAGTCCACTGAGCCACGCCAGCCAGGATGGACTTATATTTTTGAAAGTAGCATTAAGGTCTTGATTTTACTCTGTCTTTGAATATCTTCCCTTCCCTACCACATTGAACTTTACCTTCCATACTATGCACACTATCTTTTCAGGAACCACTGACCTCACAGCCACTAAGATGATGGTTTTCCAAGCATTATATTGCAAACCAATGTGGCTTTCATGATTGAACTTCATTTGTCCATACTAATACCATAAGCCATCTCATTATTAGCTGGTAATAATGCCATTTTCAAAGCTTGTCAGGGGAGAAGACTCTCAATCCCAGCTCCTGATGTACACAGAGGGGGACAAACTTCCTACTGCCTTTGAATTGTTTTTCACAGGTGCGGCCTTTCAACATCTCATCAGCATGCTAAAGAACCAGGTTCCAGACTTAGTTCTGGCCCGTGTAGCTCAGTTTGTTGGCCCATTGATCAAAAGATCATGGGTTTGATTCCCAGTCAGGGCACATGCTTGGGTTTTGGGTTTGATCCCCAGTCTGGGCGCATATGGGGGCAGCTAATTGACGTTTGTCCTTCCTCCCCCTCTCTAAAATCATCCTCAGGTGAGGATTAAAAAAAAAAAAGAAAAAGAACTAGGTTCCCTATTCTGATGAAAAAGTATGATGGCATGAACCTTGCTGTGTTGCCTTTCATTACTTTAAACTTGACCTACTTTGTTGGCAGGCTCTGTGCTTGACAATTTGGAGACCACAAAGGGAGGAGGAAGGGGAAATAATTTTAACAGTACACTAGAGAATTGGTGTTAATGCTCTGACCAGAGCCTGGGATAGCTCTTCTGCCCTTCATTACCTGGACATGTTCCCTGAGCACACGACACAGTGCCAGGGAGTTTCCCCGTGTTGGCCCTTTAATAAAAAGAGGTATAAGACCAAATCCTGTTCTAGAGGAGGTTATGATTGTGGGCCACCAAATGGATCTGCAAAAAAAAAAAAGAATCACGAGGTAGCATGTAAATGATACCAGGGGAGGCACAGGCCAGGACAAGCAATAGCACTCTGAGGAGTCAGGAAAAGCCTCTGGGAAGTCTTCATGGGAGCTACCTGCTTGGTGGGAGAAGCAGGTGTGGAGTGTCTGCAGATCACTGAGTAGCCTCGTTACTGGAAAACCAATGAGCTTTTTTCTCCCTCATTTCGTCCACACCTTCAGAAAGGCCATATTGAGTCATGATCAGCTATTGCACTAGCGCCTTCCAATTTGCAGCCGCGGTTATGGGCAGTTCATGAGCCTGTGCCCATCCTCACCGCTTTTCTACCTCTCAGCTGTCCGTCATCTCCATGTCAACTACACTTCCCATATAGGTTCTGGAAGTTCTTTCATAAGGTTTGGTTTCGTCTGTTTCTGTAATGTTGCCATCATTAGGGGATGGTGATGATTTGGATGTTAGTCTCCTGTTTTTGTCTTTTTTTTTTCCAAATACTCCATAAAGTGGCAGTGGTTAAGCGCAAGGGCAGACGTATGCGTAAAAATTACCATCTCAATCCCTTCTTCTATCACATTGTAACTGGAACATTTCCACTCCCTTATCTATGGTGGCCTGGGGGCTTTATACACATTATTGCTAATTTTTTCACCATCCCTAGAAATTAGGTATCACTACCTCCATTTTATAGATGAGGAAGGAAGGCACAAAGAGATTCTTATCTTGTCTGGGGTCATCCAGCTAGTAGAAGGTTCACAAACATAAACACCACTGATAAGTTGTTAGCATAGTTTATAGAACAAACACTTGGTGTGATGGAAGCTGGCCCTGCCAACTTTATTTTGGCTAACGTGGCTTATTTAAGTTTTCACCCATCTGCAGTGATAAAACCTGGGTATTTTCCATGTGTGGTTTCAACTTTGCAAATTCGTTTGTAGCAAATGGTTTGTTCTACCACCAGTTCAGGTATGCTATCTTAGATAAAACTATATTTTGTCTTTTTAAAAAAATTTTTATTTATGTTTAGAGAGAGGGGAAGGGAGGGAGAAAGAGAGGGAGAGAAACATCCATATGTGGTTGCATCTCACGTGCCCCCCACTGGGGACTTGGTCAGCAACCCAGGCATGTGCCCTGGGTGGGAATCAAACTGGTGACTGTATGGTTCACAGCCCACGCTCAATCCACTGAGCTACACCAGCCAGGGCTGTATTTTGTCTTTTAAAAAAATCCCTAGCTTGTCTGCCCACTGGACTCAGAGGCACTACTTTTTCCCTGCAGGTGTTACATAGTGCCCAAGATCTCTGTGGCAAATCCACATCTTGTGATTTCACAGCCCATGCCTGCAACCCACAATGCCGCCCCTAAACCAAGATATTCTGTCAAATTTCATCTTTCTGTCTTAAACCCAGCCCTTTCCTTTTCTCTGCTCTTTGGGATGTATGAGTCTCAGCTCACTCCCTTAGTGAGCCCCCGCATTTTGGTCCAATGTCAAAAGCCGTCTATTTTTCTACAGGCAGGTGCTAAAAAAAAACATTGCCCAGAGCTGCTCTGTTTTGCCTGGGAATGACTGCATTCTTAATCCTGTATCAGGGAAAGAAAGTGAAAAGGGGGAGAAATTTGTGTTCATTTCTGTTGATTCAGAAAAGTACCTGTTGTTTATAATGGCGAAACATTGGAGACATTTCTTGTTTAGTGTGCTGGCGAGAGGGGGTATTACACAAAGAAGGGGGAGAAACATTTTGTGGTTCCATTTCCCTCCTTCAAGTACAAGGGATTAGGCAGGAAATGTAGAGGAGAGGCCTTTTGGCCTCCGGAGCCATGGTGAGAGGCCCCGAGCACAGTGGGCAGTGGGCTGTCCCGTCATCTGCTCCATGATGGACAGGTGCAGCTTGAGAGGAAGATCTGGGATGGGCTGTTTTTATTTGCAGGCCCCTATTTAACCCTTTCTCAGCTCCTGGTAGCTCTCAGTAATTGTATTTCTTTTATCTCTTTCACCTGTTCACAGAAGCTGCGGGCTCAGGCATTTTTAATGCAAGTTCAGAATGACCCTGAAATTGTGTGGTGTCTGGCATTACCTTGTGAAGCTAAGAGGAAAGACTATCTTCTGCTGTGGCATCCCAGTAATTGATTTATCTTAATGAGATGCAGATAGGTGTGTTACTCACACCTGAGGTACTGAATAATTAAGGTGCTGGATAAGAAGAAGGAACACCTCATGCTCCCTTTGGAATTCAAAAACAAGGACATTTTTTCCATTTAGCTTTTACTTGTGACTTGGCCCACCTTATCTATTACTAACCCTTTTCTCTGCTTCACACTAAAGGAGATAAGAATTGGACCAAACTCGCAATTACTTCATCCCACAAGGCATGTTCCTCGGGGTTGGGGTACTATGGTGAACAAAACAAAAATCCTGGTCTTTGTAGAGCTTACATTCAAGTTGGGCAGAGGCAGACACATTAATTAAATAATTAAATTAATAATACATAAATAAAATAATTAAATTAAATAAATAAATTGGTTTAAGTGAATTAGTGAAATATATGTGGATCACTTTATACCACCTAAGTTGGTGAAAATCCTGGTTTGTGCCTCCACCTGGGTACTTTTTGCTCCTTAGAAAGCCACTATATATTTTAAAGATTTTATTTATATTTATTTGTAGAAAAAGGGGAAGGCAAGGAGAAAGAGGACCAGAGAACTATCACTGTGTGGTTGCCTCTCTCGCCCCACACTGGGGACCTGGCCTGAAACCCAGACACGTGCCCCAACTGGGATCGAACCTGCAACCCTCTGGTTTGCAGCCCACACTCAATCCACTGAGATATACCAGCCAGGGCAGAAAGTCACTAGTTTTAATTTTTAAACTTCTTGGCATAGTCTCAGCATGTGACCACCATGGGTTACGTGGGCTAGTGCCTTGCCACTCTATAAGGCTGTATTACTGCCAACACCACTGTGACTCTTGCTTTTTGTGGAATCATCATTTGTTTTTTTTTTTTTTTTTGCCTGCACAGCAGGCCCCTGAATAATGTCATTTGGTTCAGTGTTATTTTAATTTAATATTGATGAAATGCCATAGGAGCTTAAGTCTTGTTGTTATCAATTAGCCTGTGGTAAAATTGGTTTCATTATATGTCATTTCGCCTAAAGTCACAAAACCTATTGACAAAGTTAAGTGAGGACTTCCTCTACACGGGGCTGATCATTCACCTCTGCCTAGACTGGGGCAGGGACCTTTTCTGCAGCCAGCTAGGTCCTCATCTTCTCAGTCCTGGGGTGCGAGGCTTCCCTTTCCTCTCCCTCTCTTCTTGTGGTAGCTTCTGATTGTGCCCCTCTGGCGAGATATCCACTCCTCCTTGCATCCCAGATTCAGTCCTCACCTGTCTGTGACATAGGGTGGCTGGTGTTCCAAATCATGCTACTTTATAAAGATGGGTATCTGTTAACTTTTGCTGCTTCACTAAAACCACTCATATTTTCTCAAGATAAAAGTAATATATGTTCATTTAGTAAAACTCGCAGAATACAGGCAAGTTCAAAAAGGAAAACAACTGCTGACAATATTAACACCAAGGAATATCTAACTGGCTCCATGGCTGGCTTCCTGAGCGTGCATCCCATGCTTAGGAAGCTTCAAAAAGAACCCCCGCACGTGCAAACACACACACACACACACACACACACACACACACGTTGTAATGCTCCACTGTTGCTGTCTTGACATTCTTAATAATTTTAAAGAATTCTTGATCATTTGAACAAGGGACTGCACATTTTCATTTTGCACTGAGTCCTGTTAATTATGTGGTTGGTCCTGCCTCCTCTTAACATTATTGATGTATGCTTTTCTGGTCTTTTCTCTATCCATGTGTTGCTTTTATTTTTATTTTTTTAAAATATTTTATTTATTTATTTTTAGACAGAGGGGAAGGGAAGGAGAAAGGGAGAGAAACATCAATGTATGGTTGCCTCTCACATGGCCCCCACTGGGGACCTGGCCTGAAGCCCAGGCATGTGCCTTGACTGGGAATCGAACCAGTGACCCTTTGGTTTGCAGTCCGTGCTCAATCTACTGAGCCACACCAGCCAGAGCCATGTGTTGCTTTTAAATATAATTGGGATTACATCATTTGTATATTGCTGAATCCTGTTTTTTTTCACTTAACATTAGAATGTACAAATGTTCCTATTTAAATTAGCTGTTACTTGAAAGCCTTTTAAAGTGTTGAATGACATTCCATCACTTTAACTGTTTTCCTGTTCAACTTTTAGGGTTTTTTTTTTCCTTCTATGAGGGGATCAATAAGTTGCATTTTGCAAGTCTCCCAGGGCAGCTGGGAGGTTTTTAAAAATTGATTATGTTATTACAGTTGTCCCAAATTTTCTCCCTTTGCCCCTCTCCACCCAGCACCTGCCACTCCCTCTGACATCCCCCCTCCTTTGTTCATGCCCACGGGTCATGCCTATGAGTTCTTTGGCAACTCTATTTCCTGTACTTGCTCTTAATGTGCCCCTCCCTATTCTGTAAATACCAATTTGTACTTCTTAATCCCTTCACCTTTTTCACCTGTTAACCCAGATCCCCCCCCCTCCCCACTGTTCACCATCCCAATGTTCTCCATATCTATGACTCTGGTTCTTTTTTCAAAAGATTTTATTTATTTTTTAGAGAGAAAGGAAGGGAAGGAGAAAGAGAGGGAGAGAAACACTGACCAGTTGCTTCTTGCACACCTCCAATGAGAGACCTGGCCCACAACCCAGGCATGTGCTCTGGGAATCGAAGTGGCAACCTTTTGGTTCATAGGTCAGTGCTCGATCCACTGAGCTACACCAGCCAGGGCTGATTCTGTCTCTGTTCTGCTTGTTTGCTTAGTTTGTTTTTCAGATTTAATTGTTGATAGTTACATATTTATTATCATTTTAATATTTATATTTTTGATCTTTTTCTTAAATAAGTTCCTTTAACATTTCATATAATAATGGTTTGATGATAATGAACTCCTTTAGCTTTACTTTTTCTGGGAAGTACTTTATCTGCCCTTCCATTCCATTCCAACTGATAGCTTTGCTGGATAGAGTAATTTCGGTTGTAGGTCCTCCCTTGCTTTTCAGCCCTTTGACTATTTTTTTAAAGGTTTTATTTATTCATTTTAGAGAGAGGGGAAGAGAAGGAGAGAAATATCAATGTGTGGCTGCCTCTCCCGTGCCCTGTGCTGGGGACCTGGCCCACAACCCAGGCATGTACCCTGACCAGGAATCGAACTGGCGACCCTTTGGTTCATAGTCCGTGCTCAATCCACTGAGCTACATCAGCCAGTGCCCTTTAGGGGTACTTCTTGCCAATCCCTTGTAGCCTGCAGAGTTTCTTTTGAGAAATCAGCTGACAGTCTATGGGAACTCCTTTGTAGGTAATGCTCTGCTTTTCTTTTGTTGTTTTTAAGATTCTCTCTTTCTCTTTAACCTTTGGCATTTTAATTATGATATGTCCTGGTATGGTTCCCCCCCCTTTTTTTAATGCTTCATCTCACTTTCATAGCTACTGTTTTTTTAAAAAGATTTTATTTATTTATTTTTAGAGAGGGAAGGGAGGGAGCGAGAGGGAGAGAGAAACATCAATGTGCAGTTGCTGGGGGCCATGGCCTGCAACCCAGCATGTGCCCTGACTAGGAATCGAACCTGCGATGCTTTGGTTCACAGCCCACGCTCAATCTACTGAGCTACACCAGCCAGGGCCGGTGTGGTCCTCTTTATATCAGTCTTGTTTGGGATAGTCTGTGCCTCCTGGACGTGTATGTCTATTTCCTTTGCCAAATTAGGGAAGTTTTCTTTCATTATTTTTTCAAATACGTTTCAAATTTCTGGCTCTTTTTCTTCTCCTGGCACCCCCATGATGTGAATGTTGGAACGTTTGAATTTGTCCCAGAGGCTGCTTATACTATCCTCATTTTTCTGGATTCCTTTTTCTTCTTGTTCTGATTGGTTGTGTTTTGCTTCCTTATGTTCCAAATCATTGAATCGATCCTTTCTTTCATCCATTCTGCTGTTGTTTCCCTAAAAATTGTTCTTTATTTCAACTAGTGTATTCTTCATTTCTGACTGGGTCTTTTTATGCTTCTGAGGTCCTCACTAAGTTCCTTGAGCATCCTTACAACCAGTGTTTTGAACTCTTCATCTCAGAGATTGCTTATCTCCATTTCGTTCAGCTCTTTTTCTGGAGTTTTGATCTGTTCTTTCATTTGGGCCATGTTTCTTTGTCTCCTCATTTTGGCAGCCTCCCTGTGTTTGTTTCTATGTAGTAAGTAGAGCTACTATGACTCCCTGTCTTGGCAGCGTGGCCTAATATAGTAGGTGTCCTATGGAGTCTGGTGGCACAGTCTCCCCTATCACCCAAGCTGGGTACTCAGGTGAGCCCTCTGTGTGGGCTGAGTACACCCTCCTCTTGTAGTTGAGCCTTGATTGCTGTCAGCAGGTCAGTGGGAGGGATCTAACCAGTCCTGACAGCTGGTAGGACTGGCTGTGACTCCTGACCAGAAACCACCTCCCTCTGTGGCTTGTGGAGGTGGTTCGGTGGTGCTCCAATGGGGTCTGTAACTGTCTGCTGGGTGTGTAGGCTCTGGGGTTTCCTGGGTGGTGCAGGCCAAATTCAGTCTCCACCTGGGTTCTGTCTGGGACCCCCTTGGTACAAGCTGTAAAGCAGTCTGTAGGTGGCTGCTACTAGTGCTGGACTTGGGGCCACTCAGCAAGAGGTATGGGGGTGGGGCTGGGCTCAGCTGTTGCTGGTTTGAGAGGATTTGGGAAGGTCTGAAGCCTGGGCCTAGCCCAGCCCTTCATATGGAAAACCCTCTGTTACCAGCGTGAGTGGATCCCTAAGTGGATGGGTTAGACCCTTAGGTAATAGTCAGGGCAGGAATTATTGTGTGAGCCAGGTTGATGGAGACTCAGATATGGTGCCACCTCACTGTGGGGGAGAAAAGGTACAATGGCTGCTGTCTGCAGGTCTGTCTGGGAGGAAGCTGTCCCCCAGCTCTCGCCCTGATGCCAGACACTTCAGTTCCTCCCTGTGTGCCACTGGTGCCTTTCAAGGTGCTGTCCTGGTGCTGGAGCCCAGAGGAAGTGAGTCTGAGTAAGTTCAAGTGTGGTGCAAGGCCCTTTTAGAGGCAAGGCCTGATAATCCCACAGTTTCTTCTATTGCCCCAACCCCCACTGGTTTTTGCAGCCAGAAGTTATGGGAACTTATCTTCCTGGCACTGGAACCTTGGGCTGGGTGGTCTGGTGTGGGGGTGGGATCCCTCGCTTCTAAGATATCCCTTTGTTTTATACCCACCACACATGGCTTTGGGACCAGCTGGTTCCACATCTGTGTATCTGCGCCTCCATCCCTCCTACCTGCCTGGATGAATGTGGTTTCTTTAATTCCTTAGTTGTCTGCCTTCCATACAGCTCGATTTTATAATGGGACTGAGTGATGGTGGTTTTATATTTTACTTGCAATTTTGAGGTGGTTGTTCCAGATGCAAGCCACATTTACCTATGCCTCCATCTTGACCAGAAGTCTAGGTTGTTGGTTGTTTCTTGAGATGTTGTTTTAGAGCTCAGTTCCTAGAACACTGTAAGTACTAAACAAATGTTAGCTGTTATTATGTGTCCATGGTCTCTCATCGCTTTCAAAAGGTGTCAGTGGTCTCTCAAGGATGGAATTCGTTATGTTCTTCAGATTTCCTATGCCTCCTGACATCATTCAGAAACTGGGCCACTGGGTTCCTAGTGCCAGGAGAGTGAAGGTTTTGGCCCACCAGCATGGGTAATGATATGCTGCAGAAAGTTGGTGCCTGGGACTTTACACCTCAAAACTCTGACCTTGATTTTCAGTCAGTTGCAATTCCTGACCCCTCTTCTTAACCCGAGACAAAACTTCAAGCACAATTCTTGTGGGACCTTTGGAATTCAAATATCATATTTTGCCATGTATAATGCACACTTTTTTTGCCCAAATTTTGAGAGAAAATAAGAATGCACATTATACATGGGTATGAGTACATACCATGGGTACAATAATCCTGTGTATGGTGCACACAAAATGTGGGTGTGCATTATACACGGCAAAACCAAACTGGGGTTTTCCTTAGAAAGAACTGGAAATCTCCCATCTTGCAAATGAGGAATCTCTGGCCCAGAGGACAAAGAAAGGTTCAAGGCTCTGTCTATTACTATAGAGATGGAGCTGAGATCGAAGCCTGGTTCCACAGGTGTTTTTATTTGACAGTATTCAACGGTGTTCAATTGTCACGACTTTTCTTGAAGTAATCTATGAGCTTCTTGAAAGTGGAAGATCGGTAAGCACACAGCAAAGTGCGGTGTGTTGGAGGTGTGCCTATGCTCTCGGTCCTCGTCTCTGATGATAGGGAATCCCGGGGTGGGATAGGGTCACGGCAAGGATAGCTGTTAAATTCATTCCCTTTGTATCATGTTGCCGCATCCTTTGGGAAGGACAGTGCTCCTACAGTAGTTGACAAGGCAAAGGAATCAGTTGTTCATTGGGCAATAAGATGCTCTGAATTGACTCACTCTAAAACAGGCTGCAGCTGCTGAAGACAGCGAAAGGAGAGAAAAAGATTGTTCTTGGTTTTGGGTATTAGGCAATAGGTATTTTCCCCCTGCTTTTAGGAATTTTATGTTGCTATAATGATCTTATTTTTCTAGAGGAAGAGAAGTTTTAAAGGGGAAAGAGTCAAGCATGTTTGAGTGGTTGCGTTTTCTTTTCCCAGTGGGAATGGTCGTGACGGCTAGGCAGGCTGTCTCCTTGCACTGTAGTCTTTGTCACCATCTCTGGCCTCCAAAGTTCCTGAACACAGAGAGGAAGGACTGTTAAATTAAAGCCACTGGCCTGTGGAGTATTGTACCCTCTCCAAAGCCTTCTTTTGTCCCCAGAAACCATTTCGTTGCAGTGGTTCAGCCAGGTGCTGGAAAAAGTACAATTTATTCTTCCCAAATTTTTGAGTCCATGGGGCTGGAGCTTTTGCCTCTGTGCCCATAGCCAGGTGGTGACTGGGCAAGGCAGTGATACTGTTAAGCAATTCTACTAGAAGTTCAGATTTAGGAGAGGCAAGTGTCCAGTCCAGGCTCAGAAGAGTTTGATGACATTAAACTAAACCTGCTTACCTGGTGTGAAGGAGGTAGCGAAATGGGGCGGGGGGAGGGGATTGCCAGAATTAGGCGGAGCATGACCTCAGAGAAGTATTGTGAGATCTTCAGGAAGACAGGCTGCCATTGTAAAGAGAGGGCCCAGGCTCTAGTTTAGGGTTTGAGGGAAGGCATCTCTCTGCAGGAGGAGACCACTGGGGCTTTGCATTGATTTCCCAGGTTCTAGACTGAAGTACGGAGCAGGTGAAGATATAGGCTAAGGGCTAGTGCTTCAGGATAGAGATCTGGGTACAGCTAGATGGCTGGTAGAGATTTAGCATCTAGGGTTGGCAGTAAGATGGAAGGCCAGTTCGTAGCATTGCACAAGGTCAGCAAAAGCTGACCTGATGCCTGTTCCCCCAAATATCAAATAGGGTGCCTTAAGGCCACTATGACAAGGGGCTGTAACACCGGTCCTGAGCTTCGAGCAGGGGCGAGCCTACATGTGGGGACAGCGGTTTGGGTAGGGGACTGCTCGGGCAGAAAACCGGGCAAGTTGTTACATGATTTTTGGAGGCACAGGGGAGATGTGAATGAACTCCTTTGATGACAGGAATTCACACAGGTTTTGAGAAGAGCCATTTGTTCTTGTTTTAGAAAATAATTCAACTTCCTATTAGTCATTTTACATATTTACATACAAATACACAATTCTGTCATTTCTTGCTGTTTATACCCAGTAATTGCATTCTCTAATTAGAACCTAAGCTCTTTTCTTTGCATAGTGCACATTCTTCTCAGGGTTACTATGCTAGGCCACGTGGCCACCTAGAATTAAATACTGTTTTATTGCAGTCTACGGAAAAATAGGTTTGCCTAATATTAAAGGTTTTTTTCTGGCTCCTTCAAAAGCCTCTCAATTCACAAATTCAAGGTAAACCTGTTTTCTTCTGCATAAAGCCTTACTCTTTGTTAGGCTTTAATAGACCAATGTGACCCTGAACTGCGGACTCTAAGTTTCCTTTATCCTATTGGCTGGGTTAGCTATGGTGGGGAGAGATGTGGGGAGAGCAGGGCAAAGAGGAAGGGGGAGGGAAGAGGTACTATGGTTCCAATAAAAACATTATTGTGTGCAATGAAAGAGATTTCCATACCTCAGTTTATCCAGCCTGTGTCAGGACAGTAGTCCTGATGAGTCCGTATGAGACTCAGAATAATATGGCTCTGGCCAGTGTGGCTCAGTTGGTTGAAGCGTCATTCTGTAAACCAAAAGGTGGTGGGTTCAATTCCCAGTCAGGGCACTTGGCTGGGCTGCGGGTTCAGTTCCAGTTGGGGCACATGCAAGAGGCAGGTGATTGATGTTTCTCACATTAATGTTTCTCTCCCTCTCTCACCCCCTCCCTTCCCTTCCCTTCTCTCTAAAATCAATAAGCACGTCCTTGGGTGAGGATTAAAAAAAGAGACTCACAATGATATCTGTGATTCTGGGGTCTGCTTTCCAACCTGTTTACTGTTGTGTTCCCTCTCTATCCCTCCCCCACTTCTCTGAATGGAGGATGCCATGGACAGGTGGGACGTGGTGGCTTCCATCTAGTCCGCGGCTTCCCCCAGTCAGTCATCACATAATATGGTGCAAAAAGAGCTTAGGGACCCCCTGGAAAAGAGATTTTTATGAAAATCTGTGTATTCAAGTCAAATGATGAAAAAAAAAAACCAGAAAGGTTAAGATTTCAATGGCAACTTCCTCTTGAAATTGAAAACATTTAAGCAACAGAGTGAGGAGATTTGGTGCTGTAATGGTTATCCTGGAGCTGCCCTGTTCAAGCTGTGCAACTTTGGGGAAGTCTGATGACCTCTCTGGGCTTTACTTTCAGGACAATGTTGCTTATGATAGCTAGCTCACTGAGAAGTTAATAAGATGACATGAGCCCTGGCTGGTGTAGCTCAGTGGATTGAGTGTGTGCCTGAGAACCAAAGGGCTGCCAGTTCAATTCCCAGTCAGGGCACATGCCTGGGTGGTGGGCCAGGTCCCTGATGGGGAGCATGTGAGAGGCAACCATACATGGATGTTTCTTTCCCTGTCTTTCTCCTTCCTTTCCCCTCTCTCTAAAAATAAATAAATAAAATCTTAAAAAAAAGATGGCATGAGAAAAAGCCTAGCACGGCACCTGGCATACAGTAGGCACTCAGCAATTATTTTTCCTATTTGTAAATGTGGCCATGGATGGAAGCTTTAGCCTTCAGACAATTCCTGTTTCTTACAGGACTGTGGCAGGACCAGGTGGGACTTGATTTTAGAAAATACAAGTGCAGTGCTGGATAGACAAAAGCCCCTTTTCAGCTCCTAGTTCAAGATGACCACGCTCCATATGGCTTCACCTGCTGCGTAGTGTTCTAATTGCAATCAGAATGGATCTCATTAAGGTCACAATGGCCCAGGAAAATGAAGAGTGGTTACCATGGCCCACTCCCTGGGCCTCCCAGCCGGCGGTCAGAAAAGAAGCAGAGGCGAAAATGTTTCCTGTAATTATAGTGCCCAACACAGCACCCCAAGGATGTTGGGAGCTTAATAAATAGCCTTTGAAAAGGTTTCTTTCTATCTGCCAAGTGTTTATTACAAATATGTGGGGGTCTGATTCAATGGCAATGTACATACCCCCACCATAGCCTCCCTGGAACACATACATACAAGTTGAGAGTAAGGAGGCCAGTGTGGAAGTTTGTAAGGAGCAGTGGCTGCATGCTTCCTGCATGGACATACAAAATGTTCCTAGTTAAATTCAGTGAGTTCATATCTATTTATAATGTGTTAATCGTAGGGGTGGGAACATAGTAAGTGCTACGAGGTGCTTGCTCAATGCTTAAAACAAGATATCGAACTATACTCGTTGTGCGAATAGATTTCAAATGGACACTTTCTCAGTTTTGGGGTGTGTGGGATGGGAGCGGGCATAATCACTTACCTTGGGTTGGGGAGGTAATCTAATTTTGTTAAATCATTTGGAGAGGCCAAAATGGATGTGGATCACTTTATTCTTCAGGGGCCATTAGTCCTGGTGCCGTTTGCCTTTGTATCATTTTGGTTTGTTTGCTGGGCAACATAGCTGCAGTCTTGGAATGTACAAGCAAGTGAAAGTGATGCTTTTTGTTTAGGGACTGTGGATTTCTCCTAAGTAATGACTAAGGAGAAGAAGCCAAGCACATGATTTAGTCCATGCCTTTTCTGGAAAAACAACAATGAACTCTTGAAAGCAATAACACAAGTATGATTTCAACAAGATTTAATATTATGCATGCATATTTAATGGAAAGATAGACAATAGAAGTATACACACATATATTTCTATTATCTATCCATTTATCTATCTATCTATCATCTATTTACCGAAATAAATTACATGACTGAACTATGATGGTTTACAGTGCTTGCCTTATCTAACTGATATCCCTTACCATGATTAAGTAAAATATGTCCTTCACTCACCCTCAACTTGTATTGGAGGCTGAAATCTTGTGCCGCTGTGTCCAGCTCTTGTTCAGTCTCCATTTTGGTTGTTAATCGCTACTTTAGCATTAGGAGCTCTTATGGTACCTCTGCCTGGCTTTCCTTTTCAGAGAAAAGGCCTTAATTTGCTTGCTCAGCTTTTTCCTTTTATTCTTAACGCTGCCTGTGCTTGCCGCCTCCTCCTGTTGTGTTTCATTTTTGTTCCAGCGAAAGATGGCTTTTCATTTCTCTGAGTAGTGAGTGTCCTGGATGGGCCCGTCTGCATGCAGAGCTCTGGAATTCTGTGATATAGAGGCAGATCCCTAGGGTACTTTTTACAAAAATATTTTAGTTATTTACTCTTTGAGAGAGAGGGGAAGGGAGGGAGAAAGAGGGGGAGGGAAACATTGATGTGTGAAAGAACCATGGTTGCCTCTCACATGCCTCCAACTGGGGGACCTGGCCTGCAATCTGGGCATGTGCCCTGACTGGGAATCGAACTGGTGACCTTTCTGTTCACGGGACAGCACTCAATCCACTGAGCCACACCAGCCAGGGCCCAGGGGTTCTTTTTTAATGACGCTTTCTAAGCCCCCCAGGGGAAGCAATAAAATGGTTTTTGGCATTAATATTTGGGCTTCAATGACACCAAAATGAACAACATCCCACTCCTCTCCCCATGCACAAAGGAAGGGCCAGGTGTGAAGGGGTTTCCTTAGGAACTCAGACTGAGATGAGACACAATTGAAGGGGCTCAAGAGCCATTTGGTGCCACAGTATAGAGCAAACCTAAAGAAATGGCATAGTCCATAGGGAAACACAAGGAGGGAGACACTCCTAGCTTGGCTAGGTGGCATCAGTCCTTCCTTGATCTATAGAGGAAGTTAGCATATGTCCGCCTGAAGAGGTATCAGAGGGACTATGACTGTTTCTAGGCTAAACCTCCAAAGTCAAATGAGAGAGCTGTCATGCTTCAAAGGAAAAAGTCTGCTTCTGCCTGGAGCAAGGAAAGAGGCAACTCTGGGTCATGGGAGCAGAATCAGACTCTGT